>NC_136063.1:1116653881-1117253881 GCF_964261635.1 Lissotriton helveticus | reverse complement strand
TACAATAAAATCCATGGAAATGGTATGCCAAGGAGAAGGTGCTACGGGCAAAGACCTAAGTAACCCTTGAGGTGGCTGTCTAGAACTCTTCCCCTTTATACACTGTTCACAAGTGGCGATGTGCTGCCTAACCTGTGCTTCCATGCCTGGCCAAAAATAAATCCTCTTCACCAGTTCCAGCGTCTTGTCTGCTCCTTTATGACCGGCCAATGGATGATCATGAAACTGTTGGATTATTACTGATTGTAATTATTCAACTGGAACAAACAGTTTCCCTTGAAAGTATGGTTTCCCATCCTTAAGTTCTCTTTCAGGACCTTCGGAAATCCAATTTGTGAATTCTTTCCCTTGGAAGGCTTCACGCACCCGCTTTTCCAGCTCATCCTCCACAATAACAGCTACAATCTTATTCTGTGGAATGATATAGCCTTCCTCCTTCTTGTCTGAAACATCTCCCAGGCTTAGACGAGAAAGGGCATCAGCTTTTCCATTAGCCGATCCAGGTTTGTATGTCAAAACAAAGTCATAGTCCGCGAAGAAAAGGGACCACCTCAACTGACGAGGGGAGAGGGTTCTGACAGACTTTAAGAACTGCAAATTGCGATGATCTGTGAACACAGTGATGACATGTTGAGCTCCAAGCAGATAATGCCTCCAAATCTTAAAGGCTTCTTTGACTGCCAGAAGTTCTTTGTCAGAAATGGGGTAATTTATTTCAGCAGTCGAAAGCTTCCGAGAATGATAGGCCACAGGATGTAATTGTCCCGTTAGTTTCTGTCGCTGAGATAGAATGCCTCCAATTGCAAAATTGGAAGCGTCCGCTTCCACAAAAAAAGGTTCCTTCAAATCGGGGTGTTGCAAAATGGGGGCAGATACAAAAGCTTCCTTTAACTGTTGAAAGGCCTCTTCAGGTTCTTTTCCCCAGACAAAACGCTCATTTTTCCTTAGAAGTCAAGTAATTGGGCTGACCTTCTCAGAGAAATTCTGAATAAACCGCCGATAAAAATTGGCGAATCCCAAAAAACTCTGTATTTCCTTGATGGAGCGGGGAGCAGGCCAGGACCGTATAGCTTCCAGTTTTGAATTATCCATGTTGACACCTTCGGAAGAAAGGATGAAACCCAAAAATTCCACCTTGGCTGAATGAAAGACACATTTCTCCAATTTCACATACAGCTGGTTCTTCAGCAGGCGTTCTAAGATGCCACGAACATGTTGAACATGTTCTTCCATGTTGTCTGAAAAAATGAGAATGTCATCTATATAGACAACGGCAAAGCGATCCAAAAACTCTCTTAGAAGGTCATTTACAAAATGCTGGAAGGCTGCAGGAGCGTTGCATAACCCAAAAGGCATGACCTGATACTCAAACAGACCCAATCGTGTGCGAAACGCCGTCTTCCATTCCTCACCCTCCGCCATTCGCACCAAATGGTACGCTCCCCTCAGATCCAATTTTGTGTAGATTCTTGCACTCTTAACTTGATCTAGGAGCTCCGAAATGAGAGGCAAAGGATAACGGTTCTTTTTGGTGACCAGGTTTAAAGCACGATAGTCTATGCAAGTTCTCAGGGTCCCATCTTTCTTAGGAATGAAAAAGAGGGGGGAAGAAACTGGCGACTGAGAGGGTCGGATGAAACCACTCTCTAAATTCTGTTCAATATACTCTTTAAGATGCTGGTTCTCGGGTTCCGATAGTGCATAGATGCGACTACACGGTAAGGTAGCTCCAGGCTCCAACTCGATACGACAATCATATTCCCGATGAGGAGGTAATCTTTTGGCTTCTTTTTCGTTGAAGACCTCCTTCAAATCGAGATAAACTTCAGGAATCTCTGGAGCTTCCACAACGCAAACCATGGGCATTTGATTTGCCAAATGGGAAGACATTGTCGTCGGCGAAGCCTCTGCCGGTGCATGAAAACAATGTTCTGTACAAAATTCGGAAGTCATCTCAACAGTACGTTTGGCCCAATCGATCCTTGGGTTATGCTCGGTGAGCCAGGGCAGCCCCAAAATCATCTGGAACTGTGGAGCGTCAATGAGGTTAAAACTGATAAAACTCCGATGTTCCTCTGGACCAACGACAGTAATAACCTCTGTATCAAAAACTATTGGGCCTGAAGATAACTCTGTTCCATCCACTGCTCGCACCGGTTCTGGCTTTAGTTTCTTTTCAAACTGGATTCCCACCATTTTAGCAAATTGAAGATCACAAAAGTTTCCAGTGGCACCAGAGTCCAACATTATAGACACCTTTTCCTTCCGACCTTTACCGAACCATACTGTACATGACAAGATCAAATGTGGGGCCACAGCCTGCCATTCATTTGCTAGTAGCTGAGTCTTGGGAGTTGTCTCAGGGGCTGCTCCCACCAGTGCAACTCCGTCTACTGGTGGAGCTTGTCTTTTACCCATGAGTTGGACTTTGGTTTCTTCGGGCATTCTTTGACAAAGTGACCTGACTGGCCACAATACATGCATAATTTTCCTAGGCGTCGCTTTTCTCTCTCCTCCTGAGACAAAGGGCCACAAACCGCACCAATCTGCATGGGTTCCTCACTGGTATGAACTTCACTATTCTTAATGGGCTCTGAACGAACTCGATCAAAACGTGGTGGGAAGGGTTTGACATCTCTTCGTTTCTCACTCCGACGTTCCGCTTGCCTTTGATCAATTTGAAGGACCAAGTCGATTAATTCAGAGACATCTGTAGGTCTTCTAGGAATTTGGGACAACCCATCCTTTAACTCATCCCTTAGGCCTCTATAGAAAATTGCTGCTCTTTTTGCTGCAGGCCAATTAGTTTCCACAATTAACTTGTTGTATTGTGCCAGATAGGCAACTAGTTCTCTGTTTCCCTGTTTCAGATCCAATAACTCGTTATCAGTAGTCTGAGATATCGTACGACGATCAAAGATTCGAAGAAACTCTGCCTTGAAATCTTCAAATTTATACAACACCGGATCATTAGAGGAGACCAGAGGCATTGACCACGCTGCAGTGTCACCACTAAGATAGGACAGCACAAACGCCACTTTAGACTGATCCTCTTTAAATAAAATGGGCTTACAGAGGAAATGCAGGGAACACTGGGTCAAAAAGATTTGAGCCTTATGCGGATCTCCTTGAAATCTTTCGGGAGGGGCCAAAGGAATGGTAGGGGACATTGCATGGACAACTTGCGTAGTTAACGCAGATGATGACGAAGAGGTAGGAGCAAAGGTTGGAGCCTTAAGCCCTCCGAAATTAGGACTGGGACTCACAGAAAGTTCTTCTACCCGCTGCCTAAGGTAACTAGCCTCCTGGTTGGACTTTCTAACCTCTTCCCTAGTTTCACTAAGCTGCTTTTGCAAATCCTCAAGAATGGTTGCCAAAGCCTTCACATCTAAACCTTCTGCCATTCTGCCCAGACGGAGAGAAATGTTTTTGTCACTTCAATCTGTCAGAGAGCGTACCTGAATTCCTTTGAATCCGTGGGAGCAGATGACCAGAAGGTTCTTGCTAGGTGAGAATTTCCCAACTCCCCTACACCCCTGTACCCAGAGAACTCTGAGCCCAAGAATGAAAGGGAAAGGGGAAGTGGATAACAAACAGAGAGACTGCCACACATATAATCTTCTTTACTCTTCGTTCAGGAAGATCATCTCCTGTAAAAGTAAGCAAAACATTACTACAGTTCCCCACTACTTTCTGGCACTATCTCCTAACTCTCCCTTTATAATCTACTTGCAAGTACCTGAATGTGTGCGGACTTTAGCCCCTCTCTATAAATGAGTCTGGAATGTGGAAGTCCAGATAAGTAGGAGTAAATCCAATTTTGAGTTGAGTTCAGGCAGTTCTTGGAGTATCAACCACTGCTGCAAAATTCACGGTGGTATACTACTGTATAATTAATATGCATATCAAAATATACACTACTATACTTGAAGTCATCTAGGCTCAGGAAGGATGAAGAACAATTGCTGCTTGATCATGCTCCACAAATGAGTCTCTAGCTCTTGAAAGTTATAGTAACTCTCAAATGCAGTTGATAGTCTGCCATAGGCTGTTAGCCAAATCACATACACTGTAGTTCATCTGACTTAGACGAATTACGAACTCTAATGCAGGTTCAGAGTGCCTTGGAGAACACTCGCACTGAAGATTCACAGGAGAATACTGGATACTGAACTGGAACAGCGTAGAACAGAACTCTTACCTCCCTCTAGCAGACTATGGCACAAAGGAAGTGGAGTCCTACCAGGTCCGTGAGGCAAGATAACTGCACAGCTGCAGAAGAGAAATATCAGGAACAGGACAGGTAACGCGCTAACAGACTAAATAAGGTCTTTAACGCTAGGTAATGCTGAGGGACAAAGACTTTCTCAAACATAAATTGGACGGAATGGATTAACTCGAAAAGACGCGCTAAAACGGAAGCGTCTTATCCTCAGGAATATGACCGTTGAAGTGCGCTGAGAAAAAGGCTCGAGCGCACAAAATGGCCGCCACAGAAAGACTAGAGCGTTAAAGCAACTAGTCAGTGGCACAATCAGGAAATGTATCTCTGCATCTAGATTGCGCTACTCGTTGCCTCCAATGACAGACAGAAAGCGTGTGATTGGAACCTGTCTTGATCTTATAACGAAATCTTGGTGCAGAACTTTCCACCACCCGCTGGGACCTGACAGTACCCCCCACCAAAGCCCCCTCTCTAGGCTTTTGAGGATGTGTCTTGTGAAATTGAGCTACCAACCGCGGGGCGTGAACATTCTTGCTAGGTTCCCATGATCGGTCTTCAGGACCGAAACCCTTCCAATCTACGAGGTAGAATAAAGTGTTTCTTCTCAATTTAGAGTCCAAAATTCTCTTAACCTCAAACTCCTCTGCGGATTGGACTTGAACTGGAGCAGGGGGATGGGAACGTCGAAAATTTGGGGGATTGCGTTTAATCAAGCAAACATGGAAGGTAGGATGAATCTTCATAGACTTGGGAAGAGCCAACCTAACACTAACAGGATTTACCATGTCCACTACTGGATAGGGACCCACAAGTTGAGGCTGAAACTTTCTGTTCCCCATCAACCGCATATGGCGAGTGGAAACCCAAACCAAATCCCCTGCCTCAAACTCTGGACTCTCCCTTCGCTTCTTGTCTGCCTGCTCTTTATAGTTCTGTTTTGCCTTAACAAGATTCGCAGATGCTGACTGAAAAGCCTTATGTAAATCTTGGATTACCTCTTCTGCTGCAGGGACCTCTACTTCTACTCTACCCACTAACATATTTGGATGTCTACCTGAATTCAGGAAGAATGGGGAGTAACCGGTGGCAGAATGGACTGAATTATTGTAAGCAAACTCCGCAGTACTCAATAGAGAGGGCCATTCTCCCTCTTGATCCATCAAATACAAACGAAGATACTGTTCCAAATCCTGGTTCACCCTCTCCGTCTGTCCGTCCGTTTCTGGATGGAAGCTGGTGGACAGACGAGAATCCACCCCCAAACCTTTCAAAAAAGATCTCCAAAATCGAGAAACAAACTGTGAACCTCGATCGGAGATCACAATCTTAGGGATTCCACGCAGTCGCACAATATGTTGAACCAACAAGTCTGCCAATTGAGAAGCTGTAGGGAGGCCTTTTAGGGGAACAAAGTGACTCATTTTCGTGAACTGGTCAACCACCACCCAGATTACAGAATAACCTTGACTAGAGGGTAACTCTACAATAAAATCCATGGAAATGGTATGCCAAGGAGAAGGTGCTACGGGCAAAGACCTAAGTAACCCTTGAGGTGGCTGTCTAGAACTCTTCCCCTTTATACACTGTTCACAAGTGGCGATGTGCTGCCTAACCTGTGCTTCCATGCCTGGCCAAAAATAAATCCTCTTCACCAGTTCCAGCGTCTTGACTGCTCCTTTATGACCGGCCAATGGATGATCATGAAACTGTTGGATTATTACTGATTGTAATTCTTCAACTGGAACAAACAGTTTCCCTTGAAAGTATGGTTTCCCATCCTTAAGTTCTCTTTCAGGACCTTCGGAAATCCAATTTGTGAATTCTTTCCCTTGGAAGGCTTCACGCACCCGCTTTTCCAGCTCATCCTCCACAATAACAGCTACAATCTTATTCTGTGGAATGATATAGCCTTCCTCCTTCTTGTCTGAAACATCTCCCAGGCTTAGACGAGAAAGGGCATCAGCTTTTCCATTAGCCGATCCAGGTTTGTATGTCAAAACAAAGTCATAGTCCGCGAAGAAAAGGGACCACCTCAACTGACGAGGGGAGAGGGTTCTGACAGACTTTAAGAACTGCAAATTGCGATGATCTGTGAACACAGTGATGACATGTTGAGCTCCAAGCAGATAATGCCTCCAAATCTTAAAGGCTTCTTTGACTGCCAGAAGTTCTTTGTCAGAAATGGGGTAATTTATTTCAGCAGTCGAAAGCTTCCGAGAATGATAGGCCACAGGATGTAATTGTCCCGTTAGTTTCTGTCGCTGAGATAGAATGCCTCCAATTGCAAAATTGGAAGCGTCCGCTTCCACAAAAAAAGGTTCCTTCAAATCGGGGTGTTGCAAAATGGGGGCAGATACAAAAGCTTCCTTTAACTGTTGAAAGGCCTCTTCAGGTTCTTTTCCCCAGACAAAACGCTCATTTTTCCTTAGAAGTCGAGTAATTGGGCTGACCTTCTCAGAGAAATTCTGAATAAACCGCCGATAAAAATTGGCGAATCCCAAAAAACTCTGTATTTCCTTGATGGAGCGGGGAGCAGGCCAGGACCGTATAGCTTCCAGTTTTGAATTATCCATGTTGACACCTTCGGAAGAAAGGATGAAACCCAAAAATTCCACCTTGGCTGAATGAAAGACACATTTCTCCAATTTCACATACAGCTGGTTCTTCAGCAGGCGTTCTAAGATGACACGAACATGTTGAACATGTTCTTCCATGTTGTCTGAAAAAATGAGAATGTCATCTATAAAGACAACGGCAAAGCGATCCAAAAACTCTCTTAGAAGGTCATTTACAAAATGCTGGAAGGCTGCAGGAGAGTTGCATAACCCAAAAGGCATGACCTGATACTCAAACAGACCCAATCGTGTGCGAAACGCCGTCTTCCATTCCTCACCCTCCGCCATTCGCACCAAATGGTACGCTCCCCTCAGATCCAATTTTGTGTAGATTCTTGCACTCTTAACTTGATCTAGGAGCTCCGAAATGAGAGGCAAAGGATAACGGTTCTTTTTGGTGACCAGGTTTAAAGCACGATAGTCTATGCAAGTTCTCAGGGTCCCATCTTTCTTAGGAATGAAAAAGAGGGGGGAAGAAACTGGCGACTGAGAGGGTCGGATGAAACCACTCTCTAAATTCTGTTCAATATACTCTTTAAGATGCTGGTTCTCGGGTTCCGATAGTGCATAGATGCGACTACACGGTAAGGTAGCTCCAGGCTCCAACTCGATACGACAATCATATTCCCGATGAGGAGGTAATCTTTTGGCTTCTTTTTCGTTGAAGACCTCCTTCAAATCGAGATAAACTTCAGGAATCTCTGGAGCTTCCACAACGCAAACCATGGGCATTTGATTTGCCAAATGGGAAGACATTGTCGTCGGCGAAGCCTCTGCCGGTGCATGAAAACAATGTTCTGTACAAAATTCGGAAGTCATCTCAACAGTACGTTTGGCCCAATCGATCCTTGGGTTATGCTCGGTGAGCCAGGGCAGCCCCAAAATCATCTGGAACTGTGGAGCGTCAATGAGGTTAAAACTGATAAAACTCCGATGTTCCTCTGGACCAACGACAGTAATAACCTCGGTATCAAAAACTATTGGGCCTGAAGATAACTCTGTTCCATCCACTGCTCGCACCGGTTCTGGCTTTAGTTTCTGTTCAAACTGGATTCCCACCATTTTAGCAAATTGAAGATCACAAAAGTTTCCAGTGGCACCAGAGTCCAACATTATAGACACCTTTTCCTTCCGACCTTTACCGAACCATACTGTACATGACAAGATCAAATGTGGGGCCACAGCCTGCCATTCATTTGCTAGTAGCTGAGTCTTGGGAGTTGTCTCAGGGGCTGCTCCCACCAGTGCAACTCCGTCTACTGGTGGAGCTTGTCTTTTACCCATGAGTTGGACTTTGGTTTCTTCTGGCATTCTTTGACAAAGTGACCTGACTGGCCACAATACATGCATAATTTTCCTAGGCGTCGCTTTTCTCTCTCCTCCTGAGACAAAGGGCCACAAACCGCACCAATCTGCATGGGTTCCTCACAGGTATGAACTTCACTATTCTTAATGGGCTCTGAACGAACTCGATCAAAACGTGGTGGGAAGGGTTTGACATCTCTTCGTTTCTCACTCCGACGTTCCGCTTGCCTTTGATCAATTTGAAGGACCAAGTCGATTAATTCAGAGACATCTGTAGGTCTTCTAGGAATTTGGGACAACCCATCCTTTAACTCATCCCTTAGGCCTCTATAGAAAATTGCTGCTCTTTTTGCTGCAGGCCAATTAGTTTCCACAATTAACTTGTTGTATTGTGCCAGATAGGCAACTAGTTCTCTGTTTCCCTGTTTCAGATCCAATAACTCGTTATCAGTAGTCTGAGATATCGTACGACGATCAAAGATTCGAAGAAACTCTGCCTTGAAATCTTCAAATTTATACAACACCGGATCATTAGAGGAGACCAGAGGCATTGACCACGCTGCAGCGTCACCACTAAGATAGGACAGCACAAACGCCACTTTAGACTGATCCTCTTTAAATAAAATGGGCTTACAGAGGAAATGCAGGGAACACTGGGTCAAAAAGATTTGAGCCTTATGCGGATCTCCTTGAAATCTTTCGGGAGGGGCCAAAGGAATAGTAGGGGACATTGCATGGACAACTTGCGTAGTTAACGCAGATGATGACGAAGAGGTAGGAGCAAAGGTTGGAGCCTTAAGCCCTCCGAAATTAGGACTGGGACTCACAGAAAGTTCTTCTACCCGCTGCCTAAGGTAACTAGCCTCCTGGTTGGACTTTCTAACCTCTTCCCTAGTTTCACTAAGCTGCTTTTGCAAATCCTCAAGAATGGTTGCCAAAGCCTTCACATCTAAACCTTCTGCCATTCTGCCCAGACGGAGAGAAATGTTTTTGTCACTTCAATCTGTCAGAGAGCGTACCTGAATTCCTTTGAATCCGTGGGAGCAGATGACCAGAAGGTTCTTGCTAGGTGAGAATTTCCCAACTCCCCTACACCCCTGTACCCAGAGAACTCTGAGCCCAGGAATGAAAGGGAAAGGGGAAGTGGATAACAAACAGAGAGACTGCCACACATATAATCTTCTTTACTCTTCGTTCAGGAAGATCATCTCCTGTAAAAGTAAGCAAAACATTACTACAGTTCCCCACTACTTTCTGGCACTATCTCCTAACTCTCCCTTTATAATCTACTTGCAAGTACCTGAATGTGTGCGGACTTTAGCCCCTCTCTATAAATGAGTCTGGAATGTGGAAGTCCAGATAAGTAGGAGTAAATCCAATTTTGAGTTGAGTTCAGGCAGTTCTTGGAGTATCAACCACTGCTGCAAAATTCACGGTGGTATACTACTGTATAATTAATATGCATATCAAAATATACACTACTATACTTGAAGTCATCTAGGCTCAGGAAGGATGAAGAACAATTGCTGCTTGATCATGCTCCACAAATGAGTCTCTAGCTCTTGAAAGTTATAGTAACTCTCAAATGCAGTTGATAGTCTGCCATAGGCTGTTAGCCAAATCACATACACTGTAGTTCATCTGACTTAGACGAATTACGAACTCTAATGCAGGTTCAGAGTGCCTTGGAGAACACTCGCACTGAAGATTCACAGGAGAATACTGGATACTGAACTGGAACAGCGTAGAACAGAACTCTTACCTCCCTCTAGCAGACTTTGGCACAAAGGAAGTGGAGTCCTACCAGGTCCGTGAGGCAAGGTAACTGCACAGCTGCAGAAGAGAAATATCAGGAACAGGACAGGTAACGCGCTAACAGACTAAATAAGGTCTTTAACGCTAGGTAATGCTGAGGGACAAAGACTTTCTCAAACATAAATTGGACGGAATGGATTAACTCGAAAAGACGCGCTAAAACGGAAGCGTCTTATCCTCAGGAATATGACCGTTGAAGTGCGCTGAGAAAAAGGCTTGAGCGCACAAAATGGCCGCCACAGAAAGACTAGAGCGTTAAAGCAACTAGTCAGTGGCACAATCAGGAAATGTATCTCTGCATCTAGATTGCGCTACTCGTTGCCTCCAATGACAGACAGAAAGCGTGTGATTGGAACCTGTCTTGATCTTATAACGAAATCTTGGTGCAGAACTTTCCACCACCCGCTGAGACCTGACACCCGGCAGATGTCACACCCCAGACTCCTGCCCCATAAAGGGCCGCAGATAGACATCTTGATTGGAAAAATGTTAACATGTCCATAATGCGTCTATTCCCCAGCTTCTTGGCAAATACAAAAACCCCATTAGCACTCCTAATCATCTTAGTTTTTACTGCTTTATGTTCAATATCCCAGCTACCATTTTTAGAAAAATTGATCCCCAGATAGCAGAAGTTGTCAACTTTTAGAACCTGTTCGCCTTCTATAAAATAATGAGAATTAACTTTCGTTTTAGCTCGACCTGGCCCACACTCCATCACATAGGTTTTCGACCTATTAATCACTAGTTTCCTATTTTTGATGAACTGCACAAACCTGTCCATCAAGCGTTGGAGACCCAGGGGGGTCCTGGACAGCAGCACAGCGTCGTCCGCATAGAGTAACACAGGGATGTTAAAGTTGTTAACTCTAGGTACGTCTGCCGTAACTGTCTGCAGGACAGAATCCACCTCATTTATGAAGAGTGTAAAAAGTAGGGGTGCTAAAACACACCCCTGCCTGATTCCCCTCCCGATCCTGAACTTGCTCGTACATTCCCCATTAGGCCCATACCGAACACTAGTACTAAGTTTTTCATACAGGCGGGCCAAAAAATAGACTATACCGTCGGGAGCTCCCATTTCGATCAGTTTAGCCCACAATATGGCGTGGTCTACCATATCAAAAGCACTGCTTAGGTCAGCAAAGCATAAATATAGTGACCCTTTTTTAGCCTGGGTATATTTCCCAACCAAAAGTTCTAAATTCAGGCACTGCTCAATAGTGCCATGTCCTTTTCTGAACCCAAACTGACTATTAGTTAAAATCTCATTCGTCTCTGCCCATTCCTCTAATCTGGCTAAAAGGACCCGGCTCATAACTTTAACAGATCAGTCCAGTAGGGATATTGGTCGATAATTTTTAGCATCGCTCCGGTCTCCTTTCTTATAGATAGGGATAATTATTGATTCTGCCCAAGTAGATGGTATTTTAGAGCTAACAGCTGCATTAAAGATCTTGACTAACAATGGGCCCCAGATCTCCGGAGCGGTCTTATAAACATCTATTGGTACCCCATCGGGTCCTTGGGCTTTCCCTCCCTTGCTGGCTCTTAAGCTAACCATAACTTCATCTATGGTGATGTTTAAGGCAGCGATAGGCCAGCCTTTTCCATAGGAGGCGGGTCTATTACCAGAGTCAAATATGGTAGAAAAGTGTCGAATCCATGACTCCATGCTCACATTTGATGTGAGCACTGGCACCTTCTCGTCCTTGAGGAATGGGCTATTCACCGTGGACCAGAACAAAGTACAATTCCTTAGTTCTGCTGCTTGACTTAAATTGTCCCACGCTTCCTGCTGTAGTTCAGCCTTTCTGTGTTTAAGGACCAGTTTAAAATCCTGCCTAAGTTGGATCACTAGACTCTTATCTCTTGGTTTGGCTGCTAAGGCTTCTTTAAGATCACTCCGGGCATTGGAACAAGCATGGTCAAACCACCCCCTATTTTGTCTAATCTTGTGCCCTACCTCTTTGGTAAATTTCTTACTGATGGTTGAATTAATTTTATCAAAGTGATCAATACTGGCAACCATAGTTTCATCCTGTTCGAGGATTGCCGAAATTTCCATCAAACAGCTATTGATGATAGAATCAGATGTTACATCGGCTTTTTCTCCTTTCCACCTCAACCTGACACCATTTGTTCTGTGGGGTTCGATATTAACGATAGTACCCGTATCGGGTGTGGTGGCAGGTTTCCAGATCTTAGCTTCAGTAATTAAACAGTTATGGTCGCTAAGCATTACGTCAACCACCTTGGGCTCAGAGCACCTGGGGATTAGATTGGAAGACGTGCATATAAAATCAATTACAGTATTAGCCCCCCCCCCTTTGAAAGTCGGTATGCTTTCTCCCAGATCGTTCTTTACATTTTCCATGTCATAATCTATCAGAGAGTTATTCAGGGTTTCACCATACAAATGATGAGGAAAATGAACATCAGCAACCCCTGAATGATTATAGACACCACATAACTTCTGAGATGATAAGGGGCAAACTGAGACATTAAAATCCCCCACAAAAATAAATTCATAAACGCCGTTAAAATTTTTCACAAGATTACACACTGCTTTATCTAAATCATTAATAGCTATGTGCCTAGTGCCGTCAAATATATTATTGTAGAAATTAATCAAAAGTATATTTCTACCTGCTTCTTGTGCTAGCCATAGGATTTGGGAATGAACCCCCACTTTTACATACTTTTTCACTAAAATAGGTAACTTGACTGAGATCAAAACTAGCAGCCCTCCTTTTGATCTGCCATGAGGCGAAGCCAAGGCAGGAAGCTCATAGGATACAAAGCCATCACTGCCCTTAAAGTTTTTACACCATGTTTTCTGTAGGCAAATGATGTCAAATAAACCAATAAAATCTTTCCATCCCAGCATATCCTCCTTGGCCATCAGGCCTGCAATATTCCAGCTAGCAATATAGCAAGTTACCCTATCCCTATCATGGCTGACAATAGGCGTTCCGTCAATAGATACGGACATGTTATCAACTAAGTTAAAAAGCTCTATGTTATACATTAAATTCTCCTCTTCTCCCCCAACAGACATACAATCCACATTCGCATTATTAACCAGTTCAATTACGGGCATGGTTGACTCTCCAGTATCATCTCTCACCTGAACTGAATTAATCTCATGTCAATCATTTTGATCCAGGAAACTTAGCGACTGGTACCTATTCTGGGTTGGAACTTGATAAAACATCCCATTAACAGGTGACAAAATACTATCACATGCTGATGGGAAATTGGGGGCTTGTGTTATAAATCTATTCCCACCATGGGCCGAATTCAGCATATGCATCGGCGGGATAGGTGTGCCATCCTGGGGACCAAAGCATAAGGTAGATAACCCAGGTCTGTTTACAATAGATTGGTGGTTGTTGTTGTTCTTTGGCCCCTCCCAACTATTTACAGAGGGCAACCTATTATGATGGTTGTAGAAGTATCCCAATGGCCTTGCAATGACATCTGTCTCGGACTGCGTGAGTGAGGCCGCTCTAAGTAGGACCGTTGCAACATGTTCCGGATGTTTAAAGTTGATAATCACGCAGTCGCCCCACAGGTCTTCCTAGTGTTACCAATCCAATTGACTCTTCTGATAGAAATGATTTGATCAGAGTAGCCAACTGGATAACCACAGTGTCGATTTGGCCAAGAGATTGCTTTATTTTTTAGGGAGTCCGCCAACTCTTGGGTATATGGGGCCTGAGTTAGAGTCGGGACATTAGTTAGGACTACAACATAGGGTACACATTCAGGTGGAAGGTCTACGGGGCGCTTACTTATCTTTACAGGTACCTTATTAGTCCCCCCTGTGGCAGCTGGTATAGCTGGCACAGCTGGCACCGGAGCAGTCTTCTCCCTATTTGGAAATGATGAAGATGATCTTACATCCTGATTAGGGGTAGCCGGCACTACACTAGTTGACCCCGCTCTCTGCAGCTGAAAAGGTCGACCCATGTCCTGAGCTAATGGGCATACAGGTAGCTCTTTGGGCAGTTGTTACGCGGTAGTTGCAATAGCAGGGGCGCTATTTGTATTTCGTGGTTGAGCCCTTTCCTGTGTTGGTGCTAAAATTGGGCGCGTTGTATCTTTAATAATTGATATGGTTTTATCCAGAGTAACTGAGTGTTGGTCCACCACATCCCTTAATCTCAAAACTTCCATGCACAGACCCTCAATTTTAGCTAACAAGGGCTCTACAATCATTTTAAATTTATTATCAATAGTGCTCACTAGCAAGTCTATTTGGTCGGACTTGATCGAAACACAACTGTCTTTAAATAGTGCCCCTATGTCCTCAGTGTTCTCCTTGTGAGCAATATCCTTTTTGTTTTTTCTGCCAGAATGATGATTTCCCCGTTTGGGAGCTGTTTTCCTGCATGCTCTCATAAGTCTTGTGGCCCTGATGGACTGTTGAGGAGTACCTACGTCGGTCTCACCCGGATCATCTTCCATTACAGTCACATTATAGGGAGCCTCAATAGATTCTACATTGATACTAGTATTATCAGTCTCAACTGCTGTAACAATGTCATTGGTTGTATTTATAACAACAGTATTGGAATCCAGTGGCATAACCAAAGGGGAATCTTGCAAGGTACTTTTCCCTAGCGATTTTCTTCTGTCAGTATTAATTCTGTTAACTACTTTCAATAAATAGTTATCTGGTAAAGTGGATTGGATAGACATGTTGGGCGGTAGTTCAGAAGACACAAACAACAAATTAAAAAAGAAGAATAGGGCTAAATCCTCAGTTTACCACTTGGCCATACTCACAGGTGGTGCCAAGGGGGGTGGCCCGTCCCTGGTCGTCCCCGGACAGCCACAGACGGCCCGCCCTCTGCCCGGGCTCAGCCCGGCGAAGCCTGCGCGCGTCCGCGATGCGGAGAGAGCCTCCGCCTTTTACAGCGCCTCCGGGCGCGTGGTGACAGGAAGCGGCTGGGCTGGACTCGCGAAGCCTGCTGGGAGCTGCAGTTCCACCTCGCAGCGTCAGGGACCCAGCGGCTTCAATGGCGGCAGCAGCGGTAGCAGCGGTGACCACCCGTCGTCAGGTAGGTGTTCCAGAAAATACCCCCGCTCTCCAGTGAGAGCCTCCGCCTTTTACAGCGCCTCCGGGCGCGTGGTGACAGGAAGCGGCTGGGCTGGACTCGCGAAGCCTGCTGGGAGCTGCAGTTCCACCTCGCAGCGTCAGGGACCCAGCGGCTTCAATGGCGGCAGCAGCGGTAGCAGCGGTGACCCCCGTCGTCAGGTAGGTGTTCCAGAAAATGCCCCCGCTCTCCAGTGAGAGCCTCCGCCTTTTACAGCGCCTCCGGGCGCGTGGTGACAGGAAGCGGCTGGGCTGGACTCGCGAAGCCTGCTGGGAGCTGCAGTTCCACCTCGCAGCGTCAGGGACCCAGCGGCTTCAATGGCGGCAGCAGCGGTGACCCCCCGTCATCAGGTAGGTGTTCCAGAAAATGCCCCCGCTCTCCAGTGAGAGCCTCCGCCTTTTACAGCGCCTCCGGGCGCGTGGTGACAGGAAGCGGCTGGGCTGGACTCGCGAAGCCTGCTGGGAGCTGCAGTTCCACCTCGCAGCGTCAGGGACCCAGCGGCTTCAATGGCGGCAGCAACGGTAGCAGCGGTGACCCCCCGTCGTCAGGTAGGTGTTCCAGAAAATGCCCCCGCTCTCCAGTGAGAGCCTCCGCCTTTTACAGCGCCTTCGGGCGCGTGGTGACAGGAAGCGGCTGGGCTGAACTCGCGAAGCCTGCTGGGAGCTGCAGTTCCACCTCGCAGCGTCAGAGATCCAGCGGCTTCAATGGCGGCAGCAGCGGTAGCAGCGGTGACCCCCGTCGTCAGGTAGGTGTTCCAGAAAATGCCCCCGCTCTCCAGTGAGAGCCTCCGCCTTTTACAGCGCCTCCGGGCGCGTGGTGACAGGAAGCGGCTGGGCTGGACTCGCGAAGCCTGCTGGGAGCTGCAGTTCCACCTCGCAGCATCAGGGACCCAGCGGCTTCAATGGCGGCAGCAGCGGTGACCCCCCGTCGTCAGGTAGGTGTTCCAGAAAATGCCCCCTTAAGTCATCTAAAATAAATTCACTTTTATATAATTTATTTAAGGTAATAGCTTTATTGACAGTCTTCTTCTAGCACAAAGAGGGAGCTGTGAAAGAGACAGCATCACTGAGAGGCACTTTACCACTGGGTCTAAAATAACATTAATAATGTCTCTCTCTCTGGAGATTTAAGAACCAGTACAAAGTAAGGGATACATGACCACAAAAGCATTGCTTCTATTATTGGTTTACTCCACCTTAACTTAGAACTGCCAAAATATTTTCACAGTGTGAGAGGAGGCGAGACCTTAAAGGAGGCAATGCTTTGAACCAGTCACTGACTAAGCAGCAATTTATTGAGGGGTGTCTTTGTGGGTGGGACCAGGAGACTTGGCGGTCATAGAGGACAGAAACACCAAAACGGTGGGGCTGCCTTCTAGCCCCACTCCAGTTGAACATACTGCTTGCTAAGAACCACGCTTTTTGTTCGTGATTTTGGAAATGAGGTTCGGATGGCCCGCCAGATCATGAGAAACTTTGAAAATTAGCACTCCCTTGCATGAGGGTATAGAGAAAATGGATGACTAAATGTAACATTAATCAGAAAGAACAACAGGAAAAGATTGCGAATAAGAAATGACACATTGTTTAAATGAAGAAAATGGATGCAAATGCGCTGTTAAAAATAAGGCTGTTGCAAATGGAGTGGGGCTAGAAGGCAGCCCCACCGTTTTGGTGTTTCGTTTACACATGCCGTGTGGGCTTGGCATGAAACAGTGTGCACGCCGCTTGAATAAAATATAGGTTCATAAAAGACATTGACTAAGCTGTTTGAAGTAAGGAGTGCAACCCATCTTATGTGAATGGGTCATAGAGGACAGCACTACTTGAACCAGCGCTCCTCCAATAATTCTAAGGGTTCTGGGCCTGCCACCCGTTTCCCAGGGAGGTTGCAAAACACCTGATGGTCTTCAGCAAAGCAAAGCCTTCACACACAGTGGGGCTGGTATCTTGTTAAAGGCTCGTGGAAATTGAAAGGAGCCTCTTGATTTAGACCAGACCCCTAATTGGATAGGCCACATCCCTTTACGAGGTTTGCCACACCCCTTTTAGAGCACCTCCAGTTTTCCACCCCCACTTAAAGCCCTGGATATGCCGGGGGCGTGGCTTGCGCGCCGCTCAGCAGGGCGGTTTGCGCTTGAGCTCCGAGGCGAGAGTCTCCCGTCGGGCTAATTTCTCCGTTCCCCAACTGCCCCTGTGTGCGGAAAAGGCAGCCTTCAGCAGCGGAACATGCAGGGAGCTGTTTGACGATGTTTTCCTGATGTTTTGGTCACCGGCTGCATGATTTCTGTTTCACGCTCCAGCGACGCTTGTTTTCCTCACGGACGGCCGCCATTTTCCTGCTCCTGACGCAGTTGGCATTTTCTCCTCAGGAATGCCGATTTGGATACAATATTGCAGGTCGTGGGGGCTGTCCAGGAAGTTTCTTCTATGATGCCTGCAATTGGTAACATTTTTTCCTTTTTTCTATTATTTTCTTGCTGCTTGGCTGGAAATTAAGTTGCCCACGCGCTGTTTTCTCTCAGTGCAGTTATCTCATACAGGTGTGGATCTTTTTCCTACGAACTTCTTGCTGTGCCCTCCTGCTCAAATTGTAGCTATATCATTCATTAGCTACCTGCCTGCCCTGCATATAAGTCCGCCGCTACTATCTCATTAGCGCCCATTGAGCTCAGTGTGCTATATCTCTTGTTTTTGGGCAACAGTCTGCGCAGTTTTTGCTCTCCTCTTTCCTTCAAGTAGTTATATATTTTTTCTTAGAGGTTACTCCTTCATGGCTACAAATATGGGTCGTTCCTCGAGTAACAAAGACTCTAAAGATGATGGCACGTCGCTGAAAAGACTTAAGTCGGTGTCTCCTACGCCTGAGTCTGCTCAGTCAGACACTACTTCCACGCTGGACACCATATTAACGCGCCTTAATGAAGTGCATGATATTGCGCAGTCAACAAAAACTAATACAGATTTACTGCAAGTGGAGGTGTCTGCTATCAGGAATTACTTTAAAGCCCTCTCTCTTCGTGTATCTGCTACGGAATCACGAATCAGTTCTGCAGAGGATGGTATGCAGAAACACTCCAGATCCCTCAACCACTTGGAGCGCTCAATGGCGGCATTGCGAAGAGATCTCACTGAGCAGGAAGATCGTAATCGCAGATCTAACCTACGCATTTTTGGCCTGCCGGAAGATTCAGAGAAATCATCTTCATCTATGATAGAGTTCTTATCTCATTGGATTCCGGACACCTTACAACCTTACCACACGGGTTCTAAAAAATTCCAAACAGGGGAAATACTTGAAGTTTTTCGTGACTTTTATAATAAACTGTATACTCCTTCTAATGATTCCTCTTTTGACCGGTGTCAGGCTTTTTTAAATTCGGTCCCGATTCAGTCGGTCTCTGATGATGATCGTACTTTTTTAAATAAGCCTATTTCCCCCGAGGAAATTGTTTCTGCAATTAAAGCTACTCGTTCTGGCAAGGCTCCAGGCCCTGATGGTTATCCAATTTTATTTTATAAAACTTTTCTCCCTAAGCTTGTTCCCAAATTACAATCTCTCTTTGACTCTTTTGTTAAGGATGGGTCTGTTTCGGGTACGGCTGCTGAAGCTACTATAGTAGTGATCCCGAAAGAAGGGAAAGACCATTCGGATCCCAAAAACTTCCGTCCTATTTCTCTCCTTAACATGGAAGCTAAGATTTTTGCTAAAATTCTGGCCAAAAGATTAGAATCCTTTATCCCTCATCTTGTTCATCCTTCTCAAACTGGTTTTGTGAAAGGTCGTCTTGCGCGAGACAATATACGCACTTTTTGTCATATTCTCGGTGCTGCCAAAAGATCTCAACTTCCTGCCGCGGCCTTGGCCCTTGATGCGGAAAAGGCCTTCGACAAGGTCTCTTGGCCATTTCTTCGTGCTGTTTTATGCGCGCACAACCATGGCGACTCTTTCATTAATATGATAATGTCCTTATATTCTCAACCTAAAGCTAACATTAGAGTTAATGGCGCTACGTCGTCGTTTTTTACTCTTCGTCAGGGCACTAGACAGGGGTGTCCTTTATCCCCACTTTTATTTTTATTATCTATTGATCCTCTTCTTCGATTGATTGAGTTACACCCTGATATTAAAGGTTTTTCTTTCGGGCCTCACTGTATTAAAACTGCTGCATACGCAGATGATGTTCTTATTTTTTCAGACGATATTGCCTTGGCAATCCCTGCTATTTCAAATACCATTTCCCTCTTTTCATCGGTTTCAGGCTATACCCTAAATAAAGATAAGACGGAAATGTTCCCTTTGAATGCCTATTGTTTCCCTTCTCATATCGGCTCAGCGGGCTTTAAGTGGCAGTCTACACACCTGAAATACTTAGGAATTTATTTCGGTTCTACTCTCTATGCCACCACTGCCTATAATGAATCCCAGACTCTCCTTAAAGTCCGTCGTCTTTTGGATACATGGTCTCCGAAACATATTTCATGGTGGGGTCGCCTCCAGACTCTTAAAATGATGATCACGCCGATTATTAATTTTATTTCATGCATGCTTCTGGTTAAATTATCAGATTCCTTTTTTCGTGAAATCGATGTTCTGACTTCTAAATTTCTGTGGAATGACAAACGTGCTAGACTTGCATACAAATTTTTGCGTCGTCCTTGTGATATGGGGGGTTGCAATTTTCCTGATTGGGAAAAATACCAAACTGCCTTTCTGGCCTCTCAAGGTGCTTTATGGTTCTCTCCTCCATCTCTTCATGTTCCCTCTTGGTTGCTCATAGAACAAGAATTAGCATCCCCTTTGCCTACTGCCTCTTTTTGCACGGCATCTACTTTGCATATCCTGTTTTCTCGTTCTATCATTATTGATACAATTGCTGCGGTCAGGAAAATAGACAAGAAGGTGGCAATCCCTTTACATAAAACTAGGTGGTCCTCTATCTGGCGAAATTCCAAAATTAAACTCAACATTACTCCCAACCTCATGTCCTATTGGGTAGATAAAGGGGTCTCTCTTGTTAAACATCTATATGATGCTTCTGATGAGCCATTATCTTTTTCCACCTTGGCTCAAAAGCATTCTTTAACAAATCTTGATTTTTATACTTTTCTTAAAATTAAAGTGGCCCTTGCTAAAGTTCGTCTTCATCCTACCTCTTCTACCACCTCACTTTTTCATATTTGGATTAAATCTGGTCACGTCGCCTCCAAAATTTATAAATTTTTGTCCTCTGCTTCTCTACCCGCACAGACGGTTGCTCAGAAAAAATGGTTACATCATTTTGATCCTGCCATTACAGATCATATTTCCTCGGAGACTTGGCAATTAATTGGTAAACTCTCTCTTCGTAATAAAATTGCACCATCTTTAATGCAATCTAAGTTTTTCTCTATCAATCTCCTCCATTAGACGCCTGTGCGTCTTCACTCGCTAAATCTTAAAGATGACAACCTATGCTGGAGTTGTGGTTTGTTGCCAGGTGATTTTCATCATATGTTTTTTGGTTGCTCTTTGCTTCAACCTTTTTGGAACCTCATTCATAAACATCTCTCTCTTATTTTTGGTATTGAGTTCCAACTTTCTTTCCCTTTAATTTTATTGGGCCCAATGGCTGCCCCTACTCCTCTCCCATTGGATCCATTGGAATTACAGTTGATGGATCTTCTCCTCTCTGTTGCGGTGAAAATCATTCTTATGGAGTGGAAATCCTTCTCTTTGGTTTCCTATCATACATGGTGGGCTTGGGTTTCCTTTTTACGCAGTGCTCACACGTCGGTTGATCGAGCTCACCTTTCTCCATCTATTTCTAGTGGGGTTTGGAAAGCTTTGGATGATTATATGGAGTTGTCCTCAGAAGGGTTGGTTCCTCAGTTTTCTTTTGCTCTGTCTGTCTAAGTGTTGTCTTATAATTTTCTAGGTTGGTTAGTCCTGTGGGAATCCTTCCTCTTTTTCTTCTTTTTTTCTTCTTCTTTTTTCTCTTTCCTGTCCTCTATTCCCTTTCCTCTTTTCTATTGCTCTCTCTCTTCCTTCCTCTCTTCTTTTCTTTTTTCTTTCTATTTCCTCCCCTGTCCCCATCTCCAAATTTGATAGTGATACGTTTGTTTAGTACCTTGATAGTAGCTTTTACCTAATCGAATTCTATACTCTATAACAGGCTACTTTTAATTTTATATGCATTTACTTTGATTCTTTCTCAAATTTAGCCCCTGATTGTATAGTTGTCTTGCATTAATTGTATCACTTGGATTGTATTTTGTTCATTCTCCTCTTTATCACTTCCTTCTCAATAAAATTTTCTTGAAATTAAAAAAAAAAGATCTCGAATGAAGATAAAATTAGCACTCGGAAAAAAAAAAAAAAGCCCTGGATATGCCTCCTGAGAACAATGGTTGCTGTGCTTCTTGATGTGACCAGTGTGTTTGTTGTGTGTCAGATTAGAACTGGGTGATGCACAATTCAGGCATGGGCGTCCGCACACATTTTTCCAGGGGGGGGGGGGCAAAATGTTAACATCATCACCATCCTCCGACATGATGTGTGCCCGGTGGGGCACAAGAAACACTGGGGTGCAGAACTGGGAATAGACTCAATTAAATGCCAGGAATCCAGGACATGTGACTAACCCTGTCACAGGCCAACAAACATCACCTGTAGGGAAAAGCTAAACTTTCTGACAAGGTGCTTTATCTCTGTCTGCTAGGCGTGCAGACTTCCGGGTCCTCGATCCAACACCAATCAAGGCTGTCTTCAGCACAATTCGATTTTTATCAGAAAACTTTAAAACAGCCTATGATTAAAGCACCAGATTGAATATACTGTATGCACAGTGTATGTTAGGGATTATTTGTAGCACACATATTTACCAATATTGGCTTCTTGGTGCTAGAATTCATGATAACGTTTATGCAAAATTAAAGCACAATGTCAAAGTTAGTAATAAATAATGCAGCAATCACACACGCTAGTGATTGGCCAATGGGAGCTCCCTTTACTAGAATTCCCCGGGCATTGCTAAATTTTACACACATTCAATTAATTTATACAAAATAAAATGTATAGGTCCAAATGTTAGCTATATTTTTGAAAATAAACTTAGAGTCCCTCTATGTGTAGTCAATGTCAAACTGACAACATGCCCACGTTTAGGGATACAATAATGGCCAGCTCCCTTATGCGGAAGCCCGGCCCCATAAATGTGTGGCACATGCGGCGCCCGCAGCAGCGGCACATCACTGGTCCAGGGATGCTGAGTCTTACACAGTGGTCGAAGTGGGGGGAAAAAAGTAGGGGAACAGTGGGTGGAGAATCAGGGGGCGGGAATAACCAGAGGATTGGATCAGTGGGTGGAGACAGAGGTGTGACCAGAATGCGCAGACATCCCAATTTTTAGTATTTGTTTGGCATTTCACTGCTCAGTTTAATCAACCAATGGATACACATGATTATTTAAGATTATAATGAGTTATTGACATTAAAATATATTCACAAAGTGGGATATGCTTCTAAACACAGAATGTACCAAATACGATAAAATTTGGAAACACAAGCCATTTGTCTCCGAGCCATGGAGTTTCTGTTATCAGCACTACTCACTTTTTCACAACAGCAGTTCAAACATGAATGGCAAAATATCCTAGTTTGCAAATGTTTTCTCTAAAATTATGGCTCTGTCATATTTGCCTCATAATGCAAGATCTGCTGCATGATCTGACCATTTAAACTACATTTTCAAATTTTCAAAAAGCTTTATTTCGATATAAACTTTGATATCATTTGTTAAAAAAAGAATAGATACATAACACAAAACAAATATAAGTCAGAGGAAGCCAGTACAATATCATTTTGAATAAAAATAGGGGAAATATAGAAGACTCATTTATACATATAAATACAATCGGAGTTAAAATCTTATTTATCCTTAAAATCTTATACCTTATAAAAGTTTCTAAAATACATACAATCAGTTTATATATTACATCGAATTCCTAAATTTAACCAAGAGTTTCAAAAACTTAGCTAAAATGTGGATCACTTCCAGGGTTTCCATCCTTTGTAGTCTAAAAAACGCATCTCTACATGATCGGAGACCCCATTCCTTAAGAATTGGTTTGAGAAGGATCTTTCTAGGGACCTCATAAAATTTTCAAAATAAAATGCAGTGCAGGTGAGATTGAGGGGCAAGGTCATCGCAGGGACAAGGCGGCATTTGTCTCGACCAATCATTACAATTTGGGAATGTAATTAAACGGGAAAAAAGAACCCAATCTGAACCTTGAAAGGAGCATTCTGGCATAGCAATTAGTGTCGCTAACAAGGTACAATTGCAGACGCTGTTCCGTAGTAATTTGTTGATAGGCTAAGACTGATTTTTTCGTTTTTTCAGCGATCCATCTTTTGTTCGCTAGATGGTCCATAACCATTTTACGTAACACTTTCCTTGATACTATTTCCATGCTAGATGGATTTAAAAAAAACTCAGGATGGCCAATATCATTCATCATTTTTTCCACCACACATAGCCATTTAATTCGCTTTACACCGTCAAGTTGTAAACAGTCAGTTATGGTATTGTGGTTAAAGGCTGTTTCTGGTGTAAGCCAAAGCTTATGCCATAACAGAATGGGTTCGGTCGTTATAATGTCGGAGATATAGGGGAGACCAAGTTCTATATGTATAAAATAATTAGGAGTTGATTTTGGGACCCCTAGGAGGTACCGAAGGAAACGATTCTCAGTTTGTTGGATAAGAATTGGAGAATCAATCCCCCATATACCAGAGCCATAGGTGGCCGTGGTAAGACATTTGGCCTTATAAATGACAATCAGCTCCTTAACGGGTCTACCCCCAATTTTAATTGCAAAATTCTGCAATGCTCCAATTGCTTTGGAAAATGCTAGTCTTCTGGCTTTGATAGCAGTTTGCCAGGTGCATTTCCTATGAAAACAAATCTCAAGGTAGGGAAATTGATCTATTGTCTCTATCTTTCTGCCTTCTATAAAAATGGGACAGGGTATTTTCTTTACTCCCTGTCGGCAGGACATAGAAAAAGATTTTAAAATGTTAACCTTAAGTCCCTTTTCCCTCATAAAAAGTGTAAACTTTGAGACAGCCCTTTGTAGGCCCAGGCTGGTCTGGGACATAATCGCGGCATCGTCCGCATATAAAAGGATGGGGACAGGGCGGTCCTGGACTAAAGGGTAATCATATTGAAAGCTTTTGAGGTGGTCGCCAATCGCATTTATATAGAGGGAGAAGAGCACCCCTGTCTCACTCCCCTCTTAATGGAAAACCTTGGCGAGCACTCTCCTCTTTGACCAAAGCGCACCCTTGCTCCTGCATCCTTATATATTTCCTTAATAAAATTAAGGATTGGAAGGTCTAGACCAAGATTCTTTAACGTGGCCCACAGCTGATTGTGATCAACACAATCAAAAGCTGAGCTCAAGTCAATAAAAGTAATAAAAAGGTTCCCTTTTTTGGCTTCGATGTATTTTGAAATTAAAAAATATAAATTTAGGCTCTGCTCAACCGTCCCCATACCTTGTCTGAAACCATATTGGAAGATCGAAAGGATGTTAACTTCCCCGATCCATTTTTGGACACGTTTTAAAATAATACGCCCAGCTACCTTCATTAAGGCATCAATAAGAGAAATTGGGCGATACCAAGATGGATCGTGCCTGTCCCCCTTTTTAAATATGGGGACCACTATCGCTTCTGACCATGATGATATTAATCCATGGGTATTGGCACAGTTCATCACCATAGTCAATAAGGGGACCATTTAAACTAATAAATTGTTTGTAGCTCAAACATATCAAAAGTTATTATAAAATGTGACTTGTGTTGCTGCGGAGTGGATGGCCTATTGTAAAGGTTGACTGGTCACCTTTCTCACTGCTGCGTTTGTATGTTACACTGGTACTAATAAGGTTAAATCTTTCCAGGGACTGTTAGCATGTGTACACACGTCAAAATAATAAAATATCTGAAAATATACTGCATTACGCTGCAGCCTTTTTTTATGCATAATTTAGTCAACACATTGGCATAATGTTGTCATCCTTTGCTGCATAATTAATTCCAGTGGCCCTACAGCAGGCAGCACATGTTAAAAGTGCTTGTGAATGAAGCCGGGTGACTGTAAGTTTGCGAACTTAGTTTTGTGTGCGTGCAAATCCTGCATTGCCAATCCCTGATGAGTTGCAGCTACTACTGCTGAAACAAGGCCAATGGAGGTACCTATGGGTGAGGTAGACTGGCCTCAAGGGCAGGGCCAGCCATAGCACTGGTGGTGTCCTGTGCATTAATGTTTGTTAGTGCCCCCCAATGACCACCTCTGCCATGGATTCCCTCACTACCACCCTTTAACTGTGCTCCTCAAGTTTCCATAACCACTCTCTCTCAGATGCATTTAATTTGATTTACAGCGCCACTCATACCATTGTAGGGTGTCAGAGCACTTTACATCACACACATTACACAGAGACAATCAATATGTGTGTAAATCACTGTATAGAAAATGTTACATAAGACTAAGGACTACAAGATGTAGGAGTCACATGACAACCATACTAGTAGCCCATATAGTTTTATAGTGATTGGTCTGGAGAAACACAATACCGGAATTTAAAACATAATACCATGGTTTGGGGTTCTCCTCAATAATCAGAATTGATTTCTGTCCAAAAGAACACTTTTTGGGACATTAGGATAATCAATGGGGGGGGACAACACTCCAATTTATACCTTGCAGTTTGTATGCAGCTCTTAGATGACAGTTAATAGCTCACTGTTCTAAGTTAGGATTTTAACTTATAAATTGCAAGTAACAAAAGGATCTCTCTGACAAAAGCAGTAGCCCACTGACCTATTTACATTATGTGCACTTTGTGATATGCATGGCGCATGTTCTTTGCAGCCGGTACATTAACCCTCTGAGCTACCTTTCCATGAGTCAAAACTTCCACTAGACAAAATTCTGATCTCTCTCTAGGAAGAACATTAATCACCAGAGTCATCATGACATTTTTATTGTTGCCGAAAATTGTTGGAGGCCAGGAAGGAGGCAGCAAGCCTTTTTAAAACCATAATATACTTGCAAACATGATGCCTCCACCTAAAGTCAGCACCCAGTGCGGTCACACTGGTTGCACCGCCCTAGAGCTGGCCCTTCTCAAGGGTCCTGTGACCTCAGTGACTGTTGTTCTAGGGCGTGCTGCTTCATAGGCCTGCCCGTAAGACTGGAGGTGAACTTCAGTATGGATAGTGGTGGACAAGCCTTGACACTTGTCATGCTAGGGTCCACCTCCTGGTGCGAAGACACCAGGACTTCTAAGGTGTTGCGAAGCCTTCTAAGGTCTAGCATGTGATTGTGCTCTCGCAGGAGAGTGGTCTGGTGGACTGGTTATTAAGGCTGGACCTGGTTCCCAGTTCCAAATTCAGCAGCTCTGACCATAGTGCCACATCCTCTCCCCCACTGAACACCGTACTGCCCCACTGAAAAAAACTCCCACTGTCTTCAACTACAACCCAATTGTTGCCCACTATAAACACCTGGATGTGGCTCAGTTTAAATTACGCACTAGACAAGAGCAATATGCGGCCTACAAAAAATAAAGTAACAACATCCTGGAAAAAGAAAACACTTATAGGGAATGCAAAATTTAGCAAACCATGGGAAATGTAAGCAGGAACAACATGGTTACCTTAATGCTTTTACACTCACTATTCAGAAATCAGTGAGTGCTTTTGCCTGAAAAGTTAAGGACACGACTACAGGGCCCTGAATGGACCCATTTCAATGGCCATTGCTTATATCCTTACAAAACGTAAGCAGTATGGTAAAAAGACCACATCCCTGGACGCAGAGCCGCAGCACACATTTTGTTTTCTAATCCACACATTGCAGTACCTCCAGGATTGGTGAACTAGTTCCAAGTCCAGGGAAAACAAAGACAAGAAAACAAAAATAGCGCTTCACTGGCAAACTCTGTAAAAGTGGTGCTAATGTGTTTCAGTGTGAATAAAATCAGTTTGGCCAGTGATGGAGCAAGGTGATGAACAAGATTTTGTTCAAACTTGCAAAGTTAATCTTCCATAATAATAGTAATTGAATTAATAAGCATGTGGTGAAATTACTAATCAACATGGTTTAAGAATTTATACATCAGTACACGCGGGATAAACTAATGTGCTTTTTGTTGCAAACGCAAAAGAAAAATAATAAACTAACCTTGTCTATTGTCTTTGTCAGTATTAAATGCGGCTGTTTAACTAATGGCATGTGCTTATTTTGTGTGCTTACGTTATGTCCTTTCTGTGACAAAAGCTCGTGGAGATCGTGCAGTTCAAAGAAGAAAAGTAAATATAACGCTGCTTGTATGTGCTTTGCCAGGTAACATATTAATAGGATAAATTAGTAAAGGGGGTGGGTAACAGAATGGGTCTCAATTCTTTAATTATTTGATGTCTTGTGTTTGTTTAATAATAGTTTCCAAAGTGAGGCTTAAAGATGATTCAGAGAAAATGGCTGCAGATGCGAAAACTTGTCCAGAGTGGAGCCTTGCACATGCGCAGCTGAGAGGATTTCTGTTACACAGACAACGCTTTTTGAAAAACAGTTCTTTGGTTAAGCTGAACGTGCTCTCGGAGAAAAGGCTCAAGGACAGGAATTTAGAAGTATCTGCCAAGGCTAGGAAGCAAAGTCTGAAACTCGAGAGAAAAGTATCTTTCTCGAGGAAGTCAAAAGTTATGAAAGCGAAAAGACAATGGAGCTTATGAAAAGCCTGAACTTGGTCAAGTAACGGAGGTGACATAATGATAATATGGTGGACTGACACAGGACAGCCAATGAGAAACCTGGATTTGCTCGGAAGAATGTAAAATGTAGAAAGTTTAGCTAGACAGAAAGGTATAAAAACTGGCACAATGAGCAGGAGGGGGCTCGCTCTTTTTCTGATGCCAGACTGACGTGACGTGCTGTTGGACTCTTTGGCGCACGTAAGGACAGCAGACTTTTAAAAATGAATTTTCCTTTCTAGGTGGAGCGAGAATTAGACAGGGAAATAGATTTAGGGAATGGAAACTGTTATTTTGCTAATCATTCATATTTCTGAGTTTGCTTTGATAATGTCAGTTCATTAAATAATTTACTTATTAAAATGCTGCTTGCATCTTTGCTTTGAAAATAAAGTTTCTAAAACGTAAATGCTTTTTCCATTGATTAATAAAGTTAATAAAATTAGATTTGAAAAGACAAGCTGGTCTTGTTTATTCATGGTCTAGTTTCCATCAGTTGATCCAATCGCCAAAGTGGCTTGATTAATAAATGAGAAATGTTTTAAAACCATGGTGAGAATAGATAAACTGCAGATGTATATAAATATGTAGATAGGGTTTAGGTAGTTTTATTAATCAGGTCACCTGATTCAGTTGCTCAAAAATTGTCTCATTGGTGATATGGGCCTTTGTATGTGTTTCATGATTAATGGTGAGTATTGAGGTGATAGATAGTGTTTGTGAGACAGTTTTTCAATAGGAGCGCTGGATCACCAGTTTGCCACCACTCTGTCTTACTTTATTTAGTCATTTATCTATTTTTGATATTTTTAGCCTTTTATTTCCAATGCTGTATTTTGGAATTAAAATGTCAGAAAAATATGACATTTCCAGCAAAAGCTTCTTTCTTTTTTGGATCCATTTCACAGAGAATCAAATAAAAGAAAGGAGAGGAAAGAGAGTGAGAACCCTGTCTTGAAGTCATGGTTTTCATGGGCGTCCGCAGGGGGGGTAGAGAGGGTCGCTCCAGGGGGGGCAAGCGCCCCTCCTTGCCCCCCCCTGCGGACGCCGGCTTGAGGCTGCGTGGGATATGTGCACAGGACCAAAGAAAAGTATTTTATCCATTTCCTTTTAATGCACTGGAGTGCTTTGTTTAGCAGGGCAGATAGAAAGCTATTTCTGAGTGTATGCCATATTTAAAATGTCCTGTTTTGTACAGAAAGCAATATGCACATATAGCATAATGGACCCGTGTACAGGTGCACTTAACTCACATACAGGCAAACAGGCATACGCTCTTCATCCAGTCCTGGAATTTTAGCCAACAGTGTATTGCATTCTGGAGTTTGCAGGCTGTATGACTGTGATTATAAAATCAATCCTACAAAGTTCTAAATGCAGTTTTGCTTTACAAAAAACGAGAATTCACTTAAGGGGTCATTAATGACTCTAGCCGTGTGACAACTATGCATATGGACAAGTAAAAGTAAAACAAAAATCCATAGCCAGTATTAACAATTTAACGGACATAGGTGATTTTTTCAATCTTTTCCAAACAGGTAGTATAGTGACCGAGAGAATGGTTTAATTAAATAGCCTATATTTATTTCTGAGAGTAAGCAGCTCACGTTACAGCCTGTCAGTGAGAACGGGTCCTGGGAAGTTTCCATCACAGTAGCCTGCTCTGGGAAGGCCGCGGCCTCCCCCTCTTTTGGCGAACTTTCTTCTCTGACGGAGTGACCCCCGCTGGGCACCTCTCGTTGACCCGGGTGGCCTCAGAGAAACGCAGCGACAAGGTGCCTGTGAGTGTCCGGGCTGACGTGCAGTTGACGGGTCTTTAACGCTAACCTGGATGCAAACGAGGCACCCCACTAAATGGAGCAGGAAGACGGCGATATATGACGACCTGGGGTTCGCGAGAAGAAAAAAAACTCCCATTCGGTGCTCGTTAAGTCGTTTGGCAGGGCTCAAGTACAGAAGCAGAACTAATAGGAGAACAATTAAACCAAAACGTCACTCCCTGAAAAATCCGATGTTTGCCAAAACGACATGTAGGTGAATCCTTCTAAATTGTGCTTTTAAAAACTGCAATAAAGTTCCCAGTTTTCAATACAACCGCTAGCTGTGATCGTCAATCAATGGGGTCTGACTATGACCTTCCTTTTTATTCTGTTATGTTTAGTACCTGTTCACGCGCCAGGACGCCCCTTCGCTGGGGCAGCTGTGCGCGATATAAAAATTAATAACATAACATAACATAACATACTGTAAACACTAAAGTGTCCTCAGGATACTTTCTAGCACCCATTGTTTCTAAATGAGTTATTACTTCAATTTTTCTACAATATCTCTTAGGGGATCAAAAACAATTGCTGTTTTAATCAGTATTGTACCTGTCCAGTAGTCCTTGGGGGCGGTGTTTTTTTTTAATGAGACGTGAATAAAGTTATTTAGTTTTTGTTAAATAAGACTCTCGGCATTTAATGGAAGCCTTATGGGTATGACGAAGCAAGAAAAAAGTTAATACTAATGACAATACCAACCAAAATACTAAAATAACTTTAGGATTAATACAAAACATAAACATTGGAAGAGTCATAATAACAATTCAATTGACCTCAATACTTGTATTACATATACTACAAATAATGCGTTTTAACCAAAAAACTGCCTTCAGAGAGAAGTCGTTTGTTTATATAATTCATCCTGCTCTAGCTCATAAAATGGTTCATTTAAAGCCAATGAAAATAACGCTGCATTAAAACTGTAAGAGGAGTCGATCTGGCGTCCTATGCGGCCTTGTTCGTGCTTATGTAAAACTATCTAAATAAAAAAACAAAAACGATTTCAGTAAATGTTGTTGGATGGCAATGTGCCAGGCGTGCTCTGCCAAGAAAGCAACTCAGCGTGGTACTGAGGAGCTATCACCTGAGGCGTGACCTTGACAGTGAGTGTCCGGGCTGAAGTGCAGTTGACGGGTCTTTAACACTAACCTGGATGCAAACGAGGCACCCCACTAAATGGAGCAGGAAGACGGCCAATCAGAGCTCTGACAGCCCAGGGTGCCGGAAGAAGGCGGAGCCGCTGAAGGGAAAGCCATGAGCTTTTCCCGGGGGCGACCGAACCCACAGAGCTGGACAGAGGGAGGTCAGGACTACCGACTACGGGCATCGAAAATCTTCGACCTGGCAGCTGCCACAGATGGGAGGAAAGCACGCCAATTAATATACACTCAGCATTTGCACTCGCAACTTCTACAGGCCCTGCCTAAACTGTATTTTAAAAAAAAATAATTTAAGAGAACATTTTGCATCTTCAGTTTATTTTACTCCTCGAACGGTGCACCTTCCTCCTAGTTCCCGCAGCCTGCTACCACTTACTCTCTGGCCCTTGAAAATGGGTTCACATTCTTGAAGTGTCTTATGCTTCACCTGGGCCTCCATACAACATTCCGGAAAGAGTTTGAATCTTCGCGCAGCTTCGGTGAGCGCTCATCTTTTTATGCAAAAAGCCGGCCCAAGAGTCCGAATCACAGAGACCCATTCCGGAGGGGCCGAGAAGGTTGGTTGGTGCTGCCGGGGCCATGGAGGAACGGTCCTTGGCTGAAAATGTACACCTGGACTCGTCAGATAGGATCAAGGCCACGTCCGTCCTATATAAGAAGGTAAGAGGAGAGACCAGTGCGTGATTCAACTGTTCACTTTCCATAACATGTGGGTTGAGTTAGGAATCTTCACCGCTTGGCTATAGATTTATTGATGCACAATGCCAACCTGGCAGCAGGGCACATTCGCGTTTCTAGGTGATGGTGGGGCGAGATAGGAGGGGCCCGTTGCTTAGCAGGTCCAGGTGGTGCAGGTGTGCTTGCGGGCGGTATATCCGCCTGAGCGTGTCTTTTTCGGTGTGTACATTGCTTGCGTTGCCTGTCCATGCTCTGTGCAGATGTGCGCGCGCTTTATGTAGGGGTCCCTAGTATTTTCTAAATCACGCCAGGCTGTACCTGGAATGTTCACATGGAGGGTTTGGCTGCGTTTGCACAGCTGCCTCGCATGGACACACAGCTGCACAGGGAATTTAAGTCACAACGTGGCTACCAAAACTAAGACCCCATACCTCCCTCACACACGCGTTGTTTTGCATACAGGACCCCCTAGAGCACTATGCAGGTGCCACGATGTGCGCAGTAAAATGTATGCCGGGATCTCCATGAAAACAATCGCCACAAGTCTCACTAGATTGAATTAAAAAGCACCCGACTTTCCGACCAAGGCTCAGCCATTAAGAATGTTGTCTGCACAGATAGGGATGGGTGGTTGGCCTCCACCTCTTACGTAGGAGCTTGAACCATGTTTTGTGCGAGTTGCCATTTATGGCGCACTTAAAAAATGCTGTAAAGGGGCAGAATGTTGCGGCGTTTGGTCTGGGTATGAACCATGGGCGACTTAGGGATCCAGGGAAGTATTGTTTCACCGACAGCGCTGCGAGGCCCCCGCCTTGTCAATGCAGCGCGCTATAAATCTCTGTTATTAAATACATGGCACCCTGACCTGCGCAGGCAGCGTGTTAGCATGTGTCGGACAGTCGAGCTTGGAGGAGAAGGGGCTGCGCTGGCAGAGGGGAGTGGGGGGAGAGGGGGGTTCTGTGTGTAGAGACGGAGCCGCTTTCGGATGTTTGGCGGTGACGTTCTTGAAGAGCAGGACAGGGGGGTGTATTGGCATTGACCCCAAACGCTGCCGTTATCCCAGGCCGTATGAGGAGCAGTGGCCAGCACGCAAACTATTCATAGTGCAGCTGGTGTAGTGGCACCGGGGCCTCGGGGTTTTTAGGTGCCCACAAGCTTTACGTTGTCATTTACTTCCCAACCAATCAGAGAAATTAATGCGTCTCACGCTTCGCCACTGGTGACACGAACCGCGAGGGAACCCTGCAAAACCGAGGAGGGACCACAGAACCACCAACAGCTGACATTTATAAACAGGCACCAGGGCTGATTTGGGGTAGTTGACACGTGCCGATTCCAAAACCAATACGAGCGCATCACCGTGCATCCGCTCACGTTTTTTATAGGAAGGGTGGAGAAACTGCCGCGTAACTGTCCTAGCGGATTTTGCGGCGGCGCGAGCAGTGCATGAGATGTTTAAAGGTTTAGCAGGGGTGGTGCACCTGGAGCTGTGCACGGGCTGTTGCCAGTAGGCACTGGCAGCCACTACTGCGGCTCCAAACGAACTTCGATGAAGATGCAATTCACCCTCTGAAAGTCTGGAAGCTGATGATTAGCTCTAACATGGGGCCTAGCATGCCACTGCCTGGGTGACGTGTAGGTACTGTATCAAAGCCAGCAGTGCCAACACGTGCCCTCCTACATCCAGATAATGGCAGGGGTGGCGAGGCAGAGCTGCTTCCGCCATGTACCCTGCGTGAAGGGCCGGTATGCCAGGTTCTCCTTCTGGAATCCCCACCCCATACACACACACATACACGTATATCCTCATTGCATTCTACACACGCTTGAACCACTATGGACATTCCTGTTTCTTTCTGTCCAGCTGCCGTCTTGTAAAATCGCACAGGATACGCTCATTTTTTTAGGCCCTGTCGAATTTGTCGTCACTGTAGCGTAATCCCGAGGTATGGCTGCCACTCACTCTGAATATAGCGCTAAACAAATTCTTACTCTAAATCATCGGTACTTGCATACACTTTCCAGGGGGTCAAAAGGGGCTGGAAGTAAAGGGCGTAAAGTTGGTGTACGGGAAGCGAAGTATGTACAACAAGTGGCTGAACTGAATCGCACATGGTGGAACCAGAAGACATGGGACGATTCCCAGCTAGCTTCCTCACTTGACCAAATAGTGTAATCCTGGGCATTTGGTTTTGTTTCAATTTCCCTCCATTTTCTTCATTATTACATATAAGAGGACCTCGAAATACATGGCTTTGTTTGGATCTCATCACCAATGGCATTGTTTTCTGGGTGGGAGGGGAAGAGCATGACTGTTTCTAAATCCATGTTTTAAAACTATCACTTTGAAAAAAATACTTGCATGCACTGATAAAATCTGTTTTACGAAGGTGAAACGATTTTGCAGCTTAATGAAACACTTTTTGAATTTTGAAGAGACTATTATAACTGTAGCTTTTCTGTCTTTAAAACTGCAAATGTTCCTAAAGTTAAGGGGTGCAGAATACCCTAGTAAATTCCTTCCTTTAACTGCAATCAACATTTAAATAAGTACTTGCTGCATATTACATTTTTTTATGTTTTTGCTGTGTCTAATAAACAGCAGTCTAGTGCTGCATGCGCCCCCCCCCCCCACCCACACACACTTTAAATGCAACTATACTGTTTTTAAGACAGCCTCCTCGTGTTTGGCCTTCTTCTAAAAATTAGGGGTGTGCGAAATTCATGTAAGTTGTTTCAGGTTAATTACGCAGTACGTGAAATGCAAATCTAACAGTCTCAGCCATGGAGTGCGGGGAGGTGCTGTGTTGCCCCAGAAAGTGGTAGAAAGGCCACTGATGATGATCTTATTTTTTCTAGTCTGTCAAGCCTCTGATAGAGAAGAAGCGGAGAGCGCGAATAAACGCCAGCCTGGACCAATTGAAGGGGCTCTTGCAAGATGAGGATGGCCCACAGGTACGTGAGGGCTCCCTTGGGTGTGGCGCAGCGGCCAGGGCACACGACTCTGGAACACATGGGCTCACAGGTCGATCCTCGGCACCAGTGGCAAGATAGCCTAGCACCATGTGACTGGGCAATATCTTGCTTAATCTTCCCGACTGCCCCCAGCGCCTTGACACCCTCGGGTAGTTTGTGCTTTACAAATGCTGGTATTATTAATACATCAAAATGGCCCCTTTAGCATCAGCTGGAGAGCTCACATGACACGAGAATGCCTTAGCTGGTGGCAGCATTCATGGGATGACCAGCGCTGCTGAGCTGTAGTATATACACACTCACAATACAGAAGTGCATGAACGATGACATCGCACATGTAGGAGGGACTTTGAGTGTTTCATGAACCAGCAAGGATTACAACATTCAAATGCACCGTAACATGCCTTTTGAGTAGTTTACTTTTTTGAGTCAGTCAATGACAAACAAAAATCGCTTTTAGATTTGAAGGGGATACATAGAGCGACATTTTAGGTGTGGGAGAAGAGACACACATAAATCCTACGCTATTTCTGAGTGGGGCAGGCTAGTTAGGAATCTTCCATTCCTTTGCCATCTCCCCGTTTTTTAGGGCTCGCCTGCTGATGCGCTTGCACATAGCTGGCGAAGCTCTATAGTGGCTTATCCAGAGTTTAACCACTGGCGATTCCATGCAGTGCATGTGCGCTTTTTAGGTCATTGCGCAAGCGCAAGCCCTAAAAAGCGCGCGCACAATGCCACCAGCCGCCTGCCTGCCTGTCTCGCATTACCACATCAAAGGCAGCCCAGCCTCCCTCCCACAAGCTTCTCAGCGTGCGCTCTGCATTTCTCCTCCCAGCACATTTCTCGTCCCCTAATTATTCCCGGCCGGCCGTACTTTCAGTTTCACGGCCGCCAGGCCGTGTCTCCTTTTATGCTCTCTGATGCTGACACATCAGTTGCATCATCGCTTCTCATTTACATTTTTTTTTAGCATGTTGTACAGCATCTAGCTCCTGTATGACGTGGTACATGTAACATGGCCTTCTGGCAATGGTGGCAGCATTGCTTGTTTATTTAGCCTGTCGCTTAGCCATCTCACACAAACACACACGCAGCCTTTCCCTGTTTGCTTCCTGGCATCCCTGCTTCCGCCTGCTACTTAAAAAAAAGCCTCTGTCTCTCACCCCCAAGTCTTCGCTGCACTTATTCACAACTGGCGGCGGAACTAGCCTTCCATCTCGGAGTCAGTTTTGTTAAGATACACTTTTTTCATCTCTTCCCTGTGACCGCCCACTTTACTAAACGTTTAATACTGGAGGTGTCTGCATTTCACTTCCGTGCTCCAAATGCATCAGCGCACATTTACTTAAAAAAACATGCAGCCCCTCGCATCCGGAGTCTCTCTTCTGGGGCCCCTTCCTTCCAGCCCTCACAACATCCCCACACCACTCATACCTTATCTCCTTCATCGGGCCATACATTTTCACAGGCTGCCCATTTGCTTTGCTCTCACGTCCTCTCTCCCTCTGTCCGTGTGTTACAAATGCATGTTATTTAAAATGCAGAGTACGTTTTCATTTTTAATTTACCCGAGAGGATTCCTACAGCCCTTTTTATTTAAAACCTTTAAAACTTTTTTTGCAACATTTTTTCTCTCCTTCTAGAGTCCCCTCCTCCTACTTCTAAAGATACCCCTTTATTTTCATTTTTTTCTCTGCGTAATCTCTATTTTCATTCATGCTTGTTTTAATGGCCTACACCCAGTGACTGCAACACTTTTAATGTTGGGCCAGGCTCCATATTTTCCCAAGTTTACTGACAAGGTGGCCTCTGTTTACAGTAGATGCTTGGCCACAGTTACTTCCAACACTTTGCACTGGCACTTCTTGGGTTGCCTTGTCCTACAGCTAAATTCGAACTGTTCTGAACTAGAGTCTCATAATTTTCACAATTTTGCAGTAAAACGATCAAAGAGGTACTAACTTAATTTCAACATCATTATTGAAGTGCAGTTTATCTTGTCTTCCTCAGTACTTCGTACATCTCTCTAGAGATGTGGCCTAACGACCAGAGCTGCCATCTAAGTCACGTAAATACAAAACATGTTTCATTACAAATGCTATAGGTGTCACATTCGCGAAAGTTATAACTATTGGCATTGTAAATGACAAAGCTATCAATTTAGCTATTTTAAAAACCAACACATAAATAAAATATTTGTCATTTACAAGACCATTAGCTCCAACTTTTCTAATGCGAGACCTATTGCATTTCCAATGCTTGTTCATTTTCCTCCCATCTGTGGTGGTTTCCACCTTTCTTTCCTTCCCCGTCACTGTTCTGTTTTTTCAAAGCTTTGCCTATATTTCGATTTCAGAGTCACACAGTCTCCAAACTGGAGAAAGCCGACGTATTGGAGTTGGCAGTGAAACATTTACAGCGCCTGAAGAGATCCGGAGCAGGTGCGTGATTCCCTTCCTCGTGGCTGGTTATAATTAGACTGTACTTGGCCCTGGTGTATTGTTCCGGGTCACCGCCAGGGCGCGCGAGCACTCCTCCAGACAGCGCATGCGTGGGATTATAGTTTCTTCCTTTTTACTACATAGACCAAAGGGTTTGGGTCGGACTCCTACAGGGGCACAACAGTTTAAGCAAAACATTCTTTTTTTACCTGCACATGAGCAAAACGGGGCTCATGGCTTTTCAGAGGAGATGAAATATAGAAATTTCTCAATTTTGGACGTGACAGTATATAGTCAAAATCTTCCTAATTTCAAATGATATGCTGTAGCCATAGCCATACCATGGTGATGATTTGTTCACTCATCTCTGAGAAAGACCGAGGGTCCTACTAAATGTTAGGGTTTACTGACTCTTTGATGCCCTAGGCGCTTTCACTTTCCATAGCTTGCAGAGTGACACAATGAAAAAATACCTGAAAACTTATAATGACTAATACCAATGGATACTGTGTAATTAATTCCACCTTCTTATGAGGCAAAGTTTTGCTTAGCCTAGTTAGCCTGAGAACCTAGGAGTGGCCATTGAACTGTGTGGATTTATTATATATATAAGGAAGGCAATGGGATTACATGAGATATGCTATTTCAAATGAAAATGCTCTTAACCATAACAGTTCTCTCAGTTATCGCAATGCAAAATGTCCCATCAATCAACTAAAGACATAAAAACATTGCCTTCAATGAAAAATAAGAACTGCACGTTCGTCAGCTCTATTTCCGAAATGCTCCTGACATAGAGTGTAATGCATAGATTGCTCCTGAGAGGGCCTTTTCAATGAACCATGTGCTGGTAACATATCCTCCCTTTTTTATGTGAAACTCAGACTTTACAGTCATTAAGACACATGGGGGTCCTCAGACAGTATAACTGCAAGCTCCCACAGCTGGTTGGGAGGCTTTGAGAACTCACTCCCAGCATGTGATGCTATGCCATCAGTACTTACATTCATGGCTTCTGTGGGCCCCACCGACTCATTACTGGAACCCGGGCCCTTGCCCAAGCAATTTCTATGACTAGAGCATCAAAACAATACAGAAAAACACAGAAAGAGGTGCCCAGGAAACAGATGCACACATTTTGAAATATTTTATTCAATTCACAAACAAAAATGTAAAAAAATAAAATATTCAATTTTAATGAGAAGTTTGGAGCTTTTCAAAATGTGGTTTTATTTCTAAAAGATGAAGAGATATGTTATTCTCTCTGTATGTAACTTTATATATACTTTAATAACTGCTAACACTACTTAATTTTCTAAACAGTTGCAGACCCACAAAGTAGGAGTTGAGGACATCAAGTAAAGAACTGCTGCTCTATGGCAATTAAGTGGCCACAGTCAATGGCATCACACTAAGCAGAATGGCCATAATACTGATCACTCTTCGAGATTTTGTCCAGAGAGCTCAAGTTCTTGAATAATTTCATATCAGATGGCTTCAGGGCCTTGGATTCACAGGCTGCCATTTTTAGTGCACCAGCACCACATGTGCCCAAGAAGCTCCTTGCACTGTACATGGATGAGGCTGTCAGATACACATTATAGGGGCCATGTGCTACCCATACAGCTCTTCATCCACACAATCATTTGAGGCTGTTGAGGTACAGTGCACAGGGACTTTGCAGAGGAATGAAGTGGTTTAGACTGTATGTTAAATTGAGGTCAGGCTTACCAGCACTTAGGGCCCAATTACGATGAGTGTCGGAAAGCCTCTGAATGCAGGTCGGAGGCTTTCTGAGCCTCATCGCGGTTTCATTTTCAACTGCCCCATTACAATGCAGGTGGTCGAAACTGAAACCAGCCTGTCATTCCGTCAGCCAGTTGTAGACCGGCACGTTGGGATTTCGATGTTGGTTTCTGACAGGCTTTTCATGATGGACTTTCCGGCATGGAAAGCCTGTCCGAAACCGACATTTGGTGCCCCTAGCAGGGCCCCCATCACCCTGTGGCCTTGGGTTGGGGGCCGGCCACACAGTGCAGGGATTGACATAGACTCCCATTTCTCTATGGAAGATTGTGCTACAGCCAGTAAATGGCTGCAGCACAAGCTACCATATGGAAATGGGAGTTTGCAATTTGAAAGGGTTGTATGGTGACAGTTGGGTGGCAATGTGAAAGGGTGGCCCCAATGTAGTGATATCTGAGGAAGAATAGTTTGAGAAGCTTGAAGAGTGATGAGGAGTTAGAGAAAAAAAGAAAGAGGTTGGTCAAAGAGTGGCCTCAAGACAGTGGCAGTTTGAATAGTTATGGTGTTGTCAAGGATGAGTTAACAGACTAAACGTAGGGACTGAACACAGGAGAAAAATTCCACTGGCTTCCTTCCCCGAATAAATTAAGGACAGTGTTAGTTGCTTTGGCACACCATGTGCGATCGCATTGTAATTAGATATGTGGAACCGCCGACCATTGGTCAGGCTGTTCCAATACCGATACAGCGTCAGGCGGACACAAGTCCACGCAAAATCGTAATACGGCCTTCATCTTTTAGGGTAAATCGCATTAGTATTAGTCGTTTCATTGAATGCCTTAGGATGAAATGGAAAAGGCTTGAATGACCATTTCAAATGTCCCCCTGTGCCCTCACTGCAACATGCCTATCTTGGGAACCCTCTCTAGCAGGAGGTGTCTGAAGTGTGCGCTGCTCTGTCATAGTCCCCATGAATATTGGTGTAGCAAAGGTGTCATTGCCCTACTACAAGCAAAGAAACTAGACCTCTCTGCCCCTGTTTGTGTAGAATGATTATGATAATTGGACTGCGATGTGCCCATCATGTTCTAGGAGCCTGGTGATGACTGCACCTGCTTTACCAGTCATAGATACACCGCTGCCTAGAAACAGCAATAAGTGTTAAGTCATACTGGCTAGGGTAGTGGTAGCAGGTTCTGCATGTTGATGTAAATGGTACATTATTTGGGCTACCCACGCAGTGCTTTCAGTGTTCAAAGATAATATTGTGTACAGGATTCTTTCAGATGATGCAAAATAAAGGGAAATTAAGGGATTGATAGGAAAAGAGAACTGTAGGGAAAACAACGAAAAAGAAATAAATAAAATGAGAGGTAGATTGGTAAATAAGTACTGCAAATACTACATGCAAGACATCTGATCACAACATCTGTAAACTAACTAAAATTATTTTTGCTTTCTCTCAGGCATCACTGATTCCATCATGGACTTCTCCGCAGGCTACAGCCATTGCCAGAGCACCGTCTCCAGCTACCTCAGTTCTGTAAACGCATTAAACCCCAATGTACAATCCCAGCTCCTGCAGCACATTGATCCGACAATGCGAAAAACACTTTCTCTTTCCCATCATGATCCTAAGATGGGAAAGAGTGGAGAGCTGCAACTGGCAGCACCTCAGATTTGGCAACCTCAGGAAGTAATGGCTTCACTTCATCATATGAAGGTCCCCGAGGCCTTTGTAAATATGGACTGTGGTCTTTTGTCACCGGAGCAGTGTGTACCTTCTCCACAGATGTGGTCGCAGCCTTCATGCACCTTTCCGATGATACCAGTACCAGAGACATTTCCTGCAAGTTCACCAGGTCCAGCTAAAGCTTCCGGCAACAGCACACATAATTTCCTGCCAAGTCGTTTGACCACTCCGTCTTTGCCAACGCCAGGGGACACTAAGAGACAATATGTTCCTTATGTGGGGGCACTGAATGCATCATATCCTGCACCATACCACGCCCAGCCGATGTCCACAGCTAGTGAGTTCAGCTGCTCCCTGGGATATTCCTTCGAGTCACCAGTGCACCAAGGCCACCAAACCCCTTCTCATTTTCAACCTGCCAGTCTTTTCGAGTTCCCTCAGGCACAGGTATCCCCTGTGGACCATCCTGAGATTTGGAGACCATGGTAGATTTTCACTCCAAAGACATTGACCAGGGTTTGCCTCAGATTAGGAAGAGTTTTTACAAAGCCTGTTTTGGTGCATTTAGCAGACAAAGGTAGTTCTGTGGGTGGACGTGCTATGTGGCTGGTCCACAGTCTAGTGTTTCACCAGACCTTTTGGCTGAGCAACGATGTATTGTGCATTTATGAACTCCTGAGAAATACCTCTTATGGGAGAGGGCTGCCACTTCTGGACCTCTGTAGCACCTTAAAAGAGAAACTCCTTGTCTGTTGGTCTTCCAGCTCGTACTCTTCACGTATGAACCTTCAATCAATCCCCACTAATTATTAAGCAAAGGAAATCCAATAGTCCCACTGAAGTTGTGTCAAGGAAAGAACAATTAGATTATTTCATCGACAGAGATTCACACTTTTTGGTTGTTTGTTAGGTGGAGAAGGAATATAGTTGCAGATATTCTAGGAGTTTCTTACTTAACGTCTTTCGAAAATGTAATATTGAAGGATGGAGAATGATGGGGGCTGAAAGGGACCCGTAATATGCGAAGGACAAAAAGCCCTACAATTTTATCATTGTTTTACCAGTATCCACGAACTGGCCAATATATTAAGATAATTACAACTGTGTCAATAATGAATTACTTACCTTGTAGGTTTAGTGCCTATCTATTGTCATTCTACTTAGCACATGTGACAGTTTTACGTATGTCATCCAAAATAAAATGAACTACGTCAACATTTGCAAGCCGTAAACATATTTATTCATACTGTGCTGTAAGCATATGCGTATCATGCCTGTGAAGTGCCATATCAATATCCAGGCATTAACTTCTCAGCTCAACCTACTGAACCCCATTAATGGAGCGTATCTAATGGATATTGTTTTTAATGTGTATTTTGTACTAATTCAATAGATTCAGAAGGATCTCCAACATATAACTGTGCCTTTCTCATAAACTCGAGTTTGCAGCACTAATTAGCTGAATGAACGTGATCGTGAGATGGGGCAGGTCGTGATGCTTTCGAACAGACATGCTGAATTTTTTATACATAGGTCATTTTAAGCTTCTCCCGTTTGCCCTAAAAAGGTGTTTTTTTAGGATGCTTTGAATAAGGGTGAAAATGAAGACACTCCTCAATCCATTGGCAGAGATGTCCAGTAACGATGTGGCACAAAAAGGCCGAAGAACAGGAATGTAGACATGACTTCTCCACTTAAGAGTTTGTGTGTTTGCAATACCTGATGATCCTTTTTGTGAAGGTGTGTACCGCACAGTGCATGGTTCCAGTTGATGTCAATGGGGAGTTGCGCGTGCATTCATTTGCAGAACATGATAAGAAAAGTTACCGTAGTCCTGTGCTGTAAGCGTTTCTGCTTGTGTGAGTGTGTTTGAGGCTCATTGAATACATTTTGGGAAAGTACTAGTAGTATGCAGCATTTGCTCTGATGTTTCAAAGATTCAGGTCATATATGGCTATGAAAATGTATTTAAATGTTTCTTTTTTTTGTTACCATTTATTGCAAAATATATAACATATGAATCAATGTCAGAAAGTATATAATTGAACAAAAAGTGGTTTAGTGTTTTTTTTTGTTCTAATATTTTATTACATTAGAAAGAGCATATAAATAGTTAAATACAATAGAAAGCAATACACGGACAATATAGCAATACAAGATTCAATGTCAAAACTGTTATATATGGCTCCTGCCTAACCATATAAATATCATGTTTCAAAAACAAGAATATAGAGGAACCATATTAAAAAGTCAGATGTATCACTTGATAAAAATTTAATCAAAAGTAAGAAAAGGAAAGAGAAAAAAGAGAAAGAAAAGGAAGATAAGAGAAGAAAGAGAAAGAGAAGAACGTAGAGTGAAGAGTGAAGAATGAATAGAAAAGAGAAGAGAGAGAGAGTCCCCTGCTACAAAAGATAGAGAAAAAGAAATTAAGTAGATGACACAAAGGGAAATTGCTCTACCAAACCTTTCGAGGCCAAGTCCACATAACTATCCAGTGTTCTCCATACCCCATTAGAAATGGAGGGAGAGAGATGATTCACCTCCACAGAGGTATGAGCCCCACGGAGAAAAGAGACCCAAGCCCACCATGTATGATAGGATACAGAACCAAATGATTTCCACTCCGTAAGAATAATCTTCACTGCAATTGTCAACAATAAATCTAATAATTGCATATCCATAGAATCTAACGATAATGGCGATGGTGCAGCCCATGGACCTAACAAGATTAGAGGTAATGAGAGTTGAAACTGAATATTAAAAATTAGCATGAGATGTTTATCAACCAATTCCCAAAAAGATTGAAGTAAAGAACATTCAAAAAACATATGCTGATAGGTACCAGCAGTTAAATTACAACTCCAACAAAGATCATTATCTTTAAGATTAAGAGAGTGCAAGCGTACCGGAGTCCAATGCAACAAATTAAGAGAAAATAATTTAGACTGATTTAGAGATGGAGCAATCTTAGAACGAAGAGAAAGACTCCCAATAAGTTGCCAAGTGTCTTGGGAGATATGTTTGATAAGATCATGGTCAAAATGGTGTAACCATTTCTGTTGTGTAACAGTCATAAAGAGGCGGTGTGGAAGATGGAAATGTATAAATCTTAGAAGCCATATGGCCTGATTTATACCACATTGTAGGAAGGTAGATCCCTGACTATGGTTGCCCCCAACTTTTTGCCTGGTGTTTTGCTGGTTTTCTGACTTAGTTGACCTGGGGCCCTGCTATTCAGGACCCCCAGGCCTACTGCTCTCTCTGTAAAATGGATTCCATGTACCTTAGGTACATATCTCATTGGATACTGAGTCACCTTATCAGTCCCTGTACAGTGTACCTTAGGTACCCAGGGCATAGGTGCACCCAGGGCCTACCAGGGGCTGCAGCATGTATTATGCCACCCCTGGCTGGCCATCCAAATCTGACACAACTGGCTGCACGACAGCTGGGGCAAGGTGGTGTACTCACCCCTTGCTTTAGATATAGTATACCTATATCTAACCCTAAAATGGACACACAGATCTCCTATCAGTCACTCCTACGGCAGGCCTTAACAATCCTGAAGGCAGAGTGCTTGGAATCGTGTGAGATGGTGCTCTGGCATGAGCTGAGCCTGTCTGCGGCTTTCGGGATCTATCCCGTAGCCGTTTCCATGATATCGCATACCATATACTCTTAAGTGCATTATAATCCTCGCGGTTATATGCCAACTCTGGTATCGCTTTATCAAAACATGTCGAGTAAGGTGTCATACGAATTGGAATACTAACCCCTCGCCAATTCTGGCGACGGGGTTAGCATTCCACCCTTCTAGAGGGACACGACATGTGTGTAACCTGTAACCCCGGTTAAAATCCAACAGAGCCATAGCTCCACAAAATGGATGCTGCCACCGAGACACAAGTCTGCCCTCCTGCTGCTGGGAGTCCTCCCAGAGCAGGAGTCAAGGACAAAGGGTTTCCTGCCAGGGGCGGTGCCAGCACCGTCCCAGACAGGATTTTGTGTATCCTAGGTAGGCAGGGCTTCAGAGGAAGGTGACTGCAAGTGGCACCCCGGTGCTCACTGTGCATAGGCCGGCTGAAACCAGTTCCAGGGGCACTCCAGCCCCTGGCCTGGGGAAAGCCCGCCAAAGGAGAGGGGTGTAACCACCCCCCTCCTGGTCCCACCCATAGGGCAGGACTTAGTCGCGTGCCAGCCCCCTTTTCCCAGATAAAGGTAGGAGCAGGCCCCCTTCCAAATTAGATCATCTTTGGAATCAAGACACGACTTTCTGCGAAAGGACTTCAAGATTTCTTCTTCAAGATTCTCCCTTGTGGCTAAGGAGTAGTCACCCTGCATCCGCAGGCACCATCTTAAGAACACTGCGGTCTGCTGCACGTCCTTCCTCCGGAATACGACTGCCCAGCTCGACAAGACCCGGCTTCCCTGGCACCTCCGACCTCTACTCACCTCTACAGCCAAGCTGAGAACCGTGAGTGCGACGAGACCTCAAGGGACCGACTATTGCCAAGACTGCACGACTTCTTCACAGCAAGCCCGCCGAGTAATCTACTGGCGAGTGCTTTGGGGTACGAGAAGCCCCGACCCTGAGCAGCTCCAGCACCGAAGAGCAGCCCCCCAGCATCTCCACGATCGGCGTGGGGCCCTTCTGCTTTTTGCTGCTCACCGCGTTGTTTGGCTACTAGCCCGCTGGCTTGTGGCCTTCTGAACGACGCCCGACGACATCACTGCTGCTGGTCTGGTTGCTCCAGACTGGCTCTTGCTCCCTTCCAGAAGAGGAGCACCCCGGACCCTCCTGGTCCACTCAAGACGCCATTTTGAATCCACCGCGTGGGCTTGAATTAGCCAAGGCTTTGTTGCCCAATCCTGGGTCCTTCGACGCCGACAGCTTCATCCATCGTGGGACAGCTCGCCCCTCCATCCTGGTCGCCGACAACGCCTCCTGGTCCGTGAGATCTGCAGAGCACAGCGTCGCCCACTCACCTAGTCGAGGTGACTACCATCCGGTGCCCCCTGACTACTGGCTAGTAGTCACGAACTTGGTCCCCTCTGCTTTCAGGTGTCATCCATCTTCAAGATCCAGGCTTGGATCACTTCGAACTCTCTTCACTGGTCGCCTGCCAGCATCTTTCTTCCAGGCTCCTGGTTCGTCAACGAGGATTCCCGACGTCTTTTGAGACATATGCAGCTGCAGCCCCTGGGCTAGGTAACTTCGGCATTTCGGTGCCCCAGCATAGCCTCACTATCCAAGGGTCAGGATCCACTTTCGTTTTCTCCCTACCAGGTCGGGTTCGCCCGTGAACACTAACTTTAACTTTACTAGCTATCATAGACTTTGTCCCGCATCCCGCGTGAGAGTGCACACTCTGCACCCGAGTCCCCTGGGCCTCCTAGAAGTAATCTAACGATTCTATAGTCAAGTCCTAGCGATTCCAAAGCCTATTAGTACTGTACTTACCTGCTAGTAATTTCGCATTCCACTTTCAGAGTATATGGTTTTCCGTGCCCCTCGGGCATTTGTATATACTGTGCTAACTTAAGTATTTTTATAAGAGTTTTGTTGTGTGCTTAGCTCCCTGACTCATAAAGAGTTCAGGGTAGTCTTGTTATAAATAAATACACTGTTTATTTTCATAACAACTTGTGTGGTGTCCTTTCACTGGGTGTTCAAGGGGTAATGTGATGGTAAAACAGCTGGCTTAACACGCCCTCTAGAGTCTTAGCCTTAGACTGCTCGTATCCATGCTACTAGGATAGCTGGTCTATAAGGTTGACTTATAACCAATCATCAATAAGGGTTGTTTGGACTGATATATAGTGATCACTAGAATAGTGAGCACTGCACATCAGGCCAACTTCTCACACACATAGATAGGAGAGCAACTGTATGAGAAACCGGATCAAAATGAACCGTAGCAACGGCAAATTTGATTTTCAAAAATGTATAAAAATCGAGATTAGTGAGAGAAAACTCTCGTGCCAAGGAAGTGAAAGGTAATGTATCATGGTTGGAATCAGAAAGATGTTGGACAAGGGTAATACCTTTATTAGCCCAGTAGGCCACCAAAGACAAATCAATATCAATTTTAATTTTAGGGTTATACCACAAAGAAGACCATCTAGACTTATGGATTTGCTTATAAACTTTTTATCAATTGCTTTAACTGCAGCAATGGTATCTACAATAATAGCATGAGAAAAGAAATAGACAATGTGGAGGTAGTTAAAAAAGAAGAGGTAGGCAGAGGAGAAGATAATTCCCGCTCAATAAACACCCACGGCGGAGTATGTCTAGGATCTGTAGAGAACCAAAGAGCCCTTTGGGAGGCTAAAAAAGCCACTTGATATCGATCCCAGTCAGGAAATTATAACCACCCATGTTATAAGGTTTCCTCAAATGTTTATAGGCTATTCTGGCTCTCTTATCACTCCATAGGAATTTTGAAGTAAGAGAATCAATCTCATGAAAAAAAGATGAAGATAATTTATTACGAAGCATTGAGGACACAAAATTAATTATAGGTGTTATCATCATCTTTAAAGATTGAAGACGTCCCCATCATGAAATATACTTAGGTGACAAAGTATCCAGAAGTTGACGAACCTTAAGTAAAGTTTGAGCTTCATTATAAGAAACTGTGTCTGTTAAAGTACTGCAAAACCAAATCCCCAAATATTTAATATGTTTTGATTGCCATTTAAAACCAGCATCCCCCAGGTGTGCAGGAAAATAATACGCATTGAGGGGAAACATTTCCGTTTTATCTTTGTTGAGAGTATATCCTGAGACACTAAAAAATAGATTAATAGTCTCGGAGATAACAGGAATTGCCGTGACTACATCATCGGAAAAGATGAGCACATCATTTGCATAGGCAGCTGTTTTGATACAGGTGGAACCAAATTAAAACCCTTTAATATCTTGATTAAGGTTAAGTAAACGAAGAAGAGGATCAATAGAGAGTAAAAACAAAAGAGGCGATAACGGGCACCGTGTCTAGTTCCTTGACACAAATTAAAGAAAGAAGAAGTAGCATCATTAACCTTAATATTTGCCTGAGGATGTGCATCGAAAACATATTTGAGACGAGGCACAAAAGATGGAAGAAAGGTTTTATAAAAAAGAATGGGAAAACCATCTGGACCCGGAGCTTTCCCAGAGCGGGTTGCCTTAATAGCATGAATAATTTCTTCGGATTCAATCAATCTCCCTAACTTTGTCCCGTTAGCATCAGAAACAGTCTGAATAGGAATTGTGTTTAAAAATTGTTGGCATAGATCAAGAGAAGATTGATTGTGAGGGGTGTATAACTTACTATAATACTCCCGAAAGACCTCAAGGATCTCCTTAGTTTGAAATTTCCTAGAGCCAGAACTGTCGTTTATACAAGAAATCTGTGCTGATCTGATATTTGATTCTTGAAACTTTAATGTAGCCACCAAAACTTTCCCTGCTTGGTTTTTGAGGAGTAGCCATTTAGTCTTTTGTGCCTAGACCCCAATGTGGGCTCTGTTAGTAACAATAGAATTTTAAGAGTATTTTAAATTCTTGATATCTTGTAGGAGCATCTTGTCCTTAGAAGTCCGATATAAAGATTTTTTCTGTTTAATGGTATCTGCCAAATCAGCAAGTTCCTTCTTAATATCTGAGTTTTTTTTGCCATTTTGCTAATAATCTGTCCTCTGATCGTACATTTAAAAGCGTCCCATAAAACCACCGGAGAACTAACAGAAGACTCATTTTCAAGAAAGAAAGATTCAATATCCTTGTTGAGTATATCAACTTGAGATCGATCATACAAAGTCTCTGAATTCAGACGCCAAGTGCGAGGCTCCCTGGTTTCTGACAAGTTGAGGAGAGTAAAAGAAACCGCAGCATGACCGGACACCAGAATGGGATGCATGACAGGAGAGGAGGAGTATCGTAAAAGGGCTGAGTGAACTAGGAGATAGTCAATACGCGAAAAGCTAGAGTGAGGAGAAGAGAAAAAAGTCAGTAATATTAGAGGAGGAACACATGTTAGACATCTGTTTATGAGCCCTAGGAGGACGAAATTTAAAAGCAGAATTTCTATCTAAAATGGGATCCATTGGAAGATTAAAATCCCCGCCAACAATCTTTAGTAATAGAACGCCAAAAAGGTGGATCATCACAATTCGGTGCATAAATATTCATGACATAGATATCAAGAGAACCATTGGATAAACAAGTCAGCAACCACCTACCCTCCGCATCATGTTCCGCAGCAACAACAGTCAAACCAGAATTTTTAGAAACCATAGTCACCACTCCATACTTCTTTCCAGAGGCCTCAGAACAGACCACAACAAGAACCAATTCTTTTCGCAATAATAACACTTCTTTATACTCTATTTTGTTTTCCTGTAACAAAACTACGTCACTAGAAAGGCTTTTACAATAATCCAACATTTTTGCCCTCTTTACAGGATGATTCAAACCACGCACATTATGGGATAATACATTCAAACCTGGCATAATAGCGAAAAAACAAAAAAACAAGTATAATTCGGTGCCAGAAAAAAGGACTCCATAATAGAGACATCTACACAACAATAATAAAACAAAACCACTGAAATCAATGAACAAAGGACACCGGCAGGAGACTCTAGGAAAGAAAGAAAGAGAAGAGATTAGAGAAAGAGAGAAAGAAAAAAGAGAAAGGAAGAGAAGGTATAGAGAAAAAGAGAAAAAAGAGCCCACCAGGGGAAGACTATAAGAGACAAAATGCATGCAAGGGGGGAACGTGAAGGGGCAATTAAGGAGGCCAGCAAAAAGAGAAAGAAAAAACTCAATCACCACACAGGCAAAAAGCAATAGAGAGTTAAATATAAAAACAACAGAGAAAGGCAAGGCAGAACAAATATATAAAAACATCATAATATATAAACTGATGAAGTACAATTGATCTAACAAGGAGCCATCAATCAATATGAACCGTATTTGAAGAAAATAGCGTATAAAGTGCTCATCATATTCATAACATATCCAAGCACAAAATCGATAATACTATAGAACAGTATAAATAAAGGAAGCGTATCAAAATAGATGAACACTCTCAGCATCAAAAGAAAATGCATATATAACAAGTCATACAGCATATTGGTAAAAGACAACTATAAAAAAAGAAATAGCTCAAAATATTAATAACTGATCTAGAACAGGATAAGGAAGCAGTGGGTTATAGTTCCAAAATAGAATAGTAGAACAACAGAGACAAAATAAATATGAACTATGAACAAGAATCATCTGTGAGGTTAGAAGTACACCACATATTATACACATAAAGTCAAACAAAGAGAAGATATAACCGACCATAACTAATAACTTGAGCGATCCACACATAAAGTAAGAAATGCATCATACACGATAGTTATATAGAGACAGACAAAGAAACAGACTAAGATAGTATAATCCACCATACAGAAACAAACCCACCCACGTACAGGAACAAAATGACGAAAAAATTACACTAAGCAACGGACAAGACTTAAAAATAACATACATACATATATTAGACTCACGTAAGAGAAAAAGAAAAAGGAAGATCTACATAATGAAAAACAAGAGATAATAAAGAGCAACTAACAAATTCCAACAATATTGTCACCATAATAGCAACACTAAAAGGAAGGAAACAGCACTAATAATGAATAAAGAAAGAAAGTCAGAACAAAACGACAAGAAACACAAACAAAACATAAGAAAAAAGAAAAAGAACATCAAGAAGAATAGAACTAAGAGAGACGCATCCTTGACAAAAAGAGCAGAACCTGCAAGACAAAAAGGTTAAAACATGTCAAACATCAGAAACATCGCCTAACTGTGGCATAAATATAGGAGCACAGACCGTAGCATTAGCGCACTGATCTAGCAAAACATGCAAGTAGGAATACAAAACATCCCAGCAGACAATACTCAAGAACCAGATGGACCAGGAGGAGAAGAAGATTCCATCAGGGACTCCGTCTGATTATCCAAAAAGGTCGATAGGTCCGAAGGCTAAAAAAAAATCTGAGTGTGACCTTTAAAAGTTATGCGAAATCGCGAAGGACCAGCAAAAGAGAATGGAATATTCATATCAATCAATCGTCTCCGTAGATTAAGAAAGCCTTTCCGTCTGATAACTGTGTCTCTAGCAAAATCTTGGAAGATGGCAATTCTGTGACCCTCCCAAGTAAATGCTCTGACTTTCCGCATCTGGGCCAATATTTGTTCAGAATGCTGATGTCGCACAGGTCTAGGAAGAGATGAAGACTTCGGTCTAAATGTAGGAACCCTATGAGCACGTTCTATTTCAAAAGTCTTTCTGAAGAGAAATCTGCAACACAGTAGGGATCCAATGGAGCAAAAAATCGAGCATTGATGACGCTGATTTCTCCACATCCTCGGGCAAGCCAAAGATACTTAGATTACTTCTACGATTTCTATCTTCCTGCTCCGTAAGATCTCTCCTCAACGCAGACAAGGAGCGTTCCATCTGTTGTATTGTTTTAGACTGTTGTTATGCAGTATCTTCCACACCACTTACGGGGATTCAGCAGTAGAAACACGGAGTGATAAGGTCTTAAAATCATTTCCTATTGCTGCAACCTCTACTTGAAGTAAGTCTGTATTGGTTTTAGTTGATTGCGTAATATCATGAACAGCGTTTAGGTGCGACAAAATAGCATCCAACGTAGTACCGGAATCTTTCGGCACAGAATCTGGAGTAGGAGAAGTTGCTTAGATCTTTTAAGATTTCCTTTAGAGTCCTTGGTTTTGGGAGAAAGGCCCATGTAGTCAGCCACAGGAAAAGGCAATTAAAACAAAAAATTCACAAGCCCACACTGTATAGTAACGTAACTGAAGTGGCGCCAGACACCTCACTCTTCAAAAACAGCACTTTAAGAATCAGCAAAGTGGGCAGTTCAGAGCCAGAAAGATAAGCTCTCTTACTGACTTACAACGATGAAAACAGCATTGAATAGCCTCTTAACAATCTTATCAGATAGTATATGCCGCCATTTTGAGGAGCAAGTCGGAGGAGACAGCCAAATGATGCATTGACACAACCTCAGGCAAAAAATCAGATGCGCAGAGCACCCTCCAAAACCAGATAATAAGTAGCTGTAGGTGTAAGGTGAATGTCGCAGGGGTAGACACAAATTACACCAATAAAAACTGGTAATATCGAAACCCACATTTCCTGGATAATTGCCTCTCTCTAAAATTCCAATGAGGACCAGAAATAAAGGAAATCCTCCTTAAGTAACCAGTGGCAAAATGCGAACATCATGCATCATCCTCAATATATATCTGCCACAGAATTATAATAATAAGAAAAGCATGGGCAGAGAAAAACACGAGCAGCGCCACCTGGAGGTAAAATGGCGGCCGCCTGCGAAAATGCTGAGGAGAAAGACATTGCGAGAATGAAGTCTATAAATTAGGCAGCGGGAGCAGCGCAAATGTGACCAGGCTGCTCACCGCATATTCCGCTCACCGCAACGCCGTTTTTGAAGGGGCTTCCTTGCCTGAGAGGACCGAAAATCTCTTCGCTGACCTCCGTTGCCCCGGAGCTCAAGCGTGAACCGCCATCTCCCAGCGGCGCGCAAGCCACGCCCCCCCCAAATGTATTTAAATGTTTCAAAGGTGGGTGAAGGGAGAATCCTGGGGGGCGAGGGGGTGGACACAGGGAATTGTGGTCAGTGGGGTGGAGGACAGGAGATGCTCTATGTTCCCATCAAGTTCAGATAGGTGGAGTTTAGTGTTGAATAATGCAGGTGGATGTGCCATAATTGTTGGTATTTTACTGAAGTGAGGGATACGTGTTTGTCAAGATAAGGGAATTTGTGGCATTTGTTAAAAAAAAATGGTGAAACTAAACAAACCTAACGACTAATAGTGCGCTTTACAAATACACATAACATAACTAAAGGCTGAACCTTGCAGAGTCCCATTGGGGAGGAATGTGAGATAGAAGGCACGTGAAACATTCAGGTATCAAAACAGTAAGCCAGGTAGTTGGTAGTACATTGTTGCCAATCATGTCATGCCACATAGATGTGGAATGCAATAGGAATGGCATTAATTTTGCTGCAGTGGTAAGTTCTGAAAGGTTTGGGATGTACATTAAATCAGTCTAGTGGAGTTCTAGCAATCCAAGCTTGACTGCAGAGATTCATAAAATGTGTTTGAGGCATGGTACTTAAGTCTGTTGAAGATACTTCACTCCAGCCTCTTTGAAATGGAGGTGAGAATGGGTACGTGTGGTATTTGTCAAGGGAAGCTGGTTCTGCAGTAGGTTATTTGAAAAATAAATTATCATCATGGTGTAGAAGTAGACAAACAAGTCTGACTTGGGGGAAATATGGGTCTGTCACAGCAAATGGATGTCCTGATTCAGAGAGAATGATTGCACGTTCCCCAGGAGAGGTGCAAGGAAGGCTGAAAAGGGTCGACATTGTAGAGGTCTTGGGTGGCCCATTATAACTAAGGCAAAGGGCTGGACTAAAAAAAAGTAAAGCATTCTATTGAGCATAGAAACTGAGTAGTGGCCACGCAGGTAGAAATTATACACTTCGGGGATAGTCGCTATGAGCAGACACTGTCCAAATCTGCAAGACGGATTTGCAGATTTGTCAGTTTTCTGCACATCTTTGCAAGATTGGAGATTTAGCTAATTTTATCCACGTTATACAAAATGCTTTGACGTAAATACAAACAAGTATTAGATTTCTTTCTTATGGTTCCAGTGAATCAAACCCTAGATGCATTAGTAATATTGTTACAAATTCAGCATGAATAGGTCCAAAAAATGGATAATTAGGTATTATTCTTGACAATTACATATTTTATTAATGCTTATCTGAAAAGTGTCCCTAAATTGTTTGGAAATTCAAGAGCTCTTCTAATGTTGATACCACCAACAAATTTTACTTCTGACCATTTAGTAACCGGTTATTACCATTCTATCATCAACCAGTCCTCCTTTCCAAGAGACTCGAAAGGCATGTCACATTAAAAACATCCTTGCTCCATAGCCTCGCGCGATACAATCTACCACAGGTCTCTATTTTATTAAGCACATCACTTTACTTACATGGTATATTCTCTGACTATTTCTCAGTCAACGCTACATCTGTATCCATCTTTGTCGACCAATATATTTAGCTCAGTCTCCATGCATGTCCTTCGTGTGCCAAGGCAACTGACTTTGTCCTTAATTCGTTTGGAGAAGACAGGTAGTGGAATTTTTCTCCTGTCTTCAGTCCCTACGTTTAGTCAATTAACTAATCCATGACAAGCCATAACAATATGGACTGCCACTGCCTTGTGGCCACTCTTTGACCAACCTCTTTCATTCTTTCTCCAACTCCTCATCACGCTTCTCAAACCATTTTTCCTCAGATACCACTGCATCAGTCCACCCTTTTCCATTGCCACCCAACTGTCGCCATACAACCCTTACCAAGCGTTATTAAATCTGGCTCACTCTGCCACAAAATGAGACAACCAGTAGGCACAGCATTGCTTTTTGCAAAAACATTTTCAGCAAGAAAATTATAATCTTGCAGGATGGCAAAATCAACAAGTTATCTTTTAGTGTGTCCATTCCCAATTTTCAGGTTGTACACACATGAAATAACGGTTTGTGATCTGATAAACTGCACATGAATTTGGAAACAAATCGAAGCAGAATAAAACTTAAACACTTCATAAGCCTACCTCTAATTATTTCTTCCTACCATCATCAAGGTTCCTAAACCAAAATATGCAATTCCTTTTTTCCTTTATTTTACACAGCTCTGTGCAGCTTCCATACCAAGAGCACTAGAAATAGCGGCAAAGATTTTTTAAGTTAGTAATGTCAATGCTGTTTCTCAAGCTCCCAGCAAACATCACAAACCATAGCCCCTTATTAGGAACAATCACTCTGTATTCCTTGTCCTATGCACACATTTTACACCAAATTTGAAAAGCATTCTAAGAGACCGAAATATCAATATCATTGATCCATATCATTATGTGAAACTAGCTTCAAAATAATGTCCATTCAGTTCTCCTTAGGTCATATCCCGCTAGAGAGACCACCTCACTCCAGGTTATTGTAGACATTATCTTGAGTTCGGAAGGTTTAACCTACAAATCATTGCTCTCGGACGTGTTAGGTTAATTAGTTCAATGGAAGCAAAACAAGACTGCTGTACCAGAATGCATTAGACTATCACATAAAGTTCCAGAGTTTAAAAAAAAGTATGCATAATAACCTGCACCACGCGGTCACCCCAGAACCCATCTCCAGTAATGATGAACATGACATGTGCCACACTCCTGACATTTATTTTACACTCTTGCCTCTTTAGTGTGAGACCATGTCCTTCCAATTTTTCTAATACTATATGAATCACATCATGTTGCTTCACAGGCACAGGTGGGGGACAAATCTAATCCCAGAGTAAGTTAGAGACCAAGCAAGCACAATTTATGGGCCATTCCCTATTATATAAAGGTTGACAAAATTGACCCGAGGCACTTAAAGTTTTGCCCTTGAGAAAACAACTCCCAGGCCGTATTTATTACACATTTCATTCATTGTATCAGTAACATTCTTTCACATAGATAGAATTGGAGAACTGATATACAATGGAATCTAATAACCAACAATGTTTGCACCATGTTTGACCACCCTGGTGGCCCATACAGTACCAAAAGGTCAAAGTGCCCATCAGATATAATTCTTCACAAGGTGTACTCATCCACTTCACCACAGGAAGAAGAGCCTGAGCCAGCATGTAAGCTGAACCATTAAACAACCATGCCAGTGTCACTCAAAGAGGGATCTGTAAAGATAGCAAATAAAACTGCTTGAAGTTGGAAATCGGAATTCAATGTATTTATTCAAGTGTTTTACAAGGCTTACTGATGGAGAGCAGTGAAACACAGCCGCTCTCTAACAGCTCTGCGCCAATCTGCCATGCCATACATTCTACATTCCACAACACCTCATATAGAATGCATTGACTAAGCCTGGGGGGAGTGCACAGAGTTCCGCGAAGTGATAACAAAACTCCCCAGCTCTACTTGGAGTTCCGCAACCGACAGAGTGTGTAGGGCCATGCCGGTCACTGTGATTTTGAGCGCCAGGTGTTTGTCCCGTGCTATAAAATCATTGCGAATGGCACCATGACCAGCACTTTTATGGGCCATTCCCTATTATATAAAGGTTGACAAAATTGACCCGAGGCACTTAAAGTTTTGCCCTTGAGAAAACAACTCCCAGGCCGTATTTATTACACATTTCATTCATTGTATCAGTAACATTCTTTCACATAGATAGAATTGGAGAACTGATATACAATGGAATCTAATAACCAACAATGTTTGCACCATGTTTGACCACCCTGGTGGCCCATACAGTACCAAAAGGTCAAAGTGCCCATCAGATATAATTCTTCACAAGGTGTACTCATCCACTTCACCACAGGAAGAAGAGCCTGAGCCAGCATGTAAGCTGAACCATTAAACAACCATGCCAGTGTCACTCAAAGAGGGATCTGTAAAGATAGCAAATAAAACTGCTTGAAGTTGGAAATCGGAATTCAATGTATTTATTCAAGTGTTTTACAAGGCTTACTGATGGAGAGCAGTGAAACACAGCCGCTCTCTAACAGCTCTGCGCCAATCTGCCATGCCATACATTCTACATTCCACAACACCTCATATAGAATGCATTGACTAAGCCTGGGGGGAGTGCACAGAGTTCCGCGAAGTGATAACAAAACTCCCCAGCTCTACTTGGAGTTCCGCAACCGACAGAGTGTGTAGGGCCATGCCGGTCACTGTGATTTTGAGCGCCAGGTGTTTGTCCCGTGCTATAAAATCATTGCGAATGGCACCATGACCAGCACAAGAGGGCGTAGCTTCCTTTCTGCTGCCCGAGTAGATTTTCTACTCGAGCAGCAGCTTTCTCAATGCAAACGGACGGTATCTCAACGTGAGTGGTTGCGACCTGCCGCAACCTTTCGTATTGAGAAATCCAACCGCCTGCGTTGAGAAATTTCGCCAGGAAGTTGATTTTCCTTGCTTGCCAATTTGACCATGGCGAGAGCGAGCAAGGAAAAATGTCGCCGGGAGGTGGATTTTCCTTGCTTGTGCTCGCCAACTCGACGTTGAGCACAAGCGAGGAAAAAACTCTGCTCTGCAGTGCCCAGTTTTTGGGAACTCAGCATGCTCCGTAGAGTGTGGAAAACTCCACGAACGGAGCGGAGTTTGCCGCCCAGGGTTAGCAATGACCTAATATATTCTGAATACCTAACTACACACCATGTCTCCTTTCTTTTCTAGCAGAATAATAATCAAAGTCTAAAAAAGAAAATACAAATAAGAAATCTTAACAGGACTAAATAATCATAAATTAATCATGCAGCACATAAAGATTACAATAGTAACTCTTACTTCAAGACGTAATCCTCTAAACTCTTAGGCAACTTGATAACTCTTTTAGAGTGGTTGAAAAAGGGGGTGGCACCTCCTCCGACGTTTCAGCAATCTGGCTGTGGGGGACTTACTTTTCACAACAATAGGGGTTCTTGGCTCCCAAAGACCCTCGACAGCCAAGCAGAATTCACCCCCAACCAGTGGTGCCCCAGGAGGCCCCTTTGCAGAGTGGTTGAGAAAGGGGGCGGGGCCTCCAACATCATCTCAGCAGTCCCACTGTGGGGGGTTTCCTTGTTACAACAATAGGGGTTCTTGGCCCCAAGGACCCTCAGCAACCAAGGGGACTTCATCCCCCAACCAGTAGTGTGCCAGGAAGCCCCTTTGCAGAGTGGTTGAGAAAGAGGGTGGGGTCTCTGACAAAGTCTCAGCACTCCCACTGTGGGGGACATACTTGTGGCAACAATTGGAGTTGTTGTCCCCAACTGCCCTCAGCAGCCAAGAGGACTTCATTAGGGGTGTCCGAGCAATACTCTGCCTGCTCACCGAACTTTGCAGAGTATTTTTGTAACGCTACAGAATTCCTCTGAGTGAAATTTACCAAGCTCCACCCAGGCCTAGTTCTAACCGCAAGACACTATTTGCTCAGAAACATCACTATAAGGTGCACTATCTATGTTTATATCTCTGAACAATTTCTCCTGGCCAGACTTTCAGAATCACAACCAAACTCTTGTTCCACCCTTTTTGTGTGCAATAAGACAGCACTTCCAGATATGTTACCTACTTGCACAGGATGAGAAAACTTTGAAGTCCCCTTGCGATTCAAATCTGGTTTAGAAATACGTACCCAATCTCCCTCTTGAAATATTGTGGGTTTCACTCGATGTACCAGATCATGATATACCTTGCCTTTAACCTGCATGTCATTAAAAATTTCCTTGAGTCTCTGTGACTTCACCAAAGTAATTCATTTTTTTAAAAACTTTATTTTTTGGTTATGCAACATGTATAACCCCCCCCCCCCCCCCTCAAAATGGCATAGTTACAATACATGTAGACAGTTCGATAACCTCATTACGGCACTTGAGGACATAGGTATCACCGGAAAAAGTCATTCATTTTAGTCTCAAACTTGCCACAACTAGGACTTAAAAATGTACAACTCTCCCATCCCATATAAGACGATGAGGGGTGACACCAGTCACTGAGTGTGACGTATTATGATAACTGTATAGTTTCTCTCTTATGAATGAAGTAACATCTCAGTTATTAGTCAAAGAAGCTTGTATGCCCTCTTTCAAAGACCTATTGGCCCTTTCCATTTGACCGTTGGTTTTAGGGCAATACAATGGCTCCCTTTCTACTTTAATGCCACATTTTCCTTAAAATTGCAGCATTTTCAATTAAATAAATTGAACTCCATTAATTGACATTAATATTTTGGGTAAACCTTCAATTTGGAACACACCCTCCAAAAATGTGATCACCGCATCTGTGGTAGGTTTTTTAAATTGAGATTTTGCATTGTTAAACATGAAACAATAACAACCTAGGTAAACAATGCAGCTATATTCAAAGTATTATTATCATTGCAATGCATTGCCGGTCACATTTTTACAGCGCTATCCAGCATTGTACTTTGGGGAATGCATCCACAGTTTAATTGTACACATCACCTATTCTATTGTGTCAACAACTCAACGTTAAATTTACACTGTATCCGTCAGTATGGGGGGGGGGTCTTTTGCTCTATGTGCGGGACCCAATGTTTCTCTATCTCGTCTATGTCTATGTGCTGAAGCTAGCTGGTGAATGGGGCCCATATGTCTTTGGGGCAGGATCTGGCTGGTAGTAGCTCCCAATAACAGGTCAATTGGTCCCTGCAATACTTTATGTCCCTTATCCAGGCCTTTTTTTGACAGGGGGTTGTCGCTCCCCAGTGTAATGCCACCTGCCTTTTGGCCAGCAGTAATAGTAGTGCTGTGGGCCTTCTCGTTGATGGCAATGCATCGCAGACATAACCCAACAGCGTCGCCATAGGGGCCCTCGGTAGTGTTTGCCCAGTGATGGATTCACTGTGGTTGAGTATTTTAGTCCAAAAAGTGGCCATGATCGTGCACTCCCATGCTACATGCATGAAAGTCGCTCCAGGGCTTCTGCAGCGCCAGCAAGACGCATTCGACCTCAGTCCAATTCGGTGTAATTGTGTTGGGGTGCGATACAATCGGTGTATGTATTTGAAGTGTATTAATCTTAATCTATAATTTGGGGATAGCTGCTCTAACTGTCCGCAACAAATTTCCACTGCTCATCCGTGATTTCCTCTCCAATGTCCGCCTCCCATGCCGTACAAGAGTTGGGGGCAATAATTGGGGATTCTCTCTGGGTGATAGTGTATATGTGTGTCACCAATTTACGAGCTGAGTTTACCATTAATATATGTTCTAATGCAGGCAGTGGTGATGGGGCCTCGGTTGTGGTGTTTTGCACATTTGCTGGAGCATTAGGATTTTCCCTCCTGGGTATAGGTCATTACCGGTTATCATCTTGTTTAGTCTCGCTCTGAGCTGGGCATTTCTGTCCTGCAGCAGGGAGATTAGTGGATTATTGGCTAACGACACAGCTGGTGAATAGAATCTAGGTACTTTTGCACAGTTGCAGTAAACCGTGCCAAGCCCATCGCAATGTTTCTGTGGTGTCAATCCCATCACATGGGCGTTTGTACTCCTGATTTAGTGCAGTATTTAGGGGGAGGGGTGGTACCTTATCTATTTCAATGGCCACATGCGGTTGGAATGGTATTGGGTACTGCGAGAATTGTAATAACCGGGCCTGCACGCTATATGCGTATAGCGCAAACGTTCAGAATCCCCCCTGTGCCAGAAGCAGTGTGAGTACCTCCCAGGCTTTCCATGGCTGTTTACCAGCCCACACTAGCTCATCATAATTGACCTAAGACGTCTAAAGAAGTGTGCGGGCAACAGCATTGGCATGTTGGCAAATCAATACAGCAATTTGGTGAGGTTGATCATTTTGGTGATGACGATGCGACGCGCCAGGGATATCGGCAGGTTTTTCCACCTTTTATCTTGTCCTCAATCCAATCTATCGTTCTGCCATAGTTTGCAGACCATATTTACTGAAGATTGCCACTGATCCATATCCCCAAATATCGAATTGGGCCATCGGCCCAGGAAATTGGATAATTGGTATTGAAATAGGATGTCCCTGTAGTTAGTGAGAGTACGGTGGATTTTGCCCAATTGATTTTAATGCCTGAGAGGCCTCCATACCTCACTAGTTCCCTGGTGACAGGTGCGAAATTTACAGCTGTATCTGTTAGGTAGAAGGTGATGTCGTCCGCATACATGGACATGATCAGGCCCCTAGTAGTGCAACCGATACCACGATTAGCATGATGTTATCTGAGCCTAGATGCTTATGGCTCCGTTGCTATAGCAAATAATAAAGGCGATAATGGGCTCCCCTGATGTGTGCCACACGTAATGTTTATAGGCTCTGAGATTAACCCATTCACTTTGATTTTGGCCGTGGGTATGGTGTACTGCAGCTTTATTTGCTGTAAGAAGAGGGGGCTCAGACCCAGTCGGGTTAGCAGAGTAAAGAGGAACTTCCATTCTAAAGAATCGTAGCATCTAACAACACGGCTATTACAGGTACGTGGGGGGCTGGGTATTGCAGCAGTGCAAATAGTGTACAGAGATTATGTGAGGTAGAGCACCCCGGCACAAATCCGGATTGGTCCGGTCTTTCTATCATTGGTAGCAATGGTTGTAGTCTGTTGGCCAATAGTTTAGCAAATATTTTTGCATCAAGGTTAGTTAGGGAGAGTGGCCTGTAGGAATCACAGTTTGTGGGATCTTTACCGGGTTTTAATAATGTGATTATAACAGCTTTCCTCATGGTTTGTGGATGAATGCGGTCTAGTAAGGCTTCCTGATACACCTCCAGAAGGCGTGGCGCCAGGATCTCCGCATATTCCTTGTAAAATTTGGCTGTAAGGCCATCAGCGCCCGGAGCCTTGTCCGCCGGTAGGTTCTGAATCACTTGTCTCACCTCTTCTGTTGTAAACAGTTCGTCGAGATACTCACGGTGTGCTCTCCCTAGCCATAACAGTTCTAGTGTGTCTAAGTATTCTAATATTACAGAGTCTTCTGGGTCGGTGTGTGTAGTGTATAGTTGTGAATAAACGTTTTTCATTGTGGCCAGAACTTCTGACGGTGTTCTGGAAGGGGGGTTCTCAGGGTTGTGAAGTTCTGTGATGTGAGTGGCGCTTCTTGGGGTTCTCAGGAGATTCGCCAATGTTTTCCCTGGTCTGTCCCCTTCCCCGTGGCATCTTGCTTGCATGTATTTATGTAGAAATTTCGTCTCCCTCTCTGCCTCTTCTTGGAATGCAGTTAATTTGACTTGTATCTGGGCTAATGTTCCGGGGGCAGAGACATGGAAGTATTGCTGCTCTAACTCTTGAATCTCGTCTTCCAGTCTTTTTAGACTATTTCTGATGTCTTTGAGTACCCTTGACTGTAGGGCTATGCAGGTCCTGCGTATTAACACCTTAAATGCCTCCCATAATGTGCCCATAGAGTCGACTGTACCCGTATTCAGTTCAAAATATTCTGTGATCTTAACCCGCACCTCCTCTCTGAACACCGAGTCCAGTAGTGCGTTTTGGGGGAGACGCCATGTGAAAGGTTGAATGCACTGCTTTGGAATAAGGAGTCAAATCGTGGCAGGTGCATGGTCAGAGAGTGTGCATGAGAGATGCCAGATATCGGAAGTCCAAGAGTGCATATCTCTCGATGTTAGCCAGAAATCCAGTCTGGACCAAGCATTGTGTTGTGGGGTTATACATGTTCCTTCCCGGGCCTTTGGATGTAATACCCGCCATGTATCTAACAGATAATGGTCTTCAATTATGCTGTGTAATGCTGCAGCCGCTTTTGGGTGGTGTGTATGAGGTGCCCATTCTGTCGTCTTGCATCGATAGGACGAGATTAAAGTCCCCCCCCCCACAGCAGTGCAGCTGCCCCCGGTGTTTGAATCCTGTGCCATAACTTGTTAAAAATTCTGAGTGGTCTATATTGGGCCCGTATGTGTTGACAATTGTATCCTGCTGGCCATAGATTGTGCCTTGTAGTATTATGTAGCGCCCCTCAGAATCTATAACAGTCTGCTGTGTTTGCCAGGGAATTCCTTTCTGTATTAAAATCGCCACCTCCCGGGAGTAACTGGAGTAGTTAGAAAGCCTTATCTCTCCCCATCTGTTTGAGTTGAGGCGTGTTCGAGTTGTTTCTGTCAGGTGTGTTTCCTGCAGGCGGCAGATATCTGCCCCATGCCTTGCAAGGTAGGAATGTATTAATCTGGATTTTCTGTGATCGTTGAGACCCCACACGTTCTACAATTTATTGTGGACATCTTAGCTTGCGTATTTACTTTGCATTGTGTAAACTATGATGTTCCCTTTCCTGTGTTGCCCCCAGTAAGCTGAGTGTTGAGCCCCGAGTGTGTATGGCGCGCAGCGAATATTAGCTCGTGGAGACAAGTGCACTATTATAGGCGACAATAAACAAGAACAATTAACTGCCGCTACCCACCCATCACCCACACCAACTCCTCAGTCAGGCTGTGTTTTCATCCCCATATCTGACCCAACTCTTATGAGAACAACCTAGGCGAGCCTAGGGTTGGTGACAATTCTCCCTGGGGGAGTGGAGTCACCGGCATACGCCCCTGCCTCGTATAGCAGGGTGGCCGAGCACATTGCATTTTGGCTTCCCTGGTGCAGTACTTGTGCCGTGAACAGGTCTAGGCCAATTCTCGGCGGTGTTATGGCATTCTGGCTTCCTAGTTTAGCAGACGTCGCTTGAGTGTGAGGGAAACAGTCATGGGTAACGAATAGCCATAATAATGGTGGCATGTGGGGTATGATTGGATCATGTGATCATGAGGCAAGGTCAGCACATTCAGTCGTTATCGCTCAATCTGCTGCTTGGCGATCCTTTCTTGTCACAAGCTTCTGCCTGTCGTATTTTCATCTCCTGCTTGGCGAACTTACATGCTGCACTGGCATCAGTAAATACTAGGGGTTCGCCATCTGTTTGCACATGCAGCTTTGCAGGGTGGAGTAGAGTGTATTTAATGTTAGTCTTTTGGAGTAGTTTCTTGGCCTGAGTAACCTCCCGGCACGCTGCCTGTACTTGTTGCATAAAGTCTGGGTACATAGTTATCGTATTGCCTTGATACTGAAGTGCACCCTTCTCTCGGGCAAGCCGCAGCCCCGCGTCTCTATCCCGATAGTTTAGGAGACAAGCTAGGATTGGGTGTGCTGGAGCACCAGGCGGTGGTCTTGGGCCCAGCGTGCGGTGCGCTTGTTCCACTAGAAACATATCTGAGAGGTCGTTCCCAAAGAGGTCCTTAAGCATATTTTTGACATATTTTTCCATGTTGGTAATGTTTGTCGACTCAGGAATTCCGATAACGCAAACATTATTGCAGCTGGACTTCACCTCCAAATCTTCATTCTGTGCTTTTATTAATTGGAGAACTTTATCCATGCGCAGCAACTGTTTGTGCATTTCTGCCTGGCGATCATCAGTATCTGACACACTAGTTTCTGACGTGTCTAGTCTGGCTTCATGCTTATCAACTTTCTGAGTGACATTATCCAAACGTGCAGCCATGGAGTCTAGTTTGGAATCAATTGTCTGTAGACTAGCCTGCACAACCTTTAACATGGACCTCAAATCTTCTTTTTGCATAGCGTCCATGGTGACCCCAGTCATTTAGCTAGGCTACGTGGAGCCACCCTTGTGTTGCCTCATCACCCTTTTGTCAAAGGTTAGTTTGGGCTGCTTCATATCAGTTTTCCCCATTCCTTGGCTCAATGGTGAGCCCGTCACTTAACAGCAACCGCGATGGTGCCCACGCCGGGTCGATATCCTTGCAGAGGGCCTCTCTGTTCCAGCGAGTTAACTCCGCGGCTTGTCCACAGCCTCTTTTTGCTTCTCTGGTGTACTTAACCCTCACGTGTTTCGCGCTGTGCCTGTGGAGTATTTCTAGTATGGGCCTCAACACTTTTGCCCCAGCCTCTTATTATTGCACAGGGGCTTTATGGCAGATTTGCTGGGAGTGCCGAGCTCAGGGCTTGATTATTGTGTTGCCCTTATGAGCACTGCCACCAGCGTCGCATCCAGCACCCTCAGTGTCTGTTTCCCCTGCCTGCAGTGACTTGTCCGTTGCGGGAGCTAAGTATGTGTCGCTTTGCTCATATGCACATATCCGCCGGGGCCGCGTCTCGTGTCCGGTGCATCTCCGGCCTCCCGGTGTACCCACAAATGTCAGGGTTCACTGCAGCACAGTCAGCCATCGCTGTGCACAGCGGTGTCTAGGCCGAACCAGGGACGCCCCCCGCCAGAGCAGGAACCGCCCTCAGCCCTCCACTTATTGGCAGAGGCCTAGTGCCGGTCTCCAGCCCCAGCGCGCCGCACCTCTGTCCTAGCCCGGGCCCCCGCCCGCAACTCACCGGGTCCACCAATGCGGTCTCACAGCTCCCGCTGTCACAGGGGATCACAGCCAACACAACTGGGCCCACAGGCACTCTTCTCCCCGCTCTTCAGCATGGGTGCATCCGCAGTCCTCGGGGGGACAGAGGCATAGGGTCGGTGGCAGCACCGCCCACTCCAGTCCCGGCCCGCCGTCGGCGCTGCGTGTTCAAGGCCGCGCCAGGCCGCAAAGACACTCCAGCAGTTCTGCAGGAATCCGAGGCCCCCAGGCTTCCGTGAGGTCGCGTTTCAGGATGCCTGACCTCTACAACAGCATCTGGAGTTCTAGTAGCCGGGAATTGACAGGATGTGCCTGGATAAATGCCAGATTTAGGGGCTCGGCTTGGCCACGCCCCGTGGTAGGATATTTTACAAATGTTTGGTATATCCATTTTGAAAAATTGTCAATCAGAACAATTAAGAACCTTCTTTTCTTGTCCTAAGAGATTATACAGACCTGAAAAATTAATGGAAATGTCCTTCCAAGGTGTTTGTGGAATACTTTGAGGTTTAACTGGTTCGTAAGACAGTTCCCAATGTTTGTCCGAATTCACACAAACCTGACAAGCATCAACGAACCTCTCAACTGTGGCATCCATCACTGGCCACTAATGTTGTTTAACCCGTTCAGCGCGGCGCGAATTTTCGCGCTGTGCTGAACGTTCTGAAAAACGGGTGTGGTCATGACGGAACGGTTCCGTCATGAGCACAGCTCAACCGACGCTCATGACGGAACCGCTCCGTCATGAGCACCGAAGGGGTTAAGCACTTTCTTGGTACCAGAGATACCAGGATGCCCATAGTGAGCCCGTTTTATCAGTTTGTGTCTAATTCCTATTGGTGGTACGAATAAATCATGTCTCAACAATATGTTATTTTCCAAACTTAATTCACATGGGTGAAATTCGGCAACCCAGAATCAACATTTTTGCTAGGACGCTAACCCTTTACCACATACTGCTTAACTTTCAACAATTGCTCACCTTCATCAGACATTCATTCCCACTCAGATACCATACCTTCACATTTGTCCAAAATGTCCACCACAGCAACCATACACTCATGTTGATCCAGGACAGGTTAATTCTCCTCAACCTTTTATGGTAATCTTGACAAACAGTCCACTGTAATATTTCCCCCACGAAATATGTTGTATTTCAAGGTTGAATTCTTGCAGTCTAGCAGTCAGCCCAGCCTACCTAGAAGATGCTTTACCTGACCTCACACCAAACGTTTATAGTCTGTAACTAACAAAAATGGTTTTCCCCACAGAAAAAATCTTCAGCTTTTCTACAGCCCACACGCAGACTAATGCCTCTGTCTCTATTGGGCTATAATGTAGTTAGGCATCTATTGAAATAAAAAAGACCACACTTTCTCTGCCATTAACCTTTTGACTAAACACTGCTCCAATCCCAATAAAACTAACATCAACTATCACATAACATTTTCCATTTGGATCAAATGTGGTAAGCACTTGAGCAATTAAAGCTTTGACCTTCTCAAAAGCATCATCCTGTTTCGTTGTCCATGCACACGGCACGTTTTCTTCAAATGTTCTTGTAATGGTTCAACAAAAATGGCATAACTCTATCTGAATCTCACATAGTACACTCCTAGTCCTACAAAAGATCTTAATGACCCAAGTCCGCCTGAGGAAGAATGCCCTAACTGGCAATCCTATGTCCTAAATAATACATTTATTTCACTACAAATTTGCATGTATCCTTACTCACAGTCATTCCTCTACACTCCAATGTACGAAGCACACAGTCCAACAATCATGTTCTTTATTCGTCTCAGCAAAAATAGGAATGTCATCCTAGAAAGCTTGCACCCCCCCCTTAAGTTCTGGAATAATATGTCTATTAACTTTTGAAAAACACTAGCCACTGAGGTCAATCCAAATAACAACCGTAAAAATCTATAAACCCTAAACGGAGTAACATAAGCTGTAAGATCTTCAGATTCCTCCTCTAAGGTTACCTAGTGATATGCCGACTTGAGATCAATAATAGAATAATGCTAACCCCATTAACTGCAGCAAGCAACTCCTTAATTCTTGGCAGTGGGTTACTGTCCTATACAATATTTTTATGTACTGATCCCAAGTCGACACATAGGTGTACTTCTCAATAATTTTTTTTAAAGCTATCACAATAGCCGAAACCATTCCAAACTGTAAGTCAGTTCAATGGTTCCTTCTGTACACAAATTATTCTGAGCGAAGCACAAACTCCTTACAGTGCCATGTGCTTTGTGATGCACAGGAAATGCTCCTTAAATAAGTTTAGTGCCATGTGTGAAATCTTTCACTTGCCCAACCATATCTTCAAATACTGCACTGTAATTTGCAATCACCTTCTCAACATTGGAATGCTGAACTTCAATATGGTTCAGTGCAATAGCCATAAAACCTATGGGACAACCAGTACTTGGACATAACATCACCCCAAGTTTTCCTAAATCATATCACCCAACATTATGCTGTCCATTGACTGCCACATATATTTTTGTAAACATTTCTCGCCCATGAAACTCCAGTTTGTCCTCAAAATAGCCTAAGATATCAAATTCAAAGTTACCAAGTGCTTTAGGATTCACATTACTTTTCCTCACCTTTGCATTGTTCTACTTATTTTTAAAACTATCTTCAGACAGTATGGTGATCAGGGAACCTGAATCAGCCACTTTTCCAATGTGTACCTTTCCCAATGGTGCTTTAAAACCTGTTTTAATTGTATTAACATTAAAATTGTTATGTTCACCATATACTATATGAAACATATTCTTCAAAGTGTCACTTACATCATCTACTGCATTTACACTCACCCCTGTACCGGTTTTCATACTCCTACAGACACTCTGGAAATAGCCCACCTTGTTGTACTTGTTACATTTGCTTTTTATTGGCGGACACTCTGGATAATATCCAAGATGCATTCTAGCACCACATCTGTCACAACTAGTACCTGACTTGTAACTACTAGGTGTAAAACTCTTCTTTCTAACTTGAACTGCAGACACCGGATCATTAAAATTCGTCTCTTCAACAGTTAATACTTTTGAAGACAATATAGATCTTTCTAGGCTTTTGGCAATATCGTGAATGTCTGAAAGCTTGGGATTGTGGCAACCCAATAACCTTTCTTGGATTGTCTTGGATTCACAGTTAAACACAAACTAATCTCTAATACAAGTGTCTACATTAGGATCAAACTCACAATTAGCAGCAAGAACCATTAATGCTGCTACATACTCTTACACTGACTCATCCCCAAATTGTTTCCTCTTGAAGAAAGCATGATGGGGTATATTATCAAGGGGTTTTATCTCCGCTTTTTTGGCTTTAAAAGCCAAGAAAGCGGAGATAAAATTATCTCCCTATTACCAAGCTGTCGCTAACACCAGTTAGCGACAGCTAATAGGAGATAGCGACCATCATGGGCCCCACTTTGCATGTCAGTGATATTTATCACTAATGATATGCAAAGTGGGCGTGCCAAGATGTTAGCGACTGGAAACAGTCGCTAACATCGCTATCTCCTATTACCAACTTTTGGAGATATTTGCGCTATGGGCGAATATCTCCAAAAGCTAACACCTGCCCTGAGCAGTTCTTAGCCATGTTATCCAATGGGAGGTGGATAACATGGCTAAGAGCATTTGCTCGATAATGCATGAATATCGCTGACTTTTCAGCGATATTCATGCATTGCGGGCGTTTTTTATCGCATTTGCGATAAACCTTGCTAATAGCAAGGTTTATCTGCGATAAAAATCGCCGATGTGCGGCGATAATTTTTGTCTCTAAACAAGTTAGAGACAAAAATTATCGCTAGTTGTTGATAATATACCCCGATGTTCTATCATGGCATTAGGCTCTTCAACAAATCGTTTCTCAAGTCTTGCACCAGCCTCTATAAACGCATTCCATGGAACTCATTCACCACCAGGAGCTGGAATGGATTGTAAATTTTCAGGATCCCATTGGCGCATTTTGGGAGATGGGCCTGGGTAACCAGAACATACGTTGGTCCCCTAGTGCAAACACCAACTCCCAACAATCCCAGGGCAGTGCAATAGAGTACCCCGAGGGTCAAGGACAATTGATGCAATACACATGCCTGGCCCTTCTCTCCGAACCATAGTGCCACTGTTCCAATTCGAGCTAAGGTTTATAAGTCAAATGTATCCAGAATTTGCCTGCATTTGTTCCTGATGCCAGGGTGTCTACCTGCTTTGTACCACACATCAGTCACGGTCGTTAGTGGGAGTACCTGCTGGGCGGTGACGTGGGGAGGGGCAGGGTGGGGAGTAGTAAACTATGGACAATGGAGGTTTACAGGTAAGTAAACATATAAATAAAAAAAACGAATTTCGTTGCGCGCACTGCATCACATTTGGGGATGCAGTGCATGCAACGAAATTCGGTTTATTTATTTATATGTTTACTTACCTGTAAACCTCCGTAATCCATAGTTTACTACCCCCCACCCTTCCCCTACCCCTCCCCACGTCACTGCCCGGCAGGTACTCCCACTACCGACCGCGGCTGCCATACATGACCCCAGCCCGGCAAAACAATAAATGACAATAAGGAAATCATAAACCTAAAGCAAGTAAACTTTGCAGAAAACAAACCAAACTGAAAACACTCATGCATGCTTGCTCCTTTCATTAAAATTAGGGATGGGAGGGCGGGAAAAAGAAGCTTGAGTCCGGGTTCAGCAGTGGGCACGTCAGCGGACGGCAGGGGCATAGCAAACCAGTAAGCGATATGGGGTCAAGAATACCCACTGCTGAAATGCCACTTTCACTGCCCCGGCTGCCCACCCAGTGAATCGCTGACCCCGGTGAGTGTATGCTGAGGATTAAAGAAGTATTTGACTGCCGCTCCCGAGCGGCATATTTCATTCGCATGCGCCAGGGCTGGGGAAGACGCTACAAATCCCAGCAATGGTGCAGGAGTAGACCTCCAGGGCAAAAAATGAGAGCATCTAAAATTGTGGGCTCTGGACCTTAAGACGCCGCTGCCGAGTCCCAGGTGAGTGGACGAGCTCCAGTAGGCAGGTGGACAGCATCTTCGGACAACATGTGAAGGCAAAGGCAGCGGCTATCAGGACAACCCAAAAACCATAAGCTTGAGTCTGGGTTTAGCAGAGGTGAATCTACAAGCGGCCGGGGCCACCATTGTGACGTTGGTTGCCTCGTTGTTCATTGTCTCTACTTAGATGTCATTCTGAACACCTACCAGTCCTCGAACAATATTGTGCATCTGCTTTTGGAACACTGCCATGGCGAAACCAATACCACAGGATGCGAGATAAAAATATGAAGTTGTAACTCAATCCGATAGTACACTGAAGATTAATCAATTACGAAAAACCACTTGACCGTATCCATTGTCATGAGCGTTTTATTGTGGGCATGGATGCTTGTCTGCTCACATCTTAGAGATTAAATCTATCAGATCCACACACATGGGCCAATTCATTATGCTTAAGTCCTTTATAATTGGGGCCAACCATTCTGAGGTGATCATATGCTCAATTACTCTGGCATGACCTAGCTTATGACTCTCATCAATAACATTTTCCCATGCACTTAGAAGAATTTTTCCATCCTTGTGCTACCAGATCCTTCAAGTATTTTCTCTCTGCAACCAATGTAGTTTGTTCTTTGCCTCAAGATCTCAATTCCATCCTCAAACCTACTGGGTGCAACCAGCTCAATATTGATACACCTTTATCTATCATTATCATCTTACAACTAACCTAATAGCTATTCCGCTGGCTTTAAAATCTGAGGGACTTAAAACACGTGTTGTACATTCCACTTGTTTATAAAATTGTATTCACAATTCACATTGTTTGCAGAAACCGAGTCCTTTGCATCATATCAGCTAGAAGTATAGGGGGGGGGGGGGGCGAGTACTAGGTGAACCATGGATGACCTGTCGCTGAATGGGTGCACAATTGGCATGAATACACATAGACACCTTTTACGTCCTGCATCATGTTCCATAGTTACGTGGTTATTTTCTACATCAGGCATGGTCTGTAGGTGGGCTCTTGGTGCCAGGAGGTTGGGAGGAGAGCACTGCCCTTTGCTTGGTACTCCACCTCATTGCCCATGGGAGGAGGCGATGAGCCTGCACCAGAGGACAAAGATATGGCATGGTTGCACACTCACATCTCTCAAAAGGGTGTTAGAAGGCCTCTGGATCGGTTTTCTGGCCTGACATGATCTGCTGCAGGGGCTCTGAGCGCCAGGGCCTTTCATTTCTCCAATATCCTGGGCTATAATGTGTAAGGAAGGCAAGCTGAAATGTTGACCATGAGTCTTCCTAAACATTTTGGATCGATGACTGTGTATTGCACTGTGCACTGTGTATGTACCATGCAAATAATGTTATAAAATTAATAATTGTAAATTGTAATCTTTTTTTAGTAATTAAATATGGCTTGTGATGTTTCTCAAAGCCACAAAACTACAACCTTCAGTCATGCTAATTGTTGGTCCTTACCCTGAAGCCTCTTACTCTCGCTGGGGCCTTACTAAAGGACTCTTCTGCAAGCCGGTCTACCTCCTATTATGCTGGGGCAGATGGTGGGTATGTCTAAACAGATCATTGGGGGGCTCCAGATGTGCAATGTTTGCATTAGCAGTTTGTATTTACCTGTTTGACCCTTTTTGCAGGCAGTGGTACAGAGTTCAGTACATGTGGACAGGAGCCATTACAACGTGTGTCCTGGGACTTAACCCTTTTATTGGGACCAAACCAAAACTGATGACCATTAAACCTCTTAACATAACATAACATGTGCATTTGTAAAGCGCACGTTCACCCCAGCAACGGGGCATCTTGGCGCAGAAATAACAGATGTATATTGTTACCCATCTCAATGGTACTCATTTTATCAACCTCAAATGGATGAAAGGCTGAGTGGCCCACCGGGATTTTAACCTGTGACCATGAGGTCGAACACTGGCCCCTGCAGTGGATGCATTAGTCCACTGAGCGACCAGATCCAGCTAAAGCACTTTACTGTCAGGTTAGCAAATTCGAGCATTTCAAGGCTTACTCCGGGAGGTGATGTGGACTTGGAGGCTCAGCACTCCATGGACATCAGCTGAAAAGCAATAAATCAAAGTCTCGCCAGTACTTGGAGACTCAGCACTCCATGGACATCAGCTGAAAAGCAATAAATCAAAGTCCCGCCAGTACTTATATATTTTTAAAAAAGAAAGTATTTTTATTTTACGACACACAATACTGGAAAATAGTTTTTTCTGGTATGGTCTATTGTACTTTTTCCCCTCCCTTCAAAGAGCAGTACTGCACTTTTGCTGCCCTGGTTGTGGAGTTTGTGAAGAACCTTTCACAGGCAATGTTTGTGGGTTTCCAGCTGCCAATGGAGGCAGAAGTGCTCTGGTGGTGTGCTTTCAGCCCACCAAGGAGGCATCGACCTAGGGAAAGCTGAGTCAAATCCCACTTCACGATTACACACTGGCACCCCCAACCTGAGGATAGTCAAGGCAAAACCATCATGTCAGTTGGAGGTGATTTTGGGGTCACAAAGCTCGAGATCATGAAGATCTTGCTGCTTTGGTCTTCCTTGGGGACAATCAAAAAATCCCCTTCCAAAAGAGCAGGTGCCCATCCTGTGTCATAGTGGTGACACTCCTCTGATGATCTGGGACTTTTCTTGGAACTTCAAATTACCTGTGTGTCTGACCACATCTCGTGATCATGGCTTTCCTAGTGCTTTGACATTTCTTGGTGCTGGATGACAAATTGGAGTTCATGTCCTGTTGAATTCTGGGAAACCCTCAGTCACAGGTATCCTTGCCAACCCTACTGTGGAGACATGTCCAAACCTCACTTCTCATATTTCAGTTTGGGTTGTACCCCGTGTTGCATTAGTGGTGTTGCTTCACCTTTCCTGAGCTCCTTTCATCCTCTACATCTTATGAGTAGTGTCTTCTTCAGGCAAGGGCACCCCCTACGTCCAGGATCTGAGGATTCAGTAAACTCTTTCTCATAGGATGTAGGCAGCCTCGAGAAGTAGGATGCAGACAATCTGGGAGGCTAGTCATATTTTCTCCAGGTCACTGGTACTAAACATGTCTGGGGCAGTAAGCAAAATGATCCTCAACTCTGGAGTTCAAATGAATCTCCTGGTTGCCACTAACGTGGGTAAGAGTGCTTCTGGTCAGGAAACCCAGGCACACTGGCTGTTAGTTTCTGACCCAACTTCATACTCATGTTGCAGAAAGTCTTGGAGTGTTATAGAAATTTAGTTCTATGACTGATTCTGGGCAGTTCTCTACTTTTGTGATTTCAACACAGACTGACCCTGCCATGATCTTTGGTACTAGTGCAAGCTGGGAGGCAGGAGAGAGCTGGGAGTCTTCCCCAGTGAGTCAGGAAGGAGAAGTGGGAAAGCTTCAAAGGGACCCTCTATGCCTTTCTTAACACAAAGAACACTTCGCTGACCCTCTGACAAGGATCTCTGGGATGCTTTAGGAGGAGCATTTTGTTGTAATCTAATTTATCTTAGTACATCCTCTCAGACAGCTGCTCAGCAAGGATGAATGAGTTGTGTATGTAGAATGTTAGAATGCCTGATGACAGTGTGATTGGAATGTGTGAGAGTGCTTGCTTGTGAGGGAGAATGACAGTTGGAGATAGTGGGCTGAGCAGCAGTCATGCAGCTCCTGGTGGGATTCCCTTTACCAACTAAGTTACCTTCTTAAGACCTTCTATGGAGCAACTATGGATTACAAATAAACCTCTACATGATTATACCACTTGGCTACACCATGTCTTCTACCCAGACATAACCTTCAACATTTTGGCGACGCTCTTCTGATGTGCTATCTTGCATGCAGTGCTTTCTCATGCTGTGCTTTCTGGCATTCTGTACTTAACCTTCAACTTTTGGCGACGCTTGGAAACAAACCCTGTGAAATTCATTAGAGGTGAGAGGAATCGTGACATTTTAATGAAAATATATTATTTACTTGTGACTAAAGATAGACTGGCAATTTAAGTAAATTACAAGAAAAGAAAAGAATGCCCTTGAGGATCCCACCAGTGTCCTTTAACACACGGACAGCCTATTAAGGGCTATTCAACCTTCTTGTAATTGTGGAATTTAACATTTTTAAACAACATTGCAGTCACATTTAAGAGTTACTGTCTACGTTTTTGTTTGAGCGCTACAATAGTCTGCAGCTTCTAACCAGTTTACTCAGATTTTTTTTAAAAAAAAGAAGTGACCAGCGATTTTTTTATCTGTTTCTTTATCTGAGTACAATCCTCGTAAATTTGAGTGATGTGAGCATGAAATCAGTCAGTGAGAGATTTCGACATTGCCAGCTGTGTTTTTACTAAAAGATAAAGATCTACAAGAAACATTAGTAGCTTGGCATTATTTTCGGTAAGATCGTTAATCAACTGTACCTTTGGATTCGACTCGAGCCACCCTTTTGAAAGAAAATCTACGTACACTTTATTTTTAAAGTGTGCCCTGCCGTCTTCGCAAGTAAAGTGACAGTTGGTTGATTGGAGCAGAGTGATCCTACCTAACTGCTATCTGTAATCTTCTGATGATGTCATCCAGTGCGCATGGGGAGTCAGTGAAGAGCGTCGCAAGCGTGAGAGCGTACGTCAGACGCTCTAGCCGCTCTGGAATCTCTACTCTCCCCACGACAATCCGAACAATCCACTTGTCTTGTTATGCAGGAAACTGTAAATCACGTCACGTTTCTGTGACACCCTTGAGGATCTTTTCGTCTGGTGCAGTGTGTGCAGCGTTATCTAGAAAATATTACAGATTCCAAGAACCTTATTCTCACCGGCTATTCCTGTACAACTTTGTATCTTGACACTTGGATGATGTCATTTGTCTACATTATTAGTGCTATATACAGCGCTAACATCGTTTTTCTTTACACGAGCAACTAGACTTCAGCAAGTAACTGTTGGTGAAAATCTACATGGATACCAGAAAGGAGCCCGTGTCAATCAGCTCGGGTGAGAGAATTCGCTCACCGGTGTACTTTCAACTTGCTGTGTTTTTTTTATTTTCCAGGAATAGTTGTTATTCTTGTGCTATTTGACAGCATTTTAGCTTTGATTTATTATCATTCTGGGTTGGTGATGTATTTGTTCATAATGTTCACTGCCATTATTTGCCTATGTATGTGGTAGTTAGATGAAATGTCGTATTTTAGTGTTGTTTGGGCATGATTGCTTTGTGGGTAGTGGTGTGTGGGAGCAGGTCTCCTTACTTTGGTCTATTCTCAGTGTTGGGTGGTGCGCACACTCTTTCACTGGTCCCTCCCTATATGTGCCTGTTCTCATGTATTTCACAGTGTGAGTTTTATTCTTCTCGGCACTTGTTTTGTTGTTGCAGTGACTTTATTTATATTACACTTTAATTAGTGTAACTTATAGTGGTATCCAACCCATGTTTAAAAATACAGCGGTGTGTCTTTTACTCTTTTGGCTGTACTTGTAATACAGCGGTGTGGGCTTTATTTTTTTTTTGCTGTGTTTTGGAATTTGCTTGTTTTTAATGTCATTTAGTTTGGGTACCTTGGGTGCGGTATTCAAAGGACAGTATACTCTATTTTTGTGGCGTAGCTTACGCCTGAGCTCTTTGGTTGTGAAAGGGTACTTCATGGAGTTTATGTTTTTTAGGAATGGTTTGCATACATTCTTCAGGTTTACACCCGTGGTGTCGTGGTGTGTGTTGTATTTTAAGCTAGTTGAACAATGACTGTAGTGTGGAGTTTATACTTCATGAATTTCATGTGTATCCTCTACTTTCTTTGTTCTGCACTTTGCTTGAGCACCTGTTTAAGGTGCGTTGTGAGGGGTGTTTACCTCCCAGTTAGCAGTGCACTTTTATGTACTGCCTCATTGATGTTTGTTTGGTGCCTCAGTTGCATTTTGGATTTAGATATCATCCATGGATATTGGAGGTGTTTGTGACATTGATGGTGCTTTGGGATATTTTTATATCATTTTTTTATGCACTTTTGTCTTTGTCCCATTCATGGATTCATATTTATTTTAACAATTTATGTTGTTGGTGGAGGTGTGTGTGACATTTATTATCCACACTATGCCTCCTTTGTGCGAAGTGCGGAAACATAGTTGGGCTGGTACTTTTAGTACCTACTTTATTAATCTGTCTCCAACTATGCTTTTAACTCGCATCTTGTTTCTTTTTCTTTTCTTTCTTTTCTTGCTTGTACTGGTTGCTGGAAAGTTTATTTATGCACATGTTCATTTGTTTTTCCCTAAGAGAGGAGAAGTGATGTGCTATCTTGCATGCAGTGCTTTCTCATGCTGTGCTTTCTGGCATTCTGTACTCTAAACTGTGCTAATTCTTTTTTAGCTTTTGCAGCTTCTAAATTCTCATCTATCTTGCCTTCTGTACTTTAAGCTTTGCAAATTCTCCCTTAGCTTTTGCTGCATTTAAATTTTCATCTATATCTTTAGATGTATAATGCACTATGTATCTTGTTCATCAATTATCTTGGTTTTGGTACATTATTGCAATCATTATTGTTTGTTCTCTCTAAGGGAAGAGGATGTGTTGTAATCTAATTTATCTTAGTACATCCTCTCAGACAGCTGCTCAGCAAGGATGAATGAGTTGTGTATGTAGAATGTTAGAATGCCTGATGACAGTGTGATTGGAATGTGTGAGAGTGCTTGCTTGTGAGGGAGAATGACAGTTGGAGAGAGTGGGCTGAGCAGCAGTCATGCAGCTCCTGGTGGGATTCCCTTTACCAACTAAGTTACCTTCTTAAGACCTTCTATGGAGCAACTATGGATTACAAATAAACCTCTACATGATTACACCACTTGGCTACACCATGTCTTCTATCCAGACATAACCTTCAACACATTTCAATTCATAACTGCTGTCTTGTCTCTCCCTCTAAACCTCCGTCTTAGGTACAACCAAAGCCATGGGCATAGGAAGTGTATGGGACGTGGGGGATATATCCCCCCTGATTTTGGAGTGGGGGGACATGGGGGACATGGGGGACATGGGGGACAAGAGTGGGGGGGACAAGGAATCAAAATAATGTCCCCTCTCCCTTCCGAGATTCACGGGGCCATTAGCGCGCGAAAGCGCTTCCTATAATGGCCCTGCATTTGCCCTGTGACCTTCCTCCAGTCACAGAGGCCACCAGCCCTTTGTTATGCTGCACCCTCCACTGAAATAGCCAATGCCTATGGATAAGGCTTGGCTGCTCTGAGACGGGCAGAGAAAGAAAAAAAAGACACTGTGAAATGGATCCAAAAAAAGAACGAAACACTTTGGCTGGAAATGTTGTAGTTTTCTGACCTTATTCCATTTCAAAGTGCAACTTCCAGACCAAGAGAAAAAAGAGATCAAAAGGCGAAAAATAAATAACGAAATAAAGCAATACAGAGTGCTCGCAGACAGGCCAGATTGGTGTTATTCTAACCCACACACATTAGCACCACTTTACATAGTTTGCCAGTGAAGCGCTACTTTCTATTTATCTTCTTTCTTTGAATAACATTGTTTTCCCAGGGTGGGGAAGTGCACCATTCCTAGAGGGACTACAATACCGGGTTGATGGGTGAATGGAAAACGTTTATTGTGATCCTTTTAAACTGTTTTAATTATTTTAGCTTACAAAATGTGTACGGTGGCTCTGTGTTCAGGGATGTGGTCTTTTTAAACCAAACTCCTTACGTTTTGTAAGGATATATGCAATAGACATTGGAACAGGTCCCTTCCGGGCCCTGTAGTCATGTCCTGAACTTTTGAAGCAAAAGCACTCACTGATTTTCTGAATAATGAGTGTAAAAGCGTTAAGGTAACCATGTTGTTCCTGCTTAAATTTCACATGCTTTACTAATCCTTGCATTCCCGATGAGTGTTTGCTTTTTAGGTCTCGCCTGGCGTTAGCAGCGCGCACGCGCTGTCTCGCCATGGTGAGGGCTTTTTGGAATCGATACAGATTCTAAAGCGTGCACGCGGGGGAGACAGAAGAGACAGAAGATGTGCACGCGGGGATTGGATGCTTTACTGGCGGCGTGACACTCTGGGGACTTTTTTTTCGCCGCCAAGAAAGCCAGAACCCGCGTGCACATCTTCTGTTTGCCCTGTAAAGAGCAGTTTATGTCCCATGACGGCCCGCAAAAGGCAGTCGCATGTTTATTTTTGCATCGTGCTTTCACTTAAAGTGAAAGCGCGATGCAATTATAAATGAGCTCCTGCCTTAGCGCAATGCAGAGAGCTTATTTATCTTGTTTATTCAGCTTAGTTTCCAAAACACAATGAGGAGCGCGGCACGAGGGGTCACAGATTTGCTTTTTTTGGCACTCTCTGGGTCTTGCGTTTTAACCAAACTCTGCATTCAAGTTTCTGTTGCTTTGTTTTGGGAGTGACATAAGCTTGCTGGCGCCACTCTGCAGGCTGAAAAGGAGCAGTCGAACTGCCCTGCTGTACGCAGCCGAGCACCGCCGGTTCTAAGAGCGCCAGGGCACTTCACGCAGAGGACAGGCAGGCTTAGGGGATGTCGGAGAGCCAGGCTGGCACCTACCTGGGTAGAAGTCTTTGGACTTGGAGAGCTTGATGGTGGCCCGTATCCTTCTGCAGCTGCACTATAGTCTGTCCTCCTTTCCCAATGATGGTCTCAGCAGCATAACTTGGGATGAGCACCTTGAGGAAATACTGTCCATCTTCTAAATAAAACAAACAACAGGTACAGAAGGTTAGCAGCATCTGGCAAGAGTGCCTTCACCACCAGTCCACCCCAGACGCGCACCCTGGAGTACCACCAAACATACAGAAATGCACAGAAATAGACACAAATCCATCCGATGTGTGTTATCATCATATGCCTATACATTCTAAAATAACCGTTAGCATAAAGAAAATAAACACAAAATCGTGAGGTTGTAGTAGTAAAATGACAGTAATATGTTATAACATATAATTGAGGTTCAAACATGCTGCAATCGCAGTGATAGTCCATACAAAAACCTGCTTTCCAAACACAAAACCCCCAAAACACATGCATGTGAAGCAGCAGCACCCTTGCAAAAATGCTAGATTGTCCAGTGACCACATGAAAAATGCACCCAGCTTGGATTGCTATTTGACAGTTTGAGGCATTTTGCAATTTGTAAAATCAAAAATATAGCCAGAGAGTTGCAGAGGCTTCTCTGGAGCATACAACATATCCGCGTCTGGAAAATGTCAACATCGGGTCCTTAAAATGTTCTATTCTAGGCGTCAAGTGATTGCCAAAAAAAGATTTAGAGACAATGTGGAATCAGTTGCAGGAGTAATCCGGGCGTGCAGTCGTGAAATCTTCTCAGACGACAGCGATCTCCTCCAAGCTAGTCAAAGGCACGATCTAACTCTCCCTTTTTCATTATCAAACGCCTTAATTGCAATACACTTTAAAAGATGACAAGCTACACATTCCTATTTCCACCCACCTTGGTTCACCATAGCCCCCACCCGGCTCAAGAACTACTAGGACTGAGAAAAAGAAAATGCAAATGGTGACCTGAAAATGGTCCAAAACTTACCCCTCCCCTTAAAGGGGTGGAGGTGGTGGGGGAGAGAAAAAACGTTAGTGTGGGGGACGAGGGAAAAGAAACATTCACATCTTATAATAAAACGGCAGCAAGATTATATCACGTGCTTCCGAAATGAAAAGCAAAAGAAATCAATGTAACTAACTTTGTATGCTCTCAACATGTTCCAGAAAATAAATATTCCTGTACATATCTACCCCTTTTGGACCCTTCACTCACCCTGTCCACACGTCACCGACCTTGATTAAGCTATGTATTCTCCTGCCGTAAGTCTAATGTACCCTCTCCCAAGCGATTACCATATCTGCCATAACTGGTTCCACTAACTAGAGTTTACTGACCCCAACCCCTGCTGGTGCATAGAAGACCCATAATCAGTGCTTTAAATGGGCCGGTACTGTCCGGGACGGAGTAGCAGCACTTTTTATGTCTTGCCTATGCAGCGCGCATGCGCTGCATAAGAAAAAGACCTTTAGCAATTTTGCTGCCAAAAACGTGCACGCATTGCATTGCTTTCAATGGCAATGCGTGCACATTTGGCGATTCCCTTGCGGGAGCGAGCTTACCATCTGTTTGTTGTTAACAGATGGTTCAAAAAGTGCACTCCCGCAAAGGAAACAGGCGCAGGCCCCCTCCTCTCCCCCCCTCTGCTGCCCCCTCCTCTCCTCGTCAGCGCGAGGCGCGTGCTTGTTAATTAGTGCGGTACGAACCACGCGCAGCACACACCACTCATTAATTATTTGACTCGGGTCATGAATCGGCACAGCACGCCCTTCTCATACTCCCGTTTCATGTTTTGTCTCGGGTTGCAATCACCGCGTTTCATGTTTTGTCTCAGATTGCAATAAAAAACAAAGCTGCCTGAGCGCTGGCCCCAGCAAGAAAAAACACCTGTTAATCTTTCTTTTCAGAAATGTCCCTATGCTGCTCCACCCGTCAGTGCCTGTTACTTTAACTACCTCGGCGCCCATCGTCAATATCCCATGCCCTCCCATCCCCTCTCTTCCCAGCCTGTGGCTGCCTCTTATTTTAGTTGAACGATGTCTTCGGATCAAAGAGTTTATTCAGATTAATGCAAATTATCTTGATTTATAATAAAACCTGCGTGGGTAGTATGCGGCACCAATTAAAAACATGAAACCTAATTCAAGAATTTACCTGAGCCGCTTCCGCCCGTCACTGTTTGTTATTTTAACTACTGAGGCATCAGTCTTCACTTACTATCCGCTGCCGTGCCTTTTCTTCTCTCCCCTGCATGTGGCTGCCTCCTATTTTCAGTTGAACAATGTCAGCGGATGAAAGAGTTTATTCATATTAATGCAGACTATCTTGATTTAAAATCTACAATCAGTGGGCATGATGCGACACCAGTTAAAAACATTGAACCTAATTTTGATACAAAATAACTTAATCTTTAAGCTACCTGACCGGGTGTCAATTACACAGCATTGCTGTAATGTTATTCGAGATTTATTAGGTTAGCAAGCTGTTTTATTTAAGGGGCACGGGTCAACAAATAAAAACAAAGGCAGATCGGGATTCAGTTACTTCCTCAAAACTGTAATGTGTTAAAACATATTTTTCCTCGTAATTGTAAGAAGAGAAATACAGCTTGCAATTACATAGGTGCAGATCTTTGTGGACGGTAGTGTTTGAATGTAAAAGGAAATACCGTTAAATGCGTAAAGCAAACATGCTTCTGGGGAGGGGTGGAGCAATAGCCTGCCTTCATAGTGTTGATTTTCAAAATAGGCCGAGCGTGATGGGGAGGCAGCTTTTCAACAAGAGTGCATTTGAAGTGGAATCAGGAGGCGCAATAGCTAAGGCTGCGCTCATAGAGGTGTGCTATATGTCTGCCCATTCCACATGCTGGCTGCATTTCCGGTTGCTAAATTTACAGCACTCCGCTGCCATCTTGGCCTGAGTTTGCACCCTACAAGTACTCCAATGCAATAACGTAAAAATACTCCCTGCCACTCAAATTGGAAAATCAGTATATATTCAATCCAGGTAATCAAGTGCACTCTCTTCAGTCTTCAGCTTTTGACCAACAAACCATTGCTATCAGTTGTTTTTGTATAAGTAGCTCTGTGGTAGGTTGTCACGACAGCCGAAGAGTGGAAACAATACCTGCAACGAGATGGAGTGAGGTGGGCACCAACAACAGCTGCCTCACAGAGTTAAATGAATCCGGAAATGTTCTCATGTTATAGCTAGTTGTGTATTAAAACTTGAAAATTTAGATCTGTAGATGAGACTTAAAATCTTGGGTTTTGAATAATGTAATGAGATTCATAAAAAGTTCTGTCAGGCTCCCGCCTCCATGCAAACATTTTACATATTAACTTCTTCAGTGAATAGCTTGCAGTGACTATTGCATTCTTCATAACTAAAAATTATTATCTGCCTGGGAGCCGACTTGTGACACGTGTGACACCTTTTGAAAGTACTAGCTTTTCAGCAGGTTTTTAGAATACCAGTTCACTTTAACTGTGTAGAACATATTTAGGGGTTAATATAGCGCGCTGACTTATGTACATCACTACTCTGCCTGTACATGCAAGAAACATAAGCTGTCTTGAAAGTGTTTTAGCGTAGTAGTAATTCATTGTGCTGCATGCTACTTACTGATTAAAAAGATTGCCTGTGTTGCCGTTTTGTGGCAAATCTACTGCTGTTGTATAACTGTGCTGGAACATGTGTGCTTTAAGGTGAACATCTCATGGTATTGTAGTTGTTGCTTTCTCCTGTGAAGTATTTATATTGTTTAATTAAAAGACTCCTGTGCATATGCTGGGCCCTAGGTGCACCAAAACAAAACCAGAATCATGTTCACTTTTTGCATTGTGACACATGCCCGTGATCAGTAACACGGCATGGAAGGCGATGTACAGGCACTCAAAACTCCTGTTGCACTATTCAGAGCACTAATCTGCGTTAATTAGTACAGTCCGTGAACTACGACTGGTATTCTTGCTCTTATCCCACTTCAAAGTGTTAGAACACAATCATTCTAAGCTCCAAATTTAGCTTGTTATTATAACTTTTCGACATGCATCACAGCAGCCACAATGCTCTACAACATAGCTGAAACACATTGGCAAAGCCAATAGTTCAGGCAAACACTTTGACTGTCCCAAAGGCGAGACCTATTGGCTATGCCAATGCTTGTTTATTTTAAGAGGGAGAGTACCGGCTCTTCTCAAGAGAAATGCTATACTTTTAATTGTAGAGTACTGGCACTTCTCAGAAACAAGCAGGTACTCTGCTACACAGTACCTGCACTTCTATTTTTGCATTTCAACCACTGCCCATAATGCCCATGAGAAGTCCAGGTGGGGCAGGACCAGAGCAATCAAAAGTTAAGGCTCCTCAATTTGATCTTAGGGCGTGCTTACCTCTCTTTTCCTGTGGCCTCTGTACTGCAGACCGAAGTGTTCCTTTCAGAATCTAAATCTCATAACAACAGCGCAGACCAGTTGTAGGCTGAATCCAGGAGGCACTGTAGACTCGAACCTCAGAACCCAGTAACCCACAATAAGATTCAATAATTCAACGTCCAGCCGCTACATCTACATTAAAGTTTAATGCGCCCACAACTAAAAACTACAAACGGCATTGGAATTATGTACTCAATTAAGTAAATAAATTTGGATCTCCCCGAAAGGGCTTCAGCAGAATTACCAGGGTGCCATCAGCTGCCAGAAGGCTGACTAACCTCATTAACCATGTCTGTTTCGGTAATCTGCACGTTTCCGTGACACTAAATACCTGCAAACATGCCCTATCTTGTCAAAAACAAGCACCTTAAAAACCATATAGCTTTTCACATCCAATTTTCATAATCAAAAATATAGGCTTACAGCTGCTGACAGATACACTCCTCACACCAAAGAACTTAGGCCTAGCATGTTTGACATAACCTTTGTAAAATAAACCATCAAGTCGTATTGCTGTGCATTAACACATTAACATAAGGTATCTACTACAAGGCAACCCCGATTTCAGACAGACCTAATAGGTAATGATGACCTCTCATTATTCAGACGGCCTGGCCATAGGGAAATATAATTTATCAACAAATGGTCACTCATTAAAAACAAACAAAACTACTGGCCAGATTACATTTTTCAATGCAGAGTTTATCAGGTCGAGCGGTCATCTTACTATTGTTTGTGCTGGTTGCTAAATAATCAGCAGAGAACAGCTTTACTTCATTAAATTTTTTTATTAGTCACCAAATACAGCTTCTTCAGTGACTTATCCTCCTCCACCCTGGTTTACATTGGTCACGGGTGCTCAGCTACAAAGGGGGAATGATAGAGGACTAAGATGGCAGTGGTGTTGGGGGACCAGATCTCTTTCCTCATTGCTTGGCAGTTTGTATTCTGGCTGCATGGCTGCTCTCCTTGACCCGAGTGGTTCAGTGGTTCAGTAGGCTTTTCTGCTCAACCTTTTCCCATGCACTGCCGTAGTTTCCTTTGCTGGAGCAACATGTGTCAGGATTTCAGTCGATGAGCGCAGAGGGAAGGCATTCATCGCTAAGTGTGTTGTCCCTTGTGTTAATTTCAGAATCAGCAGACTCCAACAGCAAAGAGAATGGAAGCTTTGCAACACTATGCAATGGAGGGTAAGAAAGCTAGTCCACTAACCACAGCAGGAGTGGGAACTTCCAGTTTGCAGTACACTTCAGGTCAATAGTGAGAGACACTATCCATACCGCATGCAAGTCTCATTGCCTGGTAATGATTCACAGTTTATTCGGTTCTCCGCTTCGTATAGTTCTTCCATATGATCCTGAATGGCACTTTTCTTATTTCAGTCCTTTGCCAGTTTCCCTCAGTTAGTCCTTAGTCAGATCACCTCCTTTGGCCTTTCCTCTTAGTGTTAACTCTTTGTGGCTGGAACATAAACATCTGCTGCTGATCCATGTTCCGTGATGCCGGGGCATCCTGGGGAGCAATAACGGTATCTTGGTCAGCGCCTTTTCTTATGACCGCACCATCCTCCACGGATTCTGGTAACCTTACAGGCTTTGATGAGGTTCAGGTCTCCCTCTAGCTAACAAGTTCAAATAATGCATGCTCACCTTAACCTTTACCAAGTTCTAATTTCATCATCAGTGATGTCACTGACCATGTCATGAATGATGTAATATGTGACATCATCAGCAGTGGATTGCGGGTGCGCGAAATATAGTTAGTACAACTAACTATATAGGAGCAATTTCAATGGTTTGTATGAGTGAAATGTCCAGCTAACTATAACACCCCTAAAACTTATAGTTTTTTTAGTGAATTTTAAAGGTTTTTTAAATGCTAATTCCTAACTATATAAGGCCTGAAACCTATGGTTTTTTCAATGAATTTCAAAGGTTTTTTAAATGCTAATTCCTAACTATATAAGGCCTGAAACCTATGGTTTTTTCAGTGAATTTGCAAGGTTTTTTAAATGCTAATTCCTAACTATATAAGGCCTGAAAACTATGTTTTTTTCAGTGAATTTCAAAGGTTTCTTTAATGCTAATTCCTAACTATATAAGACCTGAAAGCCCACCAGGAATCTCCAGTATGCGCCAGGGGACTGCATTGCAGAGAGGTGTAATGAAGCCACGCCCCTTTTTACACCTCTCTGCAACGCAGCCCCCGTGCATGTTTGAAGAGGGGGAACTAATTCCCCTTGCATACTGGGGGCCCCTGGGGGCCAACTAGCCCACCTTGAACCTCCAGTAAGCGCCAGGGGGCTGCATTGCAGAGGTGTAATGAGGCTATGCCCCTTGTTACACCTCTCTGCAACGCAGCCCCCTGGCGCGTTTGCAGAGGGGGAACTAATTTCCCTTGCATACTGGGGGTCCCTGGGGGCCAACTAGCCCACGAGGAGCCTCCAGTATGCGCCAGGGGGCTGCATTGCAGAGAGGTATAATGAGGCCACACCCTTTTTTACACCTCTCTGCAACGCAGCCCCCATGCATGTTTGAAGAGGGGGAACTAATTTCCCTTGCATACTGGGGGTCCCTGGGGGCCAACTAGCCCACCTGGAACCTCCAGTATGCGCCAGGGGGCTGCATTGCACAGAGGTGTAATGAGGCTATGCCTCTTTTTACACCTCTCTGCAACGCAGGCCACTGGCGCGTTTGCAGAGGGGGGACTAATTCCCCTTGAATACTGGGAGTCCCTGGGTCATATCTGCCCAAACGCCGAAATTCCGAACGATTGAAAATTACTTTTCTTGAGAAACCTTTGGATTTGGATTATCATGTCCTATACTTTGGAATTTTTGAAAGACTGACTTTGAGGATGCTATAAATTACGCAAGTCTGCCCGAATTGTGTGGGTAAAATTGATACCTAGTCACTTTGAATAAGAATGTACTTACGTCTCGTCTAACATTTGGAAGAAATATCTAGTTATATGACAACAGGATACCGACATAACTTGAAGGAAATAAGAACGCCCTGAAGAAGTTCTGTTGTACAGCACGAAACGCGTCAGCTGGCTGTGGTACATAAACTTAAGGAAAATAAAAGCATTTGAATATACACCAAGATTCAGCGCTTCAATAAGGACTCTAAGTGATATGATGTGATTGGACTTATTGTGCAAGTGGTGCTGTGCCAAACTTTGGAATATTCTCCACTACTCTCTACTACTTACTCTCTACTACTCCACTACTCTCTAATACTCACTCTCCACTACTCATTCTCTACTACTCTACTACTCTCTACTACTCTCTCTCTACTACTCACTTCCTACTACTCACTATCTACTACTCTCTACTACTCATTCTCTACTACTCTCTACTACTCACTCTCTACTACTCTCTCTCTACTACTCACTCTTTACTACTCACTATCTACTACTCTCCTACTCACTCTCTACTACTCTCTCTCTACTACTCTCTACTACTCACTCTCTACTACTCACTCTCTACTACTCTCTACTACTCACTCTACTACTCTCTCTCTACTACTCTCTACTACTCACTCTCTACTACTCTCTACTATTCTCTCTCTCTGCTACTCACTCTCTACTACTCTCTACTACTCACTCTTTACTACTCTCTACTACTCACTCTCTACTGCTCTCTACTACTCACTCTACTACTTACTCTCTACTACTCTCTACTACTCACTCTCTACTACTCACTCTCTACTACTCTCTACTACTCACTCTACTATTTACTCTACTACTCTCTACTACTCACTCTCTGCTACTCTCTCTACTGCTCTCTACTACTCTCTACTACTCACTCTCTACTCTATTACTCACTCTCTTCTCTCTACCTCTCTCTACTTCTTTCTCCACTAGTCTCTACCTCTCTACCTCTACCTCTCTACCTCTACCTCTCTACCTCTACACCTCTACCTCTCTACCTCTCTCTACACACACACATATACACATATATATATGCATATATATGCATATGCATTTATGTATGTGTATATATATTTATACATACATATATAAACATATATAATCTGCATATCTATATAAATACAAATATAAATGCATGCATACATATACATATATGCATACAGATGCATGTTATTTACATAAAGTTTTAAAAACACTAATAAAAGCAAAGCTAAAAAGCCACCTCATTACAAACAGAATGGCTTTAACTTAAACGAGGGCGAGATCTATTGCATTTTCAATGCTTGTTTACTTTGGTTCCATCAAGAAGGCATTCAGATGTGTCACACATTTGCCATAAATTCTGAATGTTAGCACTCTAGTTGCTCATTAGATCACTGTAGTAAAGCTACTGCTCACCAGGGAAGTCTGCTGCAAATCATACTTTCTATTTCTATGGCAAAATGAAGCCCCTCATTTTGTTTCTTTTTAAATTAACTGTTTTCAGACTTACCACTTCATTCCAATCAAGATGGCTTCTGGTGTGCCATACTTTTGTCATAAGTAAGACTGTTAGCGCTCTAGTTGTTCTTTAGAACACTCTGGGACATTCTGTCATTGGGCTATACTTGGGCTACATCTGGGTGATATTTGGGCTACATTTGGGCTCTTTTGTCTCTGGTGGCCATCTTGGGAGACTGCATGTCAGAATTTTTTAATGAAATAGAAGAGGATTTGGGAAGTCACTCAAAATGTGCCCTAATTTTTCTTTCTGCAGCACTAATCATACTTTCTATGGCAAAATATACCCCCTCATTTTGTTCCTTTTTAAATTAAATGTTTTAAGAGTTACCACTTTATTCCAATCAAGATGGCTTCAGGTGTGCCATACCTTTGTAATAGGTAGGATTGTTAGCGCTCTAGTTGTTCTTTAGAACACTCTAGGAGGCTGCAGTAGAACACAAAGGAATCAACTGACAGTCTCTGTCCTTGTTGGATGTACATGTTTTACTGAGAATGTCAGACTTCATTCTCACATGACTGAGAAAGATAATGTGAATTTACAGAAAATATGCTTTCAGTTTAGCTTATAGATCCCCTTCCAAACCACTGTGGGAAAAGCATGAGATAATAGTTTTCTTTCAAACATGATTCATGATATCTCAGCAGAAGGCTTTTTCACATGGTAAAATCACCTTAGAACACACCACAATTCCTAAAATGAGTATGGTACCATCAACAAATGATTTATAATGTAACTAAAGTCCTAAAACCCTCTATTAACTACAATTCTTTTTAATGAGGTGCTATCATGTATATTGGTCCCAAGATGGCTGCCAACACTTCTTGTATGAAGTGCTGACAGCCAATCAGATCTCACGATGAGATGTGTGGTTAGGCTCCGCCCAGATATATATGTGTTTTTGAAGTTATTTTCATAAAAACCACTGGAGCAATTTTCACCAAATATAGCAAAGGCACTTCTGCGTACCAGTCCCTACAATTTTGCCAAGTTTGGTGTAATTCCGTTCAGCGGTTCGGGCTGTAGTCTTGTCAGAACGTCCTATGGAAATTAACATGGGGAAAACACATTTTGGGACCCCCCCTTTTTTCTCAGCCCCCACTTCACGAATCTCCCCGAAACTTTCAGGGAAGGAGCGCATCGGAGCTGGCCAAACTTTTGGAAAATTACACGCAAATTCCTCAACCGGCGCCAAAGTTATTCCCAATAGAATGTTGCGGATTTCCTATGGTAGCTAGGTCCTAATTATATATACCTACTGGCTATCGCCAGTAGGTGATATATATATATATATATATATATATAATCACCTACTGGCGTTCGCCCGTAGGTAGTTATAGTTAGGATCGTTTTCTATAGGAAATCCGCAACATTCTATTGGAAATAACTTTGGCGCCGAATGAGGGTTCTGCCTGTAATTGTCCTTAACTTTGCCTCGCTGCGCTCCGCTCCTTCCCTGAAAGTTTCGGGGGGATCCGTCAAGCGGGGGCCGAGATAAAAGGGGGGTCCCAAAACGTGTTTTCCCATGGTAATTTCCATAGGGCGGTTGGACTCACTTTTAGCCCGAACGACTGAATGAATTTCTACCAAACTTGGCAAAATTGTAGGGACTGGTACCCCGATGTGCCTTTGCTATGTCTCAAGATATATGCTCCAGTGGTTTTTACGAAAATTAACTTTGAAAAAATATATATTGGGCTACATTGGGCTATATATATGTTAGAGCCCAAATGTAGCCCAATGTAGCCCAATGTAGCCCAAAGATGGCCACCAGAGACAAAAAAAACAAATGTAGCCCAAATATCAGCCAGATGTAGCCCAACTATAACCCAATGACAGAATGTCCCAGAGTGTTCTAAAGAACAACTAGAGCGCTAACAGTCTTACTTATGACAAAAGTATGGCACACCTGAAGTCATCTTGATTGGAATAAAGTGTTAACACTTAAAACATTTAATTTGCAAAGGAACAAAATGAGGGGGTTCATTTTGCCATAGAAATTATGATTAGTGCTGAAGAAGGAAAAATTAGGGCACATTTTGAGTGACTTCTCAAATCCTCTTATATTTCATTAAAAAAACTTCTGATATGCAGTCTCCCAAGATGGCCACCAGAGACAAAAGAGCCCAAATGTAGCCCAAATATCAGCCAGATGTAGCCCAACTATAGCCCAATGACAGAATGTCCCAGAGTGTTCTAAAGAACAACTAGAACGCTAACAGTCTTACTTATGACAAAAGTATGGCACACCTGAAGTCATCTTGATTGGAATAAAGTGGTAACACTTAATACATTTAATTTGAAAAGAAACAAAATGAGGGGTTTCATTTTGCCATAGAAATTTTATATATATATATATATATATATATATATATTCACTGAAAAAACCATAGGTTTCACACCAGTTATAGTTAGGAATTAGCATTTAAAAAACCTATTAAATTCACTGAAAAAACCATAGGTTTCACACCAGTTATAGTTAGGTGGAAATTTTACTCGCATAAAACCATTGAAATTCCCACGTTATAGTTAGTTGGACTCACTATAACTTGCGCGTGCAATGCACTGCTGATGACGTCACATATTACATCACTCATGACATGGTCAGTGACATCACTCATGACATCACTGATGACATCTCAAATGACATCACTGATGACATCATCCAGTGAATGTGTATCTTTCTGAAAAATAAATATTTTTTATATATGTATATCTAAAGGTTGATGGAAGAATAAATGGGTAAATAAATGTCTAAATGGATGTTTATTGTGTAAAATTGATTGGTTAACTGACTTATTAAATGTATCTTAGTGAATACATATATTAGCGAGTAATGTTTAAATATTTAAATATCTGTATCTGTGTCTCACTTTGTGTATAAGTGGCTGCATGGGTTGGTGAGTTGTGGAAATAAAATCTATAATTATGCCCCTTTGCTGCCCTCTGCGCAATCTAATTATGCCCCTTTGCGCGATCCCCTTTGCGCGATTAATAATTGCCCACATTAAAAGCCGGCACCATTTTGTTTTTAATTCACCCTTTGGTGTCCCAAGACCCCGAGCACGAGCACGACACCCCTGCACCTGGCCTTCCTCATTTTCACCATCTGTCTCTGTGGTTTCTGCCAAGTCCGGGAAACCAGTACATGAGTTCCTGCTCCCCCGCAGAGATGGTTCATGTTTCTGACATGAAGCACGAGCACAAACCCCCAAATGAGGAAGCCTCCCCCTTCCAACTGTCAGACTATTTCACATCGCAAGTCCCTTCACGAAGCCTAAGACATGCCCCCATTTCTTCACACTCTGCTCCTCTTGCTGATCTTTGTTCCTCTATCTGCCACGACCTGTTTGTTCCTCTATTTTGCCCCGTGACCAAGACTGTATAAATATTCTGCTGTTGAAAATAAAAACCCCCACTTCAAGAGAGGGACTTGAGAGATTGCTCCTGTGCCCGCTTGGTGCTGGAAGCGCTCCCCTTAACTCGAGTTATTGGTCTTCTCCTCCTTCATTTGAGCACCACGGACTCCTCGCTTTGCATTGACAAGAAATTATGATTTATTAAGCATAGAAATTCAGAAATGAGCTAATAAGTAAAATTAATTTACCACATTATTTGGCGCCCGGAATAGGGACCTTCCCTTTCCCCCACGCGCCGGCGATATTGGACCGGGTACTGTCCCCTCCTGACCGTTGACGGACTTCAAAAGTGCACAACGCGGGGAATTCCCGCTAACTCCCTCGAGGCGAAGAGGGGGACCGACTGCGGCCCAGCATCCACACGAGGCGGTGAGGAAATAGCGGAACGTCCTGAACCAAAGCCCAACCTGCGAAGCAGATGAGTCCGAGGTTCTACAAATCCCACCTTGAAACTGCGCGCCGCGTTTTCCCAAAATCTTCAAGAGGTCTTCCAGTTATTTTTCGGTGAGTACTGCTGAAAAGTATAAAAACGAACCCACAGCTTTTGTGGGGGAGGTAAAGATACGCGTTTTGTTGGTTTCTCACCTATCTTTGGTGAGGACTACTAAAACTAGTATAAAAGACGGACTCACTACCTTGTGGGCACGGAAAAGACACATGTTTTTTGTGGGTTTCTCACTTATTTTGTGAGGACTACTAAACTAGTATAAAAGACGGACTCACCTCTTTCGTGGGTACGGTAAAGATATGTGTTCTGTTTGTGTTTTTCTCACTTCTAAAATCTTTGAAAGTCTTGCCATCATGCCTATTTTCTCGAAAATACGTAAGATGGCAACCAAAAGGAGTATTCTTGAGAAGGAAATTCCTCTTCCTCCTCAGGATACTCCAGGACACTTCATGTATGCAAAACATGGTGTCGGTGCACTTATTTATTGTGATCTATGGGTAGAATATACTAAAGACCTAGAACTCAGATATAGATGGCCTGAAAATGGTAGTTTTGATACGGAGTGTATTATGAAATTAGAGGAACAGTTATGGAAGAAAAAGAGAGTCCGCCAGTCACAGAGTGACTCAGTAGAATTATGGAGAAAAGAAGCCCATAGGAGGCAACAGAAGGAATTGCATAAAGTTGAAAAGGGTAAGAGAATGTCAGAGCAGGCCAAGAAAGAACAGTTACAAGAAATAGGGAAAGAAGTAGTTAGTGAAAGGAATAAAAGGGAACAATCAGCCATTTCTACTGGTTTTTATCCTGTATTGCCATCTGCACCTGAAAACCTTAACATTGCATCAGCACAGCCTACAGCCCCACTACCAGAGGATACTTTTACTAATTTTCTCTTAGATACTCCACCACCCTATGAAGTTCCAGTCATTCAACACCCTCTGCCTCCGCCACCCCTTTCACAACATAACGCACCACCTCTCACTCCAGAAGGGGGTGCCGTAGGTCCAGACCCAGGTAAAACAATTCCCGACTGCCCTTATGACCCGACTCCGAGCAACACAGGGGAGGCGGGCCAAATAAGTAAAATACTTCATGACTCCTGGGAAGAAATAAGACATCTACCAGCAATTGATACGTTTCTTCAAGCGGTCTCTGAGTTTCTTCGTACTGGAGAGAGCTCACGAGCCATTAACGCTGTGACTACAAGAAGATCACACCCTGTAAAAATGCACATGTATAGGTTCCTCCTTTGCTGTTTCATAAAACACATACAAGCAGAGGAAAGAAATGTACCAGTTTCACTTTTTGACTTATTAGATTCCGCATCCGACCACACTAGTCTAGAACTTATAAATGATGCACTAGACAGGTTCACCCGTAATGTGACCCGTATTCTGCAAAACTTGCAAACAAATGAAGAGAATAAGAAACTTGAGGAGGAAATTACTGAACCTCCTGAAAAAGTCCTACCCGTTCGTTCTTCCGCCCCTAATTCACGAACACCCCCGCCTACATTCCCCCAAGGTCACTCTGAACGGTCATCTCCAGATGAGTTATTTGAAAATACATCCAATGCATTAGACTACTGGTTAGACCAGGAACCTCCGCTTACACCGGAGGAGGAGGAAATAGCCAGAATTGCGACCCTATGGGTCTCTCAATATAAGATATATGACAATGATCTCATAGCCCAGCTTTTTCTAGCATTACCACGCTCACATCAAAGATTAGCAAGTCTCTACATGGTACAACATCTCATCACACTCAATGACACTCATTTCAAACATGATCCAGACTCGAAGATTTTCTGTCTGACTGCGCTGATAACATGTTCCTCCACAATAGTTCAGTTTTTCTCAACACATTTATAGATTTTAGACAGAAATACCAGAAAGTGACTGGATATAGATCTCCCCATAATACGTGTGGATCAACTAATAGACTTCCTCAAACACGCCAGTTCCCCATGAGAGAGGTCCACCCCAGAGCTGACACAAATGGAGCGCTACAACGCGTCTTCATTTATGTACCCTTGACAAAACTTGAGTTACTAAGGATGAAAGAGATGGTTCCCTCCCACTCAAAGGATCCTGCTGGATTCTTTAAGGAATTAGGAGATGTATTAATGATGGGAACATATACTCTTTCTGATATCACAGCAATTCTGAAATTATTGTTGCCATCAGGTATATATGACAAACTAAGAGAAAAAGATTGGGAAGTAGCAGGTGAACACATTAGATGGACTGAACTTCAGAATGACGAAAATACTAGAGTAGCATGTCAAGGTATAGGAGACAGACTAAAAGCACTTCCTGGCACTATTTTAAAGGTGCTACCACAGTTACTAACAGTAAAAAAGGAGGACTGGGATGCCATTTCCTCCTGCAAACAGAAACATGGTGAAGACATAGGAGATTATTACACTAGACTTGAAAAGTGTTTTGCGGTAAATAGCGGCCTTACGCCGACAAGTGAAGCTTACCCGCATCTGTTTGTTTCCAAATTAGTAGATAACGCCTTGCCAGCCATTAAGGACAGAGTACTAAAAGTAGAAAGTACCTGGCAAGCACATACACCTGTTACAAATGCTACAATATCACCAGAATCGCATTAGGGATGAAGAAGAAAATGATAAGAAACGCATGAAAGACACAAAGATGAAAGCATTAGTAGCCCAAACTGCACCCCAGCGTCAACAGACACCAAGTAGCCAGACAAATATAAAAAGCACTTGTAATTATTGCAAAAAGATGGGACACTTCGTTAAAGATTGCCCTGTCTTAAAGCACAATTTGGCTACTGGTAAGACCCAGCCACGCCTATATCAGTCAAAACAGAATGGTTCCCTAGACAGTTCAACACCTTCAGTTCCGCTGACAACACAAATGGCCCAAATGAATATTATAGACAGCGCCTACACTGAATATTACCCAGATTTCTCATGATGTTGCCCAGAGAGAGAAGATGACAAACTGCCCCAAATCCCCATTCCAGTAGATCAGACAGGTCCATTTATAGAGGTCCGACTTCTTGGGGAGGATAGGAAGTTTCTACTAGACACTGGGGCCAGTAAAACAACAATAAGCCATCAAGAGGTCCCAGAGGCTCCTCTCTCGGGTTCAAAAAGTATTTCTCTGGGTTTCTCGGGACAACCTGTGACAAACGTCACGTCAAAGCCACTGCCCTCGCAGGTTGGTCCCCTCATGACAACTACAGATCTTATATTGACAAAATCATGTCCAGAAAACTTGCTTGGTATAAAAACATTGAAAGAATTAGGAGCTGTCATTGTTTGCCCACCTACAGATGTCAGACTATTTCTGCGAGATTTCAAGGGCCACTACACAAGTAGAGAATTAGATGAGCATTTGAAAGATTTGCCACACACCCTGTGGGCCACTGATTCCACCACAGTAGGATGTATGGAAATAACACCTCACAAGGTTACACTGAAAGAGGGAGCCCAACTACCACGCATAAGGCAATACAAAATTCCACCTCAGGCTGAACAAGCATTAATGTTAATTATTCAGGACCTAATACAGTCAGGTGTGATTAAGGAAACAACTTCTAACATTTGCAATTCCCCTGTTTTACCAGTTCATAAAAAAGTGGAACCAGGAACACCACCTGTCTACAGACTAGTGGTGGATTTGAGAGAGCTCAATAAATGTGTCGTTCCACAACACCCTGTGGTTCCAGACATCTCCACCCTACTCACAGCCATAGATGCGGAAGCAACGCATTTTTCAGTCATTGACTTGAAAAACGCATTCTTTAGCATACCTATTCACCCAGACAGTCAATACCTTTTTGGCTTCTCCTTACAAGGACGAAGTTTCCAATTCACAAGAGCTCCTCAAGGTTTCACAGAGAGTCCAAGCGTATATAGCCAAGCATTAAAAAGACAACTAGATACTGTTCAAATGCCCACGGATACAGCCATACTACAATATGTTGATGATATCCTCATTACGGCCAGATCTGACGCAGCATGTGCTGAAGCATCACTATTAGTACTAGAATTCCTAGCTGCAAATGGCCATAAAGTTTCCCCTGGTAAGCTCCAATTTTGTTTACAGCAAGTGGCATACTTAGGGCACTTGCTGTCAAAGGAGGGTAGGCAGCTTACACAGGAACGCATCCAACTCATACAACAAATACCACAACCAACAACACAGAAACAAGTTCGAGCCCTTGTTGGTCTCACCTCACATTGTAGACAGTGGATCCCACAAGTTGCACTCATTTCCAAACCATTAGTGCAGCTGACAACACTCGAAGCTGGCGCTACTCCACAATTACCCTGGACAGATGAACACACGCAAGCCTTTCAGTCTTTTAAAAAAGCTATGTGTCAAGCCCCAGTGCTGGCAACACCTAATTACACCAAAGATTTTACATTATTTGTAACAGAAAACTCAGGTACAGCACTATCAGTTCTGACCCAACTTCAAGCAGACAAACATAAACCATGTGGTTATTTTTCAAGCACATTAGATCCAGTAGCACAAGCATTGCCTGCATGTCTAAAATCAGTAGCAGCTACTGCACAAGCTATTAGACAAAGCGATTCTATTGTATTGGGACATCATCTGATAGTTCAGGTCCCACACGCTGTAGAACTTCTGTTAAACAGAACACAAACACAGCATCTGACAATAGCCAGACTGACCGGATATGAGATGACACTTTTTCAGCCACACATTGAGATTAGACGCTGCAACATTTTAAACCCAGCAACACTGTTGCCACTGACCTCTCCTACTGAAGAAATTCACGACTGTATTGACATAATTGATTTAGTGACCAAACCAAGACCAGATTTATAAGATACTCCCCTTGCTAAGGCAGAAATGACACTCTTTGTTGATGGTTCATGTATGAGACTCCCCACAGGAGAATTAGCAGCAGCCTATGCCGTCACAAATGGTACAGACACTTTAGAAGCACACAAGATAGAGATACTGTCGGCACAGGCAGCAGAACTCATAGCCCTAACACGAGCATGTCACTTAGCAAAAGGAAAGTTAGTTAACATCTACACTGATTCACAATATGCCTTTGGAGTCGTACACAACTTCGGTACATTATGGAAAGAGAGAGGATTTCTCACATCACATGGGTCCAGAATACAGCATGCTACACTCATCACTGCCCTCTTAGAGGCCAGTCAGTTACCAGAGAAAATCGCAGTGCTAAAATGTAAAGCGCACACAAAAGGAACAGATGAAATATCAAAAGGGAATGATTCTGCAGACAGTGCAGCCAAGTTAGCAGCAAACACAAAATTAAGTATACCACACCGCCAATATACAATACGAGACCCCTTTCTGACATCCAGGATGTCCAAAGTCACGCCACACCACAGGAACTGCTAGAATGGAAGGAAAAAGGAGGGGTCCTTACAGATCAAGGCTGGATGACACCTGAAAGAGCAGTATGGTTTCTACCGGATGCCATGGTACAGGTTATGGTAAACACCATACATGGACCAGCGCATCTGGGAGAAAAAGCAATGTTAGACAGCATACAGAATATATGGCACAGCAAACATTTGAGAGCTGCAGCCAAACAAAAAGTTAAAACGAGCATGATTTGTAATCAGTTCAACCCAGGAAAAGGCACAAAGGTGGAACAGGGAGGATTCCAACCCCCTGACCATCTATTTGAAGTTCTCCAGATGGACTATATCCAGATGGAGAGATGTAGAGGTCACAAGTATGTGCTAGTTGTAGTGTGTGCTCTGACCAGATGGACAGAAGCCTATCCCGTCCCAGATTACACTGCAACGACAACTGCTAAACAATTAGTTAGAGAGTTTTTCCCGAGGTATGGGTTGCCCCGTGTCATCTACTCAGATAACGGACAACCTTTTTCCTCTGAACTCATGAAGCAAGTGTCTCTTCTGTTAGGGTACACTTGGAAGTTTCACTGTGTAAGACATCCTCAGGCAGCAGGTCTAGTAGAAAGGCACAACCAAACTTTGAAGACAAAATTGGCCGAGATATGCACTGACAAAGGCGTGGACTGGATGGTAGCCTTACCGGTTGCCCTCTTCTACATGCGTATGGTAGCCCATTCCAGAACTGGCTTATCTCCATATGAAGTGGTCTTTGGCAGACCACCAAATATGTGGGGTACGCCAAGGCCTAAAAGAATAACTGATGTTGACAGTACTATGCTGACTGACTACCTGGCTTCCTTGATGTCTGCACTCCAATCTTGTCGTTCTCAGGTTGCTGCCACCATCCCTGACAAAACCAACCCGGAAGAACACGCCATCCGACCCGGGGACTGGGTCCTCGTGAGGAACTTCGACCGGACCAGTCCCCTCCAGCCCAGGTGGAAGAAGCCAAGACTCGTACTACTAACAACACGGACAGCAGTGAAGGTCGAGGGCAGGAAGGGCTGGCTCCACGCAAGCCACTGCCGGAAACATTTTGGACAAAAAGACACTGTTGCTGATGGCCCTGCCAATCCCACTGACATTGTGACTGAACAATCTTTATTGCCTTTGGAACTAACCCCACAACAGGATTACAAATCAAAGGTAAGGTCTGCCATTCGGACTCTGGCTAATTAAGTCCATTGGGCGTCGGTCCAGTGGTGAAGTGGTTGGAGCATGGGAATGGATTTTAACACCTTGACTATGTGGGAGAAAAAAAATGAACTCTAGAAAAAGACATAATGGTCCTATTATATGTTTGACAGTATTATTTTTCCTCATGGCAGTTATGAAGTGTCTTGGTTGGATTCTCCACACTGTTTTTCCTCCAACACAACACACCTCTCATACACCCAACAGCACTCAGGAACACACCTATCACGACCTACCCCAGCGGTGTCAGGGTACACCCAGAGACCTCGGGTTCTTCCTGATCCAGACCACAGAAACTCAGAGTCTTCTAGGTGAAGTCAAAGATCGATTTATTGGCTGCAACCAAGGTAACAAGTGTCCTAGAAGTACAACACGGGGAAGTATATTCTCAGGAGACTGCTCGAATTTACAAAGTCAGGCTTCTCTCTTTATACAGAATATTCAGCTTCAGGCAAACATTCTTCGAATTTGTAGTATGTCATTTACAGTTATTGGTTTACAAAAGAAAAGCAGAGTCATGATGACATGTACATATTTCACGTCGTGCTGCCCATAACAAATCACCTGGCAAGGCCCAACATTTCATCAGATATCGGTGGACCCCCAATAAAAACAGGCACCTCCCCATCATAAAGTAAGTGAAGCAAAAGAGTAGAGACAGATGTGAGCAAGATACGGCAGGTGTGCGCGCTGAAATGGTTTTATGGCTTGTTGAGCCTAGATGCTATCTTGCTCGGCCACTGGGAGGGGAACTGACCTAACGAGTACGGCCTGGGGCGATGGTTCCAACTTGCACAGGTCATGGAAAAGTCGATTAAGGAGTATGTGTCCTTGTGGAATTGAATTCAGCTGGATTAAGGCCTATGTAAAGGGCAACACATAAATGGAAGCCAAGGGTTCAGAATGCAAATGATGATTTCGAGGTGAAATCGTCACTCGAATATGTTGAAAATATATGTACATGATGTACTCGTCATTCTCGGTCTTTCGATACCAAATTCGTCATGTTTCGACAAAGTTTTAATTCTCGAGTCCAGAACGATTACACAAATCCAGATTTTCAGAACCACAATCCCTCCTTTTGCCCTTACATAGGCAATTAATCTATTCTCATGTTAGTCTGAGTCCAGATCTATATTCCTAAAGTCATTGAGATGTTGCTGTAACATCATTCTAGTACTTAGTTCATCTCTTGACACAGGTTTCCTTACACATGATGTAACACAGAGGCCACATATTGCAGGAGCACACTGTATGCATAGACAGAACAGGAAAAGAATGGCTAAGACATCCCAATGACCATTAGAATTTTCCATCCCCAGGCGGATATCAGTTCCCAGACCCATCCCATCAATGACCAATCTCCTTTATCCACATGAATAGATTCGGAAATTTTATGTAGTTTGGAGATGGCCTGGTACACTGTTGGAGCGTTATCAGGGATGAAGATACAGCAACTAGATTGGATCAATCTGCATACTCCACCTCGGTCTGCAAGGATGACATCTAAAGCGACCCTGTTCTGAAGGGTCATAAGCCGATCCGACTGGAGCTCAGCAGTCAGGTTACTAAGGGCACCAGTAGTTTCTATCACGGTGGACTCAACTACCCTTGTCAATTGCCTTATGTTTCTGCTGTTAGCCATGGATCCCCAGAACGGCAGAAAACCCTTTGCAAAGTCTCCAAATTCTTGACCTGCAGTGTCCTCTTTACTCAAGACACCTCTAACTATCCTTTTCCTGTGGTAGTCTGCCGCTGCTGTATAGGTGGGAGGCAACAGGAAGGAAACAAAACAGGAGCCCGAAAAGTCAGGGGGTCAACCATGTATAGGCTCTATCATGGCAGATGAAATAGGTACCCTTAGCTGCTAAAAACGCAGGGGAGGTCTGAGATCCAAAAACATACGTTTCAGCACAGACACTCTTCCCTAACTGAGCCCTGGGATTCGTGCCATTACCTTGCAGACATAGATGACCCTGATGGGGTACAATCCAAATCGGGGACGATCTCTTAGCTTGCTGTTTCTCACTCAGGGTAGCTCCATATCCAGTCATGTTCCATCCTATGTATAATAGTGTCTCATCTCTGGGGATAGTCTCATAAGAAATACCTTCCTTAATCATGTCGACTATCCCCTTGACTAGAGCACTTTTCCTAGGATTGTCTGTTACAGAACGTAGGGGGTAGATTTCGTGTGCATATATGAACATTGTCCTATATGCCCATACAGACCCATTGTGACTAAATGGCAGGACCAGATAAGGGATACCCTTATCCGTTGTGTGAGGCATAAGACCGCACACCCAACAGTTAGTTGTGTTCATTACAAGTTGGTGCTGGTGTAATAACTGAACAAAGGAGTTATTAACGAACTCCAATCTCCTATTTGATTCGTGGTCGGGCAGAGGGTGGAAAGAATGAGAGGAAACAGTAGGGGGAGGTATGGGTGATGCAGTGTGCGCAAATGTTACATGGAAAGAGAATAAAACATAACTTATCAAAAAGATCATTACGCTGAATAGCATAAAAATACACAATATTATAAAACTTTTCTTTGTCATCGTGGTACACAGTCTGTGCTTAAAGTTCATTTGTTTGGCAGGTCTCTCCACATCGGGAAACTCCATCCTCTCTAAAGTGCTGCCCGCGGTGGGAGGTTGCCTCTGCTAAGGGATGCTTCCGTCAGTCTAGGGCAACTCCCTTGGACCAACCAGAACTACCGACCTAACGTCGTTAGCTGCACCCCAAAAGACTTTAATCAACCGCGGCCCTAGCAGCGGAACCCGGATGGCGGTTCGAAAAACAAAAATGAGCAAGTTTCTTAGATGGGAGAGCTGCACTTTCAAAAATAGTACTTGGGGGAAAAGAAATATCTTTTTATTTGTCCATGGATCTTAGTCTCAAATTGCAAAAGAAATTATTTTATTAGTTCGTTTTTCTCGGTCTCAAATTATACCGTCGTTTCCCAGGTATTGTCTGATCCGGGAACAAAAGGTCAGGCTCTGTAATGTTCACTCGCTTGGATGGTGGCACAGCCTTGTGCAAAATGTTTTCGTTTTCTTGTTCAGAGTCAGTTCCTTTTACATGTGAATCATTAAAAGGGACGGTATTTGGCACGGCATCAGGTTCTGGGTCAGCGACACTCTCCTGGACCCACTGGTCATAGGGCAGAGGTAAGGGTACCCTTTTACAGTGGACCCCGTGGATCCAGGCCTTCTTCCCTTCTACTCGAACTGCCGATCTGGTAGAGAGAAGGACGAGGTATGGTCCCGTCCACCTGGGCTGGTCGTTTTTAGTCCTTTGGAAATTCTTTATCAACACCCAGGATCCAGGGTTTATGGGGTGTCCTGGAGTATCAGAGGCCGGAGGCAGGGAGTCATGTACCTGTTGATGCAAAACACGCAATTTAGCCGTCAATTCATACAGATAATCAAGCAAAATAGGGTGTTCTAGCTCGCTGAACTTCGTGGGCCTAGGCACTCCCCATATGTTGGCTGGCCGGCCAAAGACAATCTCATAAGGGCTGAGTTTCACTCGCGAATGCACAGTCATTCTGGTGGATAGGAGTGCTAAGGGTAGAGCGTCAGGCCATTTAAGACCTGTGCTCGCTTGGATTTTGGCCAATTTAAGTTTAAGCGTGCCATTGTAACATTCTACTAATCCAGCTGATTGGGGGTGATTTGCAGCGTGGAACTTTTGCCTAATGCCTAGCCCTTCACACACTCTCTTCATCACACGACCCACAAATTCACTTCCGTTATCAGACCAGACCATTCTAGGCATTCCAAACCTGGGGAAGTACTCTTTCACAAGGGCTTTTGCTGTGGACAAGGCAGTATTGTCTTTCAGGGGATATGCTTCTACCCATTTTGAGAAAGCACAAACAACAACGAGCACGTATTTTAAGTTGTTGCACCTCTCCATGTGTATGAAATCTAGCTGCAAAACCTCGAACGGGTACGTAGGAGGTGCAAAATGACCAGCTGGAGTTGGGGTTTCCCTACCAGGATTGTGCTTCAGACATACCATGCAATTCTTGACAACATTCTCTGCACACTTGGGAGTCCCTGAATTCTTCCACACTGGGGCCAACAACTCGCAAATCCCTTTCACGCTGATATGAGACATTCCATGAGCCATTGTAACTACTGCAAGCACATATGCATCGGGTAACAACCATCTCTGATGCTCTGTCAATTCAATCCAACAACCATTTGCATCCATTCTACCTGTACTCTCTCTCCACGTGCTCAACTCTTTCTCTGTGGCCTCAGATTGGATGGACTTCACACTCTCTATTGTGTCCTCACATATTCCAACATCACCAGTCCATCTTTCAGGGCCTGCAACATACATTCGGCTCATCACATTCTTTGCCGTTTCTTTAGCGATCTCATCAGCAAATGCATTTCCACGACCAATATCATCAGTCACTTTCTTGTGAGCACTGCATTTCACAATCGCCATTTGCAGGGGCAAGGTCAGTGATTCAAGAAGCTCATTTACCAACTGACCATGCTGAATCTTGGCTCCATGCGATGTCAGGAACCCACGTTCTCTCCACAATCGTCCAAAACTGTGAGCCACTCCAAACGCATACTGACTATCAGTGTAGACAGTCACTCTCATTCCTTTAGACAATACACATGCTCTCGTGAGTGCAACTAATTCTGCAGCTTGAGCTGAACCATGTGGTACTCGTGCAGTTTCAACAACTGTTTGCAAAGTCGTGACAGCATATGCTGCAGTCACGGTACCATTTGGGAGCTTGAAGCATGAACCATCCACCCATAATGTACCATCACATTCAGCAAGAGGAGTGTCAAATAAATCTACTCTCCCTTTTGTTTCTTCCTCTGTTGCGAGAAAACAATTGTGCTGTTCTAAAGCATCTGATTCCTCTGCAATTGGCAACAACGTAGCTAGATTTAAGGTACTGCACCTTTTTATGTGCACATGGCTCGCTAGCAGTGTCAATTCGTAACTGGACAATCGAGCACTAGTTAAGTGCTGTGTCTTAGTTCTATTTAACAACGTGTCTACTGCATGTGGGACCATCACGATCAGTGTATTATTCATTACTAGTCCAGCAGACTGTCGAATAGAAACAGCTGCTTCTGCTGTGGCCCTTAAACAACTTGGCAATGCTTTAGCTACCAGATCCAAGGTCGACGAAAAATAGGCGCATGGGCGCTGCCTACCTCCAAATAACTGAGTCAACACAGACAATGCACAGCCCTCCTTCTCGTGGACGTACAATGTGAAAGGCTTACTGTAGTTGGGGGTACCTAACACAGGAGCCGAACATAATGCTGTGCGCAATTTGAGAAAACTTTTCTGACACTCTTCAGACCAAGGAATGGGATTGGGTGTACCTTTACACGTTAATGCCACCAAGGGTTTGGCCAATAACGAAAAATTTGGAATCCACTGTCTACAGTACGATGTAATGCCCAAGAAAGCACGTACTTCTCTCTGTGTTCTTGGAACACTCAATTTCGCTATTGCCTGAATTCTTTCTGAGGTCAGTTTCCTTCCCTCCTTCGATAAGAGGTGACCTAAGTAGGTCACTTCTTGTCGGCAATATTGCAGTTTGGAAAGTGACACCTTGTGATGCAGATCACACAGATGACGCAATAATGTCAACGTGGCCTTTTTACAAATTTTCTTAGTATCTGCAGCAATGAGCAAATCGTCCACATATTGTACAAGAGTAGCACCTTGAGGTAAAACAATTGTGTCAAGCTGTGTTTTCAGAGCTTGACTGTATATTGATGGACTTTCACAGTAGCCCTGAGGAGCACGTTTAAAGCGGAAGCTTCGACCTCCTAAACTGAAGGAAAAAATTTCTCTGCTCTCCTCAGCAATCGGGATACTGAAGAAAGCATTCTTCAGGTCAATCACTGAAAACCAAGAGGCAGAGGCTGGAATCATAGTTAATAATGTGTTAATGTCGGGGACAACTGGAAATTGTGGCACAACTATTTTATTCACCTCTCTAAGGTCAATCACGAATCTGTACACAGGTGGCTTAGAAGGGTCAGTCCGTTTTAAAACAGGCAGAACAGGACTATTGCTAACATTTCCTCGTGTTTCTTCAATCACATCCTTTTTAATCAATTCGTAAACGATAGCTAGTAAAGCTTTTTCACCTTCACTCGAGATTTTGTATTGAGGAATTCGTGGCATTTTAACGTTGGCTTTCAATGTTACAACATATGGTGGAATTTCTAAAAGACCCACATCATTTGGACCAGTGGCCCAAAGAATATCTGGGAGAAACGACAATTCTGCTGGAAGTGCATCTCTCGACAAATACATGGGAGAAATTACTTTCTTACCTAAAGTAAGTTGTACTCCTGACAGAGAACAGTACAAAGTTGCATACAATCTCTTTAACAAATCCAATCCTAGCAAGTTTTCACCACAACCTGTTGTCAGAATGACGGGTGCTTCGAATTCACAAGGACCAACAGAAAGAGACAAAGGGTCAGAAATCGGATTTCTAACTGGGGCGCCAGAAAAACCTACAGAAACGTTCATTTCGCCAGACAAAGGTGCGCCAGGGAGTTTGGAGTGCATAATAGAACTCTTTGTAGCACAAGTATCCAACAGAAAAGGTTCTGACACACCTGATGTAATCACCTCAACGTAAGGTCCACTCTGATCTACTGGAACTGAAACAACTCCCTCTCTTTGTCTATGGCTGTCCTAACAATCATTATTCTCCAAATACTCATCTTCTGTATAGTAATCATCAACGTAGTATTGAGCTGTCCTGTCAGATACGTTATTTTGCTGATCAAACCTGTTCATAGAGTTTTGTGGTGGAAGGGGACGTGCGTTCTGAGGGGCGTTTCCACGCCCTCTACCTCTAGGTGCTTGCTGACTGCCACGACCCTTCACACCAGAAACTCCATTTGCACGTTGTAATAGAATAGGACAATTATACTTGAAATGACCTTCTTGTCTGCAATATGAACACTGGTTGGGGCCTACAGGGACACGTGGCTGAGTGTACTCGACTCTTTGCGAGTTCCTCTGATATTGTTGAGGCTGATGGAAATTATTTTGGTAGTGATTCTGACCATTATTCTGATTACCACCACCACGTGGCGGATAGGCTTGCTGTAGCAAAACCTTCGTTTTTAGTTCCTTCGTTTTCTTTTCTACTCTATCTTTCTCATCCTTGTCTCTATTTTCGTAATATTGTGCAGTAGCCAACATCTGGGCTGAAGATGAGACTGCCCAAGAACTTTCTGAATCCTTTAATTTTTTACACAATTCTGGAAGCAGATTGTGCACGAATTCATCGACAAACAATCTCTGACCACCTTCTGTGGTCATATCTTGACCGCTGTGGTCAACAAATGTTTCTTCAAACCTGGTGAAGAAATCTGAAACAGTTTCTTCTTTCTTTTGCTTGCATGCAGACAACTTATCCCAATTTACACGTATTGCAGTCATTATCGTTTTCATGTAATCTACTATTTTACCAGGGAGTTATGCTATCAAAGGCTCAGGCTTAGCACCACCAACTTGTCGGGCATCTGCAGCAGTAATATTAGCCCATGAGTCACCTAATTCCTGATCATGATCTATATGACGAATTTTACCCCATAAAGGCTGTGGAACAACATTCCCAAATAGCATATCGATATCGGCTAAATTCATTATACATGATCCAGTGGTTTGTGACAACTCTTTATAATACCCTGCAGGATTTTTACGCGGATCAGGTAATGTTTGTTTAAGTGCTAAAACTTCAGCTCGCTTCCATGGGACATGTACCCATACACGCTGAAAGTGTGGCAGAATAGGTGGGACAGCAGTCGTGTCACCCTCTCTCCATTGTGGGGGAACTTCTCTCATAGGGTATTGTCGCGCCTTTTTCCTACTAGATGTACTAGGCTCAGATTGTGACCCAGAACTGCTCCCCTTACTCCGATATGATAACAACATTTCAACTGCTTCCTCTACAACTGGACCTACAATCATACCCTCTCCGAACTTAAACCGTACACGACACATCTCTTGCGGGATGCATTCCAGATCATTGTCTTCTAAATCCTCGCAAAGAAAAACACACATCTGTTCGAAAACATATCTCTGTGTCGCTGCTTCCCATTGATGGAAGACTTCCATGACAGACTCTACATCATACTTCACGGTGTCCATAACCCATTTCCGTGCTAAACGATTCAATGAGTCTCTCTCTTGATAGTCAGGCAGTCGACTTCGCAACTGTCTACGTTCCATTTTAGGGGTCGTAGTAGGTGACCCAAAAAGAGGTAAAAGAAGGTTAGTAACAGTGCTGGCCATTTTCTGCCGAATGGAAGGTGAAACTGAAGGAAGAACAGGTGGAAAAATGGGGTGAGATAAGGCAGGGGCAGAGATAGCAGTAGAGGTATCAGGTGAAATAGAAGGAGCACTAGGCAAAATCGTAGAGGGAGCATTAGGAGAAGTAAAAGGTACATTAGACGAAATCGTAGAAAACACAGGTGAAGCAAGTGTGGTTGGTGGGCCTGGAGCAGGCTGCACCATAGAGACAGGAGTCAGCTGGAGAACAGCTGGAGGGTGCTGTGGAAGAACAGGAGGCGTGGTTTGCGCAACTAAAGGTTGCGGGGGTGCCGTGGCATTTTGCGCATAGGGGGGTGGCGAATTTAGTAAATGCGACATTAATGGGTCTTTTTCACGCTCTTTTGCTGCCTCTTGCTGAAGAGACGGCAAAACTGGATAGCATTTGTCTACTGCCATTTTACGTTGCCTGTCCAACTGCTCACTCATCTGCTCTTCTTCATTGTCTTTAAACTGTGTAGCAGCTTGCATTACTGAGAGTCCCTCTTCTCTCTTATTTTTCTTAGCTAATTTGATTTCTTTTTGTTTGGCTTCTTTACGCCATAAGCGGAAAGAGTCAAACATCGCCGGCCGGGATTTCTTTTTAAAGAGTTTAACTTCAAGGTTGTCTAAGATTTCGGAATCAAAACTACCATATTGGGGCCATTTTAAAACACCATCTTTCCTGGTGTATTTAATCCATACTTCGTTGTAGGTGATGGGGCCTACCCCATGTTTCACATATAGCTCGTAAGTTGGAGTTCCAACTGGAGGAACCGGACATGAGTCCTCCAATCGGGAGTCCCTATTATTAAAACCAAGACAAAACAAATTTCCAAGTCTAAGACTAGGCATCTTCACTCTCTAGTCTAGTTCCAAACTTCAAAGGATTATCGATTACAATATTTCTCGTGAATACACAAGTCCTTCGGTTTTGGTGCTTGCAAGTACCAACAAATTATCCCAAAGGATACCCAAGACTAAGACCAACTAAGGACTGGGAGACGCTCCACTTATACTTAACTGAAATATCGATGACGTCACCAGAAGACTCGTCTTAGTGTTTCGCTCTACCAAACTTCAAGGGTCCAAATCAGGGCGATAGCCAGGGCAGCAGTCCTCTGTAGCCGTTGGGAAGCGGGGAACCTCGCAGCAAAGACCTTCGGACCACGTCGACATGCAGGGGTCGATGAGGTGGTTGGCCGTCCTCCGGAATTTTCACACGAAGCTCCTCACGATCCTCTGGCTGACTGGTACCACTGGAATCGCCCCAAACGTTGGGCGCCAGCTGAGGTACTGGGTTTTTAAGAACCGGCACAGAACCGGTAACCCAGCGGTGTCAGGGTACACCCAGAGACCTCGGGTTCTTCCTGATCCAGACCACAGAAACTCAGAGTCTTCTAGGTGAAGTCAAAGATCGATTTATTGGCTGCAACCAAGGTAACAAGTGTCCTAGAAGTACAACACGGGGAAGTATATTCTCAGGAGACTGCTCGAATTTACAAAGTCAGGCTTCTCTCTTTATACAAAATAATCAGCTTCAGGCAAACATTCTTCGAATTTGTAGTATGTCATTTACAGTTATTGGTTTACAAAAGAAAAGCAGAGTCATGATGACATGTACATATTTCACGTCGTGCTGCCCATAACAAATCACCTGGCAAGGCCCAACATTTCATCAGATATCGGTGGACCCCCAATAAAAACAGGCACCTCCCCATCATAAAGTAAGTGAAGCAAAAGAGTAGAGACAGATGTGAGCAAGATACGGCAGGTGTGCGCGCTGAAATGGTTTTATGGCTTGTTGAGCCTAGATGCTATCTTGCTCGGCCACTGGGAGGGGAACTGACCTAACGAGTACGGCCTGGGGCGATGGTTCCAACTTGCACAGGTCATGGAAAAGTCGATTAAGGAGTATGTGTCCTTGTGGAATTGAATTCAGCTGGATTAAGGCCTATGTAAAGGGCAACACATAAATGGAAGCCAAGGGTTCAGAACGCAAATGATGATTTCGAGGTGAAATCGTCACTCGAATATGCTGAAAATATATGTACATGATGTACTCGTCATTCTCGGTCTTTCGATACCAAATTCGTCATGTTTCGACGAAGTTTTAATTCTCGAGTCCAGAACGATTACACGAATCCAGATTTTCAGAACCACAAGAGGCCAGTCAGTTACCAGAGAAAATCGCAGTGCTAAAATGTAAAGCGCACACAAAAGGAACAGATGAAATATCAAAAGGGAATGATTCTGCAGACAGTGCAGCCAAGTTAGCAGCAAACACAGAATTAAGTATACCACACCGCCAATATACAATACGAGACCCCTTTTCTGACATCCAGGATGTCCAAAGTCACGCCACACCACAGGAACTGCTAGAATGGAAGGAAAAAGGAGGGATCCTTACAGATCAAGGCTGGATGACACCTGAAAGAGCAGTATGGTTTCTACCGGATGCCATGGTACAGGTTATGGTAAACACCATACATGGACCAGCGCATCTGGGAGAAAAAGCAATGTTAGACAGCATACAGAATATATGGCACAGCAAACATTTGAGAGCTGCAGCCAAACAAAAAGTTAAAACGTGCATGATTTGTAATCAGTTCAACCCAGGAAAAGGCACAAATGTGGAACAGGGAGGATTCCAACCCCCTGACCATCCATTTGAAGTTCTCCAGATGGACTATATCCAGATGGAGAGATGTAGAGGTCACAAGTATGTGCTAGTTGTAGTGTGTGCTCTGACCAGATGGACAGAAGCCTATCCCGTCCCAGATTACACTGCAACGACAACTGCTAAACAATTAGTTAGAGAGTTTTTCCCGAGGTATGGGTTGCCCCGTGTCATCTACTCAGATAACGGCCAACCTTTTTCCTCTGAACTCATGAAGCAAGTGTCTCTTCTCTTAGGGTACACTTGGAAGTTTCACTGTGTAAGACATCCTCAGGCAGCAGGTCTAGTAGAAAGGCACAACCAAACTTTGAAGACAAAATTGGCCGAGATATGCACTGACAAAGGCGTGGACTGGATGGTAGCCTTACCGGTTGCCCTCTTCTACATGCGTATGGTAGCCCATTCCAGAACTGGCTTATCTCCATATGAAGTGGTCTTTGGCAGACCACCAAATATGTGGGGTACGCCAAGGCCTAAAAGAATAACTGATGTTGACAGTACTATGCTGACTGACTACCTGGCTTCCTTGATGTTTGCACTCCAATCTTGTCGTTCTCAGGTTGCTGCCACCTTCCCTGACAAAACCAACCCGGAAGAACACGCCATCCGACCCGGGGACTGGGTCCTCGTGAGGAACTTCGACCGGACCAGTCCCCTCCAGCCCAGGTGGAAGAAGCCAAGACTCGTACTACTAACAACACGGACAGCAGTGAAGGTCGAGGGCAGGAAGGGCTGGCTCCACGCAAGCCACTGCCGGAAACATTTTGGACAAAAAGACACTGTTGCTGATGGCCCTGCCAATCCCACTGACATTGTGACTGAACAATCTTTATTGCCTTTGGAACTAACCCCACAACAGGATTACAAATCAAAGGTAAGGTCTGCCATTCGGACTCTGGCTAATTAAGTCCATTGGGCGTCGGTCCAGTGGTTGAAGCGGTTGGAGCATGGGAATGGATTTTAACACCTTGACTATGTGGGAGGGAAAAAAATGAACTCTAGAAAAAGACATAATGGTCCTATTATATGTTTGACAGTATTATTTTTCCTCATGGCAGTTATGACGTGTCTTGGTTGGATTCTCCACACTGTTTATCCTCCAACACAACACACCTCTCATACACCCAACAGCACTCAGGAACACACCTATCACGACCTACCCCCTCATGAACAAGCCCATAGACTAGCCTTGCGAAACAATACCTTCATACAGATGCTACACCACACTCAGCAGGCCAGTAATATTACCAATTGTTGGATATGTGGCCGCATCCCACCTCATCAGAAAAAGGGAGGGATGCCTCTTTTTCCTTTCCCATTCTCTTATAATGGAACTTGTGAAGCCTGGTTCGCCCTAATAACAGCTGACGATACTACCCCCACCTCCTGCCCTGACGGAAATAATTCATGCAAGAATGGGTGGCCTTGGGGGGATTTAAACAAGGTACTCAATACTGCCTGTTACCCTAATAAGGAGGGAGATCCTCAGGCGACCGGTACAGTCCTAGAAAGTGAAGAATACAAGCAAGGGAACATGACCATGTCCTACAAGATGTTAAATACCAAACCTAAAAAGAATGCTGGTCCCCCTTCCATCTCGGTCTCACCAGTAAAAGGACACCTGTGCATCCAGAAAAATGTCTCTGTTCCATTAGGACTATAAGTTTTGAAGACAGAGGAAAGTCCTCATTTCTAGCATCTCGACATACTTATTTCATCTGTGGCCAAACGGCCTATGTGCAGCTGCCCTTGAACTGGGGGGGAACTTGCTATATAGCATTCCTGTTACCCCCTGTCTTTGTGGCCCCATCCACTTACCACCGAGACCTCCTAGTGCCCCATGTCAGACATAAAAGAACGATCGATACCTCCTTGGTTGACCAAACGGAAACCTCATGGGAACAGTATACAGATTTTAACAAAGGGTTCTTCTTCTTTGTTGGCCCTGTACAGAACAGCAAGCTTATATGCAGGTTGACAAGGACCTTAGAGGCTGTTGTAAACCAGACGGCGTCTGCCCTGGGGAGCTTAACCCAGGAGCAGTCTGCCATACGATTGGTTACTCTCCAAAATCGCCTTGTCCTTGACATCATCTTGGCTGACAGAGGCGGAGCCTGTAAAATTATAGGCTTTAGCTGCTGTATATTTATTCCTAATAATTCCCCATCTATATACATGGCCATAACAAAATTACACAAGATAGCCGTAAGTTTACATCAAGAACCTGGCACTTGGACGTGGTCTGACTGGTTCTGGAAGATAATATCATCCTGGGGATGGCAACTGCTGTCAGCAGCAGGTATAATATTCCTGATAATAACTGGATGCTGCCTTTGCATCCAATGTGGTCCTGCCCTGTGCGGTCTATGCGCTGCAAAATGCATTCCTAAACCACTTGTCCAGCAGAGAGAAAGGGAAAGAATCATGTTACAAGAATGTATAAATGATCTCATGCAAATTGAGATATAATGTAGGTACACTCTGGGGCAAGGAGGGAATGTGGAAATAAAATCTATAATTATGCCCCTTCGCTGCCCTCTGCGCGATCTAATTATGCCCCTTTGCGCGATCCCCTTTGCACGATTAATAATTGCCCACATTAAAAGCCGGCACCATTTTGTTTTTAATTCACCCTTTGGTGTCCCAAGACCCCGAGCACGACACCCCTGCTCCTGGCCTTCCTCATTTTCACCATCTGTCTCTGTGGTTTCTGCCAAGTCCGGGAAACCAGTACATGAGTTCCTGCTCCCCAGCAGAGATGGTTCATGTTTCTGACATGAAGCACGAGCACAAACCCCCAAATGAGGAAGCCTCCCCCTTCCAACTGTCAGACTATTTCACATCGCAAGTCCCCTCACGAAGTCTAAGACACGCCCCCATTTCTTCACACTCTGCTCCTCTTGCTGATCTTTGTTCCTCTATCTGCCACGACCTGTTTGTTCCTCTATTTTGCCTCGTGACCAAGACTGTATAAATATTCTGCTGTTGAAAATAAAACCCCCCACTTCAAGAGACGGACTTGAGAGATTGCTCCTGTGCCCGCTTGGTGCTGGAAGCGCTCCCCTTAACTCGAGTTATTGGTCTTCTCCTCCTTCATTTGAGCACCACGGACTCCTCGCTTTGCATTGACAAGAAATTATGATTTATTAAGCATAGAAATTCAGAAATGATTTAATAAGTAAATTTCATTTACCACAGAGTAGCTACATGAGTGTGTATATGGGTTATTAGTTGTTTTTTTGAGTATCAGTATCAGTGTCTGTATGGTTCGGTGGGAAATATTACTTAGAGCATAGATGCATGAATGAGTGACTCACTATTTGTATGTATTTTGAAGACAGCATGTGTGCAAGACTGTATGGGTGGATGATTGTGTGTATGGGTGGGTTAGTGAGTATGTGTTTTTATAATTGATTGTTTAAGAGAGTAAATATGTTTCCGTTTCTGTAGAAGCATGTGTAGTGGTGTGTATATAGCAGTATAATCAAGTAAATGGTTTTTTGATAGTTTATTTGCATGTGTGAATTTGTGTGTGAGTAACTATATTGATGAGTATTAGTGTGTAACAGGATGTATAGGTGTATGAGTACATATGATGAGTAAGTACATGCATGAGTGGCTATATAGAACTGTTGGTGAATGAGTGGATGTGTATGTAGATGTTGGAATTACCTAATAAGTTGTTGTAATTGGTATTGGTTTCTCCTTTTTTAAGAAAATGTTAGTTTCTATTTTTGAATGTGTGTGTCAAAGGTTATTTTATGCTGATAGGAGGTCTGTCACTTTGTCACAAGGATGTTGTCATCAGTGATGTCATTTGAGATGTCATGAGTGATGTCATGAGTGATGTCACTGACCATGTCATGAGTGATGTAATATGTGACGTCATTAGCAGTGCATTGCACGCGCAAGTTATAGTGAGTCCAACTAACTATAACGTGGGAATATATATATATATATATATATATATATATATGACAAATTTATTTCCCTTGTGTTTACAGATACCCCTGCACCTATATTTTGCATTTCAATATAATTTTATATATTGGTCCTGATGAAGGTGGCAAAAAGAATGTATCTCCCACCGAAACGTACGTCGACCATTTCCTTCTGGGTATCTGCTCAGCGAAGACCTAAGTAGACAACTGTGATGAACACATGAGACAATGAAACCATACAGAGATATTGACACATTGTTGTAATTTAAGAAATGCATTTATGAAATGATCTTCAGGTTAAAAAATCTGTTTACTTTCTTTCACTGCCGGACCCCCATGGTTTTTGATAAATTGTACTTGTACTTCACATTGTGTATGCTAGGTGGAATGAGTGGTATGTTATGGAGTGAGTATGTTGTGGATATGCATGAGTGTGCTGGGGTATAGTAGTTATAATGATTGATTTGTCTTTGCCTTTATTTTTGTTAATTCTATTATGTGAATGAATCTCATTATCTAACTTTGCTATATGTGAATTTTACATGTTTATAAATGAATTCTTATTCCCTTTGAAAATGAAAAATAATGAACAAAAAATGATCAATTACAGTTATTCAAAAGCTATTGCTATTTCTACATGTATTTCATTATAGAAAAGTAAATCTTTCCTTCTTGTGGGGTGCATTTAAGCCATTTACTATTCTTAAAAGAAATATAGGTCAGGTAGAGGTCTTCCTATAGTTATTGTTTGTTTCTTTCCCCCTCCTCTTGGACCTGAAATCAAATTAGGGGGAACCTTTTCTTGCCTTTAAGGATTTTAACTTATAAACTGAAAGTAACAAAAGAATCTCTCAGACAAAAGCAGTAACCCACTGACCTATTTACATGATATGTACTTTCTGACCTGCATGGTACACGTTCTTTGCAGCAGGCACATTACTCTCTGTGCTACCTTTCCATGATTCAAAACTTCCACTACACAAACCTCTGATCTCTCTCAATGAAGAACATTAACCACTGGAGTTATCTTGACATTTTTATTGTTTTGCCTGAAAATTGCTGGACAGCAGGAATAAAGAAGCAGGTACTTTTCAAACCATAATGCAGTTGCAAACACCCCGCCCCCAACTGAAGTCAGCGACCTTTGTTTGCTTGGTACATGAAGAAGCAAAATTCATGTGCATTTTTTTCACATTTGGTCTAATCACTATGAATGTAAATAACAATAAAACATACTTGCAAACTGTGACTACATGCCTGCTTTTCTCAATATTTCACTTCAAAACTGCGCAATTGTATTTGTTTAACAGGTTTACGGTCTCACACAACTGGTGATTTTTATGGGGCCACTGGAAAGTCCACAAGGTTGTCTCTGTCCCCCCCAGAATTTTAATGTCTCCTACGCCCCTGGGGGCGGATATGACGCAAAAATCGCTTGAGTCTCATTGTGTTCCTGTTGCTGACCCTACAACTCGACCTAGAGGGAATCGCCCCCCCCCCCTTGCCCACGGTCTTGGAGGGGGCAGGAGGGGGAGTGGTTCTCTGGGTCCCGGGTTCAAATGGTGCACCCCTCTAAGCTGCGGCACTCTGCTAATGCGAGACACAGGGCACAAGTCGTAAAAAAAGAAGTGGGGGGAGGCTGTCACCGGAAGTGACGTCACGAAAGGAAGTGACATCACGAAAGGTGCCGAGCTCCTCGTCACAAAGAGGCCAAAGAGTGAATTCGAGCTGTTTGGCAGGGGGGACGGAGTCCCCCAGTAAAATAAGTGGGGGGACGCCGTCCACCCGCGTGGTACCCCGACTTGAGCTCTGACGAGACTGAACACATCCAGGAGTGGTATGATAAGATGGTAATCCAATACAGCTTTTCGGTATACACTTGAAAACATGGCCTATGTACTATTTTTTTGCCTAAAAATTAATAAGCGCTTATTTTCACAATTTTAAGAAAACACTGGAAAATACCCACTGTAATTTCTAAAAAAGCCTCTTAAAACAGAGACAGCCTAAGCGGACATGAGTGCTTTATTGTGCTATGTGGACGTCTCAGTCGCCAACCTCACCCCCATCCCGCCCTTTTTATCTTCCGTCTGGTTTACGATATATATACCTTTATTTTAGACCATTCAACAAATGCAAATTAACTCATGGCACTGCTCACTGTTCAGTGTCAGTGTGCTCTCAAGAAGCGGTCTTAAGAATTGCAATATGTGATGATACAGTGGCGTAGCAAGGATGCTATGCGCACAGCTCTCGAGTGTCTCAATTCAAAAATGTGCGTAACTCAGGCAGTCCTCAATTTTTCTATGAATTCTGAGATTTGTAGTGCTGATTTTATCATGAGTTGAGCTGGATTACAAATAGCAAAAACAACAGGTGATGGACAGAATGCAGAACAATGTCATACATTCACCCCAGTACAGAGATCTGGGCCTAAATCCATCGTTTTTTTGCTCACCATGCCTTTCCAGTTTGAACCCAGCTATATGCAAATCAGTCTTGACCCTGTGCCCCATGGGAACAGTCCAGCCCGAACTGCCAAGCCAGGTCCTCCCTGGACTGGAAACAAGCATCCAAGGACCGGTTTCGGGCTTTCAGCCCTCATCAGCCTGGATAGCTTGATTCCAGTGGCATGGAGAGCACGGGAATCACGTCTGAGCATACCCCTCCCACTCGGGGTGACAAAGCAAAAACAACAGGTGATGGACAGAATGCAGAACAATGTCATACATTCACCCCAGTACAGAGATCTGGGCCTAAATCCATCGTTTTTTTGCTCACCATGCCATTCCAGTTTGAACCCAGCTATATGCAAATCAGTCTTGACCCTGTGCCCCATGGGAACAGCCCAGCCTGAACTGCCAAGCCAGGTCCTCCCTGGACTGGAAACAAGCATCCAAGGACCGGTTTTGGGCTTTCAGCCCTCATCAGCCTGGATAGCTTGATTCCAGTGGCATGGAGAGCACGGGACTCACGTCTGAGCATACCCGTCCCACTCGGGGTGACAAAGCAAAAACAACAGGTGATGGACAGAATGCAGAACAATGTCATACATTCACCCCAGTACAGAGATCTGGGCCTAAATCCATCGTTTTTTTGCTCACCATGCCTTTCCAGTTTGAACCCAGCTATATGCAAATCAGTCTTGACCCTGTGCCCCATGGGAACAGTCCAGCCCGAACTGCCAAGCCAGGTCCTCCCTGGACTGGAAACAAGCATCAAAGGACCGGTTTCGGGCTTTCAGCCCTCATCAGCCTGGATAGCTTGATTCCAGTGGCATGGAGAGCCACGCAGGAATCAAAAAAGGCTTGTTACTCGGACCAGCAAGGTCAGAGCAGGTGCTCCCTTTTACAGGAGCGAGGGCAAGTCTGGAGCAACCAGACCCGCAGTGTAAGTTGAAGGTTTCGTCGCCAAGATGGCCACTAGCCACGTGGCAAGTGGACGGGATGGCGCGTCGAGTGGCACAGTGCAAAAGGGCCCCACGCAGATCGTGGAGATGCTGGGGGGCTGATCTTCGGTGCAAGGGCTGCTCGAGGTTGGGGCTTCTCAAACTCTAAAGCACAGCGTCGAGGGTGCCTCGGGTGCTGCGCAGTCAGCTTCTCGGGGTCTTCCAAGAGGTCCGGTCCCACGTCTCTCGATGCCTCCACGGGTCCCTTCTTTGCAGGGACTGTCGATCGGGCTGTGAGATGTCTGGGAGTCTGGGTCTTGTCAGGCTCTGGGCTCGGTTTCCGGCGGGAGGCGGCGGCAAAGCAGACGTCGAGTTGCTGGTTGGTGCCTGTGTTCACAGGGTGGTCACTCCTTGGCCACAAGGGAGATTCTCTTCCGTCTTCTGTGCAGCAGAATGTCGAAGTCCAGTCTTCTTCTGTTTTTCAAGTTGATTCAGGATGATCTGAAGTCTCAGGACACAGCTCCCACTCTTATTTGAATCTGGGGGGCCGGATCACCTACTAGGTCCCTCCTCTGGGTGGAACCAGGAAGGGGGGTGGTTACACCCCCTTTCCTTTGTCCAGTTTCGCACCAGGACTGGGGCTGGAAAGCCCCAGCACCGGTTTGAACTGGCCTATGCACAGGGACACCTTGTGTGCCCCAGGCATGTCTGATTCTATTCAGCCCTGTCCTACCCAACACACAAAATCCTGTCTGGGGTGGTGCTAGCACCTCCCCAGGCAGGAAACCCTTTGCCCAAGCTGCCCTCGCTGGAAGGACTCCCAGCAGCAGGAGGTCAGACTTATGTCTGTGGTGGCAGCATCCATTTTGTGATGCTGAGGCTCTGTTTAACTTTAACCGGGGTTCAGGCTAGGTACATGTCGTGTCCCTCTAGAAGGGTGGAATGCTACCCCCGTCGCCAGAACTGGCGAGGGGGTAGTATTCCAATTCGTATGACACCTTACTCGACATGTTTTGATAAAGCCAAACCTAAGATAGCATTTAACCGCGAGGTTCATAATGCACTTAAGAGTATATGGTATGGCAGTATCATGAAACAGCTAAAGGACATGGTTCCGAAAGCTGCAGACAGGCTCAGCTCATGCCAGAGCACCATCTCACATATTCCCAAGCACTCTGCCTCCAGGATTGATGAGGCCTTCCATAGGAGTGGCTGATAGGGATATATGTGTCCATTTTAGGTTAGGTATAGGCATACTACACCTAAGTAAGGGGTGATTACACCGACTTACCCCAGCTGAGTGATCAGCCAGTTGTGTCAAATATGGAGGCCAGGCCAGGGGTGGCACAATACATGCTGCAGCCCCTGGTAGGCCTTGGAAGCACCTATGCCCTGGGTACCTGGGTACACTGTTACAGGGGCCAATAAGGTGTGCCAATTCCAATTGTGTATGTACCTAAGGTACATGGAGTCCATTTTAAGGAGAGAGCAATTAGCCTGGGGCCCTGGATAGCAGGATCCCAGGCCAACTAAAGTCAAAAACCAGCTAAACACCAGGCAAAACTCTTGCAAAATGGCTGTGGCTCATTTGCTCAACTTGCTCTCTGTGCAACACTTGGATTTTTTACAATCCCTATGACTTCAGTGGTGTAAGTTTGATGGCAGCACCCACACTCTGAAAATTATTCCAGCACCACTGCGCCACTATGGCAGACTCCTAGTACATATGCAGGGCTTTCCCATGTAATAGACAGAGCGCACCCAGTAGGAGTGCGCAGCACAGACCTCCCGAAGACATAAAAGCCTTCTTAGGGGTTCACTGATACACCTGGTCCTTAAAACCAACAAATAAGAGATTGGCAAGGAAGCTGTAATATCAGGAAAACATATTTATTAACCTCACATGAGGGAGACTGCGTCATACAGTACCCTCAGGCCACTGCAGGAGACAGTCTAAGGAGTACAGAGAACAGGGGCCTTATATATGCATTTATTACATGGTCAGCATAAAACCAAGGGGAGGTCCTGGCACATGCAAGCATGTTTATTGACAAATATCGGTATGCAACATTTGCTTCCTCAACAAAGTGGGAGGAGAGACATTTCTCCTTACATTATTGTATAGGAATCTAGGACCCTAGTGTAATTTTCCCGATTCATGCCCATATATAGGTATAAATTACCTGATCCTTATATAGGCATAGAAATCATTACCATATTTGGACTAAGCCTATGCAGCCCAAATACGGCATGGCTACTTCCACTAAGTTCAGAGAATCAACAACGATTTCTTAGAAAAACCCGCCTTCAGCAGCTAGGGACTTCCCCTCACCGGAATACTAATTTATCTAGGAAGTCATGGAGTTTTCAAAGAACTGAGTCTTTGAGTGACGTTATTATGTCCAATCATACGTCAAACTCGGCACCTTCAAGGTATAAATATGCCTACATTTGCCCAGACAAACACACGGTGGTTTGGAGCAGATCGACTAACTACCTGCCCTACGCCCTGCAGCAGCAAGTGCCGAAGGAAGCTGACCCTCCAGCTGACTCACTGAGAGACGCTGTCTTTTCTCCTGCCGAGAAATCCAGCTCCAGTGTTTCCAGGCTACCCTTGCGGGTTGCTGGGAAATCGAGTCCTGAGACAGAGATACAAGACCTCCTTCATTCTAAACCAAGGTACGGAGCTGATTAGACCCTTAGAGAATTCTTGGATAGATTCTTGGCAGATAAATACTAAACCTAAGCTACCCCTCACTTACTTCTTCCCTTGTACTAGACTTAGGTTAGGTACACTGGGGTAGGCGTATTTTAGAGGCACCAGTTGAGTACTTTTAGTCATTATTTTATCACTGTATGTATGTTATATGTTTTAGGCAATTTATGGCTCAGAAACCATATCATGCTTTTACAGTACTACTTTATAATACTTCTTGTATTATATGCCTTGCACTTTATAACCAGTATTACGATTGTAGCAGTACATTTCTTATGCTTGAGAAAGAAGACTGTTCAATAAATACTTTTTATTGAAAACGCCCGTCTCTCTATTTTCTCAGCACCTCTGGTGAAACGAAGCACGCACGATTGACTGAGTAAAATAGCTATCTATTGTTTCCGCGACTCTAGAGATTGATTTCTTAATCTTGGGAAACAAAGTTGTCATGTTTATGCGGTTGTCAGAAACTAATCCCTTCTTGTAAATTCGAGAACGTTTCTAGTGACCTCTGAGCTAGCTGGCACTCACAATCAAGTCTAATATATACGATAGAGACCTAGTCGACCTCAGTCCTACGTCTAAACTATATGTTATTCCAATGCGCAGAGCCTATTGGGAATATAGGAACTACACTACATGGCGCCCAACGTATGGTAAGGCAATAATTTAACGCTTGATACTAGAGTAACTCAGTCGTGCTTTTCACACAGACCCCTTTTTCCCGTAAAAACTCCAAAAGACGTCTGGAGTGGGTGAAATGATAACATCCGCCAAAACTGAGTATGACGAAAATCCTATGTATTAGTTTTTGGATTTTTTCAACGTTGAATAATACAGTGTTCCAAAATATTGTGCACCTAATCTTTGTTTCCTTGAAACTTGTTCTGCAAACTCTTCAGTCAGTAAAATATTGATTTCTGACGAAGAATTAACTGCAGCAGCACCACAAGCAGTTTTAGATGACAGAAATCTCCTACAGAATGACCCGGATGTAATAATCATCCTGGTAAATGTAAGAAAAACTATAACTTACAAACTCATAAACAATGGAGTATCATCGAGAGGTGGTAAAGTAATTTTTGTTATAGAGGCACATGAATATCGGCAGACCGAGTTATTCTATTCATGGATTCACTTTCCTCCAGCAGATGGACAGACACACGAGTTCCACTACTACAAAGTAGAGGAACCTCCAGAGGAATACTTTCCTTATGAGGACATTGAAATTCCATTAACTTACCAAGAGCATCAGCTCTGGTTTAAAGGCTCCCTACAACCTCAAAATCACATTACCAGGCTCGGTCCACTAGGTAGACCAGGAGCAACATGGCCGGTACTAGCAAGCTATACACCACATCCTCGTTACAATAAAGGGGGTTGAACCCATGCAGTCGCGGGGACCTGGGCGGTATATGGTACATGTAAGGGAAGGGTCCCCGCAAGTGAAAGCGTGTTGTATGCTACACACACTAACACTATTTAAAACTAACAAACAAGAATACAAAGAAATTCACAGGTATTGTATTTTATTTTTCAACACCAGGTATTAAACTCTACGTGATTACTTCATATTCAATAAATAGCCCCAAACAAGGAAAGGAAAAGAGGGGAAGGGGTAGTGCTCAGAGGAGTGTAAAGTCAAAAAGAGTAGGCACAGTCAAATAATCATGTGATAGGTACAAATACTCCAAACATTTTTTTTTTTAAACAATTCAAATACTCATTAAGACCGTTTTGCACAGAGTCAAAATAATCAATCCATTTTAGTTCTCTGATGTTAAGGATGGGAACTATACTACCACCCCTGGGGCCCATTTTCACATGTTCCAGTACAATCCACTTTAGACTTTCTGGTTGATGGCTTTCTTTTGTACAATGCTCAACCATCGGCGCCGCAACCACTTTATACCTAATTCGACTGCAATGCTGCAGAAACCGAACTTTGGCGCGCTGTTGGGTTTGGCCAATGTATATTAGATCACACTGGCACATTACACAATAAACCACATCCGTGGTGTTGCAGTTAGTGTGTGATTTTAGACTAATGCAGTGAGGCTTGAAACGGAATTCCTTCGTTTGAATATCCGATGGACAGGCTTTACAGTTGCCACATCTAAAATGCCCCACAATTGGTGGCAAGTTCCAAAGGGAGGTGAGGGTAGATACAGTCGTTGTGTCCAAAAATGAACATACCACATGGTCACGAATGTTTTTTGCCTTTTTGAAGGAATGCAGAGGTAAGCTGTTACTATCTAAATCATCCGAAATCATGTCCCAATGCTTGTTAATAACTTTTTTTATTGCATTGCTCTTAGTGGTGTAAGTAGTCACACATATCAAGCGTCGGTCAATCTCGTTGTTTCTTTCACTAGGTTGAAGCAGAGATTCTCGTGGGTTAAACCACGCTCTTTTCCGAGATTTTTTTATAAGACGCTTAGGATAGCCTCGTTCAATGAGACGGTTCATTAAGTTCTCTGATTGCTCCATATAATCATCCTTCTTGCTGCAATTGCGGCGGATCCTTAAAAACTGTCCAAAGGGCAGGTTGTCCCTAAGGCCTCTAGGATGGTGACTGGAGTACTGGTGTAGTGAGTTCCGCTCCGCAGGTTTCCTGTAAAGGGTAGTATGTAATGCTTCATCTTCAGCGACGATGGAGAGATCAAGGAAATCTATTTTATTTTTGTCAAATTTGATGGTAAATTGGATATCCTTAGATTTCATGTTGAGCCAGGTGTAAAATTCCAATATTTCGGTTTCAGTGCCCATCCAAACAAAGAGGATATCGTCAATATACCTCATCCACAGTTGTATGTGTGTCCTGAAAGGATTAGAGTTGTTAAGAATAAAAGTCTCTTCAAAAGTTGACATGAAAATAATTGCCAGATCAGGGGCGTATGCAGCCCCCATCGCTACCCCCTTAGTTTGAAGGTAGAAACAGTTTTTAAATACAAAGAAGTTTCTCATCATTGCGATTTTAAGAAGCAAAATGATGAATGTGGTAGGCACACGCACCGGTGCCTCACGTCTATCCAAGGCCATGGCAATAACAACCAAAGCTTCTTCCTGAGGGATGCTAGTGTAGAGAGACACAATATCACATGTTGCCAGGAGTTCTTCAATGGAATTAAAAGGACGTCCGTCCATTATGTTGATAGTATGCGTGGTATCACGCAGATATGTCTCCGTCTGCTCAGCCAGTGGTTTCAGAAAAAAATCAATATAACGACCCAGGGGTTCAAGTATCGAGCCACATCGTGATACTATTGGTCGGCCTGGGGGGTTCTGCATGTCCTTGTGCACTTTCGGTAGTGTATATATAGTAGGAAGGCAGGGTTTTTTTTGTTGTTGAGATACTGGAATTCCTGTTCGGACACAAACCCTTGATCTAGGCCATCTTTGGTTACTTTAAGGATTTCCAATGCAAGATCTTTGGACGGATCCCCAGCCAATTTCTTATAGCTGATCCCATCTCCAAGCTGTCTCAAAATCTCATCTGTGTATTTGTCCAAATCTTGCACAATGATTGCACCACCCTTGTCAGCCGGTTTGACAATGACATCCTTGTTGTTTCTTAGAGACGACAAAGCCAACTTCTCTGCCATGCTGATATTGAATTTGGTGTATTTTTTCTCGTTGAGAATCTTTTTCACATCACGTAAGACAATACTCTCATAGGCCAAAATCCTTTGGGTCATTGCATAGGTGGGAGGGACAGAGGTCGACGGTATTCGGAGGCCTGTGGTTGATAGGTTCATCTGTGGCGGTTTATTTTTGAAGAAGTACTGAAGTCTAATTTTCCTGAAGAAACTGTGCAATTCAGCTATGGTTGTGAACATGTTCGGTATGGCAGTTGGTACATATGATAGACCTCGGCTGAGCACTTTGACTTCATCATCATTTAAAGCATAAGATGAGATGTTAATTACTGGTGTATTCGTAGGTTTCACCACCTGTAGTTGGTTGTTGTTGCCATGGCCTTGGATAGACATGAGGCACCGGTGCGTGTGCCTACCACATTCATCATTTTGCTTCTTAAAATCGCACCGTGTGTCTCTCTCTGCCCTTGTTTCCACCTCCCTTGTCTCTCTCTCCCCATCTCACCTCCATGCGTTTCTCTCTCTCTGCCCTTGTTTCCTTCTCTCTCTAGCTCCTTCCCCTTCTAATCCTTCTGTGTGTCTCTCTCTGCCCTTGTATCCATCTCCCCCTCTCTCTCTCCCCCTTCTCCCCCTTCTGACCTCCAGCTGTGTCTCTCTCCCTCTGCCCTTGTTTCCTTCTGCCCCTCTCTATGTCGTTCCACTTCTGACCCCCTGTGTATATCTCCCTCCCGCTGCCCTGGTTTCCATTTCACCCTCTATTCCGCTCCACTTCTTTGTGTGTGTACTTCTCTCTCCTCTAGGTTCCGTCTCACCTCCCTCGATGCCTGACCCCCATGTGTCACTCTTTTCCTCTGCCTTGTTTCCGTCTCCCCTCGCTCTCTGGCTTGACGCCTGACACCCCTGTGTATCACTCTCCCCCTGCCCCCGCTCACTTCCTTCACTTCTTCACTTTGCTTGAGAAAAATACAACCTTTCAGTTCACTCCTAACATTCTGAAACAAGCATTGAAAATGCAATAGGTCGTGCCTTTTATTACATTAAAGCCATTTGCTTGCTATACAATACCATTAGCAAAGCAAATGGCTTTAACTTAATCAAAGGCAAGACCTATTGCATTTTCAATGCTTGTTCCAAGATGTTATTACTATTTTTCTTCAGGCAGGATATTACTCTTGTCTAGTACATAATTTGAATTGAGCCGCAGTACAATTGGGTTGTAGCCGCAGGCAGTGCAAGTTTCTCTCAGTATGATGTTCGATGGGGAGAGAATGTGGCACTCTGGCCAGAGCTGCCAAATTTGGAACTAGAGAACCAGGTTCAGCCTTCATGACCAGTCCACCAGACCACTCTCCTGATGGAACACATTCCCATGCTACAACTTAGAAGGCCCCGACATACCTTAGAAGCCCTGGTGTCTTAGCACCAGTAGGTGGACCCTTGCGGTGGCAAATGTGGGTTAACCTTGAAGGCCTGTCCACCACAATCCATACTGAAGTTCACCTCCAGTTTTGCGGGCAGGCATTTGAAGCAGCACACCCTAGAGCGATAGTGACTCTGTCACTGCGGTCACATGATGCTTGAGGCCAGTCCACCTCACCCACTGGTATCCCCATTGGCCTTTTTCAGCAGTAGTAGAGCAATTCACTGGGGATCGGCAATCCAGTATTTGCATATTCACGAAACTAAGATTGCAAACTTCACTGTTTCTCTGCTTCATGCATAAGCACTTTAAACATCTGCTGCCTACTCTGGGGCCACTGTAATTATGCATCAATGTTAGTCAAAATTATGTCACAGTGTTGACTAATATATGCAGCAAAAAAAAGACTGCAACGTAATACGGTACATTTTATGATACTTTATTATTTTGACATTCTTATATATACTAACTGCCTCCGCAAAGATTTTGCATCATTAGTACCTTTGTAATATACAAATGCAGCAGTGACAAAGGTGACCAGTCAACCTTTGTAAAGGGCCCTCCACTTCTCAGCAACATAAGTCACAATTTTATTTTACATTTCATTTTTTTTTTTTTTTTAAACCTTTATTAGCATCAAAAGGATATACAAGTCTAGGCCTACAACCAAATCGGCCGGCATCAATATGTAAAGCGGTCAAAGGTTCCAAGGCAAACAGTACAGATTCAATCAACAAAAAGCAGCGACAAAACAATCATAAAAAAGGGGAGAAAACACCTAGGAACCAGGCGGCCAAAAAACAGGAGTAAAAAAGGTTAATTTTATAATATGGGGATGAGGAGTATGATAGGCTCACTTTCAATATAGAGGTGTCCGAATTCCCAAAACCATCCTCAGCGACAATAAGGGGGCATGGGGCCGTAATACAGGAGAGGCAACACAATACACACCGGGAGACAGGGACATTGTAGACATAATCTACACGTGTTCATTATCATCTTCACATGCCACCACCCAAACCACAGCCGAGCCAGGACAGAGGGATCGGACAAACATTACATCAAAACTAACCCGTCATAGTGACCTCTAGGAAAAAAAAAAGGGGGGGCGAGGAAAAGGGGAGAGAGGGGGAAAGGAGGGGGAGGGGAGGAGGGCAAAGCGGGAAAACGAGAAAAGGAAATGAAACACAAAAACGAAAGAAAGAAGACCACGCCGAAACAGGCGTTCCGTGGCGAGAGTACATGATAGAACAGGAGCATCCGTAACAAGGGGGGTACAGCAATCGAGACGAAAAGTAACCAACACAGAAGAGGAGGATCGACGAAGCCACACACCCCCCCCCCATACATACCACGGGATGCAAGGACAGACGCGGCATTACGATAAAGAGACACAAAAGGGCCATAGAACCATAAAACAAACAACAAATAGAACCCAGCCCACCCATCCCACCCTGCACCCCTATAGAAGGCTATGGCCTACCCTTCAGACAGCGTGCCTGTCGCCCTAAACCAGAACCCGAAATATAGCAAGAAAGAAAGAGAGAAGAACGAGACAAAAAGAAACAGAAACATAAAGAAAGAAAACAGGAGGGAGGAGCATGAGAACAGAAATCAATACGGTCGGCCGCAGCCCTCCGCCCAACCAGACAATCGCAGCAAAAAAACAGACCAGGACGACTCTATATCAAGCGCCATAAAACTTACAGAGGAGAGGACCTCACACCTCGCAATGGGTACAGACAATCGCGCCACGAAGTCGTACCGCAATAATCCCCAGGAGTCGCGGATATCACCCCCAGCCCTTCCGAACAACAAATCCCACCCACCACATGACAATGTAAAGTGAGCTACTCAATACAAAACCAGCACACAATCGAAAAAAAAGAATTCTGCCATGTAGACAAGGGGGGTCAATCGATACGCAAGTGAGCAAAAGTCCGAGTAGAGAGTTTATAAGTATCAGCAATCGCAGCACGGGCGATGAAGAACAGGAGATCAGTTCCGCCGTTTGGGAAAGCGAGGGGTTCTCTGTAATAGACAAATGCGAAGCCATCGGTGCAGGCGCAGGCGGCAGTCCACCAATATTCCCGGGCATCCCAGCCGAACAGGGCCGCGGCACAATGTCCAAGTGCCCGGGGTCAGAACCTCGAAAAGCAGGGAGTTCCAAAGTCACCGGCACACAAAATGATCGGCGATCTGCGGCGGCAACACTTGCAGCAGTCGAGGGGGGTGAGGCAATGGAGTCTCTTACACAAGAGGGAGGCAAGAAGAAACGGCTGCTCAAAATGGCGGCAGATCGTGGCGGGCTCCTGGGGACATCGGGGGCCAGGAATGCGCGCAGGGATCGCAGAGCTTCCAGGATATCTCTGAGTGTAAGCTCCGGCTCACCATACCAGACCCCCGCGCCATGAGGCAACCCAAGCCCGCCGCCACGAGGCGATACAAGTTCCAGATGGTCAGCCGCCATTTCGCGAAGGCAGCCCAGTCGCCACCCTCCGCGACTCTCAAAAAACAGTTCCAAAATGTAGGACTTTACAGAGCTCCGGGGGGCTCCCAGCAATGGCAGCCTTGGTGCAGAAAGGATGTCTGCCCAATGCGGGTCTCCGCCGACACCAGCACCGGCGCCCCAAACAAGCAGAGTCCAGGCGAAGAGGTCCAGGGCCGCCGGACACAGCAGCGGCGGGGGGGACCCCCTCACAGAATCAGTCCCCGGTGCATCTCCCCCACATCAGCCTCGCGGCCACCAGGGCAGGCCCGGATCAGGATCGCCGGGATGTTCGCACAACGGCTCTCATCATTGGTTCACTCTCTCGACCGGGGCCGACAGTCGTCGGATCCCACAGGCTAGGTCCCGGTCTAGGGTTCACGGAGGCCCCTGTCTTGCGGAGGGCACAACTTCGGAACCGCTGCACGTCGAAACCTCCGGGCCAAACGGTAAGTACAAGTGAGGTGTTCCGTCTCCAATTCTCCGATAATGTGTCGTCTCCGGTCAGGATATGATACAGGATATACGATCAGGCCAGAGGGCTGCGGGAGCCGAGCTAAAAGGCGACCATCACGCTCGCGAGCTAGGCTCCTCCTTATTTTACATTTCTGATCCGTTTGAGCTACAAACAATTATTTTGTTGAAATCGTTATATTATGCAGCAGATGATGTATTATGTGGCAAATATGGTACAGCCATAATTAAGTGGAAAACATTTGTAAACTAGGATATTTTGCCATTGATGTTTGAGCTGATCTTGTGGAAAAAGGGAGGTGAAGTGCAGATGACAGAATCTGCATGGCCCGGAGACAGATGGCTTGTGATTCCACTTTTAAGCATATTTGTCATATTCTGCGAGCGGAAGCATATCCCACTTTGTTAATGTATTTAAATGTCAATAACTCATATTAAACCTTAAATAAACACGTGTATTGGTTGAATTAAATAACGTAATACGTAGTAACCGGTTAGTGAAGTGCCACACAAATACTAAAAATAGGAAAGTTTTGCTCTTTCTGGCCACACCTCTGACTGCGCCCACAGACCCAAATCTCAGGGTATTCTCGCCCTCTGATTCTCCGCCCACAGATTTCCTACTTTTTCCCCCCACTTCGACCACTGTTTCCTGTTTATTGTGTTTTGAATGTCGAGGCCTCATGAACTGAACTATTATTGTAGCCTGACTGTGGGGTTAATCACAGCAGTTGCAGATCACAGTTGTCTCAGGTGGGAGCTGGGGCTTGAAATTAGGAATCACAGACTGCATAGGGCACTTTCCCTGTGCCTTCTTACTTCACTAATGAAACCTAGTAAAGGTACCAGATGACATTGTTCTATGTAAGGGTTTTAACTTTTTTAATTAATGGCGGAGAAGCAGTGTCGTATTCAAACAGTGTCGGAGACGACATTGGAACTCATTGTCTAATATAGGAGTATTTGATTCCAACCTGTATTATAGCCAGGCAGCAAGTCTTGTTCACGTCTTTAGACAGGTTTTAGTTGAGTGTTCTAACTGAGCAGCACTCCACAGCTGACCAGACTGCAGAACTTTATTGGTTTCTTGCCATGTACAGACGGGTTATGGTTGAACGTGTGTACTAAGTAGCACCTACATGTAGATGAGACTATAGAAATAGGTTGGTCCCGCACTCATTCCCACAAAACTATCTCTTACATAAGCCATAGGTATAATTTCAACTATGATAGTAAGCTCGATCCCTTATGTTTTGTAGGATAATATCAGCACAAGCGGTTCCACAAAGTCTTGGATTATAAACCCTGCACATTCAATTAACCCCGAGTGGCTGACGCCCAATAACTTACGGACCTATATCAGCATATTGATGGTAAGAACTATGATAACAGTTTCTGAATAGCCACCTTACTCTGAGGAACTTAGTGTCCAAGATACAACGAGCATATTTTGAATTTGATGTTTTTTGTAGAACCGTTTGGCCCACTCAGCACGCTTTTGTAATTTTCGAACAAATGAGAAGAGGACTATGCAACTCTCATTAAGTGGCCTGGGTTGATAAGAGCCACAGCTAGGTTTGAACATTCTTTTCAGGTGCCCGAATACTTGGTTTTTCGTATCCAACTATCTTATACTGTCCTCACATATTGGTAATAGATTACACTCGATTTGGTTTCTGTTTTCTGATTTTCATGCCTTTTTGCCTTGGGACATTTGGAAGCTATTCTAAGAGAAGCTGTTTCAGCTTTAATCTTCTTACTTTTTGGTTGAAATGGTATCCTCTCATTACGCTAATATTATATCTTTGGTCACATTGGTGGTTGGTGATATTTAGCTGATTAGAGCTATGAGAGATTATTTTTATCTCACTAGCTTATAGCAATTAATCATGAGGAGACACACATGTTGCACAGAACCATATCTATGTTTTGGGAGAAATTAATTTGTTAATTATCCTTTGCAAATTTACTTGGTGACATGACTAAAGCATGCAACAGCCCCCTATTATTAAATAAACACACACACACACACATATATATATATATATATATATATATATATATATATATATATATATATATATATATATATATATATATATATACAAAATTATTTCCCTTGTGTTTACAGATACCCCTGCACCTATAGTTTGCATTTCAATAAAATTGTATATATTGGTCCTGATGAAGGTGGCAAAAAGAATGTATGTCCCACCGAAATGTACGTCAACCATTTCCTTCTGGGTATCCGCTCAGCGAAGACCTAAGTAGACAACTGTGATGAACACATGAGACAACAAAACTATACAGAGATTTTGACACATTGTTGTAATTTGAGAAATGCATTTATGAAATGATCTTCAGGTTAAAAAAATCTGTTTACTTTCTTTCACTGCTGGCCTCTCGTGGTTTTTGATAAATTGTACTTTTACTTCACATTGTGTATGCTAGGTGGAATGAGTGGTATGGCATGGAGTGAGTATGTTGTGGTTATGCATGAGTGTGCTGGAGTATAGTAGTTATAATGATTGATTTGTCTTTGACTTTATTTTTGTTAATTCTGTTAAGTGAATGAATTTCATTATCTAACTTTGCTATTTGTGAATTTTACATGTTTATAATTGAATTCTTATTCCTTTTGAAAATGAAAAATAATTAACAAAAAATAATAAATTACAGTTATTCAAAAGCTATTGCTATTTCTACATATATTTCATTATAGAAAAGTAAATCGTTCCTTCTTGTGGGGTGCATTTAAGCCATTTGCTATTCTTAAAAGAAATATAGGTCAGGTAGAGGTCTTCCTACAGTTATTGCTTGTTTCTTTTTCCCTTCTCTTGGACCTGATATCAAATTAGGGGGAACCTTTTGTTGTCTTTAAGGAATTTAACTTATAAACTGCAAGTAACAAAAGAATCTCTCAGACAAAAGCAGTAACACACTGACCTATTTACATGATATGTACTTTGTGACCTGCATGGTACACGTTCTTTGCAGCAGGCACATTACTCTCTGTGCTACCTTTCCATGATTCAAAACTTCCACTACACAAACCTCTGATCTCTCAATGAAGAACATTAACCACTGGAGTTATCTTGACCTTTTTATTGTTTTGCCTGAAAATTGCTGGACAGCAGGAATAAAGAAGCAGGTACTTTTCAAACCATTATGCAGTTGCAAACACCCCGCCCCCAACTGAAGTCAGCGACCTTTGTTTGCTTGGTACATGAAGAAGCAAAACTCATGTGCATTTTTTTCACATTTCGTCTAATTACTATGAATGTAAATAACAATAAAACATACTTGCAAACTGTGACTACATGCCTGCTTTTCTCAATATTTCACTTCAAAACTGTGCAATTGTATTTGTTTAACAGGTTGACGGTCTCACACAACTGGTGATTTGTATGGGGCCACTGGAAAGTCCACAAGGTTGTCCTTGTCCCCCCCCCGAATTTTAGTGTCTCCTATGCCCCTGGGGGCGGATGTGACGCACAAATCGCTTGAGTCTCATTGTGTTCCTGTTGCTGACCCTACAACTCGACCTAGAGGGAATCGCCCCCCTCCCCTTGCCCACGGTCTTTGAGGCGGCAGGAGGGGGAGTGGTCCTCTGGGTCCCGGGTTCAAATGGCGCACCCCTCTAAGCTGCGGCGCTATGCTAATACGAGACACAGGGCACAAGTCATAAAAAAAGAAGTGGGGGGGACGCTGTCACCGGAAGTGACGTCATGAAAGGTGCTGAGCTCCTCATTACAGAGAGGCCAAAGAGTGAAGTCGAGCTGTTTGGCAGGGGGGACGGCGTCGCCCGGTAAAATAAGTGGGGGGACACCATCCACCCGCGTGGTACCCCGACTCGAGCCCTGACGAGACTGTATACATCCAAGACTGGTATGATAAGATGGTAATTCAATACAGCTTTTCGGTATACACTTGAAAACATGGCCTATGTACTATTTTTTTCCTAAAAATCAATAAGCGCTTATTTTCACAATTTTAAGAAAACACTGGAAAATACTCACTGTAATTTCTAAAAAAGCCTCTTAAAACAGAGACAGCCTAAGCGGACATGAGCGCTTTATTGTGCTATGTGGAACTTTCAGTCTCCACCCTCACCCTCATCCCGCCCTTTTTATCTTCCGTCTGGTTTACGATATATGTACCTTTATTTTAGAGCATTCAGCAAATGCAAATGAACTCATGGCACTGCTCACTGTTCAGTGTCAGTGTGTTCTCAAGAAGCGGTCTTAAGATTTGCAATATGTGATGATACAGTGGCGTAGCAATGATGCTGTGCGCACAGCTCTCGAGTGTCCCAGTTCCAAATGTGCTTAGGTCAGTCAGTCCTCAATTTTTCTATGAATTCTGAGATTTGTAGTGCTGATTTTATCATGAGTTGAGCTGGATTACAAATGGCAGCATGCAACATTTAAGCATGGAACTTGTTCGTTTGAGGGCAATGATGGTATGCCCCATAATGGATTTGTTTTGGGGTCAGATGTGATGTCCAGACTAGGAGTGCTTCTCCTGCATCATGAGAAGATGCCTCTAAATGTGGAATGGCGTTAGAAGGTACGAGAAGTGTCTGAAATGGATACAAAACTTCATTGGGTTTGGTTGGAAAGGTGTGGGTGATGTGTACCGGTATGCAGGGCTATCAAATTCCCCTGGAAACTACTGCACCCAGTCCGAGTTTCTGCTTTGCATTCTGGGACTTGCAGGATTTTTTTAGCCCTTTCTGGAATCAGGACTACAAACTACAGAATGCAAAACAACAGCCTGGTTGGGATAAGCTAATCACGCACGGATGTGGGAACATTGAGATGTCTGTTACTGAGCTAATGAAAGCAAGTAGGATGGCAAGGTGATACACTCTCTCTAGGTTATTGTGGATACTATCTCTAGTACTGAACGTTTTACCTACAAATAGTTTATTTCAGGCTTGCCATTTAATTCGTTATATGCAGGAAACACAACGTTCTCACCCTGAATGCATTAGGGTATCATACAAACTTCAGGAGTGGAAAATGTCCGTAATGACCTGGAGTAAGGTGGTCACCCTCGAAAACGGGCCCCTTTGGGCGCAGTTTGGCACCAATATCCATAATATTGATGACAACGGCACCTCACAACCGTGTGTCCCGGTGCCACTGCACCTGCTGCACTATTGATAGATTACGGCGCTGGGGAATCATCATGCAAGCAGGCGTATATGCTCTCACCTTTTTGGGAGTGCGTCACGGTGGGCTGAGCACCTGTTTTTTAGGTCTCGCTAGACGTACGTCTAGCGAGACAACTAATGTCATCACTTTCAGGGGAATGTAGACAGCAGACTGTCACGAGCGTCTCCTGCCGGAGATTCTACCTCGTGAGCGCGCACGTCGCCGTGCCTCATTTTCCCATTCTGAAACCAAGCCACACTCACGCATGCGCACATACACACACTGCATACACACACACACGCACCCCCCTTAAACAGACACACGCTGCATACACACACGCACCCCCCCTTAAGCAGACACACGCACGCACATACACAGTCAGACACACGCGCGTACACCCCCACCCTCAACCCCACTCACCGGGCTCCTCTCCCCTTACGCATGGGAAGGCACTGTGGAGCTCTGTGCAAGAAGGAGCGCTGTTTAAAATCACCGCCGCCTCCCACAGCGGCATTGTAGGGAAATTCTAAGTAAGTTGCCTCAGCGTAAACACCGCCGCAGCCCGGGAAGGTCAGGAGCCTCAGAAATCCCCGAGCGCAGCTCCTCTGACGTCAGACGAGGAGCCGCGCTGGGATTGGTGCCGGTGGAAGTCAAGGTTTCTGATTGGTTGGTTTCTGATAGGTTTCTGATTGGTTTCTGACTGATAGCCAACCAACCAAGAAGCCTTGAAACGGAAGACTCGTCGACGCCAGGCGGGAGGGGCTTCTTCGCTCCTCACCCGGGCAGCGCCTGCTTTTCACGGCGTGTCTATCAGCTTGGTTCACGACAGCACATGTGCATGCGCACGGCTTGTCTTTCAGCTCGCGCCTGGATCTTGCCCTCGGACAGCAGATGAGCACGCGCAGGGGCCTCTTAACTTTCAAGCGCTCCCACCCACCACGCGCTCGCCTAGACAGCCCCATCAGCCTGAGTTGTCAGCGGGTCGGCGCTTTGTGCAAGGCTGAGGAGAAGCGCTGTTTGTCATTCAGGAGGGACTCCACTTGCGCTGTCCCTGCCGGCATCATCCCAATGCGCTCGAGGTTGAAGGCGGGAGCCTTCTGCGGCCCCCGTGCCTGTGGCGGTTCTCCGTGTAAGACGTACTTACGAGGCTGTCAGGAACAAGAGGCGCAGACTGGTGTTGGGAGAACACAAGGAGGCGAGATGGAGACCAGGCTGATGCTGGTAGCCGCCCTGTGCTGCAACATGAGACCCAACGGTGAGACGCGCTCTACGGTTCCCTGCGCACTAGGCATTCCGGCGGTTCCTTTTTTTCTTATCTCTGCAACTTGCTGTGTTTATGTCACATCCCCACCCACAGGCTTGTCATTTTAGTATTCTCCACCTTGTTTTTAGTTTGCCTTCTCCCGTTTAGTCATGTAAAATGATGTGTCCTTTCTGTGCGAGACAGACGAAGCGATCATTACTAAATAAAGGTTGTACCGTCAACAGACGATAGGATGTGGCACAGTGGTCAGAACTGTCAACTCGGGAGCTGGGGATCTGGGTTCGAACCTCGGCGGCACTCTTCCTCCGTGCCTATGGACAGATTCCTGGATAAGCTTCCCTATATAAATCTACGAACTTAGCTCAATCAATCAATCACAACATTTTTAGAGCGCACTACTCACCCGTAGGGTCTCAAGGCGCTGGGGGGGGGGGGTGCCGTTACTGCTCGAACAGCCAGGTCTTGAGCATCTTCCTGAAGGCGAGGTGGTCTTGGGTCAGGCGCAGGTCAGTCGGGAGGGAGTTCCAGGTCTTGGCGGCCAGGTGGGAGAAGGACCTTCCTCCTGTTGTCGCTCTTCGGATGCGGGGGACGGCGGCGAGGGCGAGGCTGGTTGATCTGAGGTGGCGCTTGGGAGCGTAGAAGTTGATTCGGTTGTTGAGGTAGCTCGGGCCTTGGTCGTGAAGGGCTTTGTGTGCGTGGGTGAGGAGACGGAATGTGATTCTTTTCTTGACGGGGAGCCAGTGCAGGTCTCTCAGATGTCCGGAGATGTGGCTGTTTTGTGGGAGGTCGAGGATGAGTCTGGCTGAGGCGTTCTGGACCCGCTGGAGTCTCTTCTGGAGCTTGGCGGTGGTTCCGGCGTAGAGAGCGTTGCCGTAGTCCAGTCGGCTGGTGACGAGGGCCTGGGTGACGGTCTTCCTGGTCTCGGTGGGGATCCACCAGAAGATCTTCCGTAGCATGCGTAGGATGTTGAAGCATGATGAGGAGTTAGCTTAACCTAACAATATCCCAAACCCCTTATTTTGAGTGCAGAAATAAAAAAAGAACATTTTATTTAACATTAACCAACAACTGATCATGCGGGTCACAGACTTCACTTTGCGGGAGTCTCTCCTCACGCTGGTTTACTGTCGTTATGAAGCAGGCCTGCCGCACATCTGAAGGTAGAATTAGTTTTGTGCGCCCCAAAAAGCCTTTGATGTACCAGGATTCTGGCTGTCTCCAAACTTTCGCGACTCCCCAAATTTACCCTGAATGGCTCTGCTTCCGGGGTGAGGGCAGGCGCATGCGGTCTGTGTCGCGTTATTTTCTGCGCATTCGGGTATGTTTGCCGGATGTCGTTCTGTGTAGGGGTTGTCTATTTGTCTGGCCTGCCTGCTTCTGTCTGCCTGTCTGCTGCCACCCTGTCTGGGTGCTCTGCATCTAGAGTCTCTGCCTGACTGCTTTTCTGTCACCCCGTCTTTCTGGGAAACAGATTGTATGTGACCCTGTCTGTAACTCTGTGACCCTTCCACTGCCAGTCTGTGTGTCTGTCTGCGAGTGTTTCCTAGTGTGGGCCTGTGGACCTGTCACTGTGCCTGCTTGCTTGGCAACAAGTCTGTCTGCCTGTAAAGGTGCTTGTGACCCGACCTGCCTCTCTAAGACGCCGTAAATGTGTATGGGTGCTTGCAGTGAGTGTGCCTGACTGCCTCAGTGTTTCGCCGTGAGTCCGCCTCTGTCTGTTTGTGTGTGCGTCTACGCACTGTTTGTATCCGCTTGTCTGTCTGTGAGGCTCTCTGCTATAAGCCTGTCTCGGAACAGGCATGTTCACCACCAGTGCTTGTTTGATTCGTGTCCGGGGCACAATCTGTCCGCCTTCGGGTTCCGTGGAAGTACGCCGCCGTGTTCAGCTGTGAGTCTGTGTGTCTTTGGACCCTGGTGTGCCACTCACGCCGAGGTGTGTGTTTATTTAGGGCTGTCTTGTTTGTGTCTGTGCGTGTGTTTACATCCACCCCTGAACATGTATGTGCGTATCATACCTTCCAGTGTGCGTCCTTGCACTGATCCCCATATCTTGCAGTGTTGCTGTCACGCCTAGCAGTATGTGCGTCTGTTTGTGTATGTTTGTGTGTGCATATGTGCACGTGTTCAGATCCCCCTGGCCCGTTAGTTTATGTCATGACTTCCAGTGTGCATGTATTTACACCCCTTAACCGCCGCGTGCGAGTCTGTGCAGATGTGTGTGTGTGTGTGTGTGTGCGCCTACAGCAATCCGATGGCGTCATACTCCGCATATCCCATGCCATACAGAGAGAGAGAGAGTGTGTGTGCGTGAGTGGGACAATGTGTGTAGCAAGGTGTGCACTGCCCGAAGTGTACACGTACAGCTCTCCCAGGGCCTTGTTTTTCCTTTGTGGTCTTCTAAACGTTGTCTGGCTATTAACTCAAGTAGAGAGAGAAATATGTGTGGAATCTGCAGAGTCTTGGGGACTCCTCGCCCAGGAGTTCGATTCCCAGAGAGCCAATGTGTCCTAACCCCAAGCTGTGCCGCTTTCACCAACAGGTGTCCTTCCCAGCTGTGCCAGTTGTGCACCCTCACTCACTTCTCCTCGGCACTGGCAGTCTCAAACACCAGTGTGCCATTCTTACCCCAGCTCCCAGCGTATCCCCGCTCTCGGGCCTTTCCCTAAGCAGCCTCCCTGCAACTGTCATGCTGATCACCAGCCCTGGCTCTATTGCACCCAGTACCACCGCCCTGAGTCACTCAACTTCTTCACTACTGGACGACACCCCCACCGACCCCCAAACTCCGTCCTGCAAACTCAATGTAACTGTTCCTTTGAAATACCCCTGCGTGGTTTTTTCTCAGCACCACACTTTAATTTTTCACTTCAGAAATACCACCCCGTTTACTCCTGTGCCCCAGCAACACCAGCCCGTTTACTCCTGTGACACAGCAATGCCACCCAGTTTACTTCTGTGCCCCAGCAATACCACCTGTTTACTCCTCTGCCACAGCAATACCACCCGTTTACTCCTGGCCACAGCAATACCACCCAGTTTAGTCCTGTGTCCCAGCAATACCAGCTCTTTTATACTTGTAGCAACACCAGCCCGTTTACTCGTGTAGCAACACCAGCCCGTTTACTCCTGTAGCAACACCATCCCATTTACTCCTGTGCCCCAGCAACACCAGCCCATTTACTCCTGTGCCTCAGCAACACCAGCACGTTTACTCCTGTACCACGGAAATACTACCCGGTTTACTTCTGTGCCCCAGCAATCCCAGCCCGTTTACTCCTGTACCAACACCAGCCCGTTTACTCCTGTGACACAGCAATGCCACCCAGTTTACTCGGTGCGTAAACAAGCACTTTGTACTTATAGTCCATGCTTATGAGAAGCAAGGCTGGCAGTCTCTTTTACTGCCAGCCTTGCTCATCGTAAGCACGGACTGTACGTGTACCGATTGCAGGTTTTTAAAAAAATGAATAAAAGACATTGTCATTTACAATGCCGATAGCTCAAACTTTAATAATGCGAGACCTATTGCATTGTAAATGCTTGTTTATGCAAGATGTCTAAAGCATTACCATAGTAGCTCGGAATTTCCCCGAGTTAATGCAAGAATTTTAAACAGAAGAATTTGGAAACCGGGAACAAGGATTGCCTCGCTCCTATCCCGACGCGTTATGTCTAAAGTTCATATTCATGTTTCGACTTTTAGACACCTCATGCGCAAAAACGAAAGCGGCGCTCGGCTCAGCCTTATACGGCCCTCGGTGTACACCCACTGTACTGTTTCGACACCAGCGTTTACCTGCTAAAAGGAGTGACTTTTGATTTAAACATCCATTTATAAAAGAGCGTGACATTTGCTCACGGGACGAGCCGGTTTTAAACGGAAGTGCCTAAACATGTACCCTCTGCCTATATGATGCCCATTCATCTTTAGAAAAACCTGCCTTTGCCATCTCCTTGTTTCTGTTTTGCACTTTCTTTCGACACACCTGCAGCTTTTGTGGTGGAAGTGTCTCCCTTGATATTTCACAGCCTCTCACCTCAGGAGCTGCTGCTAAGGCGCGAATGACAGGTCAACGGTTGGAGATCAGAGGCCGAGCTCGTCCCACGAGCATCGGGGAATGGGCGATATTTGCATATGTGCGGGGCGACGGGTGGTAGAGAGCAACAATCACAGGGCAATTCTTCTCGTTAGCGCGTTTTAAAAAATGAAGTATCCACTTTGCAATCGTTTTCAGGAGCGCCGTCCAGTGATTACCTCTTCCAAGTAAGTATGCCCGCTTGCGATGAAGGCAGCGAGCGTGTCCGCAGCATTGCCAGTGCTTAATTTGTACGGGTGAGTGCAGATGTCAGCCACTGGCACTCGGTGGTTACACTTTGTTTTTCATTATCTGAGTTTAAACCCCGTGCAATTGAGGGAAAAGTTAAAGGGGGGTGGGAGGTGAACAAGAGATCGCTAAGAAAACAGTGATACAAAGAGAAGGCCAGGATGATAAAGAACTCACAATAAAGAATACCACAATGAAATGGCAAATAAATGGGGTGAAAGAAATGTGTATAATTAGGACTAGGCAGCCTTGGCATTCGTGATTCCGGCGTCCGTAAGCCCGGGAGGCGGGCTTCTAAGAACAATTTTGGGCCCGTACACTTATTATTTTTCTTTTTACGAAATAAAATAAATAACATTTGCTTAAACCCATGAGCTAACACAGCCCATCCCCAGATGTTCTTGCGGTTTCACGCACGAGACAGGCACAAGCTAGCAAGCGTGATGTATTGTTTGGGAAAACGAGAAAGGGCTGCCTGGGGCTGTTTGCTCTAAGCCTGCACGCGCCTCGTTGTGCCGACCCATATCCCGGGCAGTCATCTCCGAGACCTCATGTGGCTTCAGGAACAATTATGCACGCACCCACAGACCCCGTTGTGAACAGCGATCTCCTTTCAGTATCATTTTCATGGTCAGCAAGGGGTTGGCACGAACGGAATTAAAGGATTGTGACCCGGGACCCCACCCCGCTCCCGGCTGAAGGTTGAATTCGGCCATGCCACAAAAGAGAAATGCGTAAAAGTCCACATTTGTAAAGCGCCCAATTACCCGTAAGGGTCTCTAGGCGAATGCGTAACACTAGAGCCGAATTTACCTGTCGGGCCCCTACAATCTTTATCCTCATAGTTTTCACGCCAAAATGCATAATACAAAAATTGTAAAAAGTATATAAAAGTCACAAGAGGTGCCAGATAAAAAAACAAAACACTCTACGTAGTTCCCAAAGACAGCCACACCTAAATGCATGTCACTGCAGAAGCTAAATATGCACGAATATTCTAAAATGACCAACAGGGTAGCACTTGAAGAATGTGTTGAGGATAGCTATTCCCCAAACTAAGAAGGGATGATTATTGTTTCTTCATTAATTTTCATACAGGTGGACATTTTTGGTGAGACATTCTCCGTTTTTCAAAACCCACGAATTACCACAAACTAGACGTGTGACAGATTATTTGTAACTGTGTATGATGCAATCAATGTATTACAGGGAATGCCTCCATGCCGCACACAGAATAATCCAAAATTTGGGAGTTTGCGATTCTCCTTCTCTCATATTTCTTTCAAATAGGATCTAACCCAGGATTGGTAGAACAGTGGGTATAAGGAAGTAATTGCTCTGGTAGCCGTTTGGTCGAAGGAGATAAGGATGAGACCCACCCAGCACCAGACAACAATAGATTAGAAAGTCCAGTATGTTTCATCTGCAGAAATCAGTGTAAGAACATAGGGGTATATTATCAAGGGCTGGTGTTAAAATTATCGCTGTTTTTTTAGGCGGGAAACTGCCGGTAAAACGGCGATAATGGGCTTGATAATACGCCCTTGTTAATTCCCATAGAAGCCCATGTTAACATCAGAACATGGGCTTCTATGGGAATTAACAAGGGCGTATTATCAAGCCGATTATCGCCGTTTTATGACGCCACTCACACACGCAACGCTACTCACGATAAAACGGCGATAATTTTAACACCGGTCCTTGATAATATGCCCCATAGACCGTTGCGTGCCATTGGGATAGGACTACCTCTTTGATGTTTGTACCTTCTGCCTTCGCTCACCACTGCGCATATGATTTGACCTTGTTGTAACCCTGAGGTACTTTGCACACATTGGGGAACGGTGAAATAGGAGTATGGGTTATAAGGTGTACACTTACATGAGGTTCTATTTCTTGACACTAATTTAAATATGAGCAAACACCCCCCATGTTGCTTTGGGTGTGTAAAGTAAATTTGACAATGGTAAACCCATATAATCTTGCAGGTTCATTCAAAAGAAAAGTTGCATCGTGATAAGTCTTGACCACAGCAGTTATTATTGTTCATGTTATTTTACAGATTACCCCATATTGTTTCGCCTTAGGATATGGTGCATATCGTGTGGTCCTAATGAAGGTGGTTTTGTAAAAACAAGCATTGGAAATGCAATAGGTCTCGCAATAACGCGAGTCTGAACTATTAGCATTGTAAATGATAATGCCCTTTATTTTTGCGTTCTGGTTTTTGGAACATAAATAAAAGGCTTTGTCATTTACAAGGCCTATAGCTTAAATTTGCGTTAAAACGAGACCTATTGCATTGCAATGGTGGTGGTGCTGCTGAGTTTTCTCTGAATCTGCACTCTGAATCTGCACTCTGAATCTGCACTCTGAATCTGCACTCTGAATCTGCACCCACAATCTGCACCCACAATCTGCACTCTGAATCTGCACTCTGAATCTGCACCCACAATCTGCACCCACAATCTGCACCCACAATCTGCACTCTGAATCTGCACGCACCCACAATCTGCACTCTGAATCTGCACCCTGAATCTGCACCCTGAATCTGCACCCTGAATCTGCACTCTGAATCTGCACTCTGAATCTGCACCCACAATCTGCACCCACAATCTGCACCCACAATCTGCACCCACAATCTGCACCCACAATCTGCACCCTGAATCTGCACCCTGAATCTGCACTCTGAATCTGCACTCTGAATCTGCACCCTGAATCTGCACCCTGAATCTGCACCCTGAATCTGCACTCTGAATCTGCACCCACAATCTGCACCCACAATCTGCACCCACAATCTGCACCCACAATCTGCACTCTGAATCTGCACCCACAATCTGCACCCACAATCTGCACCCACAATCTGCACCCACACAATCTGCACCCACAATCTGCACTCTGAATCTGCACCCACAATCTGCACCCACAATCTGCACCCACAATCTGCACCCACAATCTGCACCCACAATGTGTGAGTGGCGTTGCGTGTGTGAGTGGCGTTGCGTGTGTGAGTGGTGTTACGTGTCTGAGTGGCGTTGCGTGTCTGAGTGGCATTGCGTGTCTGAGTGGCGTTGCGTGTCTGAGTGGCGTTGCGTGTGTGAGTGGCGTTGCGTGTGTGAGTGGCGTTGCGTGTGTGAGTGGCGTTGCATGTGTGAGTGGCGTTGCGTGTGTGAGTAGCGTTGCGTGTGTGAGTGGCGTTGCGTGTGTGAGTGGCGTTGCGTGTGTGAGTGGCGTTGCGTGTGTGAGTGGCGTTGCGTGTGTGAGTGGCGTTGCGTGTGTGAGTGGCGTTGCATGTGTGAGTGGCGTTGCGTGTGTGAGTGGCGTTGCGTGTGTGAGTGGCGTTGCGTGTGTGAGTGGCGTTGCGTGTGTGAGTGGCATTGCGTGTGTGAGTGGCGTTGCGTGTGTGAGTGGCGTTGCGTGTGTGAGTGGCGTTCGTGTGTGAGTGGCGTTGCGTGGGTGAGTTGTGTTGCGTGTGTGAGTGGCGTTGCGTGTGTGAGTGGCGTTGCGTGTGTGAGTGGCGTTAGGTGTGTGAGTGGCGTTGCGTGGATGAGTGGCGTTGCGTGGGTGAGTTGTGTTGCGTGTGTGAGTGGCGTTGCGTGGATGAGTGGCGTTGCGTGGATGAGTGGCGTTGCGTGGATGAGTGGCGTTGCGTGGATGAGTGGGGTTGTGTGGATGAGTGGGGTTGCGTGGATGAGTTGCGTTTGTGAGTGGTGTTGCTTGGGTGAGTGACGTTGCGTGGGTGAGTGTGGTGTTGCGTGGATGATAGTGGGCTTGCGTGGGTGTGAGTGGCGTTGCGTGTCTGTAAGTGTTGCTGTGTGGGTGAAAGTGGCACAGAGCCTTTGATGTGGCCTGGCGCAGGAGAAATGCTGCTGCTGCTAATTAAATACAAGAGTGGCCGGGAAGCGGCCGGGAAACACAAGTACGGCCGGCCACATAATTAGGGGAGGAGAAGCCGCACAGCACACGCTGGGAGAAGCCCTTTGATGTGCTGTGCGGCCGCGATGCGCGCTCTGTGCTGGGGGAGGGGGGAGGGCCATTAGCCTGAACTCGCGGCAAGATCAAATGAAGGGTGGGAGGGACATTGAGGAACAGATGGCCATGAAAGTGTATGGGCCAAAAGCGCGTGCCTGTGGCCACGTGCACTCGAAGAAAACGCCACGAAAAAAAGCGGTGGTTTCACAATCAGTTCGAGCACTTGAATTCTCGCCATTTCCCATTCCTTCGGAATGGTAAAGGCGAGACCTAAAAATCTGCTACCACCGAAACGTATGTTGACTGAATGTTTGGGAAACCAGAGCTCACAAGAATTAAAGAAATTGGAGTCCTTTCCCTAACAATCTAAGGTGGATGTAAGATCAGGCTGGGGTACGGATGTGAGACTGTAGTGTGAACGTGTCTGTGTGGCGCTTGAAATGGAGTGAGTGATTTTAGATACAGGGGACTATACAAAAAATCTTTTTGATGTAAAGAATGTGTATATCGATGTGAAATATTATGTGTTTCTGTCTTGTACATATGTAATTTTGATTAAAATATAAAAAACATTTGTATTGAAAAATTTACATTTGCATGGCTAACTTAATCATGTTGAACAAGCATTTGCAATGCAATAGGTCTCGTATTAGGAAAGTTAGAGCTATTGGTATTGTAAATGACCCATTTTTTATTTAGGTTTTGTTTTTGAAAATTGCGAAATTAATAGCTTTGTCATTTACAATGCCAATAGTTATAACTCTCGCAAATGTGACACCTATAGCATTTGTAATGCAATATGTGTTGTATTTACGTGACTTACATGTATTGATATTACAAATAACAATGTTTTTTATTTTTTTTAATAATTAATACTTAAATAAAAGTTATTGTAATTTATAATGGCAATAGCTTAAACTTTTGTAAATAACATTTGTGAAGATTATGTTCAGTGTATTTTATTGTGACGAAAATCCAAGAACATATGTCAAATATTAACATCTTTTTGTTACATTTGTAATAAAGCTTGAAACATTGAGATAACATATTTGAACCAGTTGTTGTTGAATGGTTGCACAGATTGATGCTGTGGTGGAGCTCAGTGATGTTGTGGTGCCACTGAGTGATGCTGTGGTGGTGCTGAGTGATGCTGTATGTTATTCTATGTTTTGTTTTGCTATCCTATGTTTTGTTTTGTTATGCTATGCTATGCTGTTTTGTTATGTTTTGTTATGCTAATTTTTGTTATGTTATGCTATGTTTTGTTATGTTATGCTATGTTTTGTTATGCTATGCTATGTTTTGTTTTGCTATCCTATGCTTTGTTTTGTTATGCTATGTTTAGTTTTGCTATCCTATGCTTTGTTTTGTTATGCTATGTTTCTATTGTGTTTTGTTATGCTATGCTATGTTTTGTTGTGTTTTGCTAGGCTATGCTTTGTTATGCTATGCTATGTTTTGTTATGCTATGCTATGTTTTGCTCTGCTATGCTTTGTTATGCTATGTTTTTTTATGCTATGCTATGCTTTGTTGTGTTTTATTATGCTATGCTTTGTTTTGCTATGCTATGTTTTGTTATGCTATGCTATGTTTTGCTGTGTTTGGTATGCTATGCTGTGTTTTGCTATGCTATATGTTTTGTTATGTTTTGTTAAGCCATGCTATGTTTTGTTGTGTTTTGTTATGCTATGTGTTGTTGTATTTTGTTATGCTATGTTTTGTTATGTTATGCTATGTTGTGTTATGCTATGCTATGCTATGCTGTGTTTTGTTATGCTTTGTTGTGTTTTGTTATGCTATGCTATGTTTTGTTATGTATGCTATGGTTTGTTGTGTTTTGCTATGTTTTGTTATGCTATGTTTTGTTATGCTATGTTTTGTTGTGTTTTGCTATGTTTTGTTTTGCTATACTATGCTTTGTTATACTATTCTATGTTTTGTTTTGCTACGCTTTGTTTTGTTATGCTATGTTTTGTTATGCTATGGTATGTTTTGGTGTGTTTTGTTACGCTATGCTTTGTTATGCTATGCTATGTTTTCCTATCCTATGCTTTGTTTTGTTATGCTATGCTATGTTTTGTTATGCTATGCTGGTGAAGGTGAGTGAGGGTGAGTGAGGGTGGGTGGGTGAGGGTGGGTGAGTGAGTGTGGGTGAGTGAGGGTGGGTGAGTGAGGGTGGGTGGGTGAGGGTGGGTGAGTGAGGGTGGGTGGGTGGGTGAGGGTGGCTGGGTGGGTGAGTGAGGGTGAGTGAGGGTGAGTGTGTTAGAGCGAGGGTGAGGGTGAGAGGGTTGTGAGGTTGTGTATCCTATGCTATTTTTGTTATGCCATGCTATGTTTTGTTATGCTATGCTGATGAGGGTGGGTGAGTGAGGGTGAGTGAGGGTGTGTGAGGGGGTATGAGGGTGAGGGGGTATGAGGGTGAGAGGTGTAGGGGGTAAGGGTGAGAGCGTTCTGAGGGTGAGGGTGAGGGTGTGAGGGTGGGGAGGTGTGTGAGGGTGAGGGGATGAGGTTGAGGGGGTGTGAGGGTGAGGGTGTGTGAGGGGGTGAGGGTGAGTGAGAGTGAGAGGGTTGTGAGGGTGAGGGGGGAAGGTGAGGGTGTGAGGGTGAGTGAGTGTCTAGAGGCAAAGCATAGTGAATGTAGCATTGCAGCTAGCAAGTCAAGTGTTTTCAAGCTGAGTGCCCTGTGCAGGGAGCATCGCTGGAGTACAATGTCTTGCAACTTAGTTGACATGGTACGTCCTGGGATCGGCTTGACTGGTCATACTGATTCATTATAATAAAAAACACACTCGGGAGAAAAACTTTAAAGTGATGTTGGCTTCCGTACATGGTGTAGTACGCTCGGCTGGGTGAGAGCTTGCTTAGCTCGGTTGTAAAAGAAATAAACCCTGGTTGCGCTCGATGGAATGCTGTAAAACTAGGAGGCATGGGAAAATGTTATCGGCTTGACTGTGCATAAGTGAAAACGAAATGCTCGAGGGCATGCTACATAACTGGGAGGCTTAAGGAAAGTATCATCGTGATCGTAACAACATTTTTTAAATACTAAGTTTTTGGACGCACACCGCGACCTGCCAGCTAGTGCAAGAAAACCCCTTTTCCTGAACGAACCCACTTGTTGTTTTATTCACAGACTCTTTTTGTTGCCTTTCTAGCAACATGCATCGGGACAGTAGTGACCCCGTTTCCGCAGTGATTTTAGACTCTGCCAGGTTGACTCCATAAGCAACACGTCGTGGGAAATACCGATTCATTATAATAATAAAAAACACACTTGGAGAAAAACTTAAAAGTGATGTTGGCTTCCGTACATGGTGTAGTACGATCGGCTGGGTGAGAGCTTGCTTAGCTTGGTTGTAAAAGAAATAAACCCTGGTTGCGCTCGATGGAATGCTGTAAAACTAGGAGGCATGGGGAAAATGTTATCGGCTTGACTGTGCATAAGTGAAAACGAAATGCTCGAGGGCATGCTACATAACTGGGAGGCTTAAGGAAAGTATCATCGTGATCGTATCGTTATAACTAGGAGTGAGGGAAACAAAATCAACCTGAAACTTAGAAGGACAAGCTCTCGGCATTGCTGTGGCGGGGGTGGGCGGAAAGCGGGGATGCGAGTAAGTCACGGCCTGGCGGCCAAAGTGAAGTGAATAATTAGGGGAGGAGAAATACGAGGCCGGCCGAGCGCATGCTGGGGAAGCCTTTGATGTGGCCTGGCGGCCGTGGATAAATGCAGCTGGCAGCAGTGGGAGGGTGATTGATGGGCGGGGCAGTGCTGGGGAAGCCTTTGATGTGGCCTGGCGGCCGTGGGTGGAGAAATGCTGCTGGCAGTGGGAGGGCTGGGCATGCTCGTCCACAAGGAGTCACGTGACTCTCGTGCACTGTCCAAAATCCTCGTAAAGGAATTTTTTGGGTTGACAACATTAGTTCGAGTAACCTCGACCTAAAAATGAGATGAGAAAAAATGAACAAACAAGCATTTGCAATGCAATAGGTCTCGTAATAGGAAAGTTTGAGCTATTGGTATTGTAAATGACAATTTTTTTATTTAGGTTTTGTTTTTGAAAATAGCTAAATTAATAGCTTTGTCATTTACCATGCCAATAGTTATAACTTTCGCAAATGTGACACCTATAGCATTTGTAATGCAATATGTGTTGTATGTACGTGACTTACATGTATTGATATTACAAATAACAATGGTTTTTAATTTTTTTTAATAATGAATACTTAAATAAAAGTTATTGTAATTTATAATGGCAAAAGCTTAAACTTTTGTAAATAACATTTGTGAAGATTATGTTCAGTGTATTTTATTGTGACGAAAATCCAAGAACATATGTCAAATATTAACATCTTTTTGTTACATTTGTAATAAAGCTTGAAACATTGAGATAACATATTTGAACCAGTTGTTGTTGAATGGTTGCACAGATTGATGCTGTGGTGGAGATCAGTGATGTTGTGGTGCCACTGAGTAATGCTGTGGTGGTACTGAGTGATGCTGTATGCTATGCTATGTTTCGTTTTGGTATCCTATAGTTTGTTTTGTTATGCTATGCTATGCTGTTTTGTTATGCTATGCTATGCTGTTTTGTTATGCTATGCTAGGTTTTGTTATGCTATGCTATACTATGTTTTGTTATGCTATGCTATGCTCTGCTTTGTTATGCTATGCTATGTTTTGCTCTGCTATGCTTTGTTATGCTATGCTATGTTTTGTTGTGTTTTATTATGCTATGCTTTGTTTTGCTATGCTATGTTTTGTTATGCTATGCTATGTTTTGTTGTGTTGGTATGCTATGCTGTGTTTTGCTATGCTATTATGTTTTGTTATGTTTTGTTCAGCCATGCTATGTTTTGTTTTGTTAAGCTATGCTGTTTTGTTGTGTTTTGTTATGCTATGTTTTGTTATGCTATGCTATGTTTTGTTTTGCTATCCTATGCTTTCTTTTGTTATGCTATGCTATGTTTAGTTTTGCTATCCTATGCTTTGTTTTGTTATGCTATGCTATGCTATGTTTTGTTGTGTTTTGTTAAGCTATGCTATGTTTTGTTGTGTTTTGCTAGGCTATGCTTTGTTATGCTATGCTATGTTTTGTTATGCTATGTTTTGCTCTGCTATGCTTTGTTATGCTATGTTTTGTTATGCTATGTTTTGTTATGCTATGTTTTGCTCTGCTATGCTTTGTTATGCTATGTTTTGCTATGCTATGCTATGTTTTGCTGTGTTTGGTATGCTATGCTGTGTTTTGCTATCTATTATATGTTTTGTTATGTTTTGTTAAGCCACGCTATGTTTTGTTGTGTTTTGTTAAGCTATGCTGTTTTGTTGTGTTTTGCTATGCTATGCTTTGTTATGCTATGCTATGCTTTGTTATGCTATGCAATGTTTTGTTGTGTTTTATTATGCTATGCTTTGTTTTGCTATGCTATGTTTTGTTATGGTATGTTTTGGTATGCTATGCCATGCTATGCTAAGCTTTGTTTTGTTATGCTTTGCTATGTTGTGTTTTGTTATGCTATGTTGTGTTTTGTTATGCAAAGTTATGGTATGTTTTGATATGCTTTGTTATGCTATGTTTTGTTATGTATGCTGTGTTTTGTTATACTATGCTTTGTGTTTTGCTATGTTTTGTTATGTAATGCTTTGTTTTGTTATGCTATGTTTTATCTTATGATATGTTTTGTTGTGTATTGTTATGCTATGTTTTGTTTTGCTATGCTTTGTTATGTTTTGTTATGCTATGTTTTGTTGTGTTTTGTTATGCTATGCTATGTTGTGTTTTGCTATGCTATTTCTTGTTTTGTTATGCTAGGTGTGGTAAATAAATAAATAATACCCTATTTTTGAATGCATGAATGAATAACAGATAGCTCAATAAATAAGAGTCAAAATTCGAGGTAGTAGGAGTTATGCAGGTTTAATACAGGATAAGGACAGGAACAGGACAACCTGCACAGGAATAGGATGACAGGGCCCAGCAGCGCTGCTGGTGTCAGGATCGGGACAAGGAAAAGGATGAACTTTTTAATAACAGTGCATGAGCATATATACATAACGCAAACACATATCATTACATTGCAATAGACGTAGCAGTGGGTGGAGCAGAAGGTGTGACGCGTAGCAGTCGCGAAAGATAAGGGTGAAAAGAGGTGTAACAGGGCGTATACATAGACATGTGATGCAAACGTAACAGAATATGTCATGAATGGGGCGGAAACCATGGAGGGGGCTACCTAAGGAGCCGGGACCTCTAACCTGATGGTGCGCGCAAACTAGCAATGACGTATCACTAGGAGAAGCTGGGGGCTATGAACTCTGTGCTAGGAGCAGAGACTGAAGTCTGGAGAGTCAGGGCGACATGTACCTAAACAGTATCTAGTATCTGATGTTTAGAGAACATGTTGATATAAACTAGAAGTCAGGAGGGGAAAGGCTAACTTGATTCTAAGACTGGACCATGCATTATTCTACATGTAGTGCGTGATGAAGAATATGGAATGACCATTAAATACAGTATTTCTCTAACGTGGAGACGTGAAGGCTAGACAATGACGGAAACTATTGATGCAGTTCAGTAGCTTAGGAATGCAGAGAAGGAGGACTGAACTGATAACTGGAATCATAACATATTCTTGGCAGACTCAGAGGCTGAGCCAGGGTGAGCCGGGCACTGCAAGGCAGGATGTAAGTGAAGGGTCGAGGATACAGGTGGGGGCTGTATCGCTCCTCAGCGAGGTTTCAGGAGACAGGAGCTGAATCTGGTGTCCGGGCCCTTTTGAGGCCTAGAAACGGGGACTTTATAATGGAATAACGTGCACACTGAGAAACGTGGCAACGTAGCTTTACATAGGCCTGATATACGTAGTATTCACGAGAACTGGAAACTGACATACTAGAGGTGGACACAACTATAATTGCGTCTTGAATCGAACATGGGGAATGCATATGCATATTTAATCATGCACACATAACATATGATGGATGACACGTAGGGACACAGAACATGGCAAAATTTACTTTTCCACATTCCCTCCTTGTCACTACGTTTCCATCAGGAAACATCAATTTTCATGATACCGTCTATCATTTCATACAGTATCATTTGCTCGTCTTGAATTTTCTTGGAACGGGATTTAGAACGGGGCTTGGGACTAGGAATACAAGAGGTAGCACAAATGCCGCAAATCGCAGGGCCACATTGTATACAGAGACAGCAGCTGAATATGATCGCTACTGCAATACCTAGGAAGGACAATATTTTCCATCCCCATGCGGAAATTATATTCCAGAACCAACCGGACCATGTCCAGGTGCCTGGATCTTGGTGTAACAGATGGGCAATTTTATGGAGTCTGGTTATAGCTGAATAAACAGACGGCGCGTTATTTGGAATGAAAATGCAGCAACTAGATCCGATGACTCTACAGGCCCCGCCCCTATCGGCCAGTATGACGTCAAGGACGAGACGATTCTGTAAAACGACAAATCTCATAGCAGATTGCTCTTCAGTTAAATTACCTAGAGCAGAAGCAGTCTCATTGACTACTGCTTCAAGGGTTCTGGTTAACCTACGGATTAGCTTACTATTCTGGATAGGTCCTATAAAGAAAAAGAAACCTCTGTTGAAATCTGTATACTGTTCTAGAGCAGTTTCAGTATAATCGACAATTGGGGACTCCCTTCTATGTCTAATGTGTACTAGATGTGTGTTTCTATGATAATCAGATGGGGCTAGGAAAACTGGTGGCAGTAGGAAGGCAATGTAACAGGTTCCCTCCCAATCGAGGGGCAGACGAACATATGCAGTTTGACCACAAATAAAATAAGAATGACGTGAAGCTTTGAAGATAGATTTCCCACTGTCACTATACTTGACAATAGTAGTACAATCACTATGTCCTACATGTACGGAACCATTATTTCGGACACATAATTCACCTCTGACTGGCAGTACTGAAATAGCAGGTAAGTCTGGAGTAGTATCAGACTGAACATTCAAGACCATGAAATTCGAAGAATAATTACCTAAATTATACACTTCATTTTCTAGATCTAACCCTGTTCTGTGGGGAAGACCTTGCTTGTCTGGAAAACATGTACTGTTAAGAAAAGACATATCTGTTGAGGATGACGTTAACGTGGACCATGCTCCACACGAACCATTATGTGAAAAAGGATAAGGAAAGAGTGGCAGAACTCCCTTCGGCATCTGGAAAGGGGGGAGTCGACCACACACCCAACAATTAGTGGCATTGCTGGACTGGTGTGAGTAATGTAACATGCGGATAAAGGAATTATTTTGCATAGCGAGGCGGTAAGAGAGTTCATGAGGAGGTAGATCACTAAACGTGTGCTCTACTGTAGCGTTAGAAGACCTGTTTACATGAGGAACTGGAAGATACAAGTAAAATGCATAACTCGTGCAGGAAATCATAATGCTGAGAAACAATATGAAACATAGAAAAACGATACATCGAATTGAGTTTTGACTAACTCTCTCACTATGGGGGTCTATTTTATACATGTCAGAAACAGTCTAACCGTTTCACCTAGGAGAGGACTTAGACAATCAAACTGACTGACTTATTTTACTAGACCGGAGTTTTAACTTATACTCCTGTTGCGGAGTTTTCTCTAACAGGGGAGGGTTTGTAGCAATGTCTTTTGCGGGACAGTCCTTGAGAACAATATTTTGGCAATCCTTCAAATCCTGGGAAATGTTCTTTAAGACGGGTTTCAGTCCATTAAATTGTTTTACATGAGAAAGGTGCACCCAGCCTTTGCGACCTTCCAACTTCACGGCTGTACGGGTGGTGAGGAGGACCTGTCGGGGCTCTTTCCAGCGAGGCTCCAGCGGACTTGATCTGTCAAAATTCCTGACCATCACCATGGATCCTGGAACGATTTCATGCGGTGCCACCTCGGTATTGTCTGGAAATGCGGCGGCAACCTGTGAACGACATGAGTTGAGGGCAGACATCAAGGAAGCTAGGTAATCTGTCAGCATATTACTTGAAACATCGGTAATACTTCGGGGTCTAGGAGTACCCCACATGTTAGGGGGGCGGCCGAAAACGACCTCATACGGGGACAGACCTGATCTGGAATGTGCGACCATGCGCATATAAAATAAAGCGACTGGCAGAGCTACTAGCCAGTCCACACCTTTCTCTTTACACACTTTGGCAATTCGGATTTTCAGGGTCTGGTTATGTCTCTCTACGAGACCGGCTGCTTCAGGATGGCGTACACAATGGAACTTCCACTGGTACCCCAACAAAAGGGAAACATGCTTCATGAGTTCAGATGAGAATGGCTGGCCGTTGTCAGAATATACGACTCTAGGGAGTCCATAACGAGGGAAAAACTCACGAACCAACTGCTTAGCAGTGGTCGCGGCTGTGTAATCTGGAACTGGATATGCTTCTGTCCACATGGACAAAGCGCATACAACTACAAGGACATACTTGAAACCTCGACATCGCTCCATCTGAATATAATCCATCTGGAGGACTTCAAAAGGGTGGTCAGGGGGCTGGAATCCACCTTGTTCCACCGGGACACTTTTACCTGGATTAAACTGACAACATATCATACAGGTACGGACTTTCTGCTTGGCTGCAGCTCGTAAATGCTTGTTGAACCAAATGTTCTGGATACTGTCTAACATAGCTTTTTCTCCTAAATGTGCTGGACTATGTGCGGTATTAATAATGACTTGAACCATAGAGTCGGGGAGAAACCATGTGGCTCTACCCTTTGTTAACCATCCTTGATCTGTCTGGACCCCTCCTTGTTCGGACCATTTCTTGATTTCTTCGGGAGTAGCATGTAACTGGATATCTATGACATCTTGTGTAGGGTCCTTAACTGTCATGCATGTAATCGGATCTGGAGTGTGTGTCATGTTAACTGGAATGTCTAGAGTCTGTGCTGTAAGCTTGGCTGTGCGATCTGCTAGATCGTTACCTTGAGAAATGGGGTCAGTAACTTTCGTATGTGCTTTGCACTTCATGATAGCGATAGATGTCGGTAAATGTATGGCATCTAACAGAGCTTGAATAAGGAGACCATGCTGAATCTTGGTTCCATGAGAAGTCATGAAACCTCTCTCCTGCCAGAGTACTCCAAAGTCGTGTACAACTCCAAATGCGTAACGTGAATCTGTGTAAACATTAACTTTCAAGTTCTTGGCGTGTATGCAGGCTTGTGTCAGAGCAACTAGCTCTGCTGCTTGAGCGGACAGGGTATCAATACGGTGTGTTTCAATAACTTCAGTGTCAGTAGTCACTGCATACGCGGCGACTAGTTCTCCTGTACTTGTTCTCATACATGAACCATCCACATAAAGTGTCAGGTCGGGGTCTGGTAACGGAGTATCTGTCAGATCTTGTCTTGGCTTTGTCGTAATGTTAACTACTTCCACGCAATCATGTGTGGCTGGATTTGAATTAACTGATGGTAACAATGTAGCAGGATTTAAAATGTTGCAGCGTCTGATTTCTATGTGTGGCTGGAACAGTGTCAATTCATAACCTGTTAAACGTGCAATTGTCAAGTGCTGAGTTTGTGTTCGGTTTAAAAGAACTTCCACGGAATGTGGAACTTGTACTGTCAAGGAGTGTCCTAAGACTATGGAATCACTTTGTCTGATAGCTAGTGCTGTGGCTGCAACTGACTTGAGGCACGCAGGCAGAGCCTGGGCTACAGGATCTAATGTGCTCGAAAAATAAGCACAGGGCTTGTATTGTCCTGCTTGATCTTGTGTGAGAACAGATAATGCTGTACCTTCACGTTCAGTGACGAAAAGTGTAAAAGGCTTACTGTAGTTCGGTGTCGCTAGAACTGGAGCTTGGCATAGGGCTTTCTTTAACTCATTGAAACTAAGTGTATGTTCAGATGTCCAAGGGAGGACAGTCGGTACGGCTGCCTCCTGTGTCGTTAACTGTATCAGTGGCTTGGCTAGAAATGCATACTGAGGAATTCATTGTCTGCAATAAGAAGTAAGGCCAATAAAAGCACGTACCTCCTTCTGGGTCTTGGGCTGAGGAAGACTCGCTATTAACTGGATACGGTCTGGTGTCAACTGTCTACCCCTCTTGGACAGTAAGTGTCCTAAGTATACCACTTGCTGGACACAGAATTGAAGCTTAGAAGGGGACACCTTGTGCCCCATCTCGGCTAGGAAATACAGAACTGTCAGTGATGCTCGCTCGCAAGCACGTTCAGAACGGGCTGTGATCAGTAGATCATCGACATACTGGAGCAGGGCAGTGTCAGTTGGCATGTGAATGTTGTCTAGTTGTCTCTTGAGTGCTTGACTGTAAATACTAGGACTTTCTGTGAAACCTTGAGGAGCGCGTGTGAACATATAGCTCCTTCCATTTAAACAAAATCCGAAAAGGAACTGGCTGTCTGGATGAATAGGAACACTGAAAAATGCGTTCTTGAGGTCTATGACAGTGAAGAACGTGGCTTCGGAATCAATGGCCGTTAATAGGGAAGAGATGTCTGGGACAACTGGGTACTGAGGAATAATACACTTATTAAGCTCTCGTAGGTCAATCACTAATCGATATACTGGGGGTGCATTTGGATCAGTACGTTTCATGACTGGAATGATCGGAGAATTACATACATTGGAGTCAGTTTCTACAACCACTCCTTGAGCCATAAGCTCGTCAATAATTTTGGATAAGGCTGCTACAGCCTCAGGTGGCAATCTGTACTGTCTGATTCGTGGTAACACTACACCTGGCTTGAGAGTCACCCGATAGGGTGTGATTTGCATGTAACCTACATCAGTTGGACCTTGCGCCCATAAGTGCTGCGGGACATTAGACAGTCTTGAATCAAAATCTCGTAATACATAGTGACCCTTAAAGTCACGTAGGAACAATCGTATTCCCTCTGGGGAACAGCATATAACTGCACCTAACTCTTTCAGTGTTTTAATGCCTAATAGATTTTCTGGACATGACTTAGTAAGTAACAGATCAGTAGTGCGGGACAATGGACCTACTTCTAGAGTAACTGGCTTTGAAATCTCATTTACGATAGGTTTTCCTGAAAATCCAAGGGAAACATTTCTTGAGCCTGAGAGCGGAGCCCCTGGAACTTCGGCGTGACTAATTGTGGTCCTACTTGCCCCTGTATCAATCAAAAACTTTCTGTCTTTCCCTAATACTTGACTGTGAACATAGGGACCTTCTTGATCTACAGGTATCTCGATGAGAGGCAAGCCTACCTCCCTCTCTAGGCTGTTTCATGAATACTGCTGGTACTCTGGATACTCAGACTGTGCATACTGGTACATCTGCTGTGTGACATGCTGTGTTGCAGCGATAGGCTGCGGAGCTGTAACTGTCTGTGGCGCATTCTGTGGCTGAGGAATCTGTGAAACTTGTTCTTGTCTAGGCGGACGTGGTCTTTCTTTAGTCTTACCAGTAGCTATGTTGTGTTTCAGAACTGCACACTCATTTATAAAATGACCTGGCTGTTTACAATAATTGCAGTTCCCTTTAACGGGAGCTGCAGGATGACTGGCTTGATTCGGACCCCTCTTCTGACTGTCTTGAGGAACAGATTGTGCAACTAGTACTTTCATCTTCGTGTCTTTCATACGTTTTCTTTCGTGTTCTTGTTCTTCTCTGATTCTATTCTGGTGGTATTGAAGCATCTGCAACATCTGGGACGGGGTATTAGCTTGCCAGGTACTTTCGACTTTCAAAACTCGATTTTTAATTTGTGGACTTGAATTCTCGACTAATTTAGTAACAAAAAGGTGAGGGTATGACTCACTACTTGTCTTGAGGCCACTGTTGATGCTAAAACATTTTTCAAATCTAGAATAAAAATCACTAATATCTTCGTCTTGTTTCTGTTTACAGGCTGAGATTGCATCCCAGTCTTCTTTTCTAGTTGTCAATAATCTGGGTAAAACTTGTATTAATAATTCTGGTAATTCTTTACATTTATCTCCAAGACCGGTACCTGGTACTCGTGCCTTATCTTCAGCTTCTAGAACTGCCCAATCGATCTTTTTCTCCCCCACCTCCCATTCTTTTTCCTTGAGCTTTTCATACACCCCTGCGGGCAGCAGAACCTTTAACATTTTAATTATATCTGGATACGTGTATTCTCCCATACGGAGCATGTCTTTTAATTCTCTATGGAACCCTGCTGGATCTTTGTCATGACAGGGAATTAATTTCTTCATCTCGAGGAGTTCCATCTTTGTGATCGGAGTGTATACAAACACTCGTTCTAGTTCGCCACCCGTTCCTCTAACTGGGTGGACTTCTCGTAACGGATTCTGTCTCTCCATGTAAAATGGTTTACCTTCTGGGGGTGAGGCAGGAACAAAATGCGGATTCAAAAACGTTCTATATTTGTGACGCTGTTCTAGAATGACACTAATTAAATCGGTACCTAGACCTTTCCATCTATACTGGAGTAACTCGTTCAGGACATCATGTAACGGGCCTGGATCAGAGTGCTGACCCTCATACAATGTAATGAGGTGCTGAATCATATACATACCCACCAGTCGTTGTTCGGCTGGGGGCATTTTCAGAAACATCTGTGCCACTATTTCGTCTGGAAAAGTGGTAGAATCAGTAATCCATCGGACTGCTGATCGGGCTAGTTCTTGTTCATGCATGGTACTTAACTCACTGTAACCGATTCGTGATTTCAGAATGTGATCGGTAGCTTGGAATACTTGTTCTAGAGAACCTTGTTCTGGTGCTGGAGAATGAAAAATAGACTTGTGTTCTAGGCGTAAATGGCGATCTGGAAATCTAGATTTTCCTACATACGCTATTCTGGCGGGATTCTCGTCCTCTACCTCTTCAGTATCAGAGTTACTTTCTTTCTCGCTTACTTGTGCTGCTTTACGCTGTTCGTGTAATTTTATTATTTCTTTACGGATTTTCTTGTACATACTCTCCATAGCACCGACGGTCTTGTGCTTACCCTCGGCTATATTATCACTCCACCTTGTCAGGGTTCTCATTTCAGCCGGATCTTTAGACGGGTAATCTTGTTCCCTTATTAGACAATTGATCAGAAACTTTAATATCATGAGCTGGATCTCGGCTTTCCTTTGAGACATGGCCTCGCTAATACTTTCTGGATCATCCCCTGTACGGATGAAACGATATATTCTGTCTAGATCTTCTTTCATATTCGGTAAGGTGACTAGATACTCGGCCACCTTTCTTACGCGGAATGAATATAAAACCATATTATCCTCGCCTGGGACTGGATCATAGCCGCATTCGGCAAGGGATTTTCTTATTTCTGCTACAGTCTGATGTCTGGGCGTACGCTGTGACGCTTGTGCATGTAATTCGGCTGTCGTTAAACGCTTGTGTGGCGGCGGGGTTTCTGGGACTGTGTCGTCCAAATAGGACGAAATAAAAATATCAGCTGCGGTCTGTTTGTGACGTAGTTTGGTCGGAACTAATGGTAGCGGGAAATTACTGGATGCCTCTGGGGTCGCTTTTGGCAAGCCCTCGGCAAGGAGAGGATACATACCCCTAATAAGGGCATGCCTCTGTCTGTCTGACTGTTCGGCTTTGACTTGTTCACCTATCTCGATTAGTTCTTTTTCTTGTGCTCGTTCTAAGGATTCTCTACTTAATTCTGACTTTCTGATTTCCTTTTCAGTTCTTTTATGAGCTTCTTTGCGCCATAACTCGATGGCATCTTTCTGTGACTGTCTGGCTTTCTTTTTCCATAATGCTTCTTCTACTCGCATGATGCATTCGGCATCCCATGTACCCGATACGGGCCATCTATACTTTTCTTCTAACTGTTTGGTATACTCTACCCATAAATCTAGATACAATATGGCGCTTATGCCATGCTTCTGATACATAAAATGACCTGGACTGTCCCTAGGCGGAACTGGAACTGCTGCTTCCAGCAGACCCTTTCTGGTTTTTAACTGACGTAATTTCGAAAAGAGCGGCATGACTGAACTATAATCTAGACACAATACAATACACAATAAACACGATACTTATTCCCCATTCATACCACGACATTAAAATACATGAAGAACATTTAAAAATAACAGTTCGAACAGAATACTACCTGGAATACGGAACACAGAATACATGAATTTTCTCGAGAACAGAACTGACTAGAACAGGAACTAGATGCACTGCTGCAACAGTACGAAACTTACCGGTCTCATAAAGAGACACGTCAGGACCCGCATCCACCGAAGTGGACACTTCGTTTGTGGGTCTGTGTACCACCAACCCACGGACCAGAGTCAATTAGATTGACCCTGTCTAGATACTACCCCAGTAATGGTACTCACCGGGCAGCAAGAACGGAAGGCCTCAGACTGGACTGGACTGCCTCGACGTCGGACGGACGAACTTCGGACTTCTGTTACGGGTGGGCCTCCGGATACCTCGGACCTTGGACTCTCGGCTTGGGCTCTGGTCGGGACTCGCCGCGTTCCTCCACCGTCTCGTTTGGATGCTGGACCGCCTCCTCCGTCTCCTCCGTCTCCTCCGTGGGCCTGAGGGATACTTGAGGCAGAAATATCTGCCGGTGCGCAGAAGAGTTCCGTCACGACTGCAGAGGGTCAGGGGGTCGGCGTGGCTTCACCGACGCGTGGGGAAAGGGCAAGTCCCTATTCGGGCGCCATTATGTGGTAAATAAATAAATAATACCCTATTTTTGAATGCATGAATGAATAACAGATAGCTCAATAAATAAGAGTCAAAATTCGAGGTAGTAGGAGTTATGCAGGTTTAATACAGGATAAGGACAGGAACAGGACAACCTGCACAGGAATAGGATGACAGGGCCCAGCAGCGCTGCTGGTGTCAGGATCGGGACAAGGAAAAGGATGAACTTTTTAATAACAGTGCATGAGCATATATACATAACGCAAACACATATCATTACATTGCAATAGACGTAGCAGTGGGTGGAGCAGAAGGTGTGACGCGTAGCAGTCGCGAAAGATAAGGGTGAAAAGAGGTGTAACAGGGCGTATACATAGACATGTGATGCAAACGTAACAGAATATGTCATGAATGGGGCGGAAACCATGGAGGGGGCTACCTAAGGAGCCGGGACCTCTAACCTGATGGTGCGCGCAAACTAGCAATGACGTATCACTAGGAGAAGCTGGGGGCTATGAACTCTGTGCTAGGAGCAGAGACTGAAGTCTGGAGAGTCAGGGCGACATGTACCTAAACAGTATCTAGTATCTGATGTTTAGAGAACATGTTGATATAAACTAGAAGTCAGGAGGGGAAAGGCTAACTTGATTCTAAGACTGGACCATGCATTATTCTACATGTAGTGCGTGATGAAGAATATGGAATGACCATTAAATACAGTATTTCTCTAACGTGGAGACGTGAAGGCTAGACAATGACGGAAACTATTGATGCAGTTCAGTAGCTTAGGAATGCAGAGAAGGAGGACTGAACTGATAACTGGAATCATAACATATTCTTGGCAGACTCAGAGGCTGAGCCAGGGTGAGCCGGGCACTGCAAGGCAGGATGTAAGTGAAGGGTCGAGGATACAGGTGGGGGCTGTATCGCTCCTCAGCGAGGTTTCAGGAGACAGGAGCTGAATCTGGTGTCCGGGCCCTTTTGAGGCCTAGAAACGGGGACTTTATAATGGAATAACGTGCACACTGAGAAACGTGGCAACGTAGCTTTACATAGGCCTGATATACGTAGTATTCACGAGAACTGGAAACTGACATACTAGAGGTGGACACAACTATAATTGCGTCTTGAATCGAACATGGGGAATGCATATGCATATTTAATCATGCACACATAACATATGATGGATGACACGTAGGGACACAGAACATGGCAAAATTTACTTTTCCACATAGGTTTGGTTTTGCTATCCTATGCTTTTTTTGTTATGCTATGCTATGTTTTGCTATGCTATGCTAGGTTTTGTTATGCTATGCTGGTGAGGGTGTGTGAGGGTGAGTGAGGGTGTGTGAGGGTTGGGGGTGTGAGGGTGAGAGGGTCGTGAGGGTGAGTGAGGGTGGGTGAGGGTTTGAGGGTGAGGGTGTGAGGGCGAAGGGGTGTGAGGGGGTGTGGGGTGTGAGGGGTGTGAGGGTTTAGGGGGTGTGAGGGTGAGGGGGTGTGAGGGTGAGTGGGTGTGAGAGGGGGTGTGAAGGTGTGTGAGGGTGTGTGAGGGTGGGTGAGGGTGAGTGAGGGGTGTGAGGGTGAGTGAGGGGGTGTGAGGGTGAGGGGTGTGAGGGTGAGGGTGTGTGAGGGTGAGAGGGTCGTGAGGGTGGGTGTGAGGGTGAGGGGTGTGAGGGTGAGGGGGTGTGAGGGTGTGTGAGGGTGAGTGGGTGTGTGAGGGGGTGTGAAGGTGTGTGAGGGTGAGTGAGGGTGAGTGAGTGGTGTGAGGGCAAGTGAGGGTGTGTGAGGGTGAGAGGGGTGAGGGGGTGTGAGGGTGAGGGTGAGAGGGGGTCTGAGGGGGGTGAGGGTGTGTGAGGATGTTGGGGTGGGTGAGGGTGTGAAGGTATGGGTGGGTGAGGGGGGTGAGGGGGGTGAGGGGGTGTGAGGGGGTGTGAGGGTGAGGGTGGGTGAGGGTGAGAGGAATGTGAGGGGGTGAGGGTGTGTGAGGATGTTGGGGTGAGTGAGGGTGAGTGAGGGTGAGGGGGTGTGAGGGTGGGTGAGGGTGTGAGGGTGAGTGAGGGTGTGTGAGGATGAGGGGGTGAGGGTGAGTGAGGGTGAGAGGGTGTGAGGGTGAGGGGGTGTGAGGGTGAGGGGTTGTGAGGGTGAGTGAGGGGGTGTGAGGGTGAGTGAGGGTGTGTGAGGGTGAGAGGGGTGAGGGGGTGTGCGGGTGAAGGTGACTGAGGGTGAGGGTGTGAAGGTATGGGTGTGTGAGGGTGAGGGGGTAAGGGGGTGTGAGGGGGTGTGAGGGTGAGGGTGGGTGCGGGTGAGAGGGTTGTGAGGGGGTGAGGATGTTGGGGTGAGGGTGAGTGAGGGTGAGGGGGTGTGAGGGTGGGTGAGGGTGTGAGGGTGGGTGAGGGTGAGTGAGGGTGTGAGAGGATGAGGGGGTGAGGGTGAGTGAGGGTGAGGGGGTGTGAGGGTGAGGGGTGTGAGGGTGAGGGCTGGAGATGGAACACCACCCCCAGCAGAGGAGCCAAGATTTACTGTAAAACACCATAAAATATATTAAAAAAATAAAAATAAATATAAAACTAACAAGGGCTGCATTGCTAGCCCGTTTGCGAGGCAGTCGTCTTTCCTCTCTTTGCGAGCTTGCCCTTCCGGTTCATTGTGCTCTTGGTGAGGGGGGAGGGGCGGGGCTGTCCGCGCGGGAGACGGAACCTGAAAGCCACCGAGACAGCAGCGCTATAATATTTCATAAAAGAAGGCCACATGAATCACCCCTGGGGAGCCGGGGTGGGAACGGGATGAGGTCAGCGCACAACAGGCCTTTTAACCTTGAACATTGCATCCTGAGGTGGAGACAGACACGTTTATGCTATCTTGTTGCCAGAGCCTTTCAGAAGGAAGAACAATTTCAATAAAATCCCCCGTTTTGTCGTGTAAGCATTATACAATAGCCAGATTGCTGGTGCCTCCTGCTGCTGGCACGCACATTTCTTTAAAATATGCTTTGGGGGCTGAAAGACGTTTTTTTGTTTTTTTTGGGTATGATTGTCGTCTTTACCGAGTTGCTTTTTCTGGCCGAGAGTCACATGGGTATTGTCTGATGCATCGTGGTTGCCTCATAAATGATATCTCAGCGAATTCATGGCTGTTTGTAGCAAAAGGAGATATCCTGATTTTTGCGAAAGAAAAGAACAAGTCCTTAAAAACAAGGGGGCATATTATCAAGGACGGGCAATAAATTATCGCCGCTTTTATAGGCAGGAAACTGCCGATAAAACGGCGATAATGGGCTTGATAATATGCTCTATAGAATTCCTATCGAAGCCCATGTTAGATTTCTTCACATCTAACATGGGCTTCGATAGGAATTCTATAGAGCATATTATCAAGCCCATTATCGCCGTTTTATCGGCAGTTTCCTGCCGATAAAAGCGGCGATAATGTATCACCCGTCCTTGATAATATGCCCCATGAAGTGGGCAAATAGGTGTCACGAGGGAGACGGGGAGAGGAAGGAAGAAGAGGGAACGTGGAGGGAAAGTGAATGCAGCAGGGGCGGAGCGGAGCCCTTTGAAGCACGGCCGCCGTGAAAGAAGTGTGTGTTAATTAGGGGGAGGAGAAGTGAGGCCGAGTGCGCTGGGGAAGCAACAGATGGCTTTAATTTGAAGCTCTCGGAGGCAGGCGGCTCGGATAAAAGCGCGGTCACCAGAACTCATGCACTCGGTCAGGTTTGTGACAGAGGATTTCATCTGCCAAACTCTAAATCACACATAACACACTTTTGGCTCTAAGGTTTTGATTACATTATGTTTATGAGAAATGGTAATCATTCTCAAAAGCTGCTAAGACCCTGCTCAGGTAATTCTGAATGGAAATAAAGTTGATTAGCTTGGTGCAAATCTAAGACATGGCAGCGGAGTCTGAAGAATTGAACTATCAGAATGCTGGGGTGACTGGCAATTCAGAGCAGCTAGCGACCAAAGGCTACTTGGATTGTAATCACAAGCTCTAAAATGGCTCATCATTCTCTGTGACATTCTCATGTCATAGTTTCCTATCTATGTGTGGCTGGTACAGCCTTTCATCCGCTCAAGGTCGATAACATGAATACTTTTTTTTGGTATGATTGTCGTCTTTACCGAGTTGCTTTTTCTGGCCGAGAGTCACATGGGTATTGTCTGATGCATCGTGGTTGCCTCATAAATGATATCTCAGCGAATTCATGGCTGTTTGTAGCAAAAGGAGATATCCTGATTTTTGCGAAAGAAAAGAACAAGTCCTTAAAAATAAGAAGTGGGCAAAGAGGTGTCACGAGGGAGACGGGGAGAGGAAGGAAGAAGAGGGAACGTGGAGGGAAAGTGAATGCAGCAGGGGGTGGAGCGGAGCCCTTTGAAGCACAGCCGCCGTGAAAGAAGTGTGTGTTAATTAGGGGGAGGAGAAGTGAGGCCGAGTGAGCTGGGGAAGCAACAGATGGCTTTAATTTGAAGCTCTCGGAGGCAGGCGGCTCGGATAAAAGCGCGGTCACGAGAACTCATGCACTCGTTGAAATCCGCTTTAGTTAAAGTTTTTGGGTTCACCATAATAGGTCTCTCTACGAGACCTAAAAATCAAATAAAACATATAAATTATATTCCATGCTACTGTTTTTTGAGTAGCTGGTGGTCAAGACATTGGGCACTGTGAGCCATTATTGAAGCAATACAGATCAAGTGGGAATTTTCACATTATTTTCCTTGATGATGGCAAATGACAAATATTCGCTGACACTCTGCCGCACATTATCGTTCGTGCGCTGTATAGTAAAACTCTGGGGCATATTCACGAAAAAGTCCTGCAGTGCAATGCAGCAAGCCACCTTGCTGCGCTGCACTACTTAACTGGGAAAGGGCAGGAATGTGCCATATTTATATGAATACTGCACATGTCCGCTATAGTCCCTGCACTGGAGCCGTTTTGGTTTTCTAGCCCCCACGCGGGCACCCTTGTACCATGGTGAAGGGGTGCCTATGCTGCATGCAGAATTGTTTTTGTACAGGAAGGGGCCCCTTCCTGCACAAAAACAAACCTGAGAAGCATTTGCTCTTTATATATGTGCAGCACAATAATGCACACATAGTACGAGGAAGTAATGAGGATAAATAAAGACATTTCTTCTTGTTATGTCTCTCCTGGGAAGGTATATCCTTTTGGCACATTCCCCGGTTTATCAGTTCTGGTAAATCTAGGAATGTGTCAAAAATCATGAGAATTGCGTTATAACACCCACGCAACGCCAATGGAACACCTCCCTGGTGCAGAGTAAGGCAACACAGCATTTTGCGCTATGTTGCTTTACTCAAGATACATGAAGCCGCCCAGGGCCATGTAAGGTGGCCTTGCTTGGCTTCATAAATCTAATTTTGAGTGGCGTCACTCTTGCACCATGTTGCGTGGTGCAATGGCAACGTAACAGGGCTCCTAATTTTTTTTTAACAGAGTTTTATATAGCGCAAACTTGACCCGAATCGGGTATCTGAGTGCTTTACATAGCACCAGTTGCATTACATGAGGACACATTAATTTTTTTGTTATGGCCCTGTATATCTTTGCAAATTTAGTGGCCATTGCAATGAAAAATGTAATTGACTTTAAATGACAGTGTGCTAACACTATACTTTAGATATATATTTGCGACAGCGTGCTCCAAAATGTTCGACCAGCTACTTACCACACACCTTTAGCACTCTCTTGCAAAATGGCTGTGGCTCATTTGCTAAACTTGCTCTCTGTGTAAAACTTGGATTTTTTACAATCCCTATGACTTCAGTGGTGTAAGTTTGATGGCAGCACCCACACTCTGAAAATTATTCCAGCACCACTGCGCCACTATGGCAGACTCCTAGTACAGATGCGGGGCTTTCCCATGTAATAGACAGAGCGCACCCAGTAGGAGTGCGCAGCACAGACCTCCTGAAGACATAAAAACCTTCTTAGGGGGTCAGTGATACACCTGGTCCTTAAAACCAACAAATAAGAGATTGGCAAGGAAGCTGTAATATCAAGAAAACATATTTATTAACCTCACATGAGGGAGACTGCGTCATACAGTACCCTCAGGCCACTCCAGGAGACAGTCCAAGGAGTACAGAGAACCGGGGCCTTATATATGCATTTATTACATAGTAAGCATAAAACCAAGGGGAGGTCCTGGCACATACAAGCATGTTTATTGACAAATATGGGTATGCAAAATTTGCTTGCTCAACAAAGTGGGAGGAGAGACATTTCTCCTTACAATATTGTATAGGAATCTAGGACCCTAGTGTAATTTTCCCGATTCATGCCCATATATAGGTATAAATTACCTTATCCTTATATAGGCATAGAAATCAATACCATATTTGGACTAAGCCTATGCAGCCCAAATATGGCATGGCTACTTCCACTAAGTTCCGAGAATCAACAACGATTTCTTAGAAAAACCCGCCTTCAGCAGCTAGTGACTTCCCCTCGCCTGAATACTAATTTAACTAGAAAGTCATGGAGTTTTCAAAGAACAGAGTCTTTGAGTGACGTTATTATGTCCAATCATACATCAAACTCGGCATCTTCAAGGTATAAATATGCCTACATTTGCCCAGACAAACACACAGTGGTTTGGAGCAGATCGACTAACTACTTTCCCGACACCCTGCAGCAGCAAGTGCCGAAGGAAGCCGACCCTCCAGCTGACGCACTGAGAGACGCTGTATTTTCTCCTGCCGAGAAATCCAGCTCCAGTGTTTGAATTTGAATTTAAAAGAATTTATAAAGCGTATGTCTACCAAGCGGTTTCTTGGCGCTGGGGGATACTGAAAACCAGGGGCAGGGGGGCAAAGGACTAAGATGGGAAAGCTTGCAGGAAAAGGAACGTTTTAAGGGTCCTTCGAAACTCCATATAAGAAGCAGCAGATCTGATAACAGGCGGGACTGCGTTCCAGAAAGTGGGGGCGAGGACAGAAAATGTAATGCCTCCCGACCTGCTTTTCTTGAAGCGGGGTACAGAGAGAAGTAGCTTGGTAGAGGAGCGTAACTCTCTGCTGGGACAATAGGCCTTAATAGCGGAAGAAATGAAAGCGGGGGGGGGTCCCCGCCCGAGCCTGAAAAGTCGTGCAGCCAGCTTAAAGAGAGCCCGTTCTTTAACAGGTAACCAGTGTAGTTATTTGAGTATGGGAGTAGTGTGATGGGATTTGGGTAGCTCATAAATCAGGCGGGCAGCCTGATTTTGCACTAGCTGGAGGCGTCGAAGGGCATAGGCAGGGACAACGTTGTACACGATATTCCCGTAGTCTAACCGCGATAAAACCATCGCCATTAGAATCAATTTTAAAGCAGGAAAAGAAAAAAACCGAGAGATTTTCCGGATGGTGCGGAGGGTAAAAAAACAGGAAGAAACTACGGAACTAATCTGGGAGTGCAGTGTAAGGTGTTGGTTTAATGTGATCCCAAGTGTTTCGACAGAGGACGACGGTGACGGGGGGGGGGGCCCCAGGGAAGGAGGATAGAAAGTGGGGGACCAGGGACTGCGACTGCCGCCGGTAAGAACTAGCTCTGTCTGTGTTTGCAGGCTACCCTTGCGGGTTGCTGGTAAATCGAGTCCTGAGACAGAGATACAAGACCTCCTTCATTCTAAACCAAGGTACGGAGCTGATTAGACCCTTAGAGAATTCTTGGATAGATTCTTGGCAGAGAAATACTAAACCTAAGCTACTCCTCACTTACTTCTTCCCTTGTACTAGACTTAGGTTAGGTACACCGGGGTAGGCGTATTTTAGAAGCACCAGTTGAGTACTTTTAGTCATTATTTTATCACTGTAAGTATTTTATAAGTTTTAGGCAATTTATGGCTTAGAAACCATATAATGCTTTTACAGTACTACTTTATAATACTTCTCACATGATATGCCTTGTACTTTATAACCAGTATTACGATTGTAGCAGTACATTTCTTATGCTTGAGAAAGAAGACTGTTCAATAAATACTTTTTATTGAAAACGCCCGTCTCTTTATTTTCTCAGCACCTCTGGTGAAATGAAGCATGCACGATTGACTGAGTAAAATAGCTATCTATTGTTTCCGCGACTCTAGAGATTGATTTCTTATTCTTGGGAAACAAAGTTGTCATGTTTATGCGGTTGTCAGAAACTAATCCCTTCTTGTAAATTCGAGAAAGTTTCTAGTGACCTCAGAGCTAGCTGGCACTCACAATTAAGTCTAATATATACGACAGAGACCTAGTCGACCTCAGTCCTACGTCTAAACTATAGTATATGTTATTCCAATGCGCAGAGCCTATTGGGAATATAGGAACTAGACTACATGACGCCCAACGTTTAGTAAGGCGATATTTTAACGCTAGATACTAGAGTAATTCAGTCGTGCTTTTCACATAGACCCCTTTTTCCCGTAAAAACTCCAAAAGACGTCTGGAGTGGGTGAAAGGATAATATCCGCCAAAACTGAGTAGGACGAAAATCCTATGTATTAGTTTTTTTTTTTCAACGTTGAAGGATACAGTGTTCCAAAATATTGTGCACCTAATCTTTGTTTCCTTGAAACTTGTTCTGCAAACTCTTCAGTCAGTAAAATAATGATTTCTGACGAAGAATTAACTGCAGCAGCACAAGCAGTTTTAGATGACAGAAATCTCCTACAGAATGACCCGGTTGTAATAATCATCCCGGTAAATGTAAGAAAAACTATAACTTACAAACTCATAAACAATGGAGTATCATCGAGAGGTGGTAAAGTAATTTTTGTTATAGAGGCACATGAATATCGGCAGACAGAGTTATTCTATTCATGGATTCACTTTCCTTCAGCAGATGGACGGACACACGAGTTCCACTCCTACAAAGCAGAGGAACCTCCAGAGGAATACTTTCCTTACGAGGACATTGAAATTCCATTAACTTACCAAGAGCATCAGCTCTGGTTTAAAGGCGCCCTACAACATCAAAATCACATTACCAGGCTCGGTCCACTAGGTAGACCAGGCGCAACATCGCCAATGTACTAGCCAGCTATACACCACATCCTGACATAGAAAATATGACAGGTCGAGAACTGTTAGCTCAGCTGAAACAGTTAATTAAAATACATAGGCAATTGGTTCAATATGTCATGCGGACCTTAACAGTCCAATCTACTGTAAGGATTCCACAGCACACCCCTTCACCAGGGGAACACAAACAAAATCACAGCACAGACTATACAATCAGTCATTGGTAAATTGCCTGCCAAAAGGGAACAAATTCCGTCTTGGTTGGCACAAAAAATTACTCAGATAGAGGCAGTATTTCCTGATAGTACACCTCATGAGAAACACAGAATTCTGACAATCTGTTTACCAATGGGGATAGTACCACATGTGGAGGACTGTGACACTTGGGGTACAGTCTTTGCTTCAATCTACACAAAAACACATGGTGTTCCGTCCATGGCGGTAATACCAGACGCTCTGAGACAGATTCAAAATGAATACGGACCAGAACCTGCCTTAAATCTTGGTATGAAATTACTAAAAGATTTCAATCAGGTCTCCGCTATACTATTAGCCAACATTAAAGGTGAAGCAGCATCAGTGGCGATCCGCCAAAAGCTAAAAGAAACAGATATAACAGACCAACCATATGAGCTTGCTAGAATTATTGAAAAATCATATGAAGAACTAGGTAGAGATAGTTTGGGTAGGAAACCATTAAAACCCCAACTAATAGAAAATCCTGAAAAGGTTTTTATTGAAAATAATCTAACTACTCCTAAAAAGAAGTGGGAAAATACTAAACAGACACTTCCTAAAGAGAAGCGTTCTCAGTCCAGAGGAAGATCTCCCCATCAGGGAGGTAGGTCTCCACAATGGGAGCCCTCTGAAAAAAGATATAACCTTAGAAATAGGGATAATCTAAGAAAACCTGATAGATATCAAGATACTGATACATGTTCCTCACAGAAATCCGAGAGGAGAGGACGGTCAGACCAGAAAGAGGAACGTGTGAAGTCCAAAGAAGAACAGCACGTTCCAAAAAATAAGAAAACTCAATTCACCAAGAAGAAGGTAGCAAGCGTAAAGATCAGACATGCCGAGGCTCTTGAGGACACAACTCAAGAATGGGGGGTGGGCTCAGACAATGCTAAACAACAGTTGATGGACAGAATGCAGAACAATGTCATACATTCACCCCAGTACAGAGATCTGGGCCTAAATCCATCGTTTTTTTGCACTCCACACCACCCCAGTTCAGACATGGCCATATGCAAATCATGCATACATACAATTTGGGGAGGGTTCAAGGGGCAGTTTAACGACCAAGCACAGTAATTATCCCCCTAAAAGCTTATGAAAAAACAACAAATAACTGTGGGTCTCCAATGGAACTATGTGTGAAAAAACTAGCCGTCTCTCTGCTACAAGAAGGCAGACTACTGGACAGGGAACCACTGTGAAAAATGTCCATCAGTTACAAGATACGTACCGCCCAGTACATCATTTGGTCTACTCCACAGTAGGTAGCCCAATGTCCATCTCCAAGTATATTTAAAGGAGACAAATGACTGGTGGATGTTGTTATTGTTGTAACTGTAAGCAGTGCATATGTGATTTTAGTGAAAAATAGTGAAAAAGTGTTCAGAGTAAAATTGGATAGGGCATGTAATGTAAACTTTATTCTGGAGCCATGCCCTTCCAAATATAAAACCAATAAGGTGCAATGTAGTCAGATGTTTCAAACAAATACCTTCTGACTGGGTTATCTGGTCGACATGTTTCTGCGGACTTACACGGTCAATGGTAGTACCTGCCGCTTCCTCAGGACCCATAGACTAAATTGCTACTGCTTATGTGTGAAAAAAATATATATAAGAAATGAAAAATAAATTTTCAATAGGACATCCGTGAACATTAATGCTGAAAGTCACTAGTTCACTTACAGTTTTTCTCCTTTGGTATAGAAGTCCATTAATAAATTCGCCAGGATATCCACACATAGATAAAAATAAACAAAATGCAATAACACAATCGTTAGTAAAGGTTATAATTTAGACATTGCTATCATGTGAATATTCGCATAAAAGGTATATTAACCTAAGTATGCCCTCCAATGTTCATTCATAACATAGGACTCACCTCAATTTATGAGGGGAAAGGCCTCGCCTCACCTGGCAAACAGCTCAGGGACATGAAGCACCGCTCTGTGTTGTAGAAAATATATTTTAGAGTTTAGGAAGAAGACACGTGACTATTCAAAGGTGTACATCTCGCTCACAATAGAATGTATATTACTTGTTTTCAATTTTTTAAAAATTAAGTATCCAAATTGTTCCATTGCTCGTTTATTTAAGTTGCTATCATTACAAAGCGTTCCATTAGCTGAACACATCAGAGCATTACTCGAGCAGGTCTGTACAGAGTAACACCCGTAGCTTGTTCTTTTACATAGGTGCTTCCTCTCGTTTAGCAAACCTACCCTGTCTCATCACGGACACGCTTGCGCCACAGTTACATAATGTGAGCGGACTATTTAACATGACCGCCTTACATGTACTTGTATCCCGCTTACATTTTAAGGGGAGGGGGGGGAAGGAGTGTTAAATCAGTATGTCTCGTCGCCACACACCCTTACCTGTCCGTCGGTACTTCTAACAGCCTACCGTGCTGTTTGGGGAGGTACCGCGGATCAGGTCGGGTGCTTCCTTTTTGTTTTGCATGCTGATCCGATTGGTCCCCTGCGCTGTTACTGAACTACCCAGGAACCTGGGAAATGTAGTTCCCTTACCGATCACCTCACTGTTATGTGAAGCGTAACGATAAATGCGCTGTCCACCCTGCCTATTCATACGAAAGGGTCATGGGTGATCTAAATTAGAGATAAACATTTCCTCTGTTGATACGGTCTCTTGACTATAAGGGCATTTGTGATATAAGGTGAAATATATCTCTCTGCTTGGACGCTCGTTTCTCCCTGAGCACATACGATGCATACCTCCCATTGCCAATTCTAGTGCATGAGACTTAAGAAAAGGGGATGTTATCTCCCACTATGTATCTAAAGATTACAAAAAACAGCATTGTGTGATTAAATTCATAGTCAACATTAATCGCGTTTTCAAAGACAAACTGATGTATTGTGGGATGTGTAGTCCTACCATGTATTCTACCTAATAATTAGGTCCCAGATACATACATCACTTTTAATAGGACTCAAAATCGCTACCTTCTACGTAACTACCTCAGATGTCATGTTGGTGGATGGCCATAAGATCACCCCGTCACTTATGTACACTCTGCACACTTCATTGTATGTATCTTTCATGGCTCAAGAGAATCCTGCGGACAGCTACATGGTCTAAAGAGTCATCCACGGGATATCTTCATTCAATCCGGCCTTGTCACAGTTAAGTCTATACACCCATTTTTGTTCTATCTTGAAAAGGTGTCTTGACACATCTGTAATGTGTGCTGGTATTTTGGGCTGCTCCAACACTGTCCATTCAAAGTCTGTAGGTTTATGGCCCACTTGGATATAGTGATTTGTTAAGCGAGTCGCTTGTTTTTTGCACCTGATTGTGCTCTTATGCTCCGAGATCCTTATTTTAATTTTTCTAGTTGTCATGCCGACATACTTAAGTTTACATGGACACGTGATGAGATAGATCAAATTGCTACTATTGCAATTTGTGAACCGTGTCTGTTCCCAGTTGCGACTTGTCCCTATATCTATGGACATTGTATGTTTAGTCTGGGGACATGCGGCACAGTTTCCACACGGATGGTGCCCTGTTACAGGTGGCATGTCCCATAGTGTGCCTATTTGGTGTGGCTCTCTGGCTGTCGGTCTAGTATGGATCAATTGATCTCTCAGGTTAGTCGCTCTCTTGAACGCAAAAAGTGGCTGTTCCAAGGTGTCTTTGCCAGTGTTCAAAATCTTCCAGTGCTTACGTACTATGCGTTGAATAGCATTGGGCCTAGTACTGAAAGTATTAACGCATGTAAGTCTGTCATTCTTCTCTTTGAGTACTGGTGGATCTAGTAGGGCTTCCCGGTTATTGTTTGCTGCCCTCTTCTTTGAGCGTTTTATCAGTTTCTTCGGGTAGCTCCTATCGCCCAGTTGTTGGGCTAGATCTTCAGAATGTTTTTCGAAGTCTTCTTTGGATGAGCAGTTCCGATGTACTCGTAAGAACTGTCCATACGGTAGGTTGTCACGCAAGGACTTCGGATGGCAGCTGGTATATGTAAATGTAAATGTAGTTGAGCTTATATAGCGCACAGCTACCCGCAGTGGGTTTCCCGGCGCTTGCTTAGGGAACCCTTCCTGGTATTCCCCTGTGAGATAGCAGGGTATCCACAAGGTGAAAGTCAGGCATCCCGCCGCGAGGGGCCGTTGTGGAGATTAAGCAAGCTATTGCCCAGAGTCGCAGAGTGTGAACCCGTGAGTCGAGGAGGCACCGGGGCGAGAATTATCGAGTCCGTGGAATTTTTAGCCCAAGACCGCCGAGGCGGGGAATTGAACGCTGGTCCAGGACCGATCTCAGCTTCCGGGTCTGCTGCCTCTAACCCCTGAGCCACACTTCTCCACAATATTCTAACAAAGAGTTCCGAGCCATAGGCTTCTTATATAGCTCTGATTTGAGACCTTGTGGTGTTGGTGTTATCAAAAGATCTAGGAAAGCCAGAGAGTGGTTGCTACTTTCCAATGTGAAACATAAAAAGTTATTACGGTTATTCAACCAACTGTGGAAGGCCTGAAGGGAGATGACATCACCACGCCAGATCACAAAGATGTCATCGATGTATCTTTTCCACATTCGTATTGATGTCATATACGGATTGTCATTGTTGAGGACGTAGTCCTGTTCGAATTTGTGCATATATAAATTCGCCAGGCTAGGAGCAAAAACGCTGCCCATGCTCGTCCCAGATGTTTGTAGGTAGCACTGGCCTTCAAACTCCAAAAAATTCTCTTTCATGGCTATTGTAGCCAGATTCATAATCAAAGAGACGGGGGTTATTGAATCCAGGTCTCGATCACCCAACAAGGTTTCTATCGCTTCTAAGGTTTCATTTTGGGGGATAGAGGTATACAATGACTCGACGTCAAAGGAAACCAAAAGGTCCGTTGTGGGATCGAATTCCATGTCAGGCAAGAGTCTCAGTAGATCTTTTGTGTCCTGCAAATAGGTAGGCATTAGTTTATCCATAGGTCTTAGAAAAAAATGGCTATATGCAAATCAGCCTTGACCCTGTGCCTCATGGGAACAGTCCAGCCCGAACTGCCAAGCCATGTCTTTCCTGGAGCGGAATCAAGCATTCTAGAACCGGTTTCTGGCTATCAGCCGTCTTCAGCCAGGATAGCTTGACTCCAGTGGTGTGGAGAGCATGGAACTCACGTCTGAGCATACCCATCCCACTCGGGGTGACAAATGCAAAACAACAGTTGATGGACAGAATGCAGAACAATGTCATACATTCACCCCAGTACAGAGATCTGGGCCTAAATCCATCGTGTTTTTGCACTCCACACCACCCCAGTTCAGACATGGCCATATGCAAATCAGCCTTGACCCTGTGCCTCATGGGAACAGTCCAGCCCGAACTGCCAAGCCATGTCTTTCCTGGATCGGAATCAAGCATCCTAGGACCGGTTTCTGGCTATCAGCCGTCTTCAGCCAGGATAGCTTGACTCCAGTGGTGTGGAGAGCATGGGACTCACGTCTGAGCATACCCATCCCACTCGGGGTGACAAATGCAAAACAACAGTTGATAGACAGAATGCAGAACAATGTCATACATTCACCCCAGTACAAAGATCTGGGCCTAAATCCATCGTTTTTTTGCACTCCACACCACCCCAGTTCAGACATGGCCATATGCAAATCAGCCTTGACCCTGTGCCTCATGGGAACAGTCCAGCCCGAACTGCCGAGTCATGTCTTTCCTGGACCGGAATCAAGCTTCCCAGGACCGGTTTCTGGCATTACAGCCGTCTTCAGCCGGGCTTGCTTGACTCCAGTGGCAAAGTGAGCAAGGGACTCACGTCTGAGCATACCCTGCCAACTTAGGGCGAACAAAGAAAAACCAAAGGTGGTGATGGACGGAGCGTTGACAATACAAACACTCACCCCCAGTCAACTGATCTGGGTTTAATCCATCACCGTTGTTTAGCTAACTCCGCCACCCCAGTTCAGACATGGCCATATGCAAATCAGTCTGACCCTGTGCCTCATGGGAACAGTCCAGCCCGAACTGCCAAGCCATGTCTTCCCTGGACCGGAATAAAGCTTTCCGGTCCGGTCCAGGGAAGACATGGCTTGGCAGTTCGGGCTGGACTGTTCCCATGAGGCACAGGGTCAGACTAAATTAGAGATAAACATTTCCTCTGTTGATACGGTCTCTTGACTATAAGGGCATTTGTGATATAAGGTGAAATATATCTCTCTGCTTGGACGCTCGTTTCTCCCTGAGCACATACGATGCATACCTCCCATTGCCAATTCTAGTGCATGAGACTTAAGAAAAGGGGATGTTATCTCCCACTATGTATCTAAAGATTACAAAAAACAGCATTGTGTGATTAAATTCATAGTCAACATTAATCGCGTTTTCAAAGACAAACTGATGTATTGTGGGATGTGTAGTCCTACCATGTATTCTACCTAATAATTAGGTCCCAGATACATACATCACTTTTAATAGGACTCAAAATCGCTACCTTCTACGTAACTACCTCAGATGTCATGTTGGTGGATGGCCATAAGATCACCCCGTCACTTATGTACACTCTGCACACTTCATTGTATGTATCTTTCATGGCTCAAGAGAATCCTGCGGACAGCTACATGGTCTAAAGAGTCATCCACGGGATATCTTCATTCAATCCGGCCTTGTCACAGTTAAGTCTATACACCCATTTTTGTTCTATCTTGAAAAGGTGTCTTGACACATCTGTAATGTGTGCTGGTATTTTGGGCTGCTCCAACACTGTCCATTCAAAGTCTGTAGGTTTATGGCCCACTTGGATATAGTGATTTGTTAAGCGAGTCGCTTGTTTTTTGCACCTGATTGTGCTCTTATGCTCCGAGATCCTTATTTTAATTTTTCTAGTTGTCATGCCGACATACCTAAGTTTACATGGACACGTGATGAGATAGATCAAATTGCTACTATTGCAATTTGTGAACCGTGTCTGTTCCCAGTTGCGACTTGTCCCTATATCTATGGACATTGTATGTTTAGTCTGGGGACATGCGGCACAGTTTCCACACGGATGGTGCCCTGTTACAGGTGGCATGTCCCATAGTGTGCCTATTTGGTGTGGCTCTCTGGCTGTCGGTCTAGTATGGATCAATTGATCTCTCAGGTTAGTCGCTCTCTTGAACGCAAAAAGTGGCTGTTCCAAGGTGTCTTTGCCAGTGTTCAAAATCTTCCAGTGCTTACGTACTATGCGTTGAATAGCATTGGACCTAGTACTGAAAGTATTAACGCATGTAAGTCTGTCATTCTTCTCTTTGAGTACTGGTGGATCTAGTAGGGCTTCCCGGTTATTGTTTGCTGCCCTCTTCTTTGAGCGTTTTATCAGTTTCTTCGGGTAGCTCCTATCGCCCAGTTGTTGGGCTAGATCTTCAGAATGTTTTTCGAAGTCTTCTTTGGATGAGCAGTTCCGATGTACTCGTAAGAACTGTCCATACGGTAGGTTGTCACGCAAGGACTTCGGATGGCAGCTGGTATATGTAAATGTAAATGTAGTTGAGCTTATATAGCGCACAGCTACCCGCAGTGGGTTTCCCGGCGCTTGCTTAGGGAACCCTTCCTGGTATTCCCCTGTGAGATAGCAGGGTATCCACAAGGTGAAAGTCAGGCATCCCGCCGCGAGGGGCCGTTGTGGAGATTAAGCAAGCTATTGCCCAGAGTCGCAGAGTGTGAACCCGTGAGTCGAGGAGGCACCGGGGCGAGAATTATCGAGTCCGTGGAATTTTTAGCCCAAGACCGCCGAGGCGGGGAATTGAACGCTGGTCCAGGACCGATCTCAGCTTCCGGGTCTGCTGCCTCTAACCCCTGAGCCACACTTCTCCACAATATTCTAACAAAGAGTTCCGAGCCATAGGCTTCTTATATAGCTCTGATTTGAGACCTTGTGGTGTTGGTGTTATCAAAAGATCTAGGAAAGCCAGAGAGTGGTTGCTACTTTCCAATGTGAAACGTAAAAAGTTATTACGGTTATTCAACCAACTGTGGAAGGCCTGAAGGGAGATGACATCACCACGCCAGATCACAAAGATGTCATCGATGTATCTTTTCCACATTCGTATTGATGTCATATACGGATTGTCATTGTTGAGGACGTAGTCCTGTTCGAATTTGTGCATATATAAATTCGCCAGGCTAGGAGCAAAAACGCTGCCCATGCTCGTCCCAGATGTTTGTAGGTAGCACTGGCCTTCAAACTCCAAAAAATTCTCTTTCATGGCTATTGTAGCCAGATTCATAATCAAAGAGACGGGGGTTATTGAATCCAGGTCTCGATCACCCAACAAGGTTTCTATCGCTTCTAAGGTTTCATTTTGGGGGATAGAGGTATACAATGACTCGACGTCAAAGGAAACCAAAAGGTCCGTTGTGGGATCGAATTCCATGTCAGGCAAGAGTCTCAGTAGATCTTTTGTGTCCTGCAAATAGGTAGGCATTAGTTTATCCATAGGTCTTAGAAAAAAATGGCTATATGCAAATCAGCCTTGACCCTGTGCCTCATGGGAACAGTCCAGCCCGAACTGCCAAGCCATGTCTTTCCTGGAGCGGAATCAAGCATTCTAGAACCGGTTTCTGGCTATCAGCCGTCTTCAGCCAGGATAGCTTGACTCCAGTGGTGTGGAGAGCATGGGACTCACGTCTGAGCATACCCATCCCACTCGGGGTGACAAATGCAAAACAACAGTTGATGGACAGAATGCAGAACAATGTCATACATTCACCCCAGTACAGAGATCTGGGCCTAAATCCATCGTGTTTTTGCACTCCACACCACCCCAGTTCAGACATGGCCATATGCAAATCAGCCTTGACCCTGTGCCTCATGGGAACAGTCCAGCCCGAACTGCCAAGCCATGTCTTTCCTGGATCGGAATCAAGCATCCTAGGACCGGTTTCTGGCTATCAGCCGTCTTCAGCCAGGATAGCTTGACTCCAGTGGTGTGGAGAGCATGGGACTCACGTCTGAGCATACCCATCCCACTCGGGGTGACAAATGCAAAACAACAGTTGATAGACAGAATGCAGAACAATGTCATACATTCACCCCAGTACAAAGATCTGGGCCTAAATCCATCGTTTTTTTGCACTCCACACCACCCCAGTTCAGACATGGCCATATGCAAATCAGCCTTGACCCTGTGCCTCATGGGAACAGTCCAGCCCGAACTGCCGAGCCATGTCTTTCCTGGACCGGAATCAAGCTTCCCAGGACCGGTTTCTGGCATTACAGCCGTCTTCAGCCGGGCTTGCTTGACTCCAGTGGCAAAGTGAGCAAGGGACTCACGTCTGAGCATACCCTGCCAACTTAGGGCGAACAAAGAAAAACCAAAGGTGGTGATGGACGGAGCGTTGACAATACAAACACTCACCCCCAGTCAACTGATCTGGGTTTAATCCATCACCGTTCTTTAGCTAACTCCGCCACCCCAGTTCAGACATGGCCATATGCAAATCAGTCTGACCCTGTGCCTCATGGGAACAGTCCAGCCCGAACTGCCAAGCCATGTCTTCCCTGGACCGGAATAAAGCTTTCCGGTCCGGTCCAGGGAAGACATGGCTTGGCAGTTCGGGCTGGACTGTTCCCATGAGGTACAGGGTCAGACTGATTTGCAAATGGCCATGTCTGAACTGGGGTGGCGGAGTTAGCTAAAGAACGGTGATGGATTAAACCCAGATCAGTTGACTGGGGGTGAGTGTTTGTATTGTCAACGCTCCGTCCATCACCACCGTTGGTTTTTCTTTCTCAGACAATGCTAGACAGCGCACCAGAAGTCACCATAGCTCGCAAGATCCTGATGGATCATCTGGAGACAGTGGACTTGAATGAATGCATTCAAGTTGAAACTGCCAACACCAGGGTTAGTGTACCCTACAAGTTATATGAAATAACACTCCGGATGTAGGGGGACATACCTAGAAAAATAAAAGCACTCTTTTGGGAGAAGCTTTCTAAGGGTTATGACATTCTTCTAGCTGAACAAGACTGGCCACCTGAATTTGTCAGGGAGTGCCCACATGGCGAAGAGATCATTATGCCAGCCTTCTCAAATCATATTCCTATTCATAAAAAATACACCTATGCCAGAAAATGGGCTGTGGCCCAGGCTCCAGCATTATATAAAAATCATGTGGGATGGGATGAGGACTCTCCTCACCATAAAATGTTCCCCTCCCACTATCTCGCTCCACTTCCCCGTGTGTCTCTCTCTGCCCTTGTTTCCACCTCCTCTGTCTCTCTCTCCCCATCTCACCTCCATGCGTTTCTCTCTCTCTGCCCTTGTTTCCTTCTCTCTCTAGCTCCTTCCCCTTCTAATCCTTTTGTGTGTCTCTGTCTGCCCTTGTATCCATCTCCCCCTCTCTCTCGCCCCCCTTCTGACCTCCAGCTGTGCCTCTCTCCCTCTGCCCATGTTTCCTTCTCCCCCTCTCTATGTGGTTCCACTTCTGACCCCCTGTGTATATCTCCCTCCCGCTGCCCTGGTTTCCATTTCACCCTATATTCCGCTCCACTTCTTTGTGTGTGTACTTCTCTCTCCTCTAGTTTCCGTCTCACCTCCCTCGATGCCTGACCCCCATGTGTCACTCTTTTCCTCTGCCTTGTTTCCATCTCCCCTCGCTCTCTGGCTCGACGCCTGACACCCCCGTGTATCACTCTCCCCCTCTGCCTTTTTTCCATCTCCCCCTGCCCCCGCTCACTTCCTTCACTTCTTCACTTTGCTTGAGAAAAATACAACCTTTCAGTTCACTCCTAACATTCTGAAACAAGTATTGAAAATGCAATAGCTCGTGCCTTTTATTACATTAAAGCCATTTGCTTTGCTATACAATACCATTAGCAAAGCAAATGGCTTTAACTTAATCAAAGGCAAGACCTATTGCATTTTCAATGCTTGTTCCAAGATGTTATTACTTTTTTTCTTCAGGCAGGATATTACTCTTGTCTAGTACATAATTTGAATTGAGCCACAGTACAATTGGGTTGTAGCTGCAGGCAGAGCAAATTTCTCTCAGTATGATGTTCGATGGGGAGAGGATGTGGCACTCTGGCCAGAGCTGCCAAATTTGGACCTGGAGAACCAGGTTCAGCGTTCATGACCAGTCCACCATACAACTCTACTGATGGAATACATTCCCATGCTATACCTTAGAAGGCCCAGACAGACCTTAGAAACCCTGGTGTCTTAGCACCAGTAGGTGGACCCTTGCGGTGGCAAATGTGGGTTAACCTTGAAGGCCTGTCCGCCACAATCCATACTGAAGTTCACCTCCAGTTTTGCGGGCAGGCATTTGAAGCAGCACACCCTAGAGCGATAGTGACTCTGTCACTGCGGTCACATGATGATTGAGGCCAGTCCACCTCACCCACTGGTATCCCCATTGGCCTTTTTCAGCGGTAGTAAAGCAGTTCACTGGGGATCGGCAATCCAGGATTTGCATATTCACAAAACTAAGATTGCAAACTTCACTGTTTCTCTGCTTCATGCATAAGCACTTTAAACATCTGCTGCCTACTCTGGGGCCACTGTAATTATGCATCAATGTAAGACAAAATTATGTCACAGTGTTGACTAAAATATGCAGCAAAAAAAAGACTGCAGCGTAATACGGTACATTTTATGATACTTTATTATTTTGACATTCTTATATATACTAACTGCCTCCGCAAAGATTTTGCATCATTAGTACCTGTGTAATATACAAATGCAGCAGTGACAAAGGTGACCAGTCAACCTTTGTAAAGGGCCCTCCACTTCTCAGCAACATAAGTCACAATTTTATTTTACATTTCTGATCCGTTTGAGCTACAAACAATTATTTTGTTGAAATTGTTATATTATGGAGCAGATGATGTATTATGTGGCAAATATGGTACAGCCATAATTAAGTGGAAAACATTTGTAAACTAGGATATTTTGCCATTGATGTTTAAGCTGCTCTTGTGGAAAAAGGGAGGTGAAGTGCAGATGACAGAAACTGCATGTCCCGGAGACAGATGGCTTGTGATTCCACTTGTAAGCATATTTGTCATATTCTGTGAGCGGAAGCATATCACACTTTGTTAATGTATTTAAATGTCAATAACTCATATTAAACCTGTGTATTGGTTGAATTAAATAACATAATACGTAGTAACCGGTTAGTGAAGTGCCACACAAATACTAAAAATAGGAAAGTTTTGCTCTTTCTGGCCACACCTCTGACTGCGCCCACAGACCCAAATCTCAGGGTATTCTCGCCCTCTGATTCTCCGCCCACAGATATCCTACTTTTTTCCCCCACTTCGACCACTGTTTCCTGTTTGTTGTGTTTTGAATGTCGAGGCCTCATGAACTGAACTATTATCGTAGCCTGACTGTGGGGTTAATCACAGCAGTTGCAGATCACAGTTGTCTCAGGTGGGAGCTGGGGCTTGAAATTAGGAATCACAGACTGCATACGGCACTTTCCCTGTGCCTTCTTATTTCACTAATGAAGCCTAGTAAAGGTACCAGATGACATTGTTCTATGTTAGGATTTTAACTTTTTTAATTAATGGCGGAGAAGCAGTGTCGTATTCAAACAGTGTTGGAGACGACATTGGAACTCGTTGTCTAATGTAGGAGTATTTGATTCCAACCTGTATTATAGCGAGGCAGCAAGTCTTGTTCACGTCTTTAGACAGGTTTTAGTTGAGTGTTCTAACTGAGCAGCACTCCACAGCTGACCAGACTGCAGAACTTTATTGGTTTCTTGCCATGTACAGACGGGTTATGGTTGAACGTGTGTACTAAGTAGCACCTACATGTAGATGAGACTATAGAAATAGGTTGGTCCCGCACTCATTCCCACAAAACTATCTCTTACATAAGACATAGGTATAGTTTCAACTATGATAGTAAGCTGGATCCCTTATGTTTTGTAGGATAATATCAGCACAAGCGGTTCCACAAAGTCTTGGATTATAAACCCTGCACATTCAATTAACCCCGAGTGGCTGACGCCCAATAACTTACGGACCTATATCAGCATATTGATGGTAAGAACTATAATAACAGTTTCTGATTAGCCACCTTACTCTGAGGAACTTACTGTCCAAGATACAACAAGCATATTTTGAATTTGATGTTTTTTGTAGAATCGTTTGGCCCGCTCAGCACGCTTTTGTAATTTTCAAACAAGTGAGAAGAGGACTATGCAACTCTCACTAAGTGGCCTGGGTTGATAAGAGCCACAGCTAGGTTTGAACATTCTTTTCAGGTGCCCGAACACTTGTTTTTTCGTATCCAACTATCTTATACTGTCCTCACATATTGGTAATAGATTACAGTCAATTTGATTTCTGTTTTCTGATTTTCATGCCTTTTTGCCTTGGGACATTTGGAAGCTATTCTAAGAGAAGCTGTTTCAGCTTCAATCTTCTTACTTTTTGGTTGAAATAGTATCCTCTCATTACGCTAATATTATATCTTTGGTCACATTGGTGGTTGGTGATATTTAGCTAATTGGAGCTATGAGAGATTCTTTTTATCTCACTAGCTTATAGCAATTAATCATGAGGAGACACATGTTGCACAGAACCATATCTATGTTTTGGGAGAAATTAATCTGTTAATTATCCTTTGCAAATTTACTTGGTGACATGACTAAAGCATGCAACAGCCCCCTATTATTAAATAAACATATATATTACCTACTGGCGGTCGCCAGTAGGTATATATAGTTAGGATTTTTTTCCTATGGGATTTTTGAAAATTCTATGTCAAATAACTTTGGCGTTTGTGGACGGAATTGGCTGAAATTTTCAGGAAAATGGCACATTTTGTTTCTGAGCAGCCCCTGAAAATTGGGGGGGGGTTCGTCCAGGGGGGGTCGAGAAAAAAGGGGGGTCCCAAAACGTGTTTTTAACATTGAGTTTTCCATAGGGCGGTTGGCCTCACTTTTAGCCCGAACGGCTGAATGGATTTGCACGAAACTTGGCAAAATTGTAGGGACTGGTAGCCCGATGTGCCTTTTGTAGGTCTCAATATATGTGCTACAGTGGATTTTGAGAAATTAACGTTTAAAAAAAGATATATATCTGTAACAGCGGACCGGGCAGCGCTCCAGTACGCGTACTTTTCGCGCAACGGAGCTTTGTGAAGCGAAGCTGATTGGTTCTCCGGCGTCTGTAAACATTCCAAACAGTCCGTAGCGGCCGCCATCTTGTCTCTCGGTAGGATCGAGAGACAAGAGGAGGCCAAAGCGAAGGGGCAAATGACCATAAGGGGGCATAGTAGATCCTCGCTGACCCCCTAGGTTTGATGTGGAGGTTTTAAAAGGGCCCCGCGGGGGAAAAAAAAATAATAATAATAATAATCGAACGGCTGAATGGATTTGCACGAAACTTGGTAAAATATTAGGGACTGGTAGCCCGATGTGCCTTTGCTAGGTCTCAATATATGTGCTCCAGTGGATTTTGAGAAATTAACGTTCAAAAAAAGATATATATCTGTAACAGCGCTCCGCTTCGCGTAACGGAGGTTTGCGAAGCTGATTGGTCATTCTGTCACTGGGCTATAGTTGGGCTACATCTGGCTGATATTTGGGCTACATTTGTTTTTTTTGTCTCTGGCGGCCATCTTTGGGCTACATTGGGCTACATTGGGCTTCATTGGGCTTCATTGGGCTACATTGGGCTACATTTGGGCTCCAACATATATATAGGCCAATGTAGCCCAATATATATTTTTCAAAGTTAATTTTCGTAAAAACCACTGGAGCATATATCTTGAGACATAGCAAAGGCACATCGGGCTACCAGTCCCTACAATTTTGCCAAGTTTTGTGGAAATCCATTGAGCCGTTCGAGCTAAAAGTGAGTCCAACCGCCCTATGGAAATGATGGAAATGAATGGGTAATTTGTAATTAGCAAATAGCTCATCGCAAACTAGGAATGGTAAAGAATCGCTATTTATTCCTTAAAGTTCGCTATTTAGGAAATGCAAAAAACTTTGATGATACATATGGCGGTTCATCTCTAACAAGATAAGAAGCATAGGGATAGATTTATGATGACTGGCGCATCACCAGGGATGTGTTAGTCATTCTGTGCCGCTGTTCCGTCACCTATGGTGTGCTGCATTTACAATGCGGCGCATCATGGGGCAAAAACAGCACAGATGCGTGATGTATCTGTGCCGTAAAGGTGGCGCATTGCTGGAGTTGTATCGCAAGTGTGATGAAGCTCCAGCAAGGGTCGGGGGTGCCCCTGTCGCAGGGTTTCTGTTCTCACACAGAACTGTGGACAGAGGATTGGAACCTCGGCGAATTAGGGTGCCCCAAAACTCACCTTAGTAATCAAAAACCCCTTAGCAAGCTAGGTACAGTGTCACATTGGATATAACAAACTCTCAATGTTTAGACAATCCAGAATATGAACTTATAGTACCTCAGGATACGTGGAACTCATGAACAGTCGGTCGTTATATATTTCTTAGAAACCAGAACATGGAGTTAAGAAGAACACATGTGTATTTGAAATGTTTATTTACTAATGCCGTCTTCTCAGGCGTAGTATCTTAGATAATACAAGTACACATATTATCAGTAGCAAAATTACCAGCATAGTTACTAGTACATAAAAAGCGAATGGTGACAGTATGTTAACATGCTGTAAATGAATAAGAGTTAGCAACACTTATAAGCAGCCGCGGGCCGTGGAGGGAGTTAGGGTGGGGCAGGGAGGCGGGGAGGGGGAGGGGCAGGGTAGAGAGGGCTCCACCCTGCCCCTCCCCCTCCCCGCCTCCCTGCCCCACCGTAACTCCCTCCACGGCCCGCGGCTGCTTATATCTCACCCTCCCTAATACACATATTATATTATTTGCTAAGAAGGTCTGTTTGTGTTGGTTTAGGGCGTGCCCATACTTTAGTGTCTTAGATTTGAAGGAATCACATCAGCATACACCAGCTCTCTCTTCATGTGAACCGCATCAACTGTTGTGTATGTGTGTTCGGCAAAGCAATATAAAACCCGTCTCATGCCCAGAATTGGCAGAAGCTGCACTTATGTTATGAGTATGAAGTCGTGGAGATCAGACCTCATAACAATTCTGTATCGTGTTGTTCTTGAAACTTCAGCACTCGCTGTACAGATATAGTTTAACAAGCAAAGCAGATAGTAGAGCAATAACATATTATTCTCATGTAAACCACGATGAACTACTAGGTTGAAAGCTAAAGCAACAACTAAGTGTCGTGTGCAGAAGTTGCAAAAAAGGAAAAATGGCGTTTAAACCGGTAATGAGCCCATGCTAACTTAACACGGTGTAAAGATATCCAGGACCTAGATGACACCTCCCCATGATCCGGAAACGAACTGAATAAGATAATAGAAGTGCCATCTCATGAGAGCAGATTGCAACTTTATATGTGGACGGTCCGCAAGGTAAAACATTAAAAACTAGGAAAATTTAATGCTAAAGAAAAATAAAACAGCCAAGTACTTTATCGAGTCTTAAGCCAATAGGCAAGCTAAATAATAAAAACTTGACAAATAAGTCAATGAATTGTCAATGAAATGCTAGTACTCAGCATATCAAACATGAAAAAGGTCTATGACATAACTGTGTATGCAAAATAAGCTGCAACAGCCTCCAATAGGAAGTCACCGTCTTCATCCGAAAAGAGTTCAGCCATCCAATTTAAAAGCGGAAAAGAACATACGTGCTCTCCCAGCACCGGATCCTCTATCACCATCAGAGGACAGCTCGGTGGGTTTTCAAGAAAGCTCTGTTCCAAGAAAGACTGTGTTGCCGCCAGTAAATTCCAGGGACCAATTAGTCCATGCATCAATGCCACAGCCATAATCCTTTCGCCAGGACAAACCAACTCGTGAGTAATGATAGGAGTCATCAGCTGATTAAAGTCGACGTCAGGAGAAACCGGTCCGCAGAGACACAAATCAATGGCCCAATCGAAATCACAGGTCAGGCAGTGAAATACAGGCTGGACACAGGTGAAGTAGGAGAATCGAAAAGATAATCCATATGCCGTGCTTAATATCGCCAACGGCATTGTGCCATAATATTCTAGCATGCGATTGCGGAACAGTGTCAGCAGCTGCAGGGCGGGAGCTTGCACAGGAGGGACATCCATATTTAAAAATGTAAAAAAGCACAAGAGCGTCCGCTGGTAATGCAAGTAAAAATGGGAATCCACGAAGCACAGTGGAAAAAATAGAATGAAAGAAAGCAGGGATGACTCCAAAGATTTTCTCAAATGAAGTCACGAGACCACTGGTAACAACTTTAAAAAAGTGCGCCAGGGCCTTTGTGGAGGACGCGTTAAAGATAGTCCGAACCATCTTGCTGAAATGGAAAGGCGAATCAGTATTGAAAAGGGTCTGCACCTCTGTACGGGTGTTCGCTATGTGAAGCACGAAAGTTTCACGGGCCGAACTCAAGGCCACCTCTCTCTGAGACAAAATAGCTCTTATTCTTGCCATGCCGTTGAAATCTGCTCCCAAGGTTGGTATTTGTGGCCAGATTGAAAACTCCCTATGTTCATGTGTGGGAGGAAATAGAACATTTCTGCAGCAAATAACCCGTTCACTTACTGTTACGATAAAAGGAATACTTTTAATTAACCCAGAACAATCTTCATTATTGAGCATCAAATAACTACCATTTTCCAACAACTTGAACGTGGGGATGATAGCAGGAACTGGCGTGCCTTGCAACACGCAAGCCATATTTGGTCGGTGTTTGTTGCATGAACCGTGTAACTGTATGTGCCTACACATTAGTGAATGATCTGGCGTCTCAGTGCATTCCTCTCCATTCAGATAAACTTCTTGATCATCTTTGAAACATCTGTATGTGTATGGAAGCGACCAGACCTCATGAAGAAAAGCACTACCTAAAGGTTCATAACGACCTATTGGTATATATTTCATACAATTTGAAAACTTATATAAAGCAAAAGGCAGCGTTATTAAACCGTGGATAAGGCACGTTGCCAAAAAACCCGCAATCCTCTGCTGATGATGTCACTGAGCATGTCATGAATGATGTAATATGTGACATCATCAGCAGTGGATTACGGGTAATAGTATCTCTAGTTTACTCCCCTATAGCTGTCTAATTTTAACATAAGTGTCTGTTTCCTTCCCTTATACTTACTGTTCTTTTTTTTAAAAAATATTTTTGGTTCACTTCCGGTTCGCGTACCGGCGAGCGAACTGGGAAGCGAACTACGAGAAATAGAGGTTGGCACAGTTCCAAATATTGTACCAATTTTTTAATAACGGGGAGGTAGTTCTGAAAAGAACTTTTTTTTTATTGTTTTTGTTGTTTTATATTTTTTTTATTATTTTTCTGAACATTTTTTTACTTTTTTTGAATTTTTCTGAACAGTTTTATATTTTTTTTGGTTTTTCTTGGAGGGGGCAATGAAAACGATTCATTGTAAAGGGCTCAACAGGAGCAACAAAACAAAAAAAAAGAATTTATTATTTGGGGCGTTTCGTACAAACTTGCATATGATAGTCAATAGCTCTGTTGATCAGAGTGATGCTTCTTTCTCCGTAGCAAATGAATCCACTGCAATATACGCAGACTTGTTTTACTTCATGAAATCTCGTTTGTATATTTGGCACCATCTCCCTGCCCTCTGGTCCCGTTACTTCCGGTACAACAGATCTTCTGGCCATAATAGGGAGATTATCTAGGTCGTTACGAAACTGTGCAGCACTGTAGTTGTTAGGATGCCACCTAGTCATATGGCGATGCATTGTGTAGTTTCCGAAACTGTATTTTTTGTCGGTCCCTCTGGACAGTCTATCTTGACATATAAGGCAAGTTACGTATCTTGCATTTACTTTTTTTCTGACCTTTGGGAATTTTAAAAAATTGCCAAATGAAGTTTTCTTTCCGGTGAGACATCCTGGGCTCCTCAGGCAAAAAGTGCCTCTCTTCGTGCTCGTCGTCCTGTTCCTCTTCTTGCTGAATTATAACTTCAGCAGGTGGTCCACTCTTCCTTGGATGTGGTGGAGGTGGTGGGGAAGCACCAGCTGAAGCTACTAAAGAAGCCATTGCTCACTGGTAACAAAGGGTCTTTCTCTCACAATGATGAAAGTCAGAGTGAGGAAAGAAGGAGGGATTTTCATCATTTGGGAAAAACAATAGTTCTCAACCAATGAAAAGTGTTCATTTTAGATTATATGTCCTAGTCTTACATCATTAGGAAACCAAAAGTGAAATGAACCAATGAAAAGTGTTATTACCAAGTCACATGACCTGCTGTGTTTACGTTAAGCGCTTTGCAGGGCCTCCCGGTTTGCTTCCAGAAACCTGTGCTTTGCGACTCGGTAAGCGTACCAGTTCGCTAACGTAGCACGTCATATGACGTATCATGCGACAAAGCGAAACGTCATGCGGACGGGAGGCGTCACGATGTTGTTTTCTAACGCGGCAGTTGCGGTACAGAAACGTTTACCGGCTCGCGGTCTATTTCGCGGCATCAAGGTCAGCTAACGGGAAGCTTCCCGATTCGCGAAGCGGGAACGAAGAAAAAAAAATATTTTAAAAAAAAATTATTAATAAACATATAAAATATATTTTTGGATTTAAAGAAGAATACATTTTACAGCTACAGATATTAGCTGTTCAAAAACCAATGAAATTCACTGAAAAAAACATAGGTTATAGACCATATATAGTTAGGAATTAGCATTTACAAAACCTTGAAAATTCACTGAAAAAACCATAGGTTATAGACCATATATAGTTAGGAATTAGCATTTAGAAAACCTTATTTTACTCACACAAAACCATTGAAATTCCATATATAGTTAGTTGCACTAACTATATATCGCGCACCCGCAATCCACTGCTGATGATGTCACATATTACATCATTCATGACATGGTCAGTGACATCACTGATGACATCACTGATGACATCTCAAATGACATCACTGATGACATCACTGATGACATCTCAAATGACATCACTGATGACATCATGACACACCAATACCAGTTACTACATACGCACTCACTGATTCCTACGTCTACACACACATTCACTCATTCACCCATACAATCACTCATACATACAGTCACTCATTATTACAACACTATCATATGCACTCATACACCTATGCAGACAGTCACACACTGCCACTCATCCATGGAGTTACTCACACACCAAGTCAGTCCTGTAAAGAATCAATCACACTTCCATTTCTTCATCTATACAGTTAAACACAGAACACCATACTTCAGTGACATCACTGATGACATCACTAATGACATCTGAAATGACATCACTGATGACATCTCAAATGACATCACTGATGACATCATGACACACCAATACCAGTTACTACATACGCACTCACTGATTCGTACGTCTACACACACATTCACTCATTCACCCATACAATTACTCATACATACAGTCAGTTATTATTAGAACACTATCATATGCACTCATACACCTAGTCAGTCCTGTGAAGAATCAATCACACTTCGATTTCCTCATCTATAGTTAAACACAGAACACCATACTTTTCACACATATACTAACACATACTTACTCTCTTATACAATCACTGATACAAGTACACATTGATATGCAGAGCGTCACACACCTCCCAGCCAGCCACACACACACTCAGTCTTCCATCCATCCAGTCATTCTTCAATATGTAAAACGTATTTAAACTTTACAAAAACACACAGACACTAGATGATGTCATCAGTGATGTCATCAGTGATGTCACTGACCATGTCATGAATGATGTAATATGTGACATCATCAGCAGTGGATTGCGGGTGCGCGATATATAGTTAGTGCAACTAACTATATATGGAATTTCAATGGTTTTGTGTGAGTAAAATAAGGTTTTCTAAATGCTAATTCCTAACTATATATGGTCTATAACCTATGGTTTTTTCAGTGAATATATATATATATGATGACAACATTATTTCCCTTGTGTTTACAGATACCCCTGCACCTATATTTTGCATTTCAATATCATTTTATATATTGGTCCTGATGAAGGTGGCAAAAAGAATGTATGTCCCACCGAAATGTACGTCGACCATTTCCTTCTGGGTAGCCGCTCAGCGGAGACCTAAGTAGACAACTGTGACGAACACATGAGACAGTGAAACTATACAGAGATATTGACACATTGTTGTAATTTAAGAAATGCATTCATGAAATGATCTTCAGGTTAAAAAATCTGTTTACTTTCTTTCACTGCTGGCCTCTCGTGGTTTTTGATAAATTGTACTTTTACTTCACATTGTGTGTGCTAGGTGGAATGAGTAGTATGGCATGGAGTGAGTATGTTGTGGATATGCATGAGTGTGCTGGGGTATAGTAGTTATAATGATTGATTTGTCTTTGACTTTATTTTTGTTAATTCTGTTATGTGAATGAATTTCATTATCTAACTTTGCTATATGTGAATTTTACATGTTTATAAATGAATTCTTATTCCTTTTGAAAATGAAAAATAATGAACAAAAAATAATAAATTACAGTTATTCAAAAGCTATTGCTATTTCTACATGTATTTCATTATAGAAAAGTAAATCTTTCCTTCTTGTGGGCTGCATTTAAGCCATTTGCTATTCTTAAAAGAAATATAGGCCAGGTAGAGGTCTTCCTATAGTTACTGCTTGTTTCTTTCCCCCTCCTCTTGGACCTGAAATCAAATTAGGGGGAACCTTTTCTTGCCTTTAAGGATTTTAACTTATAAACTGAAAGTAACAAAAGAATCTCTCAGACAAAAGCAGTAACCCACTGACCTATTTACATGATATGTTCTTTGTGACCTGCATGGTACACGTTCTTTGCAGCAGGCACATTAATCTCTGTGCTACCTTTCCATGAGTCAAAACTTCCACTACACAAACCTCCGATCTCTCTCAATGAAGAACATTAACCAATGGAGTTATCTTGACATTTTTATTGTTTTGCCTGAAAATTGCTGGACAGCAGGAATAAAGAAGCAGGTACTTTTCAAACCATAATGCAGTTGCAAACACCCCGCCCCCAACTGAAGTCAGCGACCTTTGTTTGCTTGGTACATGAAGAAGCAAAATTCATGTGCATTTTTTTCCCATTTGGTCTAATTACTATGAATGTAAATAACAATAAAACATAATTGATATCCCGTGTGTGACCAAAACGGCCATTAGCGGCTCCAGTCCGCAGCCCACTGCCACTCGCTCCTTCCATCGTGTGTCGCCTGATATGCTAGCCCAATCATTTATTTATTTATTTTATTTATTTACGGGTTTATATCGCGCTTGAATGGACTCCCGAAGGAGTATCTCTGCACCCACAAACACCAGAAGCATGGTCAAAGCAGTCAGTAGAGAAGTGAATTAGTTCTGAAACAAGAAGGTTTTAAGCTTTTTCCTGAAACTGAAATGTTCCGGACATTGCCTAAGCGTCAGGGGGAGCTTGTTCCATAGAGTCGGACCGACTACGGACAGAGCCTTGCCACCCTGTCTGACCTTCCTTACAGCTGGCACTCTCAGGAGAAGCTGATTGCTGGACCTAAGAGACCGAACAGGATTGTACGGTATAAATGTATCTGTCCGGTGTAACGGCCCTAATCCATTTAAGCTCTTGTGAATTAGACAGCAGATTTTAAACTTTACCCTATTGCGAACTGAGAGCCAATGTAATTTATCCAGAAGGGGTTTTGACGGCGTCCTGGGGGGGAGTTTAACACCAGCCTGGCTGCCGTATTTTGGACCACCTGGAGTTTGGCCAATACTCCATCATTGGCCGACAACAGGAGCCCGTTACAATAGTCAAAACGACTAAGTATTGTTGATCTTGCATCCTTGCCAGCTTACAGGTGATCTGGACTGTGATTTAGATCTTTTTCAGTCCTGGCTCACACAATGTATCGATGAGCTGGCTCCTCTTTCCATCTGTCGCAAACATAACTCGCGTGTTTCGGCTCCTTGGTTTACCCCGGCGCCACACAAAAGTAGAAGGCTCTGTAAGAAAGTTGAGAGAGCTTGGCGCATAGACTATGATGGCTTACTAAAAGAGGCTTATAAGGAACGCATTAAAATTTACCATAAAGACATCATCACTGAGAAAAAGTTTCATTTCTTTAAAAGCATTGAAGCAGCAGCAAATACTAGTAAGGAAATCTTTACAATAGTCAAGGAATTTACCTCCCCTTCTACTTCAATATCTAAATTCTCTCCTTCCGAACTTTGGATTAAACAATTGGCCAACTTTTTTGCTAACAAAATTAAAAGCATTCAGGCTTCATTTATGTTGACTTGCCCACCAAGTGATCCTAGCCCTAATCTCCCCGCCCCTTTTTTTACTTCCGAGCGCCATTTGCTCACGAATTTTCCTCCCCTTTGCCCACAAGTATCACTGGAATCTTTATCCAAATTAAAATCTGGCTCACCGGCGGATCCATGCCCTGCGAAGTTCCTGGCCAAGATAGCGCATGTCATCAATCCCATCATCAATCCGGTTCTCAATCTCTCGCTTAAAACTGGCATTGTTCCTAGCACTTGGAAAAAGGCTCATATCCTCCCACTTCTAAAAAAAACCAACCTTGACCCCGTTGTCCATCTTAACTATAGACCGATTTCGTTACTCCCGGCCTTTGCCAAAGTTGTAGAAAAACATGTCCACGCCTCCCTTTCAAATTTTCTAGAGGCTCATGATATCCTCCATCATACTCAGTCCGGGTTTCTCTCAAATCTGAGCACGGAAACGGCGCTGTTGGACGTTACTGAATCTATTAAGGAGGTTTTGGACAATGGTGGGAAGGCGATGTTGGTTCTGCTAGATCTGTCGGCGACTTTTGATATCGTCCCCCACAACCGTCTTCTTTTAAGACTCCAGGAGATTGGTCTGAGAGGAACGGTACTCAGCTGGTTTGCGTCTTTTCTATCCGACCGGCAACAATCAATCTGGGCCCCTCCATTCTCAGCCCCAGTTCCACCTTTGGAGGTGGGAGTCCCACAGGGATCAATCCTGAGTCCTACTCTTTTTAATATATATATGTCCCCCCTGGCTGTCCTGGGGCGAGTCTTATGAAGCCCAGATTGTATCCTACTCCGACGATACGCAGCTTCTTTTTACCTGTAATAAGAAAACCGATTTTAATGGCGCTAACATCATGAGCTGCCTCGAGGCTGTTTTTTCGTGGTTCCAACTGAATATACTAAAGTGTAACTCTGACAAATCAGAGGTTCTCTTTTTCGGCTGTCCCCCTGAGGCCAACTGGAAATCCTGGTGGCCCGTCGACATGTTTCCTCCATCTTCTGCTACCTCCATGGCAAAAAATCTGGGTGTGAAAGTGGACAATGGACTGACTCTCAAACCCCAGATTCTTAGTGTAGTAAGACAATGTTTTGGCCTGCTAAAAATTCTCAGGAAATTCCTTCCCTTTCTGTCACATGCCCATAGGAGGATTACGGTACAGTCCTTGATTGGTTCACAATTGGATTACGCCAACCAACTCTATCTAGGCCTCCCGGAGTATCTCCTCACCCGTCTACAATCTGTTCAAAACTCGGCCGCAGGGGCAATCTTCGGCCTCAGCCGTAGGTCCAACATCTCTGTCTTTCAAACTCGCTCCACTGGCTGCCAGTGCTCAAACGCATTCTTTTTAAGACCCTTACCATGGCGTTTTAATCTCTTCATGGCACTGGCGCCTTCTATTTAAGGAAAAGAGTGCGCTTTTACTATCCATCCAGAACCCTACGATCTGCTTCCCAAGCGTTGGCTGTTGTTCCTGCAATTAAACGAGCTCCCATGGGGGGACGTTCATATAGACTTCTGGCACCCCAATTGTGGAACAAACTGCCACTGTCCCTCAGGAAGCTAGACAACTTGCTCTCCTTTAGGAAGGAGCTCAAAACATGGTTGTTTGGACAGTAGCCTTCTGCGATTTTCGGTCCAGGCCCTGCAGGTCTTATAGCGCCGGGACACTCTGCCCGAGTAGCTGTGCGCTCTACAAGACCACCCCTTAACATTACCATACTTGCAAACTGTGACTACATGCCTGCTTTTCCCAATATTTCACTTCAAAACTGCGCAATTGTATTTGTTTAACAGGTTTACGGTCTCACACAACTGGTGATTTGTATGGGGCCACTGGAAAGGCCACAAGGTTGTCCCTGTCCCCCCCCGAATTTTAGTGTCTCCTACGCCCCTGGGGGCGGATGTGACGCACAAATCGCTTGAGTCTCATTGTTTTCCTGTTGCTGACCCTACAACTCGACCTAGAGGGAACCGCCCCCCCTACCCTTGCCCACGGTCTTGGAAGGGATAGGAGGGGGAGTGGTCCTCTGAGTCCCGGGTTCAAATGGCGCACCCCTCTAAGCTGCGGCGCTCTGCTAATACGAGACACAGGGCACAAGTCGTAAAAAAAGAAGTGGGGGGGATGCTATCACTGGAAGTGACGTCACGAAAGGAAGTGACGTCACGAAAGGTGCCGAGCTCCTCGTCACAGAGAGGCCAAAGAGTGAAGTCGAGCTGTTTGGCAGGGGGGATGGCGTACCCCCGGTAAAATAAGCGGGGGGACGCCGTCCACCCGCGTGGTACCCAGACTCGAGCCCTGACGAGACTGTATACATCCAAGAGTGATATGATAAGATGGTAATCCAATACAGCTTTTCGGTATACACTTGAAAACATGGCCTATGTACTATTTTTTTGCAAAAAAATCAATATGCGCTTATTTTCACAATTTTAAGAAAACACTGGAAAATACCCACTGTAATTTCTAAAAAAGCCTCTTAAAACAGAGACAGCCTAAGCGGACATGAGCGCTTTATTGTGCTATGTGGAAATCTCAGTCTCCACCCTCACCCCCATCCCGCCCTTTTTATCTTCCGTCTGGTTTACGATATATGTACATTTAGACCATTCAGCAAATGCAAATGAACTCATGGCACTACTCACTGTTCAGTGTCAGTGTGTTCTCAAGAAGAGGATTTAAGAATTGCAATATGTGATGATACAGTGGCGTAGCAAGGATCCTGTGCGCACAGCTCTCGAGTGTCCCAGTTCCAAATGTGCTTAGCTGAGTCAGTCCTCAATTTTTCTATGAATTCTGAGATTTGTAGTGCTGATTTTATCATGAGTTGAGCTGGATTACAAATGGCAGCATGCAACATTTAAGCATGGAACTTGTTCGTTTGAGGGCAATGATGGTATGCCCCATAATGGATTTTTTTGGGGTCAGATGTGATGTCCAGACTAGGAGTGCTTCTCCTGCATCATGAGAAGATGCCTCTCAATGTGGAATGGCGTTAGAAGGTACGAGAAGTGTCTGAAATGGATACAAAACTTCATTGGGTTTGGTTGGAAAGGTGTGGGTGATGTGTACCGGTATGCAGGGCTATCAAATTCCCCTGGTTCATGTGAAACTACTGCACCCAGTCCGAGTTTCTGCTTTGCATTCTGGGACTTGCAGGATTTTTTTTAGCCCTTTCTGGAATCAGGACTACAAACTCCAGAATGCAAAACAACAGCCTGGTTGGGATAAGCTAATCACGCACGAATATGGGAAAACTGAAATGTCTCTTACTGAGCTAATGAAAGCAAGTAGGATGGCAAGGTGATACACTCTCTCGGTTATTGTGGATACTATCTCTAGTACTGAACGTTTTACCTACAAATATTTTCTTTCAGGCTTGCCATTTAATTCGATATATGCAGGAAACACAACGTTATCACCCTGAATGCTTTATGGTATCATACAAACTTCAGGAGTGGAAAAAGTCCGTTATGACCTGGAGTAAGGTGGTCACCCTCGAAAACGGGCCCCTTTGGCCGCAGTTTGACACTAATATCCATAATATTGATGACAACGGCACCACACAACCTTGTGTCCCGGTGCCACTGCACCTGCTGCACTATTGATAGATTACGGCGCTGGGGAATCATCATGCAGGCACCTTTTTGGGAGTGCATCACGGTGGGCTGAGCACCTGTTTTTTTATGCAAGGTGTCTAAAGCTGTACCATAGTAGCTCGGAATTTCCCCGAGTTAATGCAAGAATTTTAAACAGAAGAATTTGGAAACCGGGAACAAGGATTGCCTCGCTCCTATCCCGACGCGTTATGTCTAAAGTTCATATTCATGTTTCGACTTTTAGACACCTCACGCGCAAAAACGAAAGCGGCGCTCGGCTCAGCCTTATACGGCCCTCGGTGTACACCCACTGTACTGTTTCGACACCAGCGTTTACCTGCTAAAAGGAGTGACTTTTGATTTAAACATCCATTTATAAAAGAGCGTGACATTTGCTCACGGGACGAGCCGGTTTTAAACGGAAGTGCCTAAACATGTACCCTCTGCCTATATGATGCCCATTCATCTTTAGAAAAACCTGCCTTTGCCATCTCCTTGTTTCTGTTTTGCATTTTCTTTCGACACACCTGCAGCTTTTGTGGTGGAAGTGTCTCCCTTGATACTTCACAGCCTCTCACCTCAGGAGCTGCTGCTAAGGCGCGAATGACAGGTCAACGGTTGGAGATCAGAGGCCGAGCTCGTCCCACGAGCATCGGGGAATGGGCGATATTTGCATATGTGCGGGGCGACGGGTGGTAGAGAGCAACAATCACAGGGCAATTCTTCTCGTTAGCGCGTTTTAAAAAATGAAGTATCCACTTTGCAATCGTTTTCAGGAGCGCCGTCCAGTGATTACCTCTTCCAAGTAAGTATGCCCGCTTGCGATGAAGGCAGCGAGCGTGTCCGCAGCATTGCCAGTGCTTAATTTGTACGGGTGGGTGCAGATGGCAGCCACTGGCACTCGGTGGTTACACATTTGTTTTTCATTATCTGAGTTTAAACCCCGTGCAATTGAGGGAAAAGTTAAAGGGGGGTGGTAGGTGAACAAGAGATCGCTAGGAAAACAGTGATAAAAAGAGAAGGCAAGGATAATAAAGAACTCACAATAAAGAATACGACAATGAAATGGCAAATAAATGGGGTGAAAGAAATGTGTATAATTAGGACTAGGCAGCGTTGGCATTCGTGATTCCGGCGTCCGTAAGCCCGGGAGGCGGGCTTCTAAGAACAATTTTGGGCCCGTACACTTATTTTTTTTTCTTTTTACGAAATAAAATAAATAAAATTTGCTTAAACCCATGAGCTAACACACCCCATCCCCAGATGTTCTTGCGTTTTCACGCACGAGACAGGCACAAGCTAGCAAGCGTGATGTATTGTTTGGGAAAACGAGAAAGGGCTGCCTGTGGTTGTTTGCTCTAAGCCTGCACGCGCCTTGTTGTGCCGACCCATATCCCGGGCAGTCATCTCCGAGACCTCATGTGGCTTCAGGAACAATTATGCACGCACCCACAGACCCCATTGTGAACAACGATTTCCTTTCAGTATCATTTTCATGGTCAGCAAGGGGTTGGCACGAACGGAATTAAAGGATTGTGACCCGGGACCCCACCCCGCTCCCGGCTGAAGGTTGAATTCGGCCATGCCACAAAAGAGAAATGCACGTAACACTAGAGTTAAACACCCCAGAGCCGAATGTACCTGTCGGGCCCCTACAATCTTTATCCTCATAGTTTTCACGCCACAAAATGGTAAAAAGTATATAAAAGTCACAAGAGGCGCCAGATAAAAAAAAAACCACTTTACGTAGTTCCCAAAGACAGCCATACCTAAATGCATAGCATGTCACTGCAGAAGCTAAATATGCACGAATATTCTAAAATGACCAATATGGCAGCACTTGAAGAATGTGTTGAAGATAGCTATTCCCCAAACTAAGAAGGGATGATTATTGTTTCTTCGTTGATTTTCATACAGGTGGACATTTGGTGAGACATACTCCGTGTTTCAAAACCCACGAATTACCACAAACTAGACGTGTGACAGATTCTTTGTAACTGTGTATGATGCAATCAATTTATTACAGGTAATGCCTCCATGCCGCACATAGAATAATCCCAAATTTGGGAGTTTGCGATTCTCCTTCTCTCATATTTCTTTAAAATAGGATCTAACCCAGGATTGGTATAACAGTGGGTATAAGGAAGTAATTGCTCTGGTAGCCGTTTGGTCGAAGGAGATAAGGATGAGACCCACCCAGCACCAGACAACAATAGATTAGAAAGTCTGGTATGTTTCATCTGCAGAAATCAGTGTAAGAACATAGGGGCCAATTATCAAGGACCGGTGTTAAAATTATCGCCGTTTTATCGGCGGGAAACTGCCAATAAAACGGCGATAATGGGCTTGATAATACGCCCTCGTTAATTCTAATAGAAGCCCATGTTAACATGAAAACATGGGCTTCTATGGGAATTAACAAGGGCGTATTATCAAGCCCATTATCGCCGTTTTATTCCTGCCGATAAAGCAGCGATAATTTTAACACCGGTCCTTGATAATATGCCCCATAGACCGTTGCGTGCCATTGGGATAGGACTACCTCTTTGATGTTTGTACCTTCTGCCTTCGCTTGCCACTGCGCATATGATTTGACCTTGTTGCAACCCTGAGGTACTTTGCACGCATTGGGGAACGGTGAAATAGGAGTATGGGTTATAAGGTGTACACTTAAATGAGGGTCTATTTCTTGACACTAGTTTAAATATGAGCAAACACACCCCATGTTGCTTCGGGTGTGTAAAGTAAATTTGACAGTGGTAAACCCATATAATCTTGCAGGTTCATTCAAAAGAAAAGTTGTATCGTGATAAGTCTTGACCACAGCAGTTATTGTTGATCATGTTATTTTACAGATTACTCCATATTGTTTCGCCATAGGATATGGTGCATATCGTGTGGTCCTAATGAAGGTGGTTTTGTAAAAAAAATCTGCTACCACCGAAACGTATGTGACTGTATGTTTGGGAAACCCGAGCTCACAAGAATTAAATAAATTGGAGTCCTTTCCCTAAAAATCTAAGGTGGATGTGAGATCAGGCTGGGGTACAGATGTGAGACTGTAGTGTGAACGTGTCTGTGTGGCGCTTGAAATGGAGTGTGTGATTTTAGATACAGGGGACTATGCAAAAAATCATTTTGATGTAAAGAATGTGTATATCGATGTGTAATATTATGTGTTTCTGTCTTTTACATATATGTAATTTTGATAAAAATGTAAAAACACATTTGTATTGAAAAATGTACATTTGCATCGCTAACTTAATCATGTTGAAAAATTAGATAAGAAAAAATGAACAAAAAATGAAATAAGACATATAAATTATATTCCATGCTACTGTTTTTTGAGTAGCTGGTGGTCAAGACATTGGGCACTGTGAGCCATTATTGAAGCAATACAGATCAAGTGGGAATTTTCACATTATTTTCCTTTGTGATGGCAAATGACAAATATTCGCTGACACTCTTCCGCACATTATCGTTCGTGCGCTGTATAGTTAAACTCTGGGGCATATTCACGAAAAAGTCCTGCAGTGCAATGCAGCAAGCCACCTTGCTGCGCTGCACTACTTAACTGGGAAAGGGCAGGAATGTGCCATATTTATATGAATACTGCACATGTCCTCCATTGTCCCTGCACTGGAGCCGTTTTGGTTTTCTAGCCCCCACGCGGGCACCCTTGTACCATGGTGCAGGGGTGCCTGTGCTGCATGCAGAATTGTTTTTGTACAGGAAGGGGCACCTTCCTGCACAAAAACAAACCTGAGACGCATTTGCTCTTTATATATGTGCAGCACAATAATGCACACATAGTACGAGGAAGTAATGAGGATAAATAAAGACATTTCTTCTTGTTATGTCTCTCCTGGGAAGGTATATCCTTTTGGCACATTCCCCGGTTTATCAGTTCTGGTAAATCTAGAAATGTGTCAAAAACCATGCGAGTTGCGTGAGAACACCCACACAACGCCAATGGAACACCTCCCTGGTGCAGAGTAAGGCAACACAGCATTTTGCGCTATGTTGCTTTACTCAAGATACATGAAGCCGCCCAGGGCCATGCAAGGTGGCCTTGCTTGGCTTCATAAATCTAATTTTGAGTGGCGTCACTCTTGCACCATGTTGCGTGGTGCAAGGGCAACGTAACGGCTCCTAATTTTTTTTAACAGAGTTTTATATAGCGCAAACTTGACCCGCATCAGGTATCTGAGCGCTTTACATAGCACCAGTTGCATTTGTATTTGTATTTGTATTTGATGTGGGTATTTGTAAAGCGCAACCTGTCGCTCCGGAAGGGGCATCCTGGCGCTGTGCATGTGTATGTTAGTGGGTAGAGCTCTAGATTGCCGCCATTACAAAGCTGTCGGATAGCTGGTAGATCCATGTTTTAAGATGTTTCCTGAAGATGCTCTCCTTTTCAGTCAGTCTTACATGAGGACACATTAATGTTTTTGTTATGACCCTGTATATCTTTGCAAATTTAGTGGCCATTGCAATGAAAAATGTGATGCCTTTAAATGACAGTGTGCTAACACACTATACTTTAGTAATATATTTGTGACAGCGTGCTGCAAAATTTACGAACAGCTACTTACCACACACCTTTAGCATGCTCTTGCAAAATGGCTGAGGCTCATTTGCTAAACTTGCTCTCTGTGTCTTGGATTTTTTACAATCCCTATGACTTCAGTGGTGTAAGTTTGATGGCAGCACCCACTCTCTGAAAATTATTCCAGCACCACTGCGCCACTATGGGTGACTCCTAGTACAGATGCGGGGCTTTCCCATGTAATAGACAGAGCGCACCCAGTAGGAGTGCGCAGCACAGACCTCCTGAAGACATAAAAACCTTCTTAGGGGTTCACTGATACACCTGGTCCTTAACACCAACAAATAAGAGATTGGCAAGGAAGCTGTAATATCAAGAAAACATATTTATTAACCTCACATGAGGGAGACTGCGTCATACAGTACCCTCTGGCCACTGCAGGAGACAGTCTAAGGAGTACAGAGAACAGGGGCCTTATATATGCATTTATTACATAGTCAGCATAAAACCAAGGGGAGGTCCTAGCACATACAAGCATGTTTATTGACAAATATGGGTATGCAAAATTTGCTTGCTCAACAAAGTGGGAGGAGAGACATTGCTCCTTACATTATTGTATAGGAATCTAGGACCCTAGTGTAATTTTCCAGATTCATGCCCAGATATAGGTATAAATTACCCGATCCTTATATAGGCATAGAAATCAATACCATATTTGGACTAAGCCTATGCAGCCCAAATACGGCATGGCTACTTCCATTAAGTTCCGAGAATCAACAACGATTTCTTAGAAAAACCCGCCTTCAGCAGCTAGGGACTTCCCCTCGCCTGAATAATAATTTATCTAGGAAGTCATGGAGTTTTCAATGAACTGAGTCTTTGAGTGACGTTATTATGTCCAATCATACGTCAAACTCGGCACCTTCAAGGTATAAATATGCCTACATTTGCCCAAAACAAACACACAGTGGTTTGGAGCAGATCTACTTGCCCGACGCCCTGCAGCAGCAAGTGCCGAAGGAAGCCGACCCTCCAGCTGATGCTCTGAGAGACGCTGTCTTTTCTTCTGCCGAGAAATCCAGCTCCAGTGTTTCCAGGCTACCCTTGCGAGTTGCTGGGAAATCGAGTCCTGAGAGAGAGATACAAGATCTCCTTCATTCTAAACCAAGGTACGGAGCTGATTAGACCCTTAGAGAATTCTTGGATAGATTCTTGGCAGAGAAATACTAAACCTAAGCTACTCCTCACTTACTTCTTCCCTTGTACTAGGCTTAGGTTAGGTACACCGGGGTAGGCGTATTTTAGAAGCACCAGTTGAGCACTTTTAGTCATTATTTTATCACTGTATGTATTTTATATGTTTTAGGCAATTTATGGCTTAGAAACCATATCATGCTTTTACAGTCCTACTTTATAATACTTCTCGTATTATATGCCTTGTACTTTATAACCAGTATTACGATTGTAGCAGTACATTTCTTATGCTTGAGAAAGAAGACTGTTCAATAAATACTTTTTATTGAAAACACCCGTCTCTCTATTTTCTCATCACCTCTGGTGAAATAAAGCATGCACGATTGACTGAGTAAAATAGCTATCTATTGTTTCCGCGACTCTAGAGATGGATTTCTTATTCTTGGGAAACAAAGTTGTCATGTTTATGCGGTTGTCAGAAACTAATCCCTTCTTGTAAATTCGAGAAAGTTTCTAGTGACCTCTGAGCTAGCTGGCACTCACAATTAAGTCTAATATATACGATAGAGACCTAGTCGACCTCAGTCCTACGTCTAAACTATAGTATATGTTATTCCAATGCGCAGAGCCTATTGGGAATATAGGAACTACACTACATGGCGTCCAACGTTTGGTAAGGCGATAATTTAACGGTAGATACTAGAGTAACTCCGTCGTGCTTTTCACACAGACCCCTTTTTCCCGTAAAAACTCCAAAAGACGTCTGGAGTGGGTGAAAGGATAATATCCGCCAAAACTGAGTAGGACGAAAATCCTACGTATTAGTTTTTGTTTTTTTCAACGTTGAAAGATACAGTGTTCCAAAATATTGTGCACCTAATCTTTGTTTCCTTGAAACTTGTTCTGCAAACTCTTCAGTCAGTAAAATAATGATTTCTGACAAAGAATTAACTGCAGCAGCAGCACAAGCAGTTTTAGATGACAGAAATCTCCTACAGAATGACCCGGATGTAATAATCATCCCGGTAAATGTAAGAAAAACTATAACTTACAAACTCATAAACAATGGAGTATCATCGAGAGGTGGTAAAGTAATCTTTGTTATAGAGGCACATGAATATCGGCAGACAGAGGTATTCTATTCATGGATTCACTTTCCTCCAGCAGATCAACGGACACACAAGTTACACTACTACAAAGTAGAGGAACCTCCAGAGGAATATGTTCCTTACGAGGACATTGAAATTCCATTAACTTACCAAGAGCATCAGCTCTGGTATAAAGGTGCCCTACAACATCAAAATCACATTACCAGGCTCGGTCTACTAGGTAGACCAGGAGCAACATGGCCGGTACTAGCCAGCTATACACCACATCCTGACATAGAAAATATGACAGGTTGAGAACTGTTAGCTCAGCTGAAACAGTTAATTAAAATACATAGGCAATTGGTTCAATATGTCATGCGGACCTTAACAGTCCAATCTACTGTAAGGATTCCACAGCACACCCCTCACCAGGGGAACACAAACAAAATCACACCACAGACTATACAATCAGTCATTGGTAAATTGCCTGCCAAAAGGGAACAAATTCCGTTTTGGTTAGCACAAAAAATTACTCAATTAGAGGCAGTATTTCCTGATAGTACACCTCATGAGAAACACAGAATTCTGACAATCTGTTTACCAATGGGGATAGCACCACATGTGGAGGACTGTGACACTTGGGGTACAGTCTTTGCTTCAATCTACACAAAAACACATGGTGTTCCGTCCATGGCGGTAATACCAGACGTTCTGAGACAGATTCAAAATGAATACAGACCAGAACCTGCCTTAAATCTTGGTATGAAATTACTAAAAGATTTCAAACAGGTCTCGGCTATACTATTAGCCAACATTAAATGTGAAGCAGCATTTGTGGCGATCTGCCAAAAGCTAAAAGAAATAGATATAACAGACCAACCATATGAGCTTGCTAGAATTATTGAAAAATCATATGAAGAACTAGGTAGATATAGTTTGGGTGGGAAACCATTAAAACGCCAACTAACAGAAAATCCTGAAAAGGTTTTTATTAAAAACAATCTAACTACTCCTAAAAAGAAGTGGGAAAATACTAAACAGACACTTCCTAAAGAGAAGCGTTCTCAGTCCAGAGGAAGATCTCCCCAACGGGGAGGTAGGTCTCCACAACGGGAGCCCTCTGAAAAAAGATATAACCTTAGAAATAGGGATAATCTAAGAAAACCTGATAGATATCAAGATACTGATACATGTTCCTCTCGTACCTTTCAGACTTCCTCACAGAAATCCGAGAGGAGAGGACGGTCAGAACAGAAAGAGGAACGCGTGAAGTCCAAAGAAGAACAGCACGTTCCAAAAAATAAGAAAACTCAATTCACCAAGAAGGTAGCAAGCGTAAAGATTAGACATGCCGAGGATCTTGAGGACACAACTCAAGAACGGGGAGTGGGCTCAGACAATGCTGGACAGCGCAGCAGAAGTCACCATAGCTCGCAAGAACCTGATGGATCATCTGGAGACAGTGGACTTGATTGAATGCATTCAAGTTGAAACTGCCGACACCAGGGTTAGTGTACCCTACAAGGTATATGAAATAACACTCCAGGTGGAGGGGGACATACCTAGAAAAATAAAAGCACTCTTTTGGGAGAAGCTTTCTAAGGGTTATGACATTCTTCTAGCTGAGCAAGACTGGCCACCTGAATTTGTCAGGGAGTGCCCACACGGTGAAGAGATAATTATGCCAGCCTTCTCAAATCATATTCCTATTCATAAAAAATACACCTATGCCAGAAAATGGGCTGTGGCCCAGGCTCCAGCATTATATAAAAATCATGTGGGATGGGATGAGGACTCTCCTCACCATAAAATCCAGTTAAAAAATCAACCTACTGCACAGAGGCAGTATCCAGTTAAGCAAGAAGCTAAAAAACAATCCAGGGAGATCTTAAATCAACTTGAATATCAAGGGGTGATTGAAACATGCACCTCGTCAATGAACAATCCTTTGTTTCCTGTCTCCAAACCAGACAATTCATATCGTCTAGTTTTGGATTACAGACATTTAAACTCCTGTTGCAAAACATTTGCAGTACAAAATGCACACAGTGCAGCACTGATGAATAACATTGTGTGTAAAAAATATAAAACCACATTAGATATTTCAAATGGGTTTTTCTGTCAAAACATTGCCCCTGAAAGCAGGCATTTGACCGCTTTCTCAATTATGGGGACACATCGACAATTTTCCTGTCTCCCCAAGGATTCAAGAATAGTCCAGGGTTATTTTCAGCCAGGGTAACAGAGTTACTACAAATGTATGATGATGAGGCATTATCTTATGTCGATGACATCTATCTTACAGGCGATGATTTGGACGTGCACTTGAAAAGAGTGAACACCATAATACTTGGGTTCGCTTCTGAAGGGTAGAAATTCAATTTTAAGAAATCACGAATTGCCCACCTCAACGTCCTATTCTTAGGATATGAGTTATCAAGTGAAGGCAAAAGCCTGGCAGCAAACTTTCTAGAGAAATGTGCACTGCTCCAACCTCCAAAGACGCTGAAAAACTTACAATCAATTCTAGGTTTCCTGAATTTTGGAAGAACTTACGTTCTAAATTACGCAGAAAGGGTTAAACCTCTCTACGAACTAATCAAACCTGATTTCAAACCAACAAATTGGACTCAAAACCATACAGAAATTTTGCGTTCAGTACAAACAGACATGTTAGCAAAAACACAGTTAGAAACACGCGATAATGCAAGCAATCTTGTGATCCGAATCATCCCAGGGAGATGCGGATTCACATACCTGACCTTTAATGAAGGTGAAAAGGTACCAATAGCATACAAATCACACTTGTACACACAAGCTGAAATAAAATTCACTTCTACAGAAATACTTCTGACAGCGGTTCAAACTGCAGTAGCAAAAGAAGAGCTCTCGCACAGGGTAAACGCATAATGATCGTTACACCTGTACCTGCCTTAGAGGCAGTTACGAAAGCAAGCATTCCCAATGCTAAAGCTTTACATCCGAGATGGATACAATGGGTTAACTCTCTTGCTGCAACAGACGTTGAATACGTCTTTGACCCCTACTTGAAGACACAAGAATTCCTACAATACGAATACGAATGTCCTCTGCCGACCGAGATTCTGCCTCTAGAACATTACGGATGTATCATCTATACAGACGGATCAGCACAGCCCGCAATTGGGGGTAAACAAGCCTATAGTGCTGCGTGCCCCATTGTTAAAGGTCGCTGGCGCGAAGGTAAATTTAGACCTATGGTCACTAAAACTCAATCACTCTGAGACTGTACAGCTCAGCGAGCTGAACTACAGGCTTTCAAGATGGCGCTTGAAAATACCGATCGCGAATTCCCCACACTGATAGTGTGCGATTCATATTTCTGCGTTTAATCTTACAACGAGCACTTGCAGAACTGGGTTCGAAATGGTTTCAAAATTGCAAAAGGTGGCACAATTAGGCATAAAATGCTTTGGGAACAAGTAGTTCTATTACAGAAAGAACTACAAAAGACTCACATGATTCATACACTAAGTCATCAGCGTGATGGCGTTCACGTTGCAGGGAATTCATTGGCTGATGAAGCCGCGAAGGCAGCTGTGCATACGGCTTCCGTAGCTACAATCACTCGCTCAAAAAGAGTAATAGATGGTGAAACGTTGCTAGCAGTAAAAGCCTCAATGAAAGGCAGCAATGCAGCGCTACCTCTAAAATATCCACTCACTTATACATTCATAATTGATGCAAACTCCGTTCCCTTTGCTCGAATCCCTGGAGTGGGGGACAGAGTCATTCCAAACAGGAACCGGAGAGGTGCTTTGGTTCAAGAAGCACATATGGGAGAGGGTCTGACACATCAAGGGATCTTAAAATCTCTAATACAACTAGAAGAGATGTACTGGTGGCCAGGGATGAGTGTCCAGGTTTACGAATTTGGAATCAACTGCGATACCTGTTACGGATATCATAGTTTTTAACACCACCAGATACCTGACTACAGTGTAGCCAGCCCAGTTCAGACACCACTGTTAGACAGCCTTAGACTATCTACACGCAAACGTCATAATGGACGAATGCGGTCCCACAACTACTAGGACAAAATTTATTTGGATGTGGCCCCAGCGCTCGGCTGACTCCAGAACTGTTATAAAGGATTTGCGAGTCTTTATCGGCACATACGCAATCGGCACGCTACATTCTGACCAGGGTCCTGCGTTTAGCTCTTGAGCTTACAAAGAGGCCATCGCTAGCTTGGGCGTTGCATTGCGGTATTCTAGTCCCTTCCATCCTGAGGGTAATTATTATTATTATTATTATTATTATTATTAATTGTGTTTTGTTAAGCGCAAACAACCCGGAGGCCTCGTAGCGCTGTGTATAGTCAGACTAGAGAAGATGAGCAGGTTTAGATAAAAAGCAGGTTTTAGATAAAAGGAAAGTTTTCAATTCCTTCCGAAATTTCAGAAGGTTGGGTTCACTGCAGAGGGTAGTGGGCAGGGAATTCCAGGCTTTTGCGGCATTCCAGGAAAAGGAGCGCCCGCCCCATCTGGTGCGTCTGATTTTATTGACGGTGGCCAGGAATGCTGTGCTAGATCGCAAAGCTCTATGGGGGAGGTAGGGAGTTGCTAAGGAACAGATCATTGTTGGTGCATTCTTCCTCATGGCCTTGTGCATAATGCACATAGATTTGAACAGTACTCTGGCCTTAACGGGAAGCCAGTGCAGTTTCCTCAAAGCCGCTGTTCCTGATTCCCGCTGATTGAGGCCCAATAAAAGGCGGGCTGCAGCGTTTTGGGTCACCTGAATCTTCCTTATTGTGGAGGCAGGAGCCCCTAGATATAAGGAATTCCCATAGTCCAGACGGGACAAGATAATGGCTTGCACCATTATTCTACGAGCTTGAAAAGGGAGGAGTTGCAGCACTTTCCTAAGCATGCGCATAAGGCCAAAACAGGTGGCAGACAGAATGGTTGCTTGCTGAATGAAGCTTAGGTTTGCGTCTAGCCAAATGCCCAAACTTTTTATATAGGGCTTTGGTTCGGGCGGAGGGCCCATGCATGGGGGCCAATCCATCAGAGGGCTAGGAATAGTTGGATTGCCTAAAATCATGAGCTCTGTTTTCTCGCCATTTAGTTTCAAATGCGAGGCAGCCATCCACTGGGCAACTGCTACCAAGCAGTTGCTAAGATTCGAGAGGGAGGGATCGGATTGGTTCATGGAAACAACTAATTGTGTATCATCGGCATAGGTCACTATGTCTAGGCCGAATGAGTGCACTATGTCAGCAAGAGGTTGCATATAAATATTAAAAAGGGTAGGGCTCAGGGCAGAGCCCTGAGGCACGCCTTGATCCAGGGGCCAGATTTTTGAGTGGGTAGTGCCCTCTACAACCTCAAAGGAGCGGTTCTCCAGAAAAGACTGAAGCCAGTGCATGGCCATCCCTGAGATTCCTATTTGGCAAAGGCGGTGGAGGAGGATGCTGGTGTTGACAGTGTCGAAGGCGGCACTAAGGTCAAGCAACATAATTGCTGTGGTGCCGCCTTGGTCCATCTGTTTCCTGGCCAGCTCAGTTACCGCCAAAAGGGCCGCCTCAGTTCCCAACTTGGGACGGAAACCTGCTTGGGAGTCATGAAGCAAATGATTATTTTCTAGGAATTGAGTAATGGAGGCATTAATGTGTTTCTCCAATAGTTTGCTGACCCATGGAAGTAGTGAAATAGGTCGATAATTGGCCATATTTCCAGGGTCCAAGGTTGGTTTTTTCAGTAGTGCTCTGACTTGAGCACGTTTCCAAGCAGTAGGTACTGAACCTGTAGTAATGGAGGTGTTTAAAATATTAAGGATAACAGGTTTAATGGTATCCTTAATCTTTACTAGTTGACAAGGTGGGGCAGGATCAGTGGGAGATCCAGATTTAATTTTCCGCATGAGGGCATCAAGGGAGTCATCTTTTAGCAAAGAGAATTCATCCAATTTGTGGATCAAGGTGTGTGGTGGGAAAGTTCCTTCGTCCTGGACCAAATTAGGTGGGTCAAAAGCAGAAGCAATGTTCTGTATTTTCGTATGAAAATATTCAGCCTGACTATCACAGCGAATCTGAGCTTTGCTGGGATCAATGGGAGTCGGGGGGGGGGTGTCGATAAGAAATTTTGCTATCTGAAAAATTTCTCTAGGTGAATTAGAGGCAGTGGTAATTTTTTCTTCGAAATACGAAGTTTTAGTACATCTGATTTCTGTTTTGTATTTTTTGATAGCTTCATGATGGATAGTTTTATCTATATTGCTACGAGAGTCCCTCCAATTTCTTTCAAGCTTCCTACACACTCTTTTTAATTCTTTGAGTTGGGGAGTGTACCATGGTGAATCCCTTGATTTGGTCTTTTCTTTAAGGGTTTTTATGGGTGCGGTATCGTCCAGGGCTGTGCGCATCCAGTTGATATAGTTATCATACTGCGACGCAGGGTCTGTCTCAGTTTGGGAAGGAGCGGAAGAAAGAGAATTAATCCATTGATCCGTGGAGATTTTTGTCCAGTCTCTCCCTTGTAAGATGATGCGATGGGGAGCCTGGGGTGGTGTAGCTGACAGCCACTGTATAGGTATCAAGTAGTGGTCCGTCCATGTGAGGGGCAAGGGGGTCCCTACCTCCAGTCTGTGGTCATTACTGAAAACCCCATCTAGAAGATGGCCTTTTTCGTGTGTGGGTTCAAAACCCTTCTGTGTAATCTGGAGAGCCGCCAGATTATCTAGGAGCGATTTGGCCGTTTGGTTGTTAGGGTCATCTAGATGGATATTGATGTCTCCTAATAAGGAAAAGTAGGGTCTACTGACCACTGACTCTGCAATTTTAGATTGGAGCGAGTCCAGAAACTCTCCCATTTGGTTAGGGGGGCGATAGACAAGGACGCCAGAGAATGAGGCTATAGGTGAAAAATCCAAGGTGAAATACATACTCTCACAGTTGGATATTGTGGCCGGGCTGGTCCTACAGTGATAGTGGTTTTTAAAGAGTATGCCCAAGCCTCCTCCTCTACCCTCCGGTCTGTCCACCCTCTGAAGTATATATCCCAGTTGCATAAGGGAAGTAATGTCCGGGTCAGACGCATCTTTAAGCCACGTCTCTGTCAAGAATATTGCGTCAGGGCTGGTTTCTTCTAAGAGAAGTGACATTTGAACTGCATGTTTAGTCAGTGAACGGCAGTTTAGGAGAAACATTTTGTAAGATTTGGCAGTATGCGATTTGCCCTCATGGCTGGTAAATAGGAACTTACAATGGGAACATGTATCGGTAGTGGTACTAGGATGAACTGAGTGCCGACAGATATCTTCCATAGGTGGCGTTAGATTTTTTAATAAGATGGAATCATACCGTATAGGCGTGCTGCCTTCTGTTCCACATTGATCAGGGGGAGAGGCCCCTGGTCCCGTCCCGTCGGGGACGGGCGCAGACGGGCTCGCCTTTGGCGCGCCTTCGGCGCGCCCGCTGCGCCCGCCCGCTGCGCGGACGGGCGGGTCTGATGTTTTTATCCACTGTGAGGGGAGGGAGGAGGGTGGGAGAAGCGATCATCTAGACCGCCAGCCTTCCCCTACCCAAGATGGCGACTAAAGTCAAGTCAGTGCCTAGCGCCTGATAACAGCGGCGCTCTGTCAGCTAGGCAGGTGAGGGAGCAGCCTTGGGCGACGCGAGTCTCGCACCAAGGTAGGGGCTAAATTAAAACTGTCTATTAAAATATTTACAGTCTTTAAGAACACGTTATTATTATTCAATAACAAGCAGAGAGTCACTCAAAAAAGAGCAAGAGCGCTAAAGAGCCCCCGGCTTCCGCCTCAGGGGTGAAGGTGAAGTATGACTAGTACCACGAGGGAGCGGAGATACACCCTTTTGTATCCTGGGAGGGCGGGAGAAGCGATCATCTAGACCGCCAGCCTTCCCCTACCCAAGATGGCGACTAAAGTCAAGTCAGTGCCTAGCGCCTGATAACAGTGGCGCTCTGTCAGCTAGGCAGGTGAGGGAGCAGCCTTGGGCGACGCGAGTCTCGCACCAAGGTAGGGGCTAAATTAAAACTGTCTATTAAAATATTTACAGTCTTTAAGAACACGTTATTATTATTCAATAACAAGCAGAGAGTCACTCAAAAAAGAGCAAGAGCGCTAAAGAGCCCCCGGCTTCCGCCTCAGGGGTGAAGGTGAAGTATGACTAGTACCACGAGGGAGCGGAGATGCACCCTTTTGTATCCTGGGAGGGCGGGAAAAGCGATCATCTAGACCGCCAGCCTTCCCCTACCCAAGATGGCGACTAAAGTCAAGTCAGTGCCTAGTGCCTGATAACAGCGGCGCTCTGTCAGCTAGGCAGGTGAGGGAGCAGCCTTGGCCGACGCGAGTCTCGCACCAAGGTAGGGGCTAAATTAAAACTGTCTATTAAAATATTTACAGTCTTTAAGAACACGTTATTATTATTCAATAACAAGCAGAGAGTCACTCAAAAAAGAGCAAGAGCGCTAAAGAGCCCCCGGCTTCCGCCTCAGGGGTGAAGGTGAAGTATGACTAGTACCACGAGGGAGCGGAGATGCACCCTTTTGTATCTTGGGAGGGCGGGAGAAGCGATCATCTAGACCGCCAGCCTTCCCCTACCCAAGATGGTGACTAAAGTCAAGTCAGTGCCTAGCGCCTGATAACAGCGGCGCTCTGTCAGCTAGGCAGGTGAGGGAGCAGCCTTGGGCGACGCGAGTCTCGCACCAAGGTAGGGGCTAAATTAAAACTGTCTATTAAAATATTTACAGTCTTTAAGAACACGTTATTATTATTCAATAACAAGCAGAGAGTCACTCAAAAAAGAGCAAGAGCGCTAAAGAGCCCCCGGCTTCCGCCTCAGGGGTGAAGGTGAAGTATGACTAGTACCACGAGGGAGCGGAGATGCACCCTTTTGTATCCTGGGAGGGCGGGAGAAGCGATCATCTAGACCGCCAGCCTTCCCCTACCCAAGATGGCGACTAAAGTCAAGTCAGTGCCTAGCGCCTGATAACAGCGGCGCTCTGTCAGCTAGGCAGGTGAGGGAGCAGCCTTGGGCGACGCGAGTCTCGCACCAAGGTAGGGGCTAAATTAAAACTGTCTATTAAAATATTTACGATTCAGAAAAGGGGGTGGTGATGAACAGAGTGTCTGAATTAAGCAGACCACTCTTACCCAGTCCAAAGATCAGGGCTTGATCCATCACCGTTATTTAGCTCACTGCCCCATCCCAGCTCAGAACCTGGCTATATGCAAATTAGTCTGTCCCTGGCCCAGTGCATCATGGGAACAGGGCAGACCAAACTACCAAGCCAATTGTTCACCAGAAAGGAGACAAGCTTCCGGGGACCGGTTTCTGCCATTTCAGGCGTCGTCGGCCTGGCTTGCTTGAATCCTGATGGAGCAGTGAGCAAGGGACTCATGTCTGAGTATACCCTTCCACGCTTATGGTGGACAAAATTATTCAGAAAAGGGGGTGGTGATGAACAGAGTGTCTGAATTAAGCAGACCACTCTTACCCAGTCCAAAGATCAGGGCTTGATCCATCACCGTTATTTAGCTCACTGCCCCATCCCAGCTCAGAACCTGGCTATATGCAAATTAGTCTGTCCCAGGCCAGGGACAGACTAATTTGCATGTAGCCAGGTTCTGAACTGGGATGGTGTAGTGGGCTAAAAAACGGTGATGGATCAAGCCCTGATCTTTTGACTGGGTAGGAGTGTTCTGCTTAATTCAGATACTCTGTTCATCACCACCCCCCTTTTTAATAGTTTTGGCCACCACAAGTGTGGAAGGGTATGCTCAGATGTGAGTCCCTTGCTCACTGCACCATCAGGATTCAAGCAAGCCGGGCCGAAGACGGCTGTAATGCCAGAAACCGGTCCCCGGAAGCTTGTTTCCTTTCCAGTAAAGAATCGGCTTGGTAGTTTGGTCTGCCCTGTTCCCATGATGCACTGGGCCAGGGACAGACTAATTTGCATGTAGCCAGGTTCTGAACTGGGATGGTGCAGTGGGCTAAAAAACGGTGATGGATCAAGCCCTGATCTTTTGACTGGGTAGGAGTGTTCTGCTTAATTCAGATACTCTGTTCATCACCCCCCCCCTTTTTGAATCGTTTTGGCCACCACAAGTGTGGAAGGGTATGCTCAGATGTGAGTCCCTTGCTCACTGCACCATCAGGATTCAAGCAAGCCGGGCCGAAGACGGCTGTAATGCCAGAAACCGGTCCCCGGAAGCTTGTTTCCTTTCCAGTAAAGAATTGGCTTGGTAGTTTGGTCTGCCCTGTTCCCATGATGCACTGGGCCAGGGACAGACTAATTTGCATGTAGCCAGGTTCTGAACTGGGATGGTGCAGTGGGCTAAAAAACGGTGATGGATCAAGCCCTGATCTTTTGACTGGGTAGGAGTGTTCTGCTTAATTCAGATACTCTGTTCATCACCACCCCCCTTTTTGAATCGTTTTGGCCACCACAAGTGTGGAAGGGTATGCTCAGATGTGAGTCCCTTGCTCACTGCACCATCAGGATTCAAGCAAGCCGGGCCGAAGACGGCTGTAATGCCAGAAACCGGTCCCCGGAAGCTTGTTTCCTTTCCAGTAAAGAATTGGCTTGGTAGTTTGGTCTGCCCTGTTCCCATGATGCACTGGGCCAGGGACAGACTAATTTGCATGTAGCCAGGTTCTGAACTGGGATGGTGCAGTGGGCTAAAAAACGGTGATGGATCAAGCCCTGATCTTTTGACTGGGTAGGAGTGTTCTGCTTAATTCAGATACTCTGTTCATCACCACCCCCCTTTTTGAATCGTTTTGGCCACCACAAGTGTGGAAGGGTATGCTCAGATGTGAGTCCCTTGCTCACTGCACCATCAGGATTCAAGCAAGCCGGGCCGAAGACGGCTGTAATGCCAGAAACCGGTCCCCGGAAGCTTGTTTCCTTTCCAGTAAAGAATTGGCTTGGTAGTTTGGTCTGCCCTGTTCCCATGATGCACTGGGCCAGGGACAGACTAATTTGCATGTAGCCAGGTTCTGAACTGGGATGGTGCAGTGGGCTAAAAAACGGTGATGGATCAAGGCCTGATCTTTTGACTGGGTAGGAGTGTTCTTCTTAATTCAGATACTCTGTTCATCACCACCCCCCTTTTTGAATCGTTTTGGCCACCACAAGTGTGGAAGGGTATGCTCAGATGTGAGTCCCTTGCTCACTGCACCATCAGGATTCAAGCAAGCCGGGCCGAAGACGGCTGTAATGCCAGAAACCGGTCCCCGGAAGCTTGTTTCCTTTCCAGTAAAGAATTGGCTTGGTAGTTTGGTCTGCCCTGTTCCCATGATGCACTGGGCCAGGGACAGACTAATTTGCATGTAGCCAGGTTCTGAACTGGGATGGTGCAGTGGGCTAAAAAACGGTGATGGATCAAGCCCTGATCTTTTGACTGGGTAGGAGTGTTCTGCTTAATTCAGATACTCTGTTCATCACCACCCCCCTTTTTGAATCGTTTTGGCCACCACAAGTGTGGAAGGGTATGCTCAGATGTGAGTCCCTTGCTCACTGCACCATCGGGATTCAAGCAAGCCGGGCCAAAGACGGCTGTAATGCCAGAAACCGGTCCCCGGAAGCTTGTTTCCTTTCCAGTAAAGAATTGGCTTGGTAGTTTGGTCTGCCCTGTTCCCATGATGCACTGGGCCAGGGACAGACTAATTTGCATGTAGCCAGGTTCTGAACTGGGATGGTGCAGTGGGCTAAAAAACGGTGATGGATCAAGCCCTGATCTTTTGACTGGGTAGGAGTGTTCTGCTTAATTCAGATACTCTGTTCATCACCACCCCCCTTTTTGAATCGTTTTGGCCACCACAAGTGTGGAAGGGTATGCTCAGATGTGAGTCCCTTGCTCACTGCACCATCAGGATTCAAGCAAGCCGGGCCGAAGACGGCTGTAATGCCAGAAACCGGTCCCCGGAAGCTTGTTTCCTTTCCAGTAAAGAATTGGCTTGGTAGTTTGGTCTGCCCTGTTCCCATGATGCACTGGGCCAGGGACAGACTCATTTGCATGTAGCCAGGTTCTGAACTGGGATGGTGCAGTGGGCTAAAAAACGGTGATGGATCAAGCCCTGATCTTTTGACTGGGTAGGAGTGTTCTGCTTAATTCAGATACTCTGTTCATCACCACCCCCCTTTTTGAATCGTTTTGGCCACCACAAGTGTGGAAGGGTATGCTCAGATGTGAGTCCCTTGCTCACTGCACCATCAGGATTCAAGCAAGCCGGGCCGAAGACGGCTGTAATGCCAGAAACCGGTCCCCGGAAGCTTGTTTCCTTTCCAGTAAAGAATTGGCTTGGTAGTTTGGTCTGCCCTGTTCCCATGATGCACTGGGCCAGGGACAGACTAATTTGCATGTAGCCAGGTTCTGAACTGGGATGGTGCAGTGGGCTAAAAAACGGTGATGGATCAAGCCCTGATCTTTTGATTGGGTAGGAGTGTTCTGCTTAATTCAGATACTCTGTTCATCACCACCCCCCTTTTTGAATCGTTTTGGCCACCACAAGTGTGGAAGGGTATGCTCAGATGTGAGTCCCTTGCTCACTTCACCATCAGGATTCAAGCAAGCCGGGCCGAAGACGGCTGTAATGCCAGAAACCGGTCCCCGGAAGCTTGTTTCCTTTCCAGTAAAGAATTGGCTTGGTAGTTTGGTCTGCCCTGTTCCCATGATGCACTGGGCCAGGGACAGACTAATTTGCATGTAGCCAGGTTCTGAACTGGGATGGTGCAGTGGGCTAAAAAACGGTGATGGATCAAGCCCTGATCTTTTGACTGGGTAGGAGTGTTCTGCTTAATTCAGATACTCTGTTCATCACCACCCCCCTTTTTGAATTATTAAAATATTTACAGTCTTTAAGAACACGTTATTATTATTCAATAACAAGCAGAGAGTCTCTCAAAAAAGAGCAAGAGCGCTAAAGAGCCCCCGGCTTCCGCCTCAGGGGTGAAGGTGAAGTATGACTAGTAATGCGGTAGTGGAAAGAAAAAACAGTGACATAAAGCAATCCATAACAGCTAAGGTATTAGGTTCCGGTGATGGGTGGGTCAAACATCTAATAAGTGTCCAACGTAGTCTTAACAATCTGCCAAGAAATTCTCTGGGTGGAATCACTCCATATGAATGACTGTTTGGTACTAGAATGATAATCGAAGACCTCGGTTGTCAAACTTCAGTGGTGGAACAAAACCCTTTGATGTCAAAGATCGTTTGGCTGTTTTACAGGACGTAAATGAAACAAGAAGAAGTCTGAGTAACACGATACAGAAGCCAACAACCACTGAAGAAAAACCACCTGTCCCAGCAAGACCTGTCTGGATTCCAAAGATTGAGGATCTAGTCAGGGAAAAGATCGCTGTAAAGAAGGAATTTGGGCCTTCTTACAGAAAAGCAGTACCTGTCTTGTCAATCCAAGGAACAAGATCAGTAGTACTACCGCCCCTTGCTGGTAAAAGGGAGAACAGGGTTGTGTCCATCGACCTGGTAAAACCACATCATGTGGCCGATAATAAGTAGTAGGCCCAGTGGACTCCCAAGATGTAGCAGACAACCAAATCTTGCTATAATCCAAGAGGTCCAAACTGAAAGACTTATCACCTTTGATAAACCTGCAGTAAGAAAAGAAAGACTATGCAACAAAACAATGGAACTTGTGCCTCTTTAAATAACAGTTTGTCAAGAAACTCCTGTCTACAATGATGTAGCCTCTGACTATACAAATATGACAAAGGAAGAAGCAACTCCAAAGATAAATAACAATCCTGATGCAATTCCAACAATTGACAGAACTGCCTCTGGCTATTTCATCAACTTTGATACATTTTCTGAGGATCCCAGTGAACCTGAAGATAAGCCAGCAAATAATACTTTCAAAGAAAAAATAACAGAACTCTTTCATCAATTTGAAAAAAACATATCTGGTTTCACCATGGATTGAATTTTGGATTGTGTTAGGTGTACTGTTCCTCCTGCTCTGGTTCATTCTGGTTTTTAGCTTGGCAAAGATGATAGATGGAAAATACAGTACAATGGACACAGCAAGTAAGAAAATCACCTTGCTCCTGAAACCTCACAAATCATCTCATCGTGAACGAAGAGACCTCTCATCAGTGAACATCACAGCCGCTCCTATACCTGGTGGTATAGCATGGGACAGAACTGATTATGATATCTATGGCCCGGTGGAGCTGTTGAAGATTCCACACCAGTTTAATGTTTCTTTGAGTGACTTTGTTTCATCCAGCACATTTTCTAATGATTGGGACTTTGAAACTGTTAACAACATGATGACAGATTTAGAAATGTCAGCTAAATTTACAGAACATGAATACCTAGAAGGTTCATCAGATTATGAACAAATGTATTGTTTCAATCATTATGGTCACCATTATTTGCATAAATCTGCAAACCCTATAAATGTTTTTACTTACAATCAATGGGAACATTGTCCAACACCGCCAAAGGGCAGCTCAAAAACATTTTATGAAAAGTTTCCGTACTTCTCAGGGTTTAATGTTACAAATCCAGAAACGTTTTATTTTAAAAATGAGAATAAGACAGGAATGAAAACAATGCTGACCAATACTAAACAAATGTATCCTGCAAATTTAAAAAAAAAAAATCTTTTTATTAATTGAAAACAAGAAAAACCAACGGCAGGTGCCTTACGTCACGGAACAAACAACAATTATACAAACATATAGCGCGAAATAGATGGATAACCCCCAAGGCAAAAGCTGAGCCATGAATTGTAACTGGCGTGCGGCCGTGTAGTATACAAGAAATATTAAGTCCAGTCCAATCAGCACTGATCACAAGCTCCACCACCCGAAGGAACAGGATTGTCATGAGCAGGGCAATTTCGAGTGGCAGGAAAGCGTAACACAGTAGAGCAGTGGACAAAACAACGACCGCAACCAGCACGCAACAATAAAAACGCAACACATTGTAGAGATCAGTGCAAACAATACCACCACCCAGGACCCGTCTACCCACCAAGCAGGATTACCCATCAGGAAGGCCCCCAATATCAGGATACGAATAGGATATCAAACATAGAAACGAAAACATAAACAATACAAAAAAAACCTTCCCCCCACCCTGCACCCCTGCATATGGCTTTCGCCCCACCCCAACTAGCAGTGTGCCTGTCGCCCCATCTAACTAAATACTAAAAGTAGAAAATGGAGGAGGGCATCTTCGTATGGGCTCCCGGTTCCCCCTCCCCCCGCCAGAAACAAGCAACCCCTGTGAGGTACTGGGTTTTTCAGAACCGGTACCGAACCGGTAACCCAGCGGTGCCAGGGTACACCCAAAGACCTCGGGTACTTTCCTGATTCAGACCACAGAAACTCAGAGTCTTCTAGGTGAAGTCAAGGATCGATTTTATTGGCTGCAACCAAGAAACAAGCGTCCTAGAAGTACAACAGCACGGGATGTATATTCTCAGGAGACTGCTCAATCTTACAAAGCCAGGCTTCTCTTTTTATACAAAATATTGTGCTTTAGGCAAACCTTCTTCGAATTTACAGTATACTATTCACATATTTTCGTTACAAAGGAAAAGCAGAGTCATGATGACAAGCCCATATTTCAGTTTGTCCAGCCCACAACAAATTACCCAGCAGGGCCCAACATTTCATCAGATACCGGTGGACCCCCAATAAAAATGGGCACCTCCCCATCATAAAGCAAGTGAGAGAGAAAAGAGCAGGGACAGGTGTGAGCAAGATTCGGCAGGGTGTGTGCGATGAAATGGGTTTATGGCCTGTTGTGCCTTGATGCTATCTCATTCGGCCACTGGGAGAGGAACTGACCAAACAGGTTCGGCCTGGGGCAATGGTTCCAACTTGCCCAGGTCACAGGAAAGTCAATTCAGTTGTATGTGTCCTTTGGAATCGAATTTAGCTGTATCATAAGCCTATGTAAAGGGCAACTCACAAAATGGCTGCCGTACACAAAATGGAAGCCATGGGTTCAAGACGAAAACTGCGATTTCGAGGTGAAATCGTCACTCGAATATGACGAAAATGCTTGTACATAGTGTACTAGCCATTCTCGGTATTTTGATATGAAAATCGTCATGCTATGATGAAGTTTAATTCTCTAGTCCAGAATTTTCAGAACTACAAACCCTCCTTTTGCCCTTACATAGGCAATTTAACCTAATCTCGTGCTAATCTGAGTCCAGGTCTATATTCCTAAAGTAATTGAGATGTTGCTGTAACATCATTCTAGTACTTAGCTCATCTCTTGATACAGGTTTCCTTACACATGATGTAGCACAGAGGCCACATATTGCAGGAGCACACTGCACGCACAGAGAGAACAGGAAAAGAATGGCTAAGACCATCCCAATGACCATCAGAATTTTCCATCCCCAGCTGGATATCAGTTCCCAGAACCATTCCATAAACGACCAATCTCCTTTATCCACATGAATAGATTCGGAAATCTTATGTAGTTTGGAGATGGCCTGGTACACTGTTGGAGTGTTATCTGGAATGAAAACGTAGCAACTCGATTGGATCAATCTACATACCCCACCTCGGTCTGCAAGTATGACATCTAATGCGACCCTGTTCTGAAGGGTCATAAGTCGATCTGACTGGAGCTCAGCAGTCAAGTTACTAAGGGCACCAGCAGTTTCAATCACGGTGGATTCAACCACCCTTGTCAATTGCCTTATGTTCCTGCTGTTAGCCATCGGTCCCCAGAACGGCAGAAAACCCTTTACGAAGTCCCCAAATTCTTGTCCTGCAGTGTCTTCTTTGCTCAAGACACCTCTAACTATCCTTGTCTTGTGGTAATCTGCCGCTGCTGTGTAGGTGGGAGGCAACAGGAACGAAACAAAACATGAGCCCGAAAAGTCAGGGGGCAACCATGTATAGGCTCTATCATGGCAGATGAAATAAGTACCCTTAGCTGCTAAAAACGAAGGGGAAGTTTGAGACCCAAAAACATACGTTTCAGTACAGACACTCTTCCCTAACTGAGCTCTGGGATTCTTGCCAGTACCTTGCAGACATAGGTGACCCTGATGGGGTACAATCCAAATCGGGGAAGATCTCTTAGCTTGCTGTTTCTCACTCAGAGTAGGTCCATATCCGGGTACGTTACATCCTATGTATACTAGTGTCTCATCTCTCGGGATAGTCTCATAAGAAATGTCTTCCTTTATCATTTCTACTATACCCTTAACTAGAGCACTATTCTTAGGATTGTCTTCCACAGAACGTAGGGGGTAGACTTCATGTGCATATATGAACATTGTTCTGTATGCCCACACAGAACCATTGTGGCTGAAAGGCAGGACCAGATAAGGGATACCTTTATCCGTTGTGTGAGGCATAAGACCACACACCCAACAGTTAGTTGTGTTCATTACTAGTTGGTGTTGGTGCAAAAGCTGAACAAAGGAGTTATTAATAAACTCTAATCTCCTAGCTGATTCGTGTTCAGGAAGGGGTTGAAAAGAGTGTGGGGAAACAGTAGAAGGAGGGGGTATTGTCGGTGTAGTGGGTGCAAATGTTACTTGAAAAGAGAATAAAACATAACTTATTAAAAATATCATCACACTGAATAACATGAAAATGCACAATATCAAAAAGCTTTTCTTTGTCATTATTTTACAAATCTTGTGTTTAAAGTTCATTTCCTTGGCAGGTCTCTCCATCTCGAGAAACTCCATCCTCTCTAAAGTGCTGCCCGCGATGGGAGGTTGTTTCTGCTAAGGAATGCTTCTGTCAGTCTAGGGCAACTCCCTTGGACCAACCAGAACTGCCGACCTAACGTCGTCAGCTGCACCCCAAAGACTTTGGGCAATCGCGGCCCTAGCAGCGGAACCCGGATGGCGGTTCGAAAAACAAAAATAAGCAAGTTTCTCAGATGGGAGAGCTGCACTTTCAAAAATAGTACTTGCAGGGAAAAAAAAAGATTTTTTTTATTTCTCCATAGGTCTTGGCCTCAAATTATAGCGCTTTTTCCCAAGTACTGTCTGATCCTGAAACAGGAGTTCAGGCTCTGTAGTGTTCAGTCGCTTTGATGGTGATACTGCTGGTTGCAAAATTTCGTCACTCTCCTGTTCAGACAGTGTTCCTTTTACACGTGCATCACTGAAAGGCAGGAAACGTGGCACGGTTTCAGTCTCTGAGTCAGCGACACCCTCCTGGACCCACTGGTCGTACGGCAGAGGCAGAGGGATCCGCTTGCAGTGGATCCCGTGGATCCAGTTTTTCTTCCCTTCCACTCGAACAGCTGATCTTGTGGAAAGAAGGACGAGGTGCGGGCCGGTCCACCTGGGCTGGTCGTTCTTTGTTCGCTGAAAGTTCTTGACCAGCACCCAGGATCCAGGGTCGATCTGATGTCCTGGAGCTTCAGAGACTTGAGGCAGTGTATCATGCAACTGTTGGTGTAAAACACGCAATTTAGCATCAATTTGTACAAATAATCAAGCAAAACAGGGTGTTCAACCTCGCTGAACTTAGTGGGCCTTGGCACTCCCCATATGTTGGCCGGGCGGCCAAAGACTATTTCGTAGGGACTAAGTCCCACTCGCGAATGCACAGTCATTCTGGTGGATAGGAGTGCTAGGGGTAGAGCATCAGGCCATTTAAGACCAGAGCTCGCTTGGATTTTGGCCAGTTTAAGTTTTAAAGTGCCGTTGTAGCATTCTACTAATCCAGCTGATTGGGGGTGATTTGCAGCGTGGAACTTTTGCTGAATGCCTAGCCCTTCACATACTCTCTTCATCACACGACCCACAAATTCACTCCCATTGTCACTCCAGACCATTCTAGGCATTCCGAATCTGGGGAAGTACTCTTTCACAAGGGCTTTAGCTGTGGATAAGGCAGTGTTGTCTTTTAGGGGGTAGGCTTCCACCCATCTTGAAAAGGCACAAACAACAACGAGTACGTATTTTAAATTGTTGCACCTCTCCATGTGGATGAAATCTAGCTTCAAAACCTCAAACGGATACGTAGGAGGTGCAAAATGACCAGCTGGAGTTGGGGTTCCCCTACCAGGATTGTGTTTCAGCCACACCATGCAATTCTTGACGACATTCTCTGCACACTTAGGAATTCCTGCATTCTGCCAAACTGGAGCCAACAACTTACAAATCCCTTTCACACTGATGTGGCCCATTCCATGAGCCATTGTAACCACTGCAAGCACATATGCATCGGGTAACAACCATCTCTGATGCTCTGACAATTCAACCCAACAACCATTTGCATCCATTCTACCCGTACTTTCTCTCCACATGCTCAACTCTTTCTCTGTAGCCTCAGCTTGAATAGACTTCACACTCTCTATCGTGTCTTCACATATTCCAACATCACCAACCCATCTTGCAGGGCCTGCAACATACATTCGGCTCATCACATTCCTTGCAGTTTCTTTCGCGATTTCGTCAGCAAATGCATTTCCACGACCAACATCATCAGTCACCTTCTTGTGAGCACTACATTTCACAATCGCCACTTGCAGAGGCATGGTCAGTGATTCAAGAAGCTCATTCACCAACTGACCATGCTGAATCTTAGCTCCATGCGAAGTCAGGAACCCACGTTCTTTCCACAATCGTCCAAAACTGTGAGCCACTCCAAATGCATACTGGCTGTCGGTATAGATGGTCACTTTCATTCCTTTTGACAACACACATGCTCTTGTAAGTGCAATCAATTCTGCTGCTTGAGCTGAATTATGTGGAATACGTGCAGCTTCAACAATTGTATGCAAAGTCGTAACAGCATATGCTGCAGTCGTATCACTATTCGGGAGCTTGAAGCATGAACCATCCACCCATAATGTACCATCACATTCAGCAAGAGGAGTATCTAGGAGATCTATTCTCCCTTTCGTTTCTTCTTCTGTTCTAAGAAAACAATCATGCTGTTCAGAAGCATCTAGTTCCTCTACAATTGGCAACAACGTAGCTGGGTTTAGAGTGTTGCATCTTTTTATATGCACATGACTCGCTAACAATGTCAATTCGTAACCTGACAATCGAGCACTAGTTAAGTGCTGTGTCTTGGTTCTGTTCAACAACGTGTCCACTGCATGTGGAACCATCACGACTAACATATTATTCATCACTAAACCAGCAGACTGTCGAATAGAAACAGCTGCTGCTGCTGTTGCTCTTAAACAACTCGGCAATGCTTTAGCTACCGGATCCAAAGAAGACGAAAAATGTGCACATGGACGCTGCTTGTCTCCAAACAACTGAGTCAAAACTGACAATGCACAACCTTGTTTCTCATGGACATACAATGTAAAGGGCTTACTGTAGTTGGGGGTACCCAACACAGGAGCCGAACATAATGCTGTGCGCAATTCAGAAAAACTTTTCTGACACTCTTCAGACCAAGGAACAGGATTGGTAAATAAATAAATAATACCCTATTTTTGAATGCATAAATGAATAACAGATAGCTCAATAAATAAGAGTCAAAATTCGAGGTAGTAGGAGTTTTGCAGGTTTATTACAGCATAAAGGACAGGAACAGGACAACCTGCATAGGAATAGGATGGCAGGGCCCAGCAGCGCTGCTGGTGTCAGGATCTGGACAAGGGAAAGGAAAAGGATGACCTTTTTAATAACAGTGCATGAGCATATATACATAACGCAAACACATATCATTACATTGCAAAAGGCGTAGCAGTGGGTGGAGCAGAAGGTGTGACGCGTAGCAGTCGCGAAAGATAAGGGTAAAAAGAGGTGTAACAGGGCGTATACATAGACATGTGATGCAAACGCAACAGAATATGTCATGAATGGGGCGGAAACCATGGAGGGGGCTACCTAAGGAGCCGGGACCTCTAACCTGATGGTGCGCGCAAACTAGCAATGACGTATCACTAGGAGAAACTGGGGGCTATGAACTCTGTGCTAGGAGCAGAGACTGAAGTCTGGAGAGTCAGGGCGACATGTACCTAAACAGTATCTAGTATCTGATGTTTAGAGAACATGTTGATATAAACTAGAAGTCAGGAGGGGAAAGGCTAACTTGATTCTAAGACTGGACCATGCATTATTCTACATGTAGTGCGTGATGAAGAATATTAAATGACCATTAAATGCAGTATTTCTCTAACGTGGAGACGTGAAGGCTAGACAATGACGGAAACTATCGATGCGATTCAGTAGCTTAGGAATGCAGAGAAGGAGGACTGAACTGATAACTGGAACTATAACATACTTTTGGCAGACTCAGAGGCTGAGCCAGGCTGAACCGGGCACTGCGAGGCAGGAAGTAAGTGAAGGGTCGAGGATACAGGTGGGGGCTGTATCGCTCCTCAGCGAGACTTTAGGAGACAGGAGCTGAATCTGATGTCCGGGCCCTTTTGAGGCCTAGAAACGGGGACTTTACAATGAAATAACGTGCACACTGAGAAACGTGGCAACGTAGCTTTACATAGGCCTGATATACGTAGTATTCACGAGAACTGGAAACTGACATACTAGAGGTGGACACAACTATAATTGCGTCATTAATCGAACATGGGGAATGCATATGCATATTTAATCATGCACACATAACATATGATGGATGACACGTAGGGACACAGAACATGGCAAAATTTACTTTTCCACATTCCCTCCTTGTCACTACGTTTCCATCAGGAAACATCAATATTCATGATACCATCTATCATTTCATACAGTATCATTTGCTCGTCTCGAATTATCCTGGAACGGGATTTAGAACGGGGCTTGGGACTAGGAATACAAGAGGTAGCACAAATGCCGCAAATCGCAGGGCCACATTGTATACAGAGACAGCAGCTGAATATGATCGCTACTGCAATACCTAGGAAGGACAAGACTTTCCATCCCCAGGCGGAAATTATATTCCAGAACCAACCGGACCATGTCCAGGTGCCTGGATCTTGGTGTATCAGATGGGCAATTTTATGGAGTCTGGTTATAGCTGAATAAACAGACGGCGCGTTATTTGGAATGAAAATGCAGCAACTAGATCCGATGACTCTACAGGCCCCGCCCCTATCGGCCAGTATGACGTCAAGGACGAGACGATTCTGTAAAACGACAAATCTCATAGCAGATTGCTCTTCGGTTAAGTTACCTAGAGCAGAGGCAGTCTCATTTACTACAGCTTCAAGGGTTCTGGTTAACCTACGGATTAGCTTACTATTCTGGATAGGTCCTATAAAGAAGAAGAAACCTCTGTTGAAATCTGTATACTGTTCTAGAGCAGTTTCAGTATAATCGACAATTGGGGACTCCCTTCTATGTCTAATGTGTACTAGATGTGTGTTTCTATGATAATCAGGTGGGGCTAGGAAAACAGGTGGCAGTAGGAAGGCAATGTAACAGGTTCCCTCCCAACCGAGGGGTAGACGAACATATGCAGTTTGACCACAAATAAAATATGAATGACGTGAAGCTTTGAAAATAGATTTCCCACTGTCACTATACTTGACAATAGTAGTACAATCACTATGTCCTACATGTACGGAACCATAATTACGGACACATAATTCACCTTTGACTGGCAGTACTGAAATAGCAGGTAAGTCTGGAGTAGTATCAGACTGAACATTCAAGACCATGAAATTCGAAGAATAGTTACCTAAATTATACACTTCATTTTCTAGATCTAACCCTGTTCTGTGGGGAAGACCTTGCTTGTCTGGAAAACATGTACTGTTAAGAAAAGACATATCTGTTGAGGATGACGTTAACGTGGACCATGCTCCACACGAACCATTATGTGAGAATGGATAAGGAAAAAGTGGCAGAACTCCCTTCGGTGTCTGGAAAGGGGGGAGTCGACCACACACCCAACAATTAGTGGCATTGCTGGTCTGGTGTGAGTAATGTAACATGCGGATAAAAGTATTATTTCGCATAGCGAGGCGGTAAGAGAATTCATGAGGAGGCAGATCACTAAACGTGTGCTCTACTGTAGCATTAGCAGACTTATTTACATGAAGAACTGGGAGATACAGATAGAATGCATAACTGGTGCAGGAAATCATAAGGCTGAGAAATAATATGAAACTTAGAAAAACGATACATCGAATTGAGTTTTGACTAAACCTCTCACTATGGGGGTCTATTTTATACATGTCAGAAACAGTCTAACCGTTTCACCTAGGGGAGGACTTAGACAATCAAACTGACTGACTTATTTTACTAGACCGGAGTTTGAGTTTATACTCCTGTTGCGGAGTTTTCTCTAACAGGGGAGGGTTTGTAGCAATGTCTTTTGCGGGACAGTCCTTGAGAACAATGCTTTGGCAATCCTTCAAATCCTGGGAAATGTTCTTTAAGACGGGTTTCAGTCCATTAAAAAGTTTTACATGAGAAAGGTGCACCCAGCCTTTGCGACCTTCCAACTTCACGGCTGTACGGGTGGTGAGGAGGACCTGTCGGGGCTCTTTCCAGCGAGGCTCCAGCGGACTTGATCTGTCAAAATTCCTCACCAACACCATGGATCCTGGAACGATTTCATGCGGTGCCACCTCGGTATTGTCTGGAAATGCGGCGGCAACCTGTGAACGACATGAGTTGAGGGCAGACATCAAGGAAGCTAGGTAATCTGTCAGCATATTACTTGAAACATCGGTAATACTTCGGGGTCTAGGAGTACCCCACATGTTTGGGGGGCGGCCAAAAACGACCTCATACGGGGACAGACCTGATCTGGAATGTGCGACCATGCGCATATAAAATAAGGCGACTGGCAGAGCTACTAGCCAGTCCACACCTTTTTCTTTGCATACTTTGGCGATACGGATTTTCAGAGTCTGATTATGTCTCTCTACGAGACCGGCTGCTTCAGGATGGCGTACACAATGAAACTTCCACTGGTACCCCAACAAAAGGGAAACATGCTTCATGAGTTCAGATGAGAATGGCTGACCGTTATCAGAATATACGACTCTAGGGAGTCCATAACGAGGGAAGAACTCACGAACCAACTGCTTGGCAGTGGTCGCGGCTGTGTAATCTGGGACTGGATATGCTTCTGTCCATCTGGACAAAGCGCATACAACTACAAGGACATACTTGAAACCTCGACATCGCTCCATCTGAATATAATCCATCTGGAGGACTTCAAAAGGGTGGTCAGGGGGCTGGAATCCACCTTGTTCCACCGGGACACTTTTACCTGGATTAAACTGACAACATATCATACAGGTACGGACTTTCTGCTTGGCTGCAGCTCGTAAATGCTTGTTGAACCAAATGTTCTGGATACTGTCTAACATAGCTTTTTCTCCTAAATGTGCTGGACTATGTGCGGTATTAATAATGACTTGAACCATAGAGTCGGGGAGAAACCATGTGGCTCTACCCTTTGTTAACCATCCTTGATCTGTCTGGACCCCTCCTTGTTCGGACCATTTCTTGATTTCTTCGGGAGTAGCATGTAACTGGATATCTATGACGTCTTGTGTAGGGTCCTTAACTGTCATACATATGGTCGGATCTGGAGTATGTGTCTGATTAACTGGAATGTCTAGAGTCTGTGCTGTAAGCTTGGCTGTGCGATCTGCTAGATCATTACCTTGGGAAATAATGTCAGTAACTTTCGTATGTGCTTTGCACTTCATGATAGCAATAGATGTCGGTAAATGTATGGCATCTAACAGAGTTTGAATAAGGAGACCATGCTGAATCTTGGTTCCATGAGAAGTCATGAAACCTCTCTCCTGCCAGAGCACTCCGAAGTCGTGTACGACTCCAAATGCGTAACGTGAATCTGTGTAAACATTAACTTTCAAGTTCTTGGCGTGTATGCAGGCTTGGGTCAGAGCAACTAGCTCTGCTGCTTGAGCGGACAGGGTGTCAATACGGTGTGTTTCAATAACTTCAGTGTCAGTAGTCACTGCATACGCGGCGACTAGTTCTCCTGTACTTGTTCTCATACATGAACCATCCACATAAAGTGTCAGGTCGGGGTCTGGTAACGGAGTATCTGTCAGATCTTGTCTTGGCTTTGTCGTAATGTTAACTACTTCCACACAGTCATGTGGGTCAGGATTCGAAGTAACTGATGGTAACAGTGTAGCAGGATTAAGGATGTTGCAGCGTCTGATTTCTATGTGTGGCTGGAACAGTGTCAATTCATAACCTGTTAAACGTGCAATTGTCAAGTGCTGAGTTTGTGTTCGGTTTAACAGAACTTCCACAGAGTGTGGAACTTGTACTGTTAAGGTATGTCCTAAGACTATGGAATCACTTTGTCTGATAGCTAGTGCTGTGGCTGCAACTGACTTGAGGCACGCAGGCAGAGCCTGGGCTACAGGATCTAATGTGCTCGAAAAATAAGCACATGGCTTGTATTGTCCTGCTTGATCTTGTGTAAGAACAGATAATGCTGTACCTTCACGTTCAGTGACGAAAACTGTAAAAGGCTTACTGTAGTTCGGTGTCGCTAGAACTGGAGCTTGGCATAGGGCTTTCTTTAACTCATTGAAACTAAGTGTATGTTCAGATGTCCAAGGGAGGACAGTCGATACGGCTGCCTCCTGTGTCGTTAACTGTATCAGTGGTTTGGCTAGAAATGCATACTGAGGAATCCATTGTCTGCAATAAGAAGTAAGGCCAATAAAAGCACGTACCTCCTTCTGGGTCTTGGGCTGAGGAAGACTCGCTATTAACTGGATACGGTCTGGTGTCAACTGTCTACCCCTCTTGGACAGTAAGTGTCCTAAGTAGACCACTTGCTGGACACAGAATTGAAGCTTAGAAGGGGACACCTTGTGCCCCATCTCGGCTAGGAAATACAAGACTGTAAGGGATGCTTGCTCGCAAGCACGTTCAGAACGGGCTGTGATCAGTAGATCATCGACATACTGGAGCAGGGCAGTGTCAGTTGGCATGTGAATGTTGTCTAGTTGTCTCTTGAGTGCTTGACTGTAAATACTAGGACTTTCTGTGAAACCTTGAGGAGCGCGTGTGAACATATAGCTCCTTCCATTTAAACAAAATCCGAAAAGGAACTGGCTGTCTGGATGAATAGGAACACTGAAAAATGCGTTCTTGAGGTCTATGACAGTGAAGAACGTGGCTTCGGAATCAATGGCCGTTAATAGGGAAGAGATGTCTGGGACAACTGGGTACTGCGGAATAATACATTTATTAAGCTCTCGTAGGTCAATCACTAATCGATATACTGGGGGTGCATTTGGATCAGTACGTTTCATGACTGGAATGATCGGAGAATTGCATACATTGGAGTCAGTTTCTACAACCACTCCTTGAGCCATGAGCTCGTCAATAATTTTGGATAAGGCTGCTACAGCCTCAGGTGGCAATCTATACTGTCTGATCCGTGGTAACACTACACCTGGCTTGAGAGTCACACGATAGGGTGTGATTTGCATGTAACCTACATCAGTTGGACCTTGCGCCCATAGATGCTGCGGAACATTAGACAGTCTTGAATCAAAATCTCGTAATACATAGTGACCCTTAAAGTCACGTAGGAACAATCGTATTCCCTCTGGGGAACAGCATATAACTGCACCTAACTCTTTCAGTGTTTTAATGCCTAATAGATTTTCTGGACATGACTTAGTAAGTAACAGATCAGTAGTGCGGGACAATGGACCTACTTCTAGAGTAACTGGCTTTGATATTTCATTTACAATGGGTTTTCCTGAAAATCCAAGGGAAACATTTCTTGAGCCTGAGAGCGGAGCCCCTGGAACTTCGGCGTGACTAATTGTGGTCCTACTTGCCCCTGTATCAATCAAAAACTTTCTGTCTTTCCCTAATACTTGACTGTGAACATAGGGACCTTCTTGATCTACAGGTATCTCGATGAGAGGCAAGCCTACCTCCCTCTCTAGGCTGTTTCATGAATACTGCTGGTACTCTGGATACTCAGACTGTGCATACTGGTACATCTGCTGTGTGACGTGCTGTGTTGCAGCAATAGGCTGCGGTGCGGTAACTGTCTGTGGTGCATTCTGTGGCTGAGGAGTCTGTGAAACTTGTTCTTGTCTAGGCGGACGTGGTCTTTCTTTAGTTTTACCAGTAGCTATGTTGTGTTTCAGAACTGCACACTCATTTATAAAATGACCTGGCTGTTTACAATAATTGCAGTTCCCTTTAACGGGAGCTGCAGGATGACTGGCTTGATTTGGACCCCTCTTCTGACTGTCTTGAGGAACAGATTGTGCAACTAGTACTTTCATTTTCGTGTCTTTCATACGTTTTCTCTCGTGTTCTTGTTCTTCTCTGATTCTATTCTGGTGGTATTGAAGCATCTGCAACATCTGGGACGGGGTATTAGCTTGCCAGGTACTTTCGACTTTCAAAACTCGATTTTTAATTTGTGGGCTTGAATTCTCGACTAATTTAGTAACAAAAAGGTGAGGGTATGACTCACTACTTGTCTTGAGGCCACTGTTGATGCTAAAACATTTTTCAAATCTAGAATAAAAATCACTAATATCTTCGTCTTGTTTCTGTTTACAGGCTGAGATTGCATCCCAGTCTTCTTTTCTAGTTGTCAATAATCTGGGTAAAACTTGTATTAATAATTCCGGTAATTCTTTACATTTATCTCCAAGACCGGTACCTGGTACTCGTGCCTTATCTTCAGCTTCTAGAACTGCCCAATCGATCTTTTTCTCTCCCACCTCCCATTCTTTTTCCTTGAGCTTTTCATACACCCCTGCGGGCAGCAGAACCTTTAACATTTTAATTATATCTGGATACGTGTATTCTCCCATACGGAGCATGTCTTTTAATTCTCTATGGAACCCTGCTGGATCTTTGTCATGACAGGGGATTAATTTCTTCATCTCGAGGAGTTCCATCTTTGTAATCGGAGTGTAAACAAACACTCGTTCTAGTTCGCCACCCGTTCCTCTGACTGGGTGGACTTCTCGTAACGGATTCTGTCTCTCCATGTAAAATGGTTTACCTTCTGGGGGTGAGGCAGGAACAAAATGCGGGTTCAGAAACGTTCTATATTTGTGACGCTGTTCTAGAATGACACTAATTAAATCGGTACCTAGACCTTTCCATCTGTACTGGAGTAACTCGTTCAGGATATCATGTAACGGGCCTGGATCAGAGTGCTGACCCTCATACAATGTAATGAGGTGCTGAATCATATACATACCCGCCAGTCGTTGTTCGGCTGGGGGCATTTTCAGAAACATCTGTGCCACTATTTCGTCTGGAAAAGTGATAGAATCAGTAATCCATCGGACTGCTGATCGGGCTAGTTCTTGTTCATGCATGGTACTTAACTCACTGTAACCGATTCGTGATTTCAGAATGTGATCGGTAGCTTGGAATACTTGTTCTAGAGAACCTTGTTCTGGTGCTGGAGAATGAAAAATAGACTTGTGTTCTAGGCGTAAATGGCGATCTGGAAATCTAGATTTTCCTACATACGCTATTCTGGCGGGATTCTCGTCCTCTACCTCTTCAGTATCAGAGTTACTTTCTTTCTCGCTTACTTGTGCTGCTTTACGTTGTTCGTGTATCTTCATTATTTCTCTACGGATTTTCTTGTACATACTCTCCATAGCACCGACGGTCTTGTGCTTACCCTCGGCTATATTATCACTCCACCTTGTCAGGGTTCTCATTTCAGCCGGATCTTTAGACGGGTAATCTTGTTCTCTTATTAGACAATTGATCAGAAACTTTAATATCATGAGCTGGATCTCGGCTTTCCTTTGAGACATGGCCTCGCTAATGCTTTCTGGATCATCCCCTGTACGGATGAAACGATATATTCTGTCTAGATCTTCTTTCATATTCGGTAAGGTGACTAGATACTCGGCCACCTTTCTTACACGGAATGAATATAAAACCATATTATCCTCGCCTGGGACTGGATCATAGCCGCATTCGGCAAGGGATTTTCTTATTTCTGCTACAGTCTGATGTCTGGGCGTACGCTGTGACGCTTGTGCATGTAATTCGGCTGTCGTTAAACGCTTGTGTGGCGGCGGGGTTTGAGGAGTACCTCCCCCTGCGGCCCCTAAACTAGAGTCGTCTACTGAGGCTCTTCGTCCTGGCAGAGTGGGAAATGGAAATGTAGGCTGGACTTGTATGGCGGGCTGGACCGGGGGTACCGTAACAGGTACTCCGGTGTCTGGAGGAGCGGGAAGTGCCTGATTTACAGGGACTGGCGGAGCGCGAACAGGATTTGCATATTCTGGGACTGTGTCGTCCAAATAGGACGAAATAAAAATATCAGCTGCGGTCTGTTTGTGACGTAGCTTGGTCGGAACTAATGGTGGCGGGAAATTACTGGATGCCTCTGGGGTCGCTTTTGGCAAGCCCTCGGCAAGGAGAGGATACATACCCCTAATAAGGGCATGCCTCTGTCTGTCTGACTGTTCGGCTTTGACTTGTTCACCTATCTCGATTAGTTCTTTTTCTTGTGCTCGTTCTAAGGATTCTCTACTTAATTCTGACTTTCTGATTTCCTTTTCAGTTCTTTTATGAGCTTCTTTGCGCCATAACTCGATGGCATCTTTCTGTGACTGTCTGGCTTTCTTTTTCCATAATGCTTCTTCTACTCGCATGATGCATTCGGCATCCCATGTACCCGATACGGGCCATCTATACTTTTCTTCTAACCGTTTGGTATACTCTACCCATAAATCTAGATACAATATGGCGCTTATGCCATGCTTCTGATACATAAAATGACCTGGACTGTCCCTAGGCGGAACTGGAACTGCTGCTTCCAGCAGACCCTTTCTGGTTTTTAACTGACGTAATTTCGAAAAGAGCGGCATGACTGAACTATAATCTAGACACAATACAATACACAATAAACACGATACTTATTCCCCATTCATACCACGACATTAAAATACATGAAGAACATTTAAAAATAACAGTTCGAACAGAATACTACCTGGAATACGGAACACAGAAATACATGAATTTTCTCGAGAACAGAACTGACTAGAACAGGAACTAGATGCACTGCTGAAACAGTATGAAACTTACCGGTCTCATAAAGAGACACGTCAGGACCCGCATCCACCGAAGTGGACACTTCGTTTGTGGGTCTGTGTACCACCAACCCACGGACCAGAGTCAATTAGATTGACCCTGTCTAGATACCACCCCAGTAACGGTACTCACCGGGCAGCAAGAACGGAAGGCCTCGGACTGGACTGGACTGCTACGACGACGGACGACGAACTTCGGACTTCAGTTACGGGTGGGCCTCCGGATACCTCGGACCTTGGACTCTTGGCTTGGGCTCTGGTCGGGACTCGCCGCGTTCCTCCACCGTCTCGTTTGGATGCTGGACCGCCTCCTCCGTCTCCTCCGTGGGCCTGAGGGATACTTGAAGCAGAAATATCTGCCGGTGCGCAGAAGAGTTCCGTCACGACTGCAGAGGGTCAGGGGGTCGGCGTGGCTTCACCGACGCGTGGGGAAAGGGCAAGTCCCTGTTCGGGCGCCATTATGTGGTAAATAAATAAATAATACCCTATTTTTGAATGCATAAATGAATAACAGATAGCTCAATAAATAAGAGTCAAAATTCGAGGTAGTAGGAGTTTTGCAGGTTTATTACAGCATAAAGGACAGGAACAGGACAACCTGCATAGGAATAGGATGGCAGGGCCCAGCAGCGCTGCTGGTGTCAGGATCTGGACAAGGGAAAGGAAAAGGATGACCTTTTTAATAACAGTGCATGAGCATATATACATAACGCAAACACATATCATTACATTGCAATAGGCGTAGCAGTGGGTGGAGCAGAAGGTGTGACGCGTAGCAGTCGCGAAAGATAAGGGTAAAAAGAGGTGTAACAGGGCGTATACATAGACATGTGATGCAAACGCAACAGAATATGTCATGAATGGGGCGGAAACCATGGAGGGGGCTACCTAAGGAGCCGGGACCTCTAACCTGATGGTGCGCGCAAACTAGCAATGACGTATCACTAGGAGAAACTGGGGGCTATGAACTCTGTGCTAGGAGCAGAGACTGAAGTCTGGAGAGTCAGGGCGACATGTACCTAAACAGTATCTAGTATCTGATGTTTAGAGAACATGTTGATATAAACTAGAAGTCAGGAGGGGAAAGGCTAACTTGATTCTAAGACTGGACCATGCATTATTCTACATGTAGTGCGTGATGAAGAATATTAAATGACCATTAAATGCAGTATTTCTCTAACGTGGAGACGTGAAGGCTAGACAATGACGGAAACTATCGATGCGATTCAGTAGCTTAGGAATGCAGAGAAGGAGGACTGAACTGATAACTGGAACTATAACATACTTTTGGCAGACTCAGAGGCTGAGCCAGGCTGAACCGGGCACTGCGAGGCAGGAAGTAAGTGAAGGGTCGAGGATACAGGTGGGGGCTGTATCGCTCCTCAGCGAGACTTTAGGAGACAGGAGCTGAATCTGATGTCCGGGCCCTTTTGAGGCCTAGAAACGGGGACTTTACAATGAAATAACGTGCACACTGAGAAACGTGGCAACGTAGCTTTACATAGGCCTGATATACGTAGTATTCACGAGAACTGGAAACTGACATACTAGAGGTGGACACAACTATAATTGCGTCATTAATCGAACATGGGGAATGCATATGCATATTTAATCATGCACACATAACATATGATGGATGACACGTAGGGACACAGAACATGGCAAAATTTACTTTTCCACAGTATCTTTACACGTTAATGCCACCAAAGGTTTGGCTAATAACGAAAAATGTGGTATCCATTGCCTGCAATATGATGTAATGCCCAAGAAAGCACGCACTTCTCTCTGTGTTCTTGGCACACTCAATTTCGCAATTGCCTGAATTCTTTCTGGGGTCAGTTTCCTTCCCTCCTTCGATAAGCGTTGACCTAAGTAGGTCACTTCTTGTCGACAATATTGCAATTTGGAAAGGGACACTTTGTGATGCAAGTCGCACAAATGACGCAACGAAGACAATGTGGCTTCTTTACAGATTTCCTCAGTATCTGCAGCAATAAGCAAATCATCAACATACTGAATGAGGGTAGCACCTTTAGGTAAAACAATTGTATCAAGCTGTGTTTTTAAAGCTTGACTATATATTGATGGACTTTCACAGTAGCCCTGTGGAGCGCGTTTAAAGCGGAAGCTGCGACCTCCTAAACTGAAACCAAAAATATCCCTACTCTCCTCAGCAATCGGGATGCTGAAGAAAGCATTCTTCAAGTCAATCACCGAAAACCATGTTGCAGAAGCTGGAATCATAGTCAATAGGGCAGTAATGTCAGGAACAACTGGAAATTGTGGTACAACTATTTTATTGACCTCTCTAAGATCAATCACAAATCTGTAAACAGGTGGCTGGGAAGGATCAGTTCGTTTTAAAACAGGCAGAACAGGGCTATTGCAAACGTTGCCTCTTGTCTCTTCAATGACATCTTTTTCAATTAGATCGTAAACGATCGCTAGCAAAGCTTTTTCACCTTCACTAGAAATTCTATATTGGGGAATGCATGGTATTTTAACATTGGCTTTCAATGTTACAACATATGGCGGTATTTCTAAAAGACCTACATCATTAGGACCAGTAGCCCAAAGAATATTAGGGAGGGATGACAATTCTGTTGGAAGTTTGTCCCTTGACAAATACATTGGAGAAACCACTTTTTTACCCAGTGTAAGTTGTACTCCAGAAGGAGAACAGTACAAAGTTGCATACAATCTTTTTAACAGATCCAATCCCAACAGGTTTTCACCACAACCTGTTGTCAGAATAAGGGGTGCTTCTAATTCACAAGGACCAACAGAAAGAGACATAGGACTAGAAATCGGGTTCCTAACCGGGGCGCCAGAAAAACCTACAGAAACATTCGTTTCGCCAGACAAAGGTGCGCCAGGGAGTTTGGAGTGCATAATAGAACTCTTTGTAGCACCAGTATCCAACAGAAAAGGCTCTGACACGCCTGATGTAATCACCTCAACGTAAGGTCCACTCTGATCTACTGGAACTGAAACAACTCCCTCTCTTTGTCTATGGCTGTCCTAGTAATCACTACCTTCCCAATGCTCATCTTCTGTATAGTAATCATCAGCATAGTACTGAGCTGTCCTACCAGATGCGTTATTCTGCTGATCGAACCTATTCTTAGAATTTTGAGGTGCAAGAGACTGTGTGTTCTGGGGGAAATTTCCACGTCCTCTACCTCTAGATGCTTGTTGAACACCTCGACCTCTTACACCAGAAGCACCATTTGCACGCTGTAATAAAATAGGACAACTATACTTGAAATGACCCTCTTCCTTACAATATGAACACTGATTGGGGCCTACAGGGACACGTGGTTGAGTATACTCGACTCTTTGCGAGTTCCTCTGATACTGTTGAGGCTGCTGATAATTACTCTGATAGTTACTCTGACCACTATTATTTTGACCACCACTATTCTGGCCACCACCACCACGTGGCGGATATGCTTGCTGTAACAAAACCTTCGTTTTCAGCTCCTTAGTTTTCTTTTCTGCTCTATCTTTCTCGCCTTTGTCTCGATTTTCGTAATATTGTGCTGTAGCCAATATCTGCGCTGAAGAGGAAACCGCCCATGAACTCTCTGAATCTTTTAACTTCTTACACAACTCCGGAAGCAGATTGTGCACAAATTTATCGACGAACAATCGCTGGCCACCTTCTGTGCTCATATCTTGACCACTGTGGTCGACAAACGTTTCTTCAAACCTGGTGAAGAAATCTGAAACCGTTTCATCTTTCTTTTGCTTACATGCAGACAATTTATCCCAATTTACTCGCATGGCAGGCATTAAAGTCTTCATGTAATTAATAATCCTACCAGGGAGGTCTGCTACTAAAGGCTCGGGTTTAGCACCACCAACTTGTCGGTCATCTGCAGCACACAACAAACAAACAATGAGAGTAGGGTCTAAGGGCGAGTTTACCGACCAGCCAGGTGCATGCCCCTAAATAAAGTATTATCACAACAGAATACACCTGGGGGTCACAAAAAAGAGTCAAAGCAGAGTAGATCAAAATACCAATGCTACACAAAAGACACCAGTGAGGACATCGTCCGTGTAAATAAAATGCAGGCCACGTTAAGGCTCAAGAGCATCTGGAGAAATAGTTTCCATCAGAAGCCACGCAGCAGCAGCAATATTAGCCCATGTGTCACCTAACTCCTGATCATGATCTGCATGACGAATCTTTCCCCATAGAGGCTGTGGAACAACGTTCCCAAACAACATGTCTATGTCTGCTAAATTCATAATGCATGACCCTGCAGTCTGTGACAACTCTTTGTAATACCCTGCGGGATTTTTACGGGGATCAGGCAATGTCTGTTTAAGGGCCAAAACTTCAGCTCGCTTCCAAGGAACATGTACCCACACACGCTGAAAATGTGCTGGCACAAGTGGTGGAACATTATCAGGACCAGCTGCTACTTCTTCCTTCCATACTGGAGGGACTTCTCTCATGGGGTACTGTCGCGCCTTTTTCCTACCGGATGCGTCACGCTCAAATAGTGATCGAGAAGTGCCCCCCTTACTCCGATACGACAACAATGTCTCAACCGCTCTCTCGACATCGGGACCTACGATCATGCCCTCTGCGAACTCGAACCGTACACGACACAACTTGGGCGGGTTGTATTCCAGATCATTGTCTTCCAAATCCTCACAGAGAAAAACACACATTTGTTCAAAAACATATCTCTGCTTCGGTGCTTCCCATTGACGGAAGACTTCCATGACAGACTCTACATCATACCTTACAGCGTCGATAACCCATTTATGCGCTAAACGATTCAGTAAATCTCTCTCTCGATAGTCAGGCAGTTGACTCCGCAACTGTCTTCGTTCTGTGTTAGGGGTCGTATTAGGCGACCCGAAGAAAGGTGAGAAAAGATTAGTAACAGTGTTGGCCATTCTCTGTCGAACGGAAGGAGAAACTGACGGAAGAACGGGTGGAAAAACAGCGTGAGATAAGGCAGGGGCAGAGGCAATAGCAGAGGGATCATTAGGAGAAACAGAAGGTGCACTAGGCAAAGTCGTAGGAAGCACAGGTGAAGCAGATGTGATCGGTGGGCCTTGAGGAGGCTGCACCGAAGGAGCAGGAGCCAGCTGAAGAACAGCTGGTGGGTGCGGTGGAGGAGCAGGAGGCAATGCAATCACAGGTTGCGCAACTAAAGGTTGCGGAGGTGCCGTTGCATTTTGCGCATAGGGGGGTGGCGAACTTAATAAATGTGCCATTAACGAATCTTTTTCAAGCCCTTTTTCTGCATCTTGCTGAAGAGGCGGCAAAACTGGATAGCATTTATCTATTACCATTTTACGTTGCCTGTGCAACTGCTCACTCATCTGTTCTTCTTCATTGTATTTAAACTGTGTGGCAGCTTGCATTATCGAAATACCCCTTTCTCTCTTATTTTTCTTTGCTAATTTAATTTCCTTTTGTTTGGCTTCCTTAGGCGGAAAGAGTCAAACATCGCCGGCCGGGCTTTCTTCTTGAAAAGTTTAACTTCGAGATTGTCTAAGATTTCTGTATCAAAGCTACCATACTGGGGCCATTTTAAAACACCATCTTTTCTGGTGTATTTGATCCACACTTCATTATATGTGATGGGGCCTACGCCATGTTTCACATATAATTAATAAGTTGGAGTTCCAATCGGAGAACCCGGACACGAGTCCTCCAATCGGGAATCCCTTTTACTACAACCAAGACAAAACAAATTTCCAAGTCTGCTAAGACCAGGCATCTTCGCTCTCTAGTCTAGCTTCAAACTTCAAAGGATTATCGATTACGATATTTCTCGTGAATACACGAGTCCTTTGGCTTTGGCACTTGCAAGTTCCAAAAATGATCCCAAAGGGGATACCCAAACTAAGACCAACTAAGGACTGGGAGACGCTCCACTTATACTTAACTGAAATATCGATGACGTCACCAGAAGACTCGTCTTATCGTTTCGCTCTACCAAACTTCAAGGGTCCAAATCAGGATGATAGCCAGGGCAGCAGTCCTTTGTAGCAGTCGGGAAGCGGGGAACCTCGCAGCAAAGACTTTCGGACCACGTCGACATGCAGGGGTCGATGAAGTGGTTGGCCTTCCTCCAGAATTTTCACACGAAGCTCCTCACGCACCTCTGGCTGGACCGGAACCGCTGGTATCGCCCCAAACGTTGGGCGCCAACTGAGGTACTGGGTTTTTCAGAACCGGTACCGAACCGGTAACCCAGCGGTGCCAGGGTACACCCAAAGACCTCGGGTACTTTCCTGATTCAGACCACAGAAACTCAGAGTCTTCTAGGTGAAGTCAAGGATCGATTTTATTGGCTGCAACCAAGAAACAAGCGTCCTAGAAGTACAACAGCACGGGATGTATATTCTCAGGAGACTGCTCAATCTTACAAAGCCAGGCTTCTCTTTTTATACAAAATATTGTGCTTTAGGCAAACATTCTTCGAATTTACAGTATACTATCCACATATTTTCATTACAAAGGAAAAGCAGAGTCATGATGACAAGCCCATATTTCAGTTTGTCCAGCCCACAACAAATTACCCGGCAGGGCCCAACATTTCATCAGATACCGGTGGACCCCCAATAAAAATGGGCACCTCCCCATCATAAAGCAAGTGAGAGAGAAAAGAGCAGGGACAGGTGTGAGCAAGATTCGGCAGGGTGTGTGCGATGAAATGGGTTTATGGCCTGTTGTGCCTTGATGCTATCTCATTCGGCCACTGGGAGAGGAACTGACCAAACAGGTTCGGCCTGGGGCAATGGTTCCAACTTACCTAGGTCACAGGAAAGTCAATTAAGGTGAATGTGTCCTTTGGAATCGAATTTAGCTGTATCATAAGCCTATGTAAAGGGCAACTCACAAAATGGCTGCCGTACACAAAATGGAAGCCAAGGGTTCAAGACGAAAACTGCGATTTCGAGGTGAAATCGTCACTCGAATATGACGAAAATGCTTGTACATAGTGTACTAGCCATTCTCGGTATTTTTATATGAAAATCGTCATGCTATGATGAAGTTTAATTCTCGAGTCCAGTATTTTCAGAACTACACCTGCAATAGAACCAAGAATCTATCAGGAAACCCATACAGAACAAAACAGGGGAAGCTGTAAACACCTCCCAACCTCCCGTAAGCACAATGGTAGCAAATCCCACATCCATTGAGGCCACAATATCAAACCCAGTCAATCAGTCTCAGCCTTGGCCTTTCCGATCTATCATGCGAACCCCTCCCGGTCGAACCACCGCATCCACAGGAGAATCGAAGTGCGAAAAGAGTTAAAAAAAGTTCAGTCTGAAATGAATCAAAAATGTTTAGTCTTTGAGAACCCCATCCGCACAGAAGATCTCCTCCAACGACATTAAATCCCAACGTTGTTTCCTCCGCGACCGTAGTAAAACTGCCAGGGAGGGAAAAGATGTTGTTTCAATCCGAGAACAGTTACCAACAGGAGTCTCCGGGAAGGGAGCACCGATTAGTCCTCCCACAGTCAGCAGCGATGTTAGGCTTAACGATCCGTTCAAAGCGCCAGGCTCGCGATTATCCACCAGCACCCTGACCAAAGGCTTCGGTACCTCTTGCTGCACGGGGCCCTCATCTGCTGTAAAAATGGTCATCGTGGGAATCTTAGCTCGCTTTAGATCTTGCAATGGAGCAGAGTCCGGTCTCACACGCCCTGTCTCAAGTATACCCACAGTCATTTTGTGGACAAGGACTTCCACATGTGAATGAAGCGCCCCAATGGCTTCTAGTACAGTCCTCAGGGACGGTTCACACTCCGTCCGACCCATCTCTGCTCGCTCAGTATCGACCATGTTCACTTCCCCCAGAGAGCCCGGTCTCTCCGGGGGAACAGGCAAGGGCGGAACGGACGGCGACTTATCGCTCACCACGGCAGCGATCTGCACTCCGTTACCGCGAGCGAAGACCCCGACCCACCGAACACTGGCGGGGGGCAAACCGGCTCTCCGGGGCAGGGACCTCCGCCCACAGCCTCAGTTGTGCCTCGTCACCACTCCTTCAATGTTAACCAACCCAAATGACCGCCATCAAAATCGGGCAAAGACAACCTCCACAGCGATAGACCGGACCCTGCCTGATTCCCACGGCCGATGTTGTTCAACTGTAACCCGGCTGGGCCAGTACTCGAGGCACCGGCACTCAAGCTGGGCTAGGCCACGAACTGAAACACAACGTAACTCCGTCAATCAAGCCGGTAAAATTCTCGGGATTGCACCATCAGACTGTACACCGTTTCATCCACATGAAGGTCGGGCGTAAACACTGGATGAATGACAGGATCATCTGGCAGGAGACGGAGGTCGGCGGAGCCGGGAGCCTAAGCGGCCATTTTGTTCGCTAGCGTAGCTCCTCCTCCATTCTGCAAACTTTTATGCTTAGCTGTCTACATTAGGTTTTGACTTTTGGAAAGACAACATTGAGACGAAAACTGTCTGGGAAACAAAAGATTGGTAGGTGCAAGGTTTAGAAGCCTTGTTCAGAGCCTGCATTATACCAGAACAAATAATGTTTTTAAATGACACTGTTCAACAAACTTCTGGTCTTGGCCTGGCTAAGATAAAAGATTTAAACAAACCGTCCATACCAAAGCCCTCACCTGACAGCAATAACTCTGCGGATGAGGAGGTAGACGTAAAACAGATTTTATTTCAAAACAGAACTAATCCTGATTGGAAAAAATGGTTAATCTGGCCCACAGACACGAATAACTGTCAAGATAGATTCCTGAACAAAACACAAGGGTTCACAGTGAATAGGCCAGATCCAAGATATTCCCAGAGACAACATCCAGGGATAGTAACTACTTACAGTGTAGGAAAGTGATGCCTTGAGTGGCTACATAAATCTACACTTCCAGAAATCAAACAACACTTATCTTTACTTAAAGAAGGCAATGATTTGCGAGATTTCTTAATGGGGCCTCGCAAACCACGTCAAAAAGGTTTCATATACGCCAGTATATACGCTGCTTACAACGAAGCATGGAAAATAACGCAAATGAAAACTGCAGAAAAAATACGAGAAATTGATCGTATTAATTTAGAGAAAAGCCTCTCTGTAGTGGACAATGGGTTAACGACTCTGTCCTCCAGAATTTATTCTTTGGACAGCAATGTATCATCTGCAATTGACATAATAGAGCAAGACTTGCTAATGTTACAACATGGCCAGTCTCAATTACGTTCTATAATGCTGCTAGGCTGGACGTTGCAAAATCTCAGTTCAGGCTACGTGCCATGGCGTTTAATCAATACCACGTCATTGTTTACTGTGTTTAACCTTACAGATAAACAAATCTCTTTGGCACAAAAAGGAGCAGACTATATGGTGCTGAGCATTGAGAAACTGGAAAGATTACCATTGACAGTTTCTGAGAAGCCTGTCATTGAATGGATAATACATGGCACCATCACGATACCAGTGACGATTTTCCAATTTCAGTATTGTCTACAGCATATACCAGCGGGCCTGTATGAAAGGTTGGGTAAAGAATACATTAAGTCGACCTGGACTTTACCTTACACACACAAATGTTGGAATGGGGGAAAAGGAGGTACTCCTTAGTGGTAAAAATTATAAGAACTCACTAAGTGGTACACTTTTGTGCCAAGGTATTAATTTACACGGAGCCTGCGAAGGTTCTGCAAATAATCTCTCATGCCACCTGCACGGTTCACCCTCTACAGCGATAGAACCAATTTTCAGGCAGCTATCCAATGGCAGCTGCGTTATGCTCAATGACCACAGCTGTCGTGGCATGTTGCCAGGAAAAGCGTATCTAGTTAGTGTGTCATCCAGGGTCACTCGTTGTATGCAAGTATTGTATCCAAAGAGCAAGACAGAAAGGGAGACGGCGTTATGGCCTTCACTGAATATCTCTTTTATACAAATTGATACTTTAAGCAGAATGAAAGTCATTCTTTTACAAAAAACTGTGCCACTGACCTCGTCTAGAGAAAAGTATGATCTGCAAGGACTTCTGCAGAGATACATGCATTATTATCAACAAACTACTCAGTACATTTCGCAGAAATGTTAAGTCAAATCTTAAATATGTCTGATACCAGTGGCATCGCACATGTATTTAAGATGATTTTTTCGGGACTGTTAGCACCATTTGAAGCAGTCCTCGAGATTTTTTCCAAATTTCGTGCACTCTGTGTTCGGCGGCCTGCCTCTCATCTTGGGACTCGTAGCAGGAATTCTGTTTTTATTCCTTCTGCTCCGATATGGCAAGTCCAGTCAACAGCAATACCCAGACTACCATGGAACAAGCCCTCCTTGCCATGAGGTATCGTGAGAGAATTACACAGATTCTTGGCTTGGCTCGTTTAAGGGATCTGAACACAACTTGGTTCTTTTCGTTCAGACCAATCTGGCAAGATTGCATCTTACCTGTTCTGCGATGCCTGCTTTGCGGAGAGGAATGCGTGTTGGACATTTGTCTTACACTTCCATCAGTCCTGCCATCGGATGTTGACGCTTTGCTATGTCCGGTAACGACTCATGCATCGTGTTGCCCCCAACGGCTGCCCATTCTGATGACGGCATTCATTGAGGTCTCACCGGCAAGTCTAACTGAGGGTGAGATACGAGACACTACAGGCACACAGGTACTACCTACTGCGGACATTGCTAATGCATGAAACGCTGACGGCGATGATTCTCATCTATGCACATTTGACCTGCTAACTGAAGTGCTTCCACTTTCGCCTACTATGGTAGACGGTTTCTTTGCCAGCCAAGACGATCTGATGTTTTCTCCTGACACCGAGAATAACTTTTGATTAATTCACACAGCGTTCCCTGAACTCTGAAATTCGGCCTACGTTTTTTTAAAAAACAAAACCGACTAACAAATTTGAACTTTTTCCAAAATAGAACTTTTTTGCACAGAGTAATCTGCTTAAAGTAGAACTATTCTTAGAGAACAAGATTTCTTTTGAAAAACTTCCTAATGACAATATTTGGCCTTGTCCTAAAAAACGAAACAGTTTAAATATCATGCTATGGGATGGTCTCGACTTTTTTTTCTGTACCTTAAAGAGACATTTCATGAATGTAATTTCGTTTTTCATAAATGTTAGAATGTATACTCTCATACTATGCTTCATATCGGTTGAGACCGATTTTTTCATACAGTTTATACTCATTTCATGTGAACAAACCTTTCAAATACAATTTGTATTTTGGGTGGGATTGTAAGCACTTGCCTTAGATATGTTCAGTGCTTATACATTTAGTTTGATTGAACTTAATATCATGGAGTGGGTGTTGTATAGGAATCTAGGACCCTAGTGTAATTTTCCCGATTCATGCCCATATATAGGTATAAATTACCCGATCCTTATATAGGCATAGAAATCATTACCATCTTTAGACTAAGCCTATGCAGCCCAAATATGGCATGGCTACTTCCACTAAGTTCCGAGAATCAACAATGATTTCTTAGAAAAGCCCGCCTTCACCAGCTAGGGACTTCCCCTTGCCTGAATACTAATTTATCTAGGAAATCATGGAGTTTTCAAAGAACTGAGTCTTTGAGTGACGTTATTGTGTCCAATCATACGCCAAACTCGGCACCTTCAAGGTATAAATATGCCTACATTTTCCCAGACAAACACACTGTGGTTTGGAGCAGATCGACTAACTACTTGCCCGACGCCCTGCAGCAGCAAGTGCCGAAGGAAGCCGACCCTCCAGCTGACGCACTAAGAGACACTGTCTTTTCTCCTGCCGAGAAATCCAGCTCCAGTGTTTCCAGGCTTCCCTTGCGGGGTGCTGGGAAATCGAGTCCTGAGAGAGAGATACAAGACCTCCTTCATTCTAAACCAAGGTACGGAGCTGATAAGACCCTTAGAGAATTCTTGGATAGATTCTTGGCAGAGAAATACTAAACCTAAGCTACTCCTCACTTACTTCTTCCCTTGTACAAGACTTAGGTTAGGTACACCGGGGTAGGCGTATTTTAGAAGCACCAGTTGAGTACTTTTAGTCATTATTTTATCACTGTATGTATTTTATATGTTTTAGGCAATTCATGGCTTAGAAACCATATCATGCTTTTACAGTACTACTTTATAATAATTCTCGTGTTATATGCCTTGTACTTTATAACCAGTATTAAGATTGTAGCAGTACATTTCTTATGCTTGAGAAAGAAGACTGTTCAATAAATACTTTGTATTGAAAACGCCCGTCTCTCTATTTCCTCAGCACCTCTGGTGAAACGAAGCATGCACGATTGACTGAGTAAAATAGCTATGTATTGTTTCCGCGACTCTAGAGATTGATTTCTTATTCTTGGGAAACAAAGTTGTCCAGTCTGCCATCCCAGTTCAGACATGGCCATATGCAAATCAGTCTGATCCTGTGCCTCATGGGAACAGTCCAGCCCGAACTGCCAAGCCATGCCGTCCCTGGACCGGAAACAAGCTTCCTAGGACCGGTTTCTGGCATTTCAGCCATCTTCAGCCACGCTTGCTTGAATCCAGTGGCAAAGCGAGCAAGGGACTCAACGTTTGAGCATACCCTACCAACTTATGGCGAACAAAGTGGTACAAAAGGGAGTGGTGATGGACGGAGCATCTAAACCAACCAAACACAAAAGGGGACAGAGTGGGCTAAAGAATGGTGATGGATTAAACTCAGATGTGTTGACTGGGTGTGAGTGTTTGATTGGTTCAGATGCTCCATCCATCAACACCCCCTTTTGTACCGCTTTGTTCGTCATAAGTTGACAGGGTATGCTCAGACGTTGAGTCCCTTGCTCACTTTGCCACTGGATTCAAGCAAGCCTGACTGAAGACGGCTGAAATACCAGAAATCGGTCCTAGGAAGCTTGATTCCGGTCCAGGGAAGGCATGGCTTGGCAGTTCGGGCTGGACTGTTCCCATGAGCCACAGGGTCAAACTGATTTGCATATGGCCATGTAACGGTGATGGATTAAACCCAGATCTGTTGACTTGGTGTGAGTGTTTGATTGGTTCAGATGCTCCGTCCATCACCACCCCCTTTTGTACCGCTTTGTCCGCCATAAGTTGGCAGGGTATGCTCAGACGTTGAGTCCCTTGCACACTTTGCCACTGGATTCAAGCAAGCCTGGCTGAAGACTGCTGAAATGCCAGAAACCGGTCATAGGAAGCTTGATTCCGGTCCAGGGAAGGCATGGCTTGGCAGTTCGGGCTGGACTGTTCCCATGAGGCACAGGGCCAGACTGATTTGCATATGGCCATGTCTGAACTGGGGTGGCAGAGTGGGCTAAAGAACGGTGATGGATTAAACCCAGATCTGTTGACTGGGTGTGAGTGTTTGATTGGTTCGGATGCTCCGTCCATCACCACCCCCTTTTGTACCGCTTTGTTCGCCATAAGTTGGCAGGGTACGCTCAGATGTTGAGTCCCTTGCTCACTTTGCCACCGGATTCAAGCAAGCCTGGCTGAAGACGGCGGAAATGCCAGAAAGCGGTCCTAGGAAGCTTGATTCTGGTCCAGGGAAGGCATGGTTTGGCAGTTCGGGCTGGACTGTTCCAATGAGGCACAGGGTCAGACTGATTTGCATATGGCCATGTCTGAACTGGGGTGGCAGAGTGGGCTAAAGAACGGTGATGGATTAAACCCAGATCTGTTGACTGGGTGTGAGTGTGTGACTGGTTCAGATGCTCCGTCCATCACCACCCTGTTTTGTACCGCTTTGTTCGCCATAAGTTGGCAGGGTATGCTCAGACGTTGAGCCCCTTGCTCACTTTGCCACTGGATTCAAGCAAGCCTGGCTGAAGACAGCTGAAATGCCAGAAACCGGTCCTAGGAAGCTTGACTCCGGTCCAGGGAAGGCATGGCTTGGCAGTTCGGGCTGGACTGTTCCCATGAGGCACAGGGACAGACTGATTTGCATATGGCCATGTCTGACCTGGAGTGGCAGAGTGGGCTAAAGAACATTGATGGAATAAACCCAGATCTTTTGACTTGGTGTGAGTGTTTGATTGGTTCAGATGCTCCATCCATCACCACCCCCTTTTGTACCGCTTTGTTCTGTGACACAGCCATACTATATACTCTTAAGTGCATTATAACCTCACAGTTAATGCCAACTTTGAAATGGCTGCATCAAAACATGCCATGTTTGGTGTCAAACACTTTGGAATACTACCCCCCCCCGCCAGTACGGGTTGCGGGGGTAGCATTCCACCCTTCTAGAGGGAGAAGACATGTACACGCTGGTCTAACCGGTAAAAGTTAAACAGAGCCCCAGCATCACAAAATGGATGCTGCTGCCACAGACATAAGTCTGACCTCCTGCTGCTGGACGAAACTCCAGCAGGGGAGGCTTGGACAATAGGTTTCCTGTCCAGGGAGGTGGGACAGGGTGGGTACATTCACTGAATGCTTTCCAGACAGTGCCTGGGGCACACACGGTGTCCCTGTGCATTTCCCAGTTCAAACCGGTTGCTGGGGCACTCAGTCTCAGCTCTGGCGTGAAACTGGACAAAGGGGAAGGGGTGTAACCACCCCCTCCCCAGGTCCTCCCATAGGTGGGACCTTAGAGTTAGTCTATCCCCTAATCTTGGTATAAGTATAGGAACCCAGTCTCCAGGACTTTAGATTACCCTGGACGAAACTCTGCAACATATATCTTGGACCTTCGACATTCGATTTCGACTGGAAGATGGAAGAAATCTCCCTTGGGGTCAAGGAGTGACTACCCTGTTCAAGCAGGCACCAAAGAAGCATCTTGCCAGTCTGCATTTTCGAGGCTCCCGCCGGATCCTGAAGAATCTGCGACACAAGACATCTCCGAGGCCGACACGAGTCCCCAGCAAAGCTGAGACCTGTAGCCATCACGAGAGACGAGGGACCGGAACTCTTGGACATCCAGCACATTTGCTAGTGCATCAACTTCCTGAGCTTTCCCGAAGTTGTGCAGCTACTTGTAGTCCAAGCCCTGAGCACCTTTTGCACCGAAGTTGGTGGGCCTACACTCCACGAGTGTTCCGTGGGCCCGCTTCCTACATTTCTGCTTGAGGACCCTTTGCAATCCCTGGTCCATCGACTGGTGGGTCCCACGAAGGAATCTTCTTTGTTTCTTGGGCTTCTCTGGTTGCTCCAGACGTGCCCTGACTCCCCCTAAAGGGTGAGTCCCTCAGACCTTGCTGGTCTGCTCCGAAGTCAATCTTTATATCTTGCCTGGGTTGCTGTTGTCAAGGCTTGTTGGGTCCAATCCAGATACTTATGCTGCAGCACTCGACATCCGACATGGGACAGCTCGAATCCAGCTCCTGGTTGTTGTCATCACCTCCTGGACCTCGTGAATGAAGAGTCTAGCTTCAACTACATCACCTGAAATCACCCAACATCGGCTGGCATCTTCTTGTCGCCTTCCTGGTCACTGGCTAGTGACCCAGACTCTGTCCCCTCTGCTTTCAGGTTCTTCAGATCTCTGATCCACCCTTGGATCCATCCGGGCACTCTTCCTCTGGTCGCCTGCAGCACTTCTTTGCAGCTCTCCATAGGAAACGACGACGAAACCCGACATGAAAAGACACCTTTGCACCCGGCTTCCTTGGGTGAGGAAACACGAGAAATTTAGTGATCTCGTGGGTCTTGACTCTCAAAGTGTCCAGTACTGAAGGGGTTTGTTTCTAGTTCACTCCTAAGTGTCCTTCTTCTTTAAAAATCTAATCACGACTTTCTACATAGAAGTCAATGGTGATTCGCAGCGGTGTTTAGACACTGCACGTGTCCCCCCGTGGGTCTCCTGCATCCTTACCTTGGGTGGTTCCTGGTTGCCCCAGCGGTTCTACAGGCCCTAGGCCTTGCTTCTATCTCCCTCGTGGTTCTTATACCACTTTCCTAGTATATGGTTTGTGAGGCCCCTAGGGCAAAACGTATGCTGTGCTAATTTACTGTGTGCTATTTAAGTAATTGTATTGTACTTTTACCTCTAGTCTCATAAAGAGACTAGAGGGGTGTCTTTAGAATAAATACATATATTTTATATATATACCTGGTGTGGTTCTCCTTTCATTTGATCATTCATGAGATTATAGACTGGTAAAACAGGCTGCTTCACATTCCTTTAAGACTTAGCCTGAAGGCTTCTCTCCACAGCTACCACTAGGATAGCTTTCTATGAAGGTTGTCTTGTCTTAAACCTACCATCAATAAGGGTCGTTTGGACTGGTGCAAGGTGCCCACTAGAATAGTGAACAGCATAAGCCAGGCCAACTTCTCACATTAGTGTGCAGCGTGTGAGATTCCAGGTTGCATTGTTTTACCAAATAATCTTGAGTATTGATCATTTGAAAAACCACTAAAGCTACCATAGGTACATATAATACAAGCTTATAATACAGTAAGTTCTACTGAACGTAGAGTTGTGCGTCAAGGGCTTAGCACACCCTTTCTACAACTCAAGAGAGGTTTAGTAGGTAAAAAAATAGTGTAGGTAGTGCATACACCACCCATCACTAGTCATGTCTTTAAAAGCAGGACCTAGTGGGTCTTTGCCAGATGTCAGTCAAGTACAGACATCTAAGCATGACACATTCCCTTTCCAAGAGTTAAGGGCTCTGTGTGCCATGAGAACATTAAAGACAGGACAGAATCCCAATACCCAACGCCTCAGACAGGCATCATTGCTTGATGACTTTAGGTAGGCTACAGGGCCTGTAAGGGTAGGCAATGGGGTGGGTACAGCAGTGGAGGAGAATCCCAGTGGGGAACCCCACCAGGACTCAGACACTGATGCTGACCAGGCAGGTGAAAATGACCTAGACCTGGGGAACCCTGCTCCAACTGGAGATGAAGATGGCCACGGTGGCCCTATCTTTGTCCCCCTGGGAAGAGTTGGTGGTGTGCCCAGAAGAGACAGATCTCCTTCACAGGAGTCTAATCATTCTGACACATCTGTAGAGTCCTCAGTCTCTGCTAATAGGAGGGGTACCTACCAGGAGCAGAGATAGGATCAGGTGAGAATGAAAGAAGCTCAGCTGAGGATAAGGATACAGCAAGTAGCCTTAGAAAAGGAGACCCTGGAGCTTGAAAGAGCAAGAAGAACGATGGGGCTTGAGCCCCATGGTGGCAGCAACTTCCCTAGTGGTAGGGATAGGTCTTATGACCATAGAAACCTTAACAAGATTTTCCCTCCCTATCAGAATGGGGATGACATCCACAAATGGATAACTGCACTGGAGAGGGCCTGCAAAGTACAGAAGGTACCCCATGAGCAGTGGGCAGCAATCTTGTGGCTCTCCTTTGCAGACAAAGGTAGAGATAAGCTCCTCACTGTCAAAGAAGAAGATGCTGATGATTACAAGGTCCTGAAGAGTGCTGTGATAGATGGGTTTGGCTTAACCACTGAGCAGTATAGAATACAGTTCAGAGATACCCAGAAGGCACATACTCAGGACTGGGTTGACTTTCTAGATTGTGCTACTAAATCTCTGGAAGGCTGGTTACAGGGCAGTACAGTGTGTGACTATACAGGATTGTATAATCTGATCATGAGGCAGTACATTCTTAATAACTGTCATAAGCAGCTGTTGCATCATCACTCGGTAGACTCTGATCTGGCCTCTCCTCAAGAATTGGGAAAGAAGGCAGACAAATGGGTCAGAACCAGGGTGAAGCAGAAGGTACAGAACCAAGGTGGTGACCAAAAGAAGCAAGATCAAAAAGGTGGGGAGAAGGGTAAAGACCAGAAGTCTTCACAAGGTCCCCAAAAAACTTCTAATGGTGGGAACTCCCAATCTTCCAAAAAGAAAGAAGGCTCAAAGAAACCATGGTGCAAAATCTGTAAGCAGAATAGTAACTGGACCAGTGACTACACCAAAAAAGAGACAACTCCAGCCACCATTGCCCCTAAGGCAACTGTTCCCCCTAGTTCAGCAACAAATGGTGGTTCTCAACAGAAGGGTGTAGTAGAGTTAACCCTGGGATCTGAGATGGGTTTCTGGCCTAGTCAACGTTCCAACTCAGGCTGTGTTAGTCTGTGATGGAGGCAGTATGTCTGTGTGTCCCAGTAACTTGGGCAAGTACAGACAGCAGCCTTTGATAAATGAAAAAAGGCAGAAGCCTACAGGGACACAGGGGCAAGTGTCACAATGGTGACACCAGACTTTGTGGACCCTGGACAAGTCATACTTGGTGAGACTTACCAAGTGATCAATGCTAGCAATGTCAGGACCACCCATGCCCTGGCAGTTGTTAATTTCTCCTGGGGAGGGGTAACTGGCCCTAAGAATGTTGTGATAAGTTCAGACCTCCCTGTAGAATGCTTGCTTGGAAATGACTTAGAGACTTCAGCCTGGTCTGAAGTGAAGTTGAGGACCCATGCAGAAATGTTAGGGATCCATGCACATGTGTTTGCTGTGACTAGGTCACAGGTCAAAAAGTCTAACACTGGACAGGCCCTAGATTCTGGAATAATGGACCAGGTACCTTCCAAGAAAAGGAGCAGTAGGGTAAAGGCAGTGCTTTTCCCCCTGACTCAGAGTGATGATAAGTCTCTTGAGGGAGATTATTGTGAGCCTGAAGAAGGAACTGTCCCAGAGGAGCTTGAGCTTGATCAGGTTGAATTCTTGGGGACAGGGAGCCCATCCAGGGCAGATCTGAGCCAGGAGCAGCTGAGCTGCCCTTCTCTTGAACCCCTCAGACAGCAAGCTGCTGCTGAGCCTGCTGGGAATGCTAGTGGCACTCATAAGATTTATTGGGATGATGGACTGCTGTACTCAGAGAGTAGAGACCCCAAGCCTGGTACAGCCAGGAGGTTGGTTATACCTTTGAAGTTCAGGGGCTTCCCTAGCAGGACACCTAGGCCAGAAGAAGTCTTGGGACAGAATTGTCCCTCACTTTCACTGGCCCCACATGTCTGAAGACACAAAGGAGTTTTGTCGTTCCTGTGTAACCTGTCAAGCCAGTGGTAAACCAGGTGGCACTACAAAGGTCCCCCCTGATACCACTACCTGTGGTGGGGTTCCCTTTGAAAGAGTGGGGATTAACATTGTTGGACCAAAGGATCCTCAGACAGCATCTGGGTACACGTTTGTCCTAGTGGTGGTGGACCATGCCACTAGGTACCCAGAAGCTATTCCCCTTAGGACCACTACAGCACCTGTTGTGGCAAGAGCCCTCTTGGGAGTGTTTTCAAGAATGGGGTTTCCTAAGGAGGTAGTATCTGACAGAGATGCAAACATTATGTCTAGCTACTTGACTGCAATGTAGAAGGAATGTGGAGTAAACTACAAGTTCACCACACCCTATCATCCGCAGTGCAATGGTTTAGTTGAACGATTCAACAAAACCTTAAAGGGTATGATTAAGGGTCTCCCAGAAAAGCTCAGGCGGAGATGGGACATCCTGCTATCCTGCCTTTTGTTTGCAGACAGGGAGGTTCCTCAGAAGGGGGTTGGCTACAGCCCATTTGAACTTCTGTTTGGACACCCTGTCAGAGGACCACTTTTTCTGGTGAAGGAGAGATGGGAGTTACCTCTCAAACCCCCTAAACAGGATATTGTGGCCTATGTAATTGGTCTCCGCTCCATGATGGCTGAGTACATGAAAAAGGCAACTAAAAACCTTGAGGCTAGCCAGGAATTACAGAAAGCCTGGCATGACCAAAAGGCTGTACTGACTGTTTACCAGCCAGGACAGAAAGTGTGGGTGGGTGTTGGAGCCTGTGGCCCCAGCAGCTCTCCAAGACAAGTGGAGTGGACCCCACACTATTGTTGAACAGAAGGGAGAGGTTACCTATTTGGTAGATCTTGAAACTCCCAGAAGCCCCCATAGGGTGCTTCATGTCAACAGATTGAAACCATATGTTGACAGGACAGGCATGGGCTTGCTTATGGCTACTGATGAAGGCAGTAGGAGGAGAGTGACCCTCTCCCAGACCTGCTCTCTCAGAACCCTGATGATGGATCTGTTGATGGAGTAGCCTTGGCAAGCAGCCTCCCTGATCAGCAGCAAACTGATTGCAGACAAGTTCTACAACAGTTCAGACATATGTTTTCACTGACTCCAAGTCAGACTAACTGGTGCACTCATGAAGTGGACACTGTGGACAGTCTGCCTGTTAAAAGTAAGATTTACAGGCAACCTGATCATATCAGGGACTGTATCAGGACAGAAGTCCAGAAAATGTTGGAACTGGGAGTTACTGAACCCTCAGATAGCCCTTGGGCTAGTCCAGTGGTCTTGGTACCAAAACCTCACACCCAGGGTGGTAAGAGAGAGATGAGGTTTTGTGTTGTCTACAGAGGTCTCAATGCAGTCACTAGGACTGATGGCCATCCAATTCCAACAGAAGATGAGCTTATAGACACTTTGGCCACAGCCAAGTTTCTTAGCACATTTGATCTAAACTGGCTACTGGCAGATCAGGCTAGCTGATTATGCAAAGCCAAAAACAGCATTCTCAACCCGTAGTGGACATTAGCAATTTGTGGTAATGCCCTTTGGTCTGAAGAATGCACCTGCCACTTTTCAAAGGTTGGTGAATACAGCCCTAACAGGCCTGGAAGACTACTGTGCAGCTTATCTTGATGATATTGCTGTCTTTAGCTCCACCTGGGAGGATCACCTGGTCCACCTGAGAAATGTTTTGGAGGCCCTGCAAAAGGCAGGCTTAACTATCAAGGCAACTGAGTGCCAGATAGGGCAGAGTGACGTTGTGTACCTGGGCCACCTTGTAGGTGGAGGCAAGGTTCAACCATTGCAGAGCAAAATCCAGACCATAATGGACTGGGCTGCTCCCACTACCCAGACTCAGGTCAGAGCTTTCTTGGGCCTGACTGGGTACTATAGAAGGTTTGTCAAGGGGTATGGATCCATTGTGACACCCCTGAATGACTTACCTTCTGAAAGAATGCCTAAGAAAGCCCAGTGGACAGTAAACTGTCAAAAGGCATTTGATGACCTGAAGCAGGACATGTGCACTGCACCAATGCTGCAAAGTCCTAACTACTCCAGAGAATCCATTGTCCAAAAAGATGCATCTGCGTTGGGGGTAGGGGCTGTGCTGTCACAATTGAATGATGAAGGGCAGGACCAGCCAGTAGCTTTTATCAGCAGAAGGCTGACCCCTAGAGAGAAACCTTGGTCAGCTATTGAGAGGGAGACCTTTTCTGTGGTTTGGGCTCTGAAGAAGCTGAGGCCATACTTGTTTGGCACTCACTTCACTGTTCAGACAGACCATAAGCCTTTCTTATGGCTAAAACAGATGAAGGATGAAAACCCCAAACTTTTAAGGTGGTCCATTTCCCTATAGGGGATGGACTATAGAGTGGAACATAGACCTGGGAGTAACCATGCCAATGCAGATGGACTCTCCAGATATTTCCACTTAGAACATGAAGACTTAACTGGTCAAGGTTAGTTTAATGTCCCTGCGTTTGGGGGGGGGGGGGGCGTTGTGTAGGAGAGTAGGATATGCTTACTATGGTTACCCCCACTTTTTGCTGTGTTTCCCCGATTTATCGACTTTAGCCTGGCTGGGGCCCTGCTAACCAGGACCCTAGCCTAGCTGTTCCCTCTCTAAATTGATTGCATGTACATTAGATACACTTCAGATTGGTTAATGGGTTACCCTTGTGAGTCCCTAGTATATGGTACCTTAGGTACCAAGGGCATCGGTACCCCAGAGGCCTACCAGGGGCTGAAGCATGTATTATGCCACCCTGGGAAGCCTTCCAAAATGACACCACAAGTCTGCTACTGCAGCCTGGGTAAGGTGGTACTTGTACCCCTTACTCTGATATAGTATACCTATATCTACCTTTTAAAACAGACATATATAAACCTATCAGTCACTCCTATGGCAGGCCTTGACAATCCTGGAGGCAGAGTGTTTGGTTTTGTGTGAGAGGGTGCCCTAGCATGAGCTGAGCCGCTCTGCAGCTTTCGGAATCCCTTTCTTATAGTTGTTCTGTGATACAGCAATAACATACTCGTAGGTGCATTATAACCTTGCGGTTAATGCCAACTTTGGAATGGCACAAAAGGGGGTGGTGATGGACGGAGCATCTGAACCAATCAAACACTCACACCCAGTCAAAAGATCTGGGTTTGATCCATCACCGTTCTTTAGCCCACTCTGCCACCCCAGTTCAGACATGGCTATATGCAAATCAGTCTGACCCTGTGCCTCATGGGAACAGTCCAGCCCGAACTGCCAAGCCATGCCTTCCCTGGACCGGAAACAAGCTTCCGAGGACCGGTTTCTGGCATTACAGCCGTCTTCAGCCCGGCTTGCTTGAATCCAGTGGCAAAGTGAGCAAGGGACTCACGTCTGAGCATACCCTGCCACACTTATGGCGGCCAAAGTGGTACAAAAGGGGGTGGTGATGGACGGAGCATCTGAACCAATCAAACACTCACACCCAGTCAAAAGATCTGGGTTTGATCCATCACCGTTCTTTAGCCCACTCTGCCACCCCAGTTCAGACATGGCTATATGCAAATCAGTCTGACCCTGTGCCTCATGGGAACAGTCCAGCCCGAACTGCCAAGCCATGCCTTCCCTGGACCGGAACTTTGGAATGGCTACATGTTTGGTGTCAAACACTTTGGAATACTACCCCGTGCCAGTTCTGGCGGCGGAGGTAGCATTCCACCCTTTTAGAGGGAGAAGACATGTACACAATGGTCTAATCGGTAAACGTTAAACAGAGCCCCAGCATCACAAAATGGATGCTGCTGCCACAGACACAAGTCTCACCGCCTGCTGCTGGACAAAACTCCGGTAGGGGAGCTTTGACAATAGGTTTCCTGTCCAGGGAGGTGTAACCACCTCCCCAGACAGGCTTTGGTGTATTGGGGTAGGGGGGGTGCATTCACTGAATGCTTTCCAGACAGTGCCTGGGGCACACAAGGTGTCCCCGTGCATTTCCCAGTTCAAACCGGTTGCTGGGGCACTCAGCCCCAGCTCTGGCATGAACTGGACAAAGGGGAAGGGGTGTAACCACCACCCCCTCCCCAGGCCCTCCCATAGGTGGGACCTTAGAGTTAGTCCATCCCCTAAACTTGGTATAAGTATAGGAACCCAGTCCCTAGGACTTTAGATTACCCTGGACGAAATTCTGCAACATATATCTTGGACCTTCGACATTCGATTTCGACTGGAAGACGGAAAAACTCTCCCTTGGTGTCAAGGAGTGACTCCCCTGTTCAAACAGGCACTAAAGAAGTATCTTGCCAGTCTGCATTTTCGAGGCTCCCGCCAGGTCCCGAAGAATCTGCGACACAGGATACAGACTTCCAGACATCTCCGAGGCTGATATGAGTCCCCAGCAAAGCTGAGACCTGTAGCCATCACGAGAGACGTGGGACCGGAACTCCTGGACAGCCAGCACATTTGCTAGTGCGTCAACTTCCCGAGCTTTCCCGAAGTTGTGCATTGGGCTACTTATAGTCCAAGCCCTGAGCACATGTTGCATTGAAGTTGGTGGGCCTACACTCCACGAGTGTTCAGTGGGCCTGCTTCCTGCATTTCTGCCCAAGGTCCCTTCGCGATTCCTGATCCATCAACTGGTGGGTCCCCACGAAGGAATCTTCTTTGGTTTTTGGGCTTCCCTGGTTGCTCCAGATGTGCCCTGACTCCCCTCCAAAGGGTGAGTCCCTCAGACCTTACTGGTCTGCTCCGAAGCCAATCTTTACATCTAGCGTGGGTTGCTGTTGCCAAGGCTTGTTGGGTCCAATCCAGATACTGATGCTGCAGCACTCGACATCCAACATGGGACAGCTCGAATCCAGCTCCTGGTTGTCGTCGACGCCTCCTGGACCCCGTGGCTGAAGAGTCAAGCTTCACCTACATCACCTGAAATCACCTGACATCGGCTGGCATCTTCTTGTCGCCTTCCTGGTCACTGGCTAGTAACCCAGACTCTGTACCCTCTGCTTTCAGGTTCTTCAGATCTCCGATCTACCCTTGGATCCATCCAGACACTCTTTCTCTGGTCGCCTGCAGCACTTCTTTGCAGCTCTCCATAGGAAACGACGACGAAACCCGACACGAAAAGACACCTATGCACCCGGCTTCCCAGGGTGAGGTAACACGAGTACTTCGGTGCTCCTGTGGGTCTTGACTCTCGAAGTGTCCAGTACTGAAGGGGTTTGTTCCTAGTCCACTCCTAAGTGTCCTTATTCTTTAAAAATCTAATCACGACTTTCTACATAGAAGTCAATGGTGATTCGTGGCTATGTTTAGACCTTCACGCGTCCTCCGTGGGTCTCCTGAGTCCCTACCTTGGGTTGTTTCCTGGTTGCCCCAGCGGTTGTAAAGGTCCTAGGCCATGCTTCCATCTCCCTCGTGGTTCTCATACCACTTTCTTAGTATATGGTTTGTGAGGCCCCTAGGGCAAAACGTATACTGAGCTAATTTACTGTGTGCTATTTAAGTAATTGTATTGTACTTTTACCTCTAGCCTCATAAAGAGACTAGAGGGGTGTGTTTAGAATAAATACATATATTTTATATATATATATACCTGGTGTGGTTCTCCTTTCATTTGATCATTCATGAGATTATAGACTGGTAGAACAAGCTGCTTTACATTCCTTCAAGACTTAGCCTGAAGGCTGCTCTCCACAGCTACCACTAGGATAGCTTTCTATAAAGGTTGTCTTAAACCTACCATCAATAAGGGTCGTTTGGACTGGCGCAAGGTGCCCACAGAATAGTGGACAGCATATGCCAGGCCATCTTCTCACAATAAGGTTTAAGCAGGAGTACAAAGGGAACAGAGCATTGGGTCATAATTAACATACAGATAGACAGGAGAGAGTAATGGCTATTATTACAAACAGAACTATCAATATTTTTCAATCCCAAGCAGAAAGCAAATCCTAGAACCATCTATTCCAATTCTATGTAAAAAACATTTTCAATAGACTTTTCCAGTGTTCCTTTTATGAGGGCTAAAGTATCAATTAATATACTCAAGGAAAGGGCAAAGTAACATTTGTCAACTGCTCAGATGAACGTTTCTTTTGCAGAATAAACATTATTCCTAATGCAAATATTAAAGCAGTCAAACATATTATTCTGAAAACAATCCTGGCTCCAGGGGACCAGGACAACCACACAGGGCCATGAGAATTTAGACAAGGAGCCGCAAAGGACTGCTCCTCCTCAAAAATGGGACGACCGAAAAGGTACATTGCTAACAAAAAGAAGTCCTTGGGCAATTGAAGCCGCTGTACAACCAGCCAGAGGGGAGTCTTCTCCCTGTGTCCGTTTGAGCCTCAGAGGCAGGCTTTTGTTGTTCCCACGGTGGAGCTGCACAACTCGCAACTCAGGAAAATAATCACAGCTCAGTTTGAGAAGAAGAAGTCTTTCAAGGATCCTGTCCAGTGTCTCAGGCAGTGCACCAGTTTTCTTCACTTTGATCTAACAGGCACCAAAGGCTCAGCACCTGTACCCTGAACTCAAGTCCTTCCCTAACTCCTGTATTGCTCCACTGGCGCACTGCCCTTTTGTTGGGGCCACAAATTGTATCCAGTGGGCCCAGGTATCTCTTGATCAACAAACAAAGGCGTAAACTTTCATTCACTTTGGGACCAGGATTCAGAGGCCTGAGCAACCCTTGTTTCAAAGGGGTTCACCTCAAGCAAAAACTTCCTTGATGTCCTTGTCGGTCTGTGACTCTCTCAGCTGGGCATCAAAAACTTGATCCACGACTTCTCCTTTCTGATTTGTGACCCAGTCTTTCGCCCAAGACAGTGGCAGTGGTACACACTTCACGTCCCAGTGCTTCCGCCTTCACTGAGGTCCTATTTGCCAGCAACGCCTGTGCTGTTTACCTTCACCATGGCTTCAAGCTGGACTGGTGCTGACTCTCCAGGCTGATCTGATGTCCGGGCCCCTCTGGCAATGGTTGTAAGGCAGCAAATATCTATTGGTGGACAGAACAAAAGTTCTTTAGACAAGGCATACAAATAATCTATCAACAGAGAGGATAGTCTCAGAATGCTTCCTAGTCTTGGGGCACCCCATACAAATGTATGAACTAACAACTACTGCCTAAACCACGGCTTCCTCATTAACGAAAGCTAAACCACGAACTGTATTAAACCACTACTTTTTTAACAACTATTTCCTAAACAACGAAAATCTTTAGCTTAAAATGCACATTCCCAAATAATGCCATTTTGTTATTTAAAATAAATACGATACGAGCTGTTATTTATTCTAAGTAAACAAATAAAGCAGAGTGAAGCACATTGAAACCATTATTTTTTAAGGTGAGATGTGCGTAAATAAGCATTTTTGAGATTGAAAAGTCATACTTCAAAATACAGAAAAAGAGTTTAAAAGAGTGTTAATTCACACTGCGCCACTTAATTTTTAGTCCATCATCTGTTTTAATACAGCTGACTGCAATGTACACTAAAATGGCGGAATAACGAATTAGAAAGGTAAAAGAAAAAGCACTTTATTTAATCGTCGACAATAATCACACATTCATTTATAATAAAATATTATAAAATATTTTTTAAAGGCATTACAAAACATATTTTCAATGAAAATACATGTATAGAACATTCAAGAACATTTTTAAAAAACGGACATCCACCATTTTGCAGTCATTTCAACTGTGAAAGCAAGAGAGTACGGACGCATCGAGGAGAGAAAGGCTTCACCAAAGAGAAAAGCAACACAACAGTGCCATCTACTGGCATAAACAGGTAATTAAATTACAAACACTTTAAACCAAAAACGTGAACTGAGTTAGGAAATGAAAGAAATATTTAGAGAAATAAAAAATTTTAATATGTTGAATACAGTCAAACTTTGCCAAAATACGTGGTCAAGACAGGATTAATAAGTGACATCTACAATTAAAGAAATGTTTTAAACATGAATCTTTTTAAGGTGTTTAAACGTGGATAGAATTCAAGAATGTAAATTGAAAAAAACATAGGAAGAGCAATCATCTGCCCAGATCCTCTTAATATCCTGCTCCCTCTTCCTTTAAAAAACAAATATTTTATAAAATGTCAAATTATAAATTATTCAAACAAAATTACATTTATTTATTCCTTTAAAATTACAGATACACTACTTAGAACTAAAAAATAATTTGAGAAGTCGAGGAATACAGAGACAACCATAAACAACAAGTATGTTAACATATTAATTATTATTTTGTTTATTTTAAATCAAATTAAACAATATACTCTTTAAATATTTTATAAAAATAAATCAAAATGTATACTTTAAAAAATGGGAAAAAAAGGAAAGGTAGATGAATGAGAATCAAAATAATTATGATTTATTTAAAATTGCAGAAATATTTCTGAATTAAACTACAGGAAAGGACAAGGAAAGTGCAGACCCTCAAAGAAAGAGATTCCAAAAATAATTGAATAGAAAAAAAGCACGGTAAATTCTTTTAATTTAGATAAAATGTATCCTTTCAAACAAACAAACAAGAAAGCAATGTACGGAGAGTTTAGACAGTGACAAAAATGAAAAAGAAAATCACTTTTAAAGTCAACAGAGATCATAAAATTTATTTTTAAATTTCAGAATTCAAATCCGAATAAAAACCTGCATTTCCTTGGATTAAACCAAAGAGCAGCGGACTATAAGGATCTACAAAAAGAACAGGGGAGAAATTCTAAGTAAGTACAGAAAAATACCTACATAATTACATAGTCTGTGATCAACACATTGTATGCCAATGCCATGCCTTTTTTTCAGACATGCTTTTAATAAAACATGCTTAGACAACGCATACCAATACAACGCATTTAAAAAAAACAAAAAAAACAACAAGTTTTAGAGGAGAGACCCCCAATTTTAACTTAACAACATTTATTTATTTCCCTTAAACCATGCGTTGAGAAACGCATTTAGAAAAAAAAATGCTTTGAAAAAATCCCCCCCAAAAAATATGTGAAAAAAACGGTTGATAAAGATTCTTTCATTTACAAAAGCAAGGATAGAGTACCAAAAAAAGCCAAGTGTATAACAAGGACAAAGAAACAACATATAACAAGCGTTTGAAAAACATAAAAGGAGATAGTATGAGTACACCAAAACTTATATACCCTGAAAAAAAGCAACATAGAGAGTGTGAACAAAATCATAATGCAACTTATCCAGGGAGTCAACACAGATCAGCTCTGAATACAATCACTTATTGTACAATGTCTATTCTATTTTCAGAAATGTAATCCTTACAAAAACCAACGTTGAGTTGATTCAAACAACCAAGCAGGGGACTAAAGGAATTTACAAGAACACAAAGAGATATACAAGGTAAGTACCAGCAAATCTCTTAAAAATTAAATAGACAATATAAGTTTATAAACCAAGAAATTGTATGCTACTACCATGCCTATATTTATGAGACATTTTTTACGCTCAAACATGCTTTAACATACAAAACCATTACCACGTTTTTGTTACAAATTTATAAAAGAGTACAAATGAAAAAAGAGCGTAACAGTGAATCTGAAACAACAAAATTCAAGCTTTTTAAATAATTAAAAAATATATAATGAGCATATAATAAGGGGCCCGTTAGGATCACGGGTGGATCGCTGATGCCCGCATGACGGCGGCGATCCGCCCGTGTTCCGACCCTGCTCGCCACCCACTTCCCCCCTGCCAAGGGAGGGACCAAGGCAGACGGAAATACCGTCCGACGCTTTTTCGTCCAGTCATCGAGTTGGCCGGGTGTAAAAGGGTTTAATATGGTGGCGGTATCTAATATACACCGCCAGCCATATTACCATGTGTGCGGAATGATGCGGGAATTGACTGCGGGGGCCCGTTACAGGCCCCCAAGTACTCTGGGGGGTGCACATGGGTACCTATGATACCCCCCCAGCAGTTCCATGCACAACATGGTAGGCACCACGCAATGCCTGCCATGTTGTGCATGGAAGTACACAACATGCCTTCCAGACATTGTGGCGGGCGGTGCTGAGTGCGCCGCCCGCAACAATGACAGGAATGCAGGATGTGCCCGCCACTGTGGCGTCCGCATCCTAATTGCCCCCAAAGGACCCCCGCCCTTATGGCCCGATTCCTGATAGGGTGGCGGAAGGACAAAGTCCGCCCGCCAACCTAATGACCCCCTAAGACTTTACGACCTTGCATTTTTAAAATAGATAGAGACTAAAGACCAAAGCAAAACAAGCAAATCTGCCAGAAAGTCAACACAGATCACATGTTAAAAAAATATAAAAACTTTTTGTACCATTTCTATTCTATTCACAGATATCTATTCCAAAAATGAAAATCTACATCTCCTTGATTACGACAACCAAGCAGTATCCTTCAAGAAAATACGAAATATCAAACATATATACAAAGTAAGTACAGCTATAAGATAGAAATGAGTCTTAAAAACCTTGCATACGACTACCATGACTTTTCTTTTAGAACATGTTTTATGATTTATGCATGCTTTTCAAACGCTTACCTTCCCCCAAATTTTTAATTTTTTTTTAATCTAATGAATTTGGGAAGGCGGTGGGGGAAATCCCCTCACCCATCTTCCCATAATATCATGGTAATAGCTTGTGTATTTGTGGGGGGAGACCTCCCACACCCCCATCTTCCAGTGTTAACATTATAAATAAATGCGTATTTGTGGGGGGAGATCCCCCCACACCCCCATCTTCCAATGTTAACGTTAATAATAAATACTTTTTTTGTGGGGGGAACCACCCACACCCCCCATCTTCAAATGTTAACCCTATAAATAAAAGAGTATTTGTGGGGGAGACCCCCCACACCCTCCATCTACCTATAATAACGTTGTAAAGGCATGCGTCTTTATTGGGGAAGACCACCCATACACCCCATCTACCCATTAATACATTTAAATAGCATGCGTATTTGTGGGGGGAGACCCACCCCCCCCCATCTACCCATAATAACGATGTAAAAGTATGTGTCTTTTTGGGGAAGACCACCACACCCCCATCTATCCATCATTTCCTAGATTAAGCATAGATAATTGTGAGGGGTGACTCACCGCACCCCCCAAACTTCTCTGAAATATGTTGTAAACACCTATGTTCATTAAGCAACATGGTTAGAAATGATAGCTGATAGAAATATTTTTTTTTACATTCAAACAGATTTATCAACAATGTCAAGCAGCAACCGTGCATCGTATGGAAAATCTCTGACAGGGAATAACCTTCTAAAGTATGGTGGGTACCTCTATTGTAAAGATAAAAGTGTTGAACTCAGATGTCATTGGAGGTGTGTGCAATACTTCTCGTCCCATTGCACAGGCAGAGCGGTTACTCTGGAAGAAACCGTGGTTAGGACAACAGAGCATAACCCCTCTGCCTCTGCAATGGAAATAGAAGTAAGAGAAAATGTCCAACAGATCAAACTTCTCGCACACACCTCCAATGAAAATTGTGGAACAATACTGAGGGAAGTGGCTCAGAACATACCTTTGCATGTTGCAGGTAGCATGCCCTCCATCCCCAACCTTAGGCGGATGGTTCAAAGATAAAAAGTGTCAAGTAATCCACACTCAACAACAACCCATAATTTTGAAGATATTAACATCCCTAGTAATTTATTGATAACTTTCTCTAATGAATCATTTCTTTTATATGAGACTTACTAAAAAGAATTTTAATTTTTAGCACTAACCATAACATTTTAACTCTTGTGAACAGTCCAATTTGGATGATGGATGGTACTTTCAAATCAACACCCCATCCATTTTCTCAAATTTACACTGTTCATGCTCACATAAATAACACTACAGCCCCTCTAGTCTATACTTTGCTGCCGGACAAACATTCTTCTACGTACACTGAATTTTTGTCAATATTAAAAAACAGAACCATGAATAAAAGTCCTGCAAAAGTAATAATTGATTTTGAATTGGCGATGATTACTACAATCACAAAATTATACCCTGAAATGCAAATTCAAGGATGTTTCTTTCACTTTTCGCAGGCTTATTGGCGCAAAATACAGAAGTCATCCTTGGTTGAGGAATATTTGTCAAGCAGCAAATTACAATGTGAGTTAAAGAAACTAACAGCATTGTGTTTTGTACCACCTGAGAGTGTAGATGAGTACTACACTGCAATTACTGAATCCGATTTTTAATTTTTATACCCAAAATGAGGAAACATTGGCACCAATTTAAAATTATTTTGAGGATACCTGGATTGGCCGTCTAAGCAGGTCGGGTCGCAGGAGGAAACCCAAGTATCCTATTGAATGGTGGAACTGGTATTCAACCTGCTTGGAAGGTGGTGCCAAAACAAACAATGCAATTGAGGGTTGGCATAATTCTTTTAATAAAACAGTAGGTAGACATCATCCTAATATATATATCATTTTCTGGAAATTTTGAAAAAGGAACAAAGTTTCCAAGAAATGAGACTAGCACAATCACTTTCAGGTAGTCTGAATCCATGGATTTCCAAAAGAAGCAGAGAAATGTCTGAGAGACTATTGGCTAAAAATCAACTATTTTCGTTGATGGTGGCTTCAGACTACCTTGAAAGTATTGCTTACGTTTTACATTACTGATTATTAAAAATATTAACATCATTATGGTATTACTTGACATTTTTTCTTCAGTCAACAATTCGATTGGAATAAAAAACAAAAATCTCTAAAAAAAAGGAAAGTTGGCGTTCCTACCTTTAGCAGTCTTCTTTTTTTCAACGCAATGGGACTGCTTAATAATCCTTGAGTCACCATTGGTCATCAACTCCAATCTTTGCCCAAAACTATTTTTCTTTAGATCCAATGAAAATCCCAGGCAATCCAGTTTTTTCTTTTGAAATTCAAAATTCCAGGAAAATATTTTAAAAAGGCAACATGGTTTGCCTTGATGCTTTGAATAAATGCAAACTCTTTTTATCCAAGAAAAAAAGATACGCGATTTTCTTTGTTAATTTCCAACATCCAAAAAGAGAATGCTTTTTGAAGACTAAGGGGCCAATTACAATGTCGGGCGGATTGCCTCCGCCAGGCTGGCGGTAGCCACCGCCTGCCTGGCGGAGGCAATCCGCCCGACACTGTTTCCCTAATTCCCCCGCCATATTAGTATGGCGGGGGGGACCGCGCCGGACAGAAAGACCGTCCTCCGCTTTTCCGCCCCAGTCGCCTTGCGACCGCGGCGGAAAGGGCATAATATGGTAGCGGTGTCCAATGGACACCGCCAGCCATATCATGATGCGTGCAAATAGGTGCCTTTCCGCGGCGGCGATGCCACCACGGAAAGGCAGGCGATCTTTGCTTTGGGGGGCCCCTGTGGGCCCCCCTGGTGAAGGCCTAGGTGGGGGTGCAGAGGGGGGTACCTGTGGTACCCCCCTTCATTTGCATGTACAAAGCGGCAGGCACCGCGCGGTGCCTGCCGCTTTGTATATGCAAATGCGTAAATGCATTTTTAGCATTGTGGCAGGCGGTGCAGAGTGCACCGCCCGCCACAATGCTAAAAATGAAGGATGTGCCCACCACTGTGGCGGGCACATCCTAATTCCCCCAAAGGGACCCCAGCCCTTATGGCGGGCGGTCCCGAATACCAATAGGGTGGCGGGCGGACAAAGTCCGCCCGTCATCCTAATCAGGCCCTAAGACTTTCAAAAGAAGGCAACTTTATTAGCCTTATTCCACTGTAATTTGACCGATGTCAATCACTCGCCAAAATCCAAGACAATGAGCATTGCTGGTTCTCAACAAAGTAACTTCAAAAAAATCCAACAAACCATGTTATTTCAATCAATCATCATTTTAAGACTAATGCCAAAAATCCAGGTATTAAGGCCGATTTACTTCCAGCACTTGAAGACCTGTTAAAAAAAATGGCCCTGAATTAGACTTCGAATGAAAATTAAATTATATAAGTAAAACAAAAAGATGTCTTCAAACAAAGGCACCTTTGGGAGCTCTTATTGCTTGTAATGTAGACTTGGGTAAGAAAACAAGTTGTATGTTTTAAACTGGGTGGTCCATTAATGTAAACTATTTCAGGCAGCCAGCCAGCCATATTACCATGGGTGCGGAAAGATGTGGGAACTGACTGCGGGGGCCCGTTACAGGCCCCCAGGTACTCTGGGGGAGCACATGGGTACCTATGATACCCACCAGCAGTTCCGTGCACAACTTGGCAGGCACCACGCAATGCCTGCCACGTTGTGCATGGAAGTACACAACATGTCTTCCAGACGGGAAACATCCTTTACAACGGAACCGTTACAACGCGGTACTGTTACAACACAGGATTTACAACGAAAGTCGTTACAACGACTTTCGCTGGAGGGCGCTCTAGGATAGGGGATAGTTTAATTTACTATCCAACACCTTCCCTACTATCCACGGGGACTGGAGTTGGAATAGTAAATTAAACTATTCACCATCCAGCGCCCCCCAACGCAAGTCGTTGTGACGACTTGCGTTGTTAAACCTGCGTCGTAAAGGTACGCGTTGTAACGGTACGCGTTGTACCGTCATACATCCCTTCCAGACATTGTGGCGGGCGATGCTGAGTGCGCCGCCCGCAACAATGACAGGAATGCAGGATGCGCCCGCCACTGTGGCGGCCGCATCCTAATTGCCCCCAAAGGACCCCCACCCTTATGGCCCGATTCCTGATAGGGTGGCGGACGGACAAAGTCCGCCCGCCAACCTAATGACCCCCTAAGACTTTACAACCATGAATTTTTAAAATAGATAGAGACTAAAGACCAAAGCAAAACAAGCAAATCACCCAGAAAGTCTACACAGATCACATGTTAAAAATATATAAAAACATTTTGTACCATTTCTATTCTATTCACAGATGTCTATTCCAAAATTGAAAATCTACATCTCCTTGATTACGACAACCAAGCAGTATCCTTCAAGAAACTACGAAATATCAAACATATATACAAAGTAAGTACAGCTATAAGATAGAAATGAGTCTTAAAAACCTTGCATAAGACTACCATGGCTTTTCTTTTAGAACATGTTTTATGATTTATGCATGCTTTTCAAACGCTTACATTACCCCCAATTTATTTTTTTAAATCTAATGAATTTGGGAAGGGGGTGCGGGTAAACCCCCCCCATCTTCCCATAATATCATGGTAATAGCTTGTGTATTTGTGGGGGGAGACCCCCACACCCCCCATCTTCCAGTGTTAACATTATAAATAAATGCGTATTTGTGGGGGGAGACCCCCCCATCTTCCAATGTTAACGTTATTAATAAATACGTTTTTGTGGTGGGAAACCCCCCACACCCCCATCTTCAAATGTTAACCTTATAAATAAATGAGTATTCGTGGGGGGAGACCCCCCACACCCTCCATCTACCTATAATAACGTTGTAAAGGCATGCGTCTTTATTGGGGAAGACCACCCATACACACCATCTACCCATTAATACGTTTAAATAGCATGCGTATTTGTGGGGGGAGACCCCCCACACTCCCCCACTACCCATAATAACGATGTAAAAATATGTGTCTTTTTGAGGAAGACCACCCACACCCCCATCTATCCATCATTTCCTAGATTAAGCATAGATAATTGTGAGGGGTGACTCACCGCACCCCCAAACTTCTCTGAAATATGTTGTAAAGACCTATGTTCATTAAGCAACATGCGTAGAAATTATAGCTGATAGAAATATATTTTTTTTACATTCAAACAGATTTATCAACAATGTCAAGCAACAACCGTGCATCGTATGTAAAATCTCGGACAGGGAATAACCTTCTAAAGTATGGTGGGTACTTCTATTGTAAAGATAAAAGTGTTGAACCCAGATGTCATCGGAGGTGTGTGCAATACTTCTCGTCCCATTGCACAGGCAGAGCTGTTACTCTGGAAGAAACCGTGGTTAGGACAACAGAGCATAACCACTCTGTCTCTGCAATGGAAATAGAAGTAAGAGAAAATGTCCAACAGATCAAACTTCTCGCACACACCTCCAATGAAAATTGTGGAACAATACTGAGGGAAGTGGCTCAGAACATACCTTTGCATGTTGCAGGTAGCATGCCCTCCATCCCCAACCTTAGGCGGATGGTTCAAAGATAAAAAGTGTCAAGTAATCCACACTCAACAACAACCCGTAATTTTGAAGATATTAACATCCCTAGTAATTTATTGATAACTTTCTCTAATGAATCATTTCATTTATATGAGACTTACTAAAAAGAATTTTAATTTTTAGCACTAACCATAACATTTTAATTCTTGTGAACAGTCCAATTTGGATGATGGATGGTACTTTCAAATCAACACCCCATCCATTTTCTCAAATTTACACTGTTCATGCTCACATAAATAACACTACAGCCCCTCTAGTCTATACTTTGCTGCCGGACAAACATTCTTCTACGTACACTGAATTTTTGTCAGTATTAAAAAACAGAACCATGCATAAAAGTCCTGCAAAAGTAATAATTGATTTTGAATTGGCGATGATTACTACAATCACAAAATTATACCCTGAAACGCAAATTCAAGGATGTTTCTTTCACTTTTCGCAGGCTTATTGGCGCAAAATACAGAAATCATCCTTGGTTGAGGAATATTTGTCAAGCAGCAAATTACAATTTGAGTTAAAGAAACTAACAGCATTGTGTTTTGTACCACCTGAGAGTGTAGATGAGTACTACACTGCAATTACTGAATCAGATTTTTATACCCAAAATGAGGAAAAATTGGCACCAATTTAAAATTATTTTGAGGATACCTGGATTGGCCGTCTAAGCAGGTCGGGTCGCAGGAGGAAACCCAAGTATCCTATTGAATGGTGGAACTGCTATTCAACCTGCTTGGAAGGTGGTGCCAAAACAAACAATGCAATTGAGGGTTGGCATAATTCTTTTAATAAAACAGTAGGTAGACATCATCCTAATATATATCATTTTCTGGAAATTTTGAAAAAGGAACAAAGTTTCCAAGAAATGAGACTAGCGCAATCACTTTCAGGTAGTCTGAATCCACGGATTTCCAAAAGAAGCAGAGAAATGTCTGAGAGACTATTGGCTAAAATTCAACTATTTTCGTTGATGGTGGCTTCAGACTACCTTGAAAGTATTGCTTACGTTTTACATTACTGATTATTAAAAATATTAACATCATTATGGTATTACTTGACATTTTTTCTTCAGTCAACAATTCGATTGGAATAAAAAAAAAAAAAATTCTCTAAAAAAAAGGAAAGTTGGTGTTCCTACCTTTAGCAGTCTTCTTTTTTTCAACGCAATGGGACTGCTTAATAATCCTTGAGTCACCATTGGTCATCAACTCCAATCTTTGCCCAAAACAATTTTTCTTTAGATCCAATGAAAATCCCAGGCAATCCAGTTTTTTCTTTTGAAATTCAAAATTCCAGGAAAATATTTTAAAAAGGCAACATGGTTTGCCCTGATGCACTGAATAAATGCAAACTCTTTTTATCCAAGAAAAAAAAATACGCGATTTTCTTTGTTAATTTACAACATCCAAAAAGAGAATGCTTTCTGAAGACTAAGGGGGTTACTAGGATAGCGGGCGGAAAACTTCCCCGACCGCCATGGAGGCGGAAACCAACCGCCCGCCTGCACCGCGGATACCCCGGCGGCCACATTAGGATCAACCGCCACTAAAAACCGACCGTGGCGGTAGCGGGCCAAGCAAAGACGTCCGATGCGGGCCGTGATGGTCAAAAACCGACCGCAGAGGTCGGAAAAGCTGCGGAAAAGCAACAACCCGCCGCAAGGACAGCGGACACACCGCATGAGAAATTAGGATATCCCCGAGGGTGTCGCGGTCGGAACCGCTGGTACCGACCGCCGCGGACGTACATAGGAGTGAATGGGAGAAATAGCGGAAGAGCTGCAGCATAGCCACTGCAGCGGACGGGACATGTAAAACATGGTGGACGATGCCAAAACACCGCAGTGATGCCAAAAATTGCACAAATAAAATTAGCCATGCCCCCCAAATACATAATACACATACAAATTAAACAAATAAATGCAAAGAAAAATAAAACAGCACAGGACAACTCCCAAAACACACCTGACACCTAAATTCCAATTGGACACACCAACACAGCTGAGTATAAAGCCACCCCCTTCACTAACCACAATCCTTTGCTACACTCCAGAAGAGAAGGCCATACACCACATCTAACAGGAGAGGCAAAAGAGCACAGCACACACACACATTCACCACTACCAGCACCACTACCATTACACCAGCACAATCAATCTCCCAGCACACAACACACCTCACACCTCTACACCACACCCCTGCACCCACACCCCTGCACCCACAAATACCTCAACCACCACACACCATGACAGCACAAAAAATGCCCAAATTCACCGAGAGTGAGTTGACAGTCATGGTCAATGAGATTGTGAGAGTAGAGCCACAACTGTTTGGTAGCCTGGTCCAACAGACACCATTAGCCACAAGGACACAAATGTGGGAAAGGATAGTCCAAAGGCTGAATGCAGTAGGGACCACCCCAAGATCCAAAAAGGAGATCATGAAGCGGTGGCATGATGATATTAAGAGTGTTGTCAAGGAGAGGAGGAGCAAGAACTGGACGCTGGCGAATGTGACTGCCAGTGGCCCTCCCATCCCACCGAAAACATTCACACCATGGGAGGAGGCTGGTAAGCACAAACAAATGCCAAACAACACACTGACAAGTACTTCCTTGCAATACCTAAACACCATTACACTGTCGACCCTCACCCAACAGGTAGCTAGCCATCTTGCTTAGGAGGCCTGTGTGAGGGAGGGAGGGAGGCCTGCACTACCACTCCCACCATGCCCCTTGGCCTACAGCTGAGCAGGATACAGACCTCCCCCACCCAGGAGCAAGTGTCAGCCATTGCACTCTTCACCAAACAGACTTACAGGTAGGTAGCCATCTTGTATTGGAGCACTGTTTGGAGGTGGGAGACCTGTATCACTACTCCCAGCATGCCCCCTGGCCCACACTCCAGCAGCATGGAGGCCTCCCCCACCCAGGAGCAAGTGTCAGGCATTGCACTCTTCACCAAACAGACTTACAGGTAGGTAGCCATCTTGTATTGGAGCACTGTTTGGGGGTGGGAGGCCTGTATCACTATTCCCAGCATGCCCCCTGGCCCACACTCCAGCAGCATGGAGGCCTCCCCCACCCAGGAGCAAGTGTCAGCCATTGCACTCTTCACCAAACAGACTTACAGGTAGGTAGCCATCTTGTATTGGAGCACTGTTTGGGGGTGGGAGGCCTGTATCACTACTCCCAGCATTCCCCCTGGCCCACACTCCAGCAGCATGGAGGCCTCCCCCACCCAGGAGCAAGTGTCAGCCATTGCACTCTTCACCAAACAGACTTACAGGTAGGTAGCCATCCTGTATTGGAGCACTGTTTGGGGGTGGGAGGCCTGTATCACTACTCCCAGCATTCCCCCTGGCCCACTCTCCAGCAGCATGGAAGCACCCCCCACCCAGGAGCATGTGTCAGACATTGCACTCTTCACCCTCACCTAACAGGTAGGTAGCTATCCTTTCTCTTCCTGATGTGTGTGTGTGTGGTAGACCTGCATCCCTAAACGCAACAACAATTGCATGCATTGCATTGACATTCAACATGTATGAGTAAATGATGTTCCTCTGCACTATGATATTACACGCAGTGTTGCCATGAATTGTACTACTGGTGACTTCATAATTGTGTAGTGTACAGACTGTCGATGATACGCAGATGAGACAATACTTGCACAGTGCCCAACACTGACCATTCCCCATCTACTCCACAGGTGAAGAAGAACTCACAGCTGAGGACCACCCCAATGACCAGCAGAGCCAGTCTCCACCCCCGGCACATGGACTCTCAGATGTGGACTCCCATGACAGTATGGACGATGAGCTCCGGCCCGGCCCATCTGGTGTGCCACAGACCCAGAGGTCCCAGGCCCCCATCCTCCCCACCACCACGTCTGCTGCAACAACAGCGCAGCAGACCCCTGCTGTCACAGCCTCTGCCACCACCGCAGCCACCACCACCACCGCCACTACCACTAGTACCACCAGTACCACCTGCAGCACCCTCCCTGTCCCAGGGGATGACCAGCCCACAGCAACGACTGTGGAGGGCAGGGAGAGAGTGCGTGGACCCACAGTGGCGAGGCAAGAGGTCTGTGGCAGCAGAGCAGGTGGGAGGGCCAGGGTCACCACCAGACCTCGGGAGGAGTGGACACCATCCCTGGACCACTCACCAGCATTGTGCAGGCCTACCAAGAGGCCCAGGGACAAAGTGGCCGGTCCGATGAACTATTAAGGGAGCTCATCCTGCTGATGAGGTCCATCAATAACCACCTTGGACAGATGGTGGACCTCATGGGCCAGCAAGTGGCATTGCAGAGGGACAGGCCTGTGTCCCAACCACCACCTCCGTCCACTCCTGTTTTGCCGCAGAATGACAGTGCACCATCCTCCCCTGCGCCAACAGAGAGGGGCGAGTCCTCTGACCCTGCTGGCCATTCAGCAGGCCCCCCACCGCCAAAAAGATCTAGGGGCGTCCAAAGAAGAGCCTGGGAGTCTCTGGAGGCAAAGCACCTGCCACACGCCAGTCACGGAGCCAGCCGTGAAGACAACCCTCTTCCCCACTGCATTCACTGTTTGGACTGTCTTTCCCCACATTGACTTGGCAATGGCACCTGTCTGTTGGACTGGGTCACCACATCCATGTGGTGTCTACTCTTGCATCTCATCGACCATGACTGTCAACTCACTGCTCATTCCCCACCTTCATGTAAATGTTCCCGCACAATTCACATGTCCACTTCCAAAATAAAATACCTGACGCACCTGATTTTGTGCATTATCGTTTTTAGTGCAATATTTACAGTGTTGACAATGTCCATGATGTGTCCAAATGATGTACAGTATGTAGGGCAGTATTCTTCTGTAGCACCTAGGGAGACACAACAGAACAACAGTCACTGGTCTCATTGTGTCATCACAGGCAGAACACTACACTAAACATACACATGACACAACAGGCATACTAGACAATGGGCTGCAGGTGTGAACAAATAGGGTCCAGCATACGTCCCCATATGGAACGTCAATGTCACATTTACCACACACAGGTGACTGAACGTGTGCCTGTCGGTTACATCCGCGCATAGCCCTTCACAACAACAGCAACCACACCAGACACCCACCTTCAAGTGAAGTAGCGGTGGATGAGCTGCTAGCGCAGGTCTACTCCTTCCTCCTCTCCACTGTCCTCATCACTGGACTCAGGTCCTTGAGCAGGTGGTGGCCTTGGTTCCTCACCATCGTCCAGGAGCAGGGGGACCCCCTTGTGGATGGCCAGGTTGTGCAGCATACAGCATGCCACAACGATCTTGCACACCTTCCCAGGCGAGTATGCCAGAGCACCTCCGGTCCTGTCAAGGCAGCGGAATCTTGACTTCAGCAGGCCAAAAGTCTGTTCGATTACCCGTCGGGTCCTGCCATGGGCCTCATGGTAGCGGATGTCAGCCAGGGTCCTGAGATTCCTGAGGGGGCTCAACAGCCATGGCCTACTGGGATATGCTGAGTCACCTGTGAATGACAAACACCCATTGCAATGTTGCACAGCCAGAGTGCATGAGGTAACACACAGCACGCCATATCAGTAGGCATACTCACCCACAATCCAATCACGCTCGGGATGCAGGTTCTCCATCATCTCTGGCACCATGCTGTTCCTCATGATGTATGAATCATGCGCCAAGCCCGGATACTTCGCACACACATGAGACATGGTCATGTCCGCAAGGCACACCACCTGCACATTGATGGAATGATAATGTTTGTGGTACCTATAAATGTGCTCCGTCGCCTGTGGTGCCACCAGACCTACATGGGTGCAATCGATGGCACCAACAACATGTGGGATGCGCCCAAGGGGATAGAAGTCCCCCTTCACGGCAGCCAATTCTCCTCCCCTAGGGAAATGGATGTAGCGATTCCGATACAGCATCATGGCTGCAAGAACATCCCTCAGCACCATGCTGAACATGGGCTGCGACATCCCTCCAGCGCTAGCCACGGTCACCTGGAAGGAACCTGTTGCAAAAAAGTCCTTGTGCTTCGAGGTCATGAAGACACTGATGGGAATTTCTCTTAGTGTACGAGCAGAGGATGTACCTTCTTTGAAACAGTGGCCTACAGCCAATCGAGCAGAATATCTCAGCCCAGACATCCAAAATGAAGCTCTGCAATTATTGTCCCATGCAATTTTGCATCATATTTGTAAAAATATTGGTGACAATCCATGTGCAGTAAATGTTGATGGCACACAGAATATAGACCAGGTCAGGAACAAGAAAGCTTTTGTATTTTTCACATTGACGAAGATCCGTTTCCTCATGAGAATTTATTGGACTGGATTAGGCTGATAATACCACTGGTACTGCATTGCTACAATTGTAAAAGATGGTTTATTCCGTCACGGTCTTCCTCTGTCAAAGCTGAGAGCACAAACATATGATGGTGCAGCAAATATGGCAGGAAAATACCATGGTGCACAATAATTAATACGTCAACAACAACTACTTGCTCTTCATGTCCATTGTGAAGCACATTGTACAAATCTGGTTATGCAGGCTGCAGCAAGTAAATGTTCCATAATGGGATATGCACTACCTTATGTCCAAGAACTTGGTAATCTGTTTGGGCAATCTATGACATGCTGTACAATATTCCCATACCTCATCCAGCACAGTGTAGAAAGCCCTGTAAATATGCCACTTTGTCCAATACGCTGGATGGTATGAGCAAAAGCTGTACAAAAAGTAATGGATAATTATGAACCTGTTCTGGAAACCCTAGAACAATTATCAATATCTAAGTCCAAGTCCAGTAGTGATGTGTCTGCTGGTGCTCGTGGTTTGCTGGCACACTTCAGATAGAAGCAACTGTCCTAGGTCTTCATATTGCCCTCCAAGTACTGCAGCTTCTGGAATGTTTGAATATTACCATGTGAGGACTCCGACAAACTATATCAGGGCTACCAGCTGCTATGAATGTAATAATAATAATAATAATAATAATACTAATAATAATAATAATAATAATAATAATAATAATAATAATAATAATAATAATAATAATAATAATAATAATAATAATAAATAATAATAATAATCTTTATTGCGAGGTAGTCACATCCACAAAAGATACATTAACGCCTTAACTGCTGCGGCAATTCCGCCGCTCTGCGGGGTGTTTCATTTAGTGGGCGGGGCCGTGTCAGCCAACGGTAGTGCTCGCGTAGGCCGTTGGCCGATGGCCTCACTTAAAGGGTTAAAAAAAGAAAAGAGAGACAAGCCATAAAACGCACCATCAATACAGCTAGATATCAATCTAAGTAATTTGCAAAAACACGAGGAATCCATTCCACCATCAACACATCTAGAATGTTTAGATCTAAGTGCTGCTCTTAAGAAATTTGTGACTGCAAAGAGCGTATAATCATTAGGCAGCAGCTGCAGGTACATTAAAGCAACACGGCTTGCCAAAAACTCATTGCTTTTAAAAGAGGTTTAAGATACAATCTCCTGGGGTAAGTAAAATATTTACATTAGAGAACAAAATGTAAGTTATCCTGTGGAGACCTATTGTCACAGCCACAGGGATCTCGCGTCTCATCATGTAAATCAAAGACAGACGGCTAAGCTAAAAGATGATGGAGCTAGTTAAATCAAAAATGAGTTATTAAAAATCTATCCGAGGCATTTCTTAAAATGCATAGATAATTCTCCATACCCAGTGCTGATTTTAAAAGAACGTGCTCTCTCACCGCTGGCTTGGTAAGCTCAGTATTTTCACGTGAAGCTGAGGTATATTTAAAAAATAGCTCCTTCACTGTACTCAGGTCACGAGACTTTATTGAGACAGGTTTTAAGGAAATATTTTCCCTGCCAATAGCAGAAAATGACTCTTCGACATAGCGTAGCCAAGGGATTTTTAGCGCATGGTCTAATGATAAACAATCTAAAACAATCAAACGGTTGACAGCAAACTCATTGTTAGACCAGATTTTCACCCAGCAAGTCAAGAGTTTTACTGCCACCATGTCTGCTATGTAGTTTAATCCTAATTCCTCATGTACGGAGAACAATGGGGTACCCTGAGAAACCTTCAGAATTAGTTTCAGAAATGTATTTTCTGTGATCTGAAGTTTATTGGTCACAATATAACCCAAGACCTCACTTCGTACAGCTTGGCTATGCAGAAGGACTGATAGAGCTTTATAATCACACCAGGGGACCTAGTCTGTGGGCATAATTAGCGATTGCTCCCAAGGATTTGTTCATATCGCCAACCTTTCCCGCTAGCAACTGTTTCCATTTCAGTTTCTCATAAAAATTAAATTCCCAAGTAAGGGAAGGCCAGGACCTTGGCTAAAGTATGGGCACCTGCTTTGAATGTCTTAGAACGGGTCCCCTGGGGCCAACTTTAAAAATGTATGACTTTGTGAAGTTGACTGACAAGTCCAACCCATTCATAAAGGCAACAAATCCATCAATCAGGGCCTGCAGGCCCGTCGGTGTGCGTGCCATCAACACTGCATCATGAGCATATAAAAGAACTGGGATTTCTTTCCTGCCCACTTGAGAGCTGTCTGTCTGCAAAGATGTCAGGGCCAGCTCTAAAGCATTAATATATATGGTAAATAAAAAAAGGGCTAAAATGCACCCCTGGCACACCCAACTGGTATAATTAAAAATGATCAGTGAACTAGATAAATATTTGCTAAACTGAATGCTGCCTACCAAACCTGTTGAGTCACAAGTTGAGTTTTGGGTATAAAATATAAAAGTAAGACGGTTTCTTATTCTTTCAGGAATTATTGTCGTATCTGCTGCAGTAATGTCAATAAATCGCAGCCGGACCGAAGGTTGTCGGCTGAATAGCTGTGTATCTATTGTTTCGAATTATCAATGTGTGTAGCAGCCGCCCTCAGGGTTGTAGGCAAAATGCTGTGTATACTTGGCAGATGTAAATAAAAGTCTTTATAAAAAAAATAAAAAAAAATGATCAGAGTCCCGCCCCCTTCGAGAGTCTAATTGCAGCTGTGGTGTCGGCATGGAGGATCCTTAGTAGATTAACAATGGCAGGCTCAACTCCCAGGGAATTGAGTAGGGCCCATAGTTTTTTTTACTGTTTCTCCCGGTCAAAAATAGAGGTGAGGTCCACAAAACTCCAAAACAGGGCACCAGATTGAGCAACCGTATATTTAGAAACTATTAAATAGAGGTTTAGACATTGTTACGTGGTTGATTTACGCATTCGGAAGCCATACTGCGCCTCTGAAATAATATCATTCTACTCGGCCCACTCAGAAAGCCTAAGTAAGACCCACATATCGGGTTTTTATTTTGAACTACAGAAATATCGAGTTGGAAATATCGAAGGGACAAAATATCGACATCAAGAATATCGGTGACCAGAATATCGACCTGAAGGTAAGAAATATTGTTTTTGTTAATATCGAAGTCAGTAATATCGTTTTGAAAAAATATCGTTGTAAATATTATCAATGTTTGTATTAGTGTTATGTATTTTATATGATGTGTTTTATATTTGTATTTTTTTAAATATATGTATTACATTTTTAGAAGTTAATATTTTTTTTAAAGTAAATTGTGCATTTTTTTAAAACTCTTTTTATTAAAAACAAAAGGACATTACAAAAAAGGAAAAATAAAGCTCAGGTATGCACAATATATGCCAACACATGAGGCATTGTGGCAAAATACAAAATCAAATACATCAACTGTTGTTACAGGGAATTTGGAGAGTCCCGTGCCTCTGGCACCAGTGTCGGCGTAGGTGGTTCACAAATTTCCCTCCTATGACTATTCCAAGCGCTCCAAATCTTACCCCACTTCTTGAGGCAGCCCCTTGCTACATAAACAGCTCTTTCCCTGATCATGCACCAGTCGAGGTCTTCTGCCCATTTGGTGACTCGGGGTGGTTGGCTGGCTCCCCAGCGTGGAGCTATGTTACGTTTAGCCACCATACATGCCAAGGTGACCCACTGCTTCTGATACGCATTCAAATCTGTGGGCTCCCACACATTCAGCAATCATCTCCGGACCTCCGGCCGCAGCTCCACCCCCAAGGCCACCCCCATCCCATCATGGACCTTTGTCCAATACAATTGTATTTCGACACAGTGCCAGAGAGTATGCATTAGGGTGCTGACCTCTCCACAGTTTCTCCTACATTCTCCACTCACTGCTCTTCCCATTCGAACCAAGCGCGGTCCAGTTATATAGGATCTATGAAGTATTTTCAATTGCACCGATCAAAGCTGCATTTGGATAGCAACCACCCTGGGGGAGGAGACCACCTCCACCCAATCCTCATCATCTAACTCTAACCCATCTTCGCTCCATTGCGCTCTGAGCCGCACCAGTGGGTTCTCCATGTTATTGATCAGTTACCTGTATATAAGGGAGATAGTTTTCTGCGGTAGGAGTCTGTTCAGTACTCGATTCTCCAGGGGCGATGACTCAGGAAGCACCCCACCCCATGGGATGTGGGTAGTCAGGGCATGTCTCACTTGTCGGTATCGGTAATATTCATTATCGTGTAAACTGTATTGCTTCTTGAGGGACTCGAAGGTGAGCACTGCATCTTTACCCCATACATCTTTTATTTGAGCTAACCCGATGAGGTCCCATCTATCGAATCCCTTCGATTTCCATAGACTACCCAGCTTCTCAGAGTTCAGGAGAGGAGTGGCTAATGTCAACTGACCTCCCCACCCCAGACCTTAATTAGCTGCGTGCCAGACTTGAATCGCATGCGCAGTAGGGCCAGTCAACGGAAACCTCCCAGGCCTGGAATACAGAGCTCTCTCTATCACTCCCCCTGGGGCCTGACCCCGGTCCATGGCATAGCCTGGATCTCCGGGAAGACCATAAACAATATGGTTCACTGCAGCCAGTTGTGGGGCCCAATAGTACTTTCGCAGATCTGGTTCCGCTATCATACCACGCGAGAGTCAATTTACCAAACGCTATGCGCGCCCTACCATCCCACAGGAGCTCTCTCTGGAGAGTCTCTACCTCCCGGAAATATGCCGCCGGGACTGGGTCTATCGAATTCTGCAAAGCATACAGAAACCGAGGCAAAGCCATCATCTTGAAGAGCGTAGCTCTCCCAAGCAAGGAGAGTGGAAGGGCTTTCCATTGCTCCACGTCCGTCTTACACCGATTCAATGGAGAAACTAAGTTATTAGCATATCGCAACTACGGATTGAGTGAGATGAAGATTCCTAAATACTTGAACCCGATGGTCTCAACGTGGATAGGGCACGTCTGCGGGATCACCGGGGGGTCGCCCACCAAGACATATAACACCGACTTCTCCCAATTCATTGCCAGTCCGGAGTATCTGCCAAAGATAGCAAGTACGTCCAGGAAATTGCTAAAGGAGGCGCCAGGGTTCGTGAGATACAGCAAGACATCATCCGCATAGAGCGAAATCTTGTCCTCCCAGCCAGGCGACCATCGTAAGCCCCGAATCGATATGTCCCATCTAACCCAGGCTGCCAGGGGCTCCATCGCGCGTGCAAAAAGCAAAGGAGACAACGGGCATCCCTGTCTTGTGCCTCTACCTAAAGAGAAGTCGGTAGACTTGCAGTTATTAACCACCACCCTAGCTAGGGGCTTGGCATACAATAAGCGAACCCAATTGATAAATTCTTTACCAAAGCCTAGTTTTGCCAACACCACAAACAAGTATTGCCACTCCACTCTATCGAAGGCCATTGTGGCGTCCAAAGACACCAACACTGCCGGCTCATGGATCTTCAAGGCTCCCCCAAGGATGCCATGCAGCCTACGCAGGTTTAACGCGGTTTTGCGACGAGGCATAAATCCGGACTGATCCGGGTGAATCAGGGATGAGATCACCTTAACCAGTCGAATGGACAGGAGTTTCGCTAGGATTTTAGGCTCTGCGTTAACGAGTGATATAGGTCTGTAAGATGGGCACCGTGTCCTGGGCTTACCAGTCTTATTGATGACCACAATATTGGCCACTCGTTGGTCATATGGAAGCTCACCCTTCTCCTTGCTCTCCAAAAACATGGCTCTGATGTGCAGGGCCAATCTACCCGCATTCAGTTTGTATAACTCTATCGGTATCCCGTTTGGGCCTGTCGCTTTGCCGGACTTTAACTGCCTGATCGCTTGTGCTACCTCGTCGTCGGTAAACGTGGAGTCAAGATAGCTCCTGTCTTCCTCTGACAAACTCGCCATTACGATATCCCCGATCATCTCGCTGTTGTCGGCCTCAGTAAATCCATTACCAGCCATGTAGACTTCCTTATAGTATTCCGAAAACTCATTTGCTACCGCCTGGGGATCAGTAATACTACTTGACTCCCGCCCTCCCAGTTCAGGTAGCAGCCTGGACGCCCTCTCTCCATGCCCGAGCCAAGCAATTAGTTTATCGACTTTATCACCGTGCTTATAGACACGACTCTGGACAGCATTGCTTTGGGCCACTGCTCTACCCCTCACGAGATCTTTATACTCTTCCTGTCGGAGTTTTAACAAATGGAGCCTCTCCGGGGTGGGCGACACCACCACCCTCCCTTCCAAAAGTATGACCTCTGCCTCCTTCTGGGCCACTTCTGCCTGCCGTTTCTTCTTCTTGCCAGACACTAAGGACAAGACCTCTCCTCTCATCACTGTTTTATACGCCTCCCAAAGAGACTGCGGCAAATCGACCGACCCCACATTTCCCCGGAAATAGCGGTCCGACACCTGCAGACCTCTTTCTTAATGGCTGGATCCTTCAATTGCCAAGCGCTAATGGGAGCTACCCTCCCCACCTCTAGAAGGTCTAAAGCCAGCCGCACCCATAGTGGAGAGTGGTCAGAAATGCCCCTCTCAAGGAACTTCATCTCTTGGAGCATAGTCGTCTGTGCTGCTGGTAACAAGATATAGTCTATCCTAGATAAACTACCATGTGCTGCAGAGACATGGGTGTAGTGAGTCAATGTTGGGTTGCGTAGTCGCCAACTATCAGTCAGTCCCAGCATGTCCAAAAACTCTGGAAGCCACCTCTGTGCTGATCTAAGCACCTGCGGGGGAAAACGATCCATTTCTCCGTCAATAACCGCATTAAAGTCACCACCTAGGATCATCCCCCCCAGGGGTAACGTGAGAAAAAACGCAGCCAAATCCCGAAAGGTCTCAGCTTGGAGGCCAGGTGGTACGTAGATAAATACAAAGGTGACCACCCTACCCCCTATCAGCGCTGAAATTCTTGCATATCTGCCCCTTTGATCCACCCAAGTGGCCTGCACCGACAGAGGGAAAGAGTTTTTAACCAGTACCCCAACTCCCCGGGAGCTGGTGGTAAACCCCGCGTGCACCGCCATTTTGTACCCCCCTCTATTGAGGGCCATGCATCTATTACCGACTAAATGCGTCTCTTGTAGCAATACCACATCCGGGGAGTGACGTCTGATAAGCTGACTGACCATCCCTCTCTTGATCTTGTCCCCCAGACCATTCACATTCCAACTCAGTACTCTCATCCCTGGATCCCTACTACTCTGCCCCATTCAACCCATGTGCTGAACATCTAGCTACAGTAATGGCACCTGAGACAAAAAGGAAAAATACAAAAAACCTAAACAACAAATAAAAAATAAAACCACAACCACACCACAACAAATAAAACAACACTGCACACCCCCACCCCCCTCCCTGCACCCCTGCTCACGGCATTTGCCAATCCACAACTCGCAGTGTGCCCGTCGCCCCATACTCTAACTAATCAACTATCTCAATGTAGATCTGAGGAGGAGTTCAACGCCCCAGTCCCCTCCCCGCCCCCAGGATACTAACTCCGGCATTAAGTCACTATCTAGAAAAGCGTGCGTGTGACAATGTTTTGTATTTGCCCCCCTAAGCAAGCCCCACACCACAGACCGTAGCCCTATTCATCATTCATGTGGGCCCCTTCCATCCTCGCCGTCACGTCTCTGGGGCTCCTCCCGGGAAGGAAGACCGTCGACCCAGTCCGAGGCAATTTCAGGATTGTCAAAAAACCAGACCTTACCCTGAGCCTCAACTCGCAGCTTAGCAGGGAACATCATGGCGTACTTATATCCTTTATCACTGAGCCGCTTCTTGACTCCAAGGAAGCTTTGCCGCTGTTTCTGAACCTTCTGGGTGAAATCCGGAAAGAAGTTGAGGGTGGAGTTCTTGTACTTCAACGGGCCCCCCGACCGAGAGGCTTGCAGTATAGCGTCTCTATCCCTGAAGTTGAGGACCCTTGCTCTCATTGGCCGAGGAGGGGCTCCCGGATGCGGCTGACCTCCCGGTATTCTGTGCGCTCGTTCTATTGTGAAAAAGTTTCCCAGCCCCTTAGGTTGCAGATGATTGAGTATAATATCCTCCACAAACAGGTCAGGGGCCTGACCCTCAGCCTTCTCCGGGACACCAGTAATACGCACGTTGTTCCTCCGGGCCCTCCCTACATACTCGTCCAGCTGGCAGCCCACCATTTCACTAGTGGTCCTAAGGTTCTGAACTTCCTGCTGCAACTGCGCCACATCGCCCGTCAGGCTCGCCGTATTGATATCTAACGATTTCACCTTTTTACTCGTTTTAGTGAGGTCGGCCCGAATCAGGTTGAACTCTATGGTCACTGTGTCCAGTTTGTGGTCGAGCGACTCCATCTTCTGTCCGAGAGATGTCTTAACCCCGTCAATGGCGTTTAACACGTCATGCAGCGTGAGTTCAGATACTGGACAGGAGGCCTCTGCTCCCCCATCTTGCGTACGTCCAGACCCAGCAGGCGAGCCCCTAGGCTGCGTGTAACGATCAAGCTTGTTGGCCTGTACATACCGGGACCCACTGGTGGACTTGGATTGCTGTTTCTCCGCCTCAGGTTTGGTCGCCATCTTGGCTCTAGGTTCCGGGCCTGCACCAGGACTCTCAAACTTGCTGCTACAGTGGCGTCCAAGGGTGACGTAGACAGCTGGTAACCCTCTCAACCCCTGTCAGTGCCAGCCGACAACATACACCACCAATAATGTAGCCAGAGGACTGGAGGACCAGTTAAACCAATATCAATGCTTGCACCCAGCTACTGACACCCCGACACCTCGTCCGTCGGACCATGGGCTCGCAAAGCAGTTCACCGCATCCACCTTCCGGATTGCTATCGTTATTAAAGCACAATCACGTGGGCCCAATAAGGCGGTCCCCCAATCCGCCCAGTCTCTCTGCGCGACTCAAGGGCAATCCAAGAAGGCGGCTATGTCTCCTGAGGCCACTCCTGGTTATCGGTCGCCCTCTCCAGGGACTGCTCTCCATCAGCCATCTCTCAGTCCAAAGCAGTGAACTGCCTGCTTATCATTATCTCTGTACAGTTCCCCACCGTGATAGCATGTAGTTGTGTCACTGGGCTTGGCTATCTCTCTGGCCCTGGCAGCGATGAACGTGAACCTTATAAAGTGGATACCTCTTGGCCCAATCTGGTGAATCCCTGTGCAGTGTTGAGGCTCGGCCGCTCCGCCCAGCGCGTCGATATGCCACATCCACAGCCTAAGACATGTAAAAGGAGGGTGGGGGGGGAAATCTTGCCGCCCGGGGCGGTCTCTAGGAGCACTCTGGCCTCATCCACTGCTCGATCGGACCGGGCCCCCCATCACTGCCAGTCGCTTCTCCTCCCGGTTGCCGCCGGGTATGTCGGACTCACCGTGGCTCAGCTGGGGGAATGTGCCAGTCGTGGCCCAGACGGGCCTCTCCCCTCGTTTGCGGGTGACAGATGAGCGGGGCGAAACCACACTGGGGGCGAGCCCGAGCCGCGGCAGCAGCGGGTCCGGACCGGTGACTTCCGGTTCCCGGCCCCGATGTTGATCGACTCTGGCCGGGGTCGGAATCAACTCGAGACCCCGGCCTCTTTACAGCACAGGCCCCAAACTCGCCGATGCCACAGTTCGGCCCCCGTGCAGCGGATTCAGCCGCGGATTGCGACAATCTACGCCGCTTCTCCTCAGCCACTAACTCCGATACTCCGGAGGCAGGATTCCATTCAGGATGTACCCGGTGGCGGCGGGGGTCTCGGGAGCTCGGGCTCACGAGGCCATCTTGGACTCGCGCGAAGCTCCTCCAAAATTGTGCATTTTAGTGCCGTAGCGGGTTGTGAGTTTTAAAGGGGTATAAAGTGGGAAGTATTTTAATTAAGGTAAATTAAATAATAATTTTTATAAATTATTAATTCTTTTTATTACATTTTGGGTTTTAGCTCCGTAGTGGGTTGTGGGTTTATAGGGGAATAGGGTTGGAAGTAATTTAATTATACTAAAGTAATTAATAATTTAAATTTTTTGGTATTGATAATTAAATTATTGTTAATTATTAATTGGTAATTATTTTTTATTAATGGATTAATTGATAATTATATTAATTGTGTTTAAAAAAATTAGGAGCGGGTTGTGGGTTTATAGGGAAATAGGGTGGGAAGTAAACTAATTATAATAAAGTCATTATACATTTTTATTTATTGGTATTGATAATGAATTTATTGTTAATTAATTATTAATTGGTAAATAATTTTAATTAATTGATTATTATACTAATTGTGTTAATTTATTTTAGGAGCGGATTATGGGTTAATAGGGGAATAGGGTGGGAAGCAATTTAATTTCAGTAAAGTAATTATGATTTTTTCTTTATTGGTATTGATAATTAATGTAATGCTAATTAATTATTAATTGGTAATTAATTTTTATTAATGTATTAATTTATAATTATATTCATTGTGTTAATTTATTTTAGCGGTGGGTTGTGGGTTTATAGGGAAATAGGATGGGACATAATTTATTTTTAATAAAGTAATTAATAATTTTAATTTATTGGTATTCCTAATTAATTAATTATTAATTAATTATTAATTGGTTATTTATTTTAAAAAAAATATTTAATTGATAAGCATTTTAATTTTAACCCTCTGCTATCCAACACTTCCCCTACAGTTAGACTCTCTAGAGTGGGAATAGTAATTTTTAACCCTACCCTATCCAACACTTTCCCTACTGTTGCACTCTCTGGAGTTGGAATATAAATTTGTACCCCTACGCTATCCACCACTTTCCCTACTGGTGCACTCTCTGGAGTAGGAATAGTAATTTTAACCCCTTCGCTATCCAACACTTTCCCTACTGTTGCACTATCTGGAGTGGGAATAGTAATTTTTACCCCTATGCTATCCAACACTTTCCCTACTGTTGCACTTATTGGAGTGGGAATAATAATTTTTACCCCTACGCTATCCAACACTTTTCCCACTGTTGAACTCACTGGAGTAGGAATAGTAATTTTTACCCCAATGCTATCCAACAGTTTCTCTACTGTTAAACTCTCTGGAGTGGGAATAGTAATTTTATCCCTTCCGCTATCCAATAATTTCTCTACTGTTTTAGTTATTGTAGTGTATAATTTATTTAAAAAAGATTAAAAATATTGTAATTTTTTAATTTGTTATATATTTGTTATATTTTTATTCATAGTATTGTTTTTTATTAAGTAAGTATATATATATATTATATTTTATATGTATATATGTTTAATTTATTTTGACCTTATATGTATTAGTTATAATTTTAAACATATTAAAATAATTTTAACTATGTTTCTTTTAATTATATGTATTATTAATTTATTTTACATTACTTTTTAAACATTTTTAAAAAAAACAATATTTTTAACAACGATATTTTTGACGATTTTTCGGCTCTAATATTTTTGTTGTCGATATTTCTGTAGTCGATATTCTGCCAGTGATTCATAACAATGGGGGTTATTCTTGACCCCCTTCTTGAAGATCGGCATGATCGTGGTAGTAAACCATCAAATTGGCAACCTATTCCTTACCACTGCATTTAACACCCTCATCAGAACTGGGGCTCATATATCAGTATTATCCCTGAATAAGTCCAGGGGACCCTGTCAAGTCCAGGGGCATTACTCCGGGCCAGTCTCTTAATGCCCAACCGCACTTCATCCAAGGAAAAAATTATAGGGGTGTCAATCTGGAGTAACACTAACTCATGAATAAATCCCTCAATTTATCCAAAATTATAAACCCCTTTGAAGTGGGTGATCCAGTCTTCCGGGGTAATATGATTACATCAAGTGAGTTTCAGTGGTTCAGAAAAAGAGGGTGTTTTTTTTACTTGCCAAAATAAAGTTCTATCCCGCTGCTCGCTTGCTTGGGTTAATTCATCCCATGCCTGCCTTTGTGGCATTCGCCTCCAGTCCTTCAGGGACCCCTTGTAGTTGATGCGGCAATTGGTCACCCATTCGCTATCCATGGGGGTCTGTTGCAAAGCCCTCTTTAAAAGGCGAAGGGCCCGAGAGCACTTGTCATCAAACCATTTTGGATGAATCAGGGATGGGCTGGGCTGCAGGAACTGATAGTAAACTAGCAGTTGACTGCGTGATGGCAATAAATGATTTAATTATCTCCTCATCAGATGCTGATGGCTCTAAACAGGTTTGAATCTCCTGTTGTCGAGTTTTAAAGAGAGAATAATAAAAAACCTTAGGGTCTACCTGCGACCAATGTAAGGGTCTCCCCATATCAGTGAAGGATAGTGGGCCCGCAAATCTACTGGGATGTTTCAGGGTTGTGATCGCTATATGGACTATGTAGGATCTTAAAACAGACTGAAGACCCTCCCAGTGAGGCAAAACAAAGATTCAGTTGATGATCATCGCATGACCACTGCTTCATAGGTTGGGGGAATAACAATATTAAAAGGATCCAGCCACTTATCTATGGTAAACACTAAGGGCTCCATTAGGATGGGGGTCGGAAAACCATCCCGACCGCCATGGTAGCGGAAAAGAACCGCCCGCAGGTACCGCGGCCAAACTGGCGGTCAGATTGGGATCAACCACCAGAAAAATCCGACGGTGGCAGAACGATGCCACAAAAGACCGTCTGTATCAGGCGGAGCAGGTTAAAATCCGTCCTCTTCGGTCGGATTTGTGGAGAAAAAACCCAAACCCGCCGCGAGGCCAGCGGAGTGACTGCATGCACAAGTAGGATACCTTCGAGGTGACAGCGGAACGATCCGCTGTTTCCAACCGCCGCGATCGCAAACAGTGATGAATGGGAGAGCTGGTGGAAGGGCTGTTGCATACCCACCGCGACGGTCGCACCGGAACTATTATGGTGGTCAGAAAAAAAACACACAACAAGGCCACCAAGTAAACACATCAAACTAGCTCAGCCACCAAAAACACCTAACACACCCCTATGGCAACTAACAAAATACTAATTCCAGGACAACCCCCACAACACACCTGACAGCAATACCCCATTTTGATACACCCACATAGTTGAGTATAAAACCTGCCCCTTCCCTGACCACATTCCTTTGCACTACTCCAGCCCTGAAGGAATTAAACCCTACAGCACAAAGGAGAGGCAAAACACCACACATCACAACAACACACACACACACCACCTACACCAGCCCCACCACCCTCACACCTGTACCTCAAACCATTTGCATATCACACACCATGGCACAAAAGAAAATGCCCAAATTCACTGACAATGAGTTGTCAGTCACGACAGATGAGATAATCAGAGTTGAACCACAATTGTTTGGTCACCTGGTCCAACAGACATCATTAGCCACCAGAGCACAAATGTGGGGAAGGATAGTAAACAAGGTCAATGCAGTAGGGACCACCCGCGCACCAAGAATGAGATCATGAAGAGGTGGCATGACCTGAAGAGGCAGGTGAAACAGAAGAACTACAAGAACCGTCAGCTGGTTCAGATGACTGGTGGTGGCCCTCCCATTCCACCAAGAACATTCACTGCATGGGGGGAGAAGGTGCTTGCCATACTGCATCCAGAGAGTCTCACAGGAGTAGCCGGGGGAGTGGAGGCTGGTAACTACAAACAAATGTCTACCATCACACTGCTACGTACTGTCTTGCACAACTACAAAGCTTCACCTCCTAGGCCAAAATCCATTCATCTGCACCCCACACTCCCCAACACATGTCTCACATATCCAACATTCACTCCCTCTCATTCATCCCAAAGGTAGCTATCAACATTCCCTGGGTTGCATGTGTACAGGCAGTCATCACTACAACTCCCACCATGGCCCTTGTCCCACAGTTCAGCAAGATGGAGCACTCCCACCAACCCACCCAGAAGCATGTGGCAGACATTGCATTTCAACAACAAAACTTACCGGCAGGTAGCCATCTTCACGGGAGGGGGGTTTGAGTTTAGGAAGCCTGCACCACAACTCCCACCAGGTACCCTTGTCCCACAGCTGAGCAGGATGGAGCAAACCCACTACTCAGAACCATGTGGCAGCCATTCTATTAATCACATCAAACTTACAGGTAGGTAGCCATCTTAACAGGGAGGGGTGTCTTTGGGTAGGAAGCCTACACACAACTCTCAACGGGCCCCCTTGTCCCACAGCCCAGCAAGATGTAGCACTTCCACCCCAGCCAGAAGCATGTGGCAGCCATTGAATCTCACTCATCAAACTTACAGGTAGGTAGCCATCTTAACATGGCGGGGGGTCTGTGGCTAGGAAGCCATCACTACAACTCCCACCAGGCCCCCGGTTCCACAGCTCAGCAGGATGTAGCACTCCCCCACCCAAGAGCCATGTGCAACCAATCACTTCCTCTGCTTCACAGGTAGGCAGCCATCTTCATAGGGAGGGGTGTTTTTGGTTAGAGGCCAGCACCACTACTCCCCCCAGGCCCCCTTGTCTCACAGCTGAGCAGGATGGAGCACACCCCCACCCAGAACCATGTGGCACCCATTGCATTGCTCACCCTTACCTAACTGGTTGGTAGCCATTTTATGCTCTCTTGCCCCACCCCTGAGCAGAATGGAACAGTCCCCCCAACCAAGAGCCAAGTATAACCTATACCCTCACTCTGTCAACTACACAGGGAGGTAGCCATTTTCACATGAAGGGGTGATTGTGGGTGGGAAGCGTGCACTACAACTCCCAAATAGGCCCCCTTGTCCCACCCCTGAGCAAGATGGAGCACCCCCCTACCCAGAAGCATGTGACAGCCATTATACTTCCCCAACAAAACTGACAGGTAGGTAGCCCTCTTCACAGGGAGGGGGTGTGTATGGGAGGCCAGCACTACAACTCCCAACAGGCACCTTTGTCACACAGCTGGGCAAGATGGAGAACTCCACACACCCACAACCATGTGGCAGCCAATGAATCTCATGTATAAACAAGATGAATTCACTTTTTAGAATGGAAAGGTTTTCCTACGATGGTTGGGATCACCAAAGTTGTTAAAATACCCCTCACACACCAACAGGCCCCTTGGTGTCATGCTTCATCACTGGGGTCTTCGCACCCCTCTACGGGATGCGGCGCGCTGCGACCTACGACTACGCGGGAGCACTTATAAACAACTATGTGTGGTGTGTCTGAGGGTTTACATTATATGTGTGTGAGTGGTGAGGTTATCGTCGAGTGATGTTAAAAAGTGCCTGGCTCGTGGGGTGACACAAAAAACTTTAATGGGCCCCCGGGCTGATGCTGTTAAAAGGGTGAAAAAGAGAAGGAGGTATGTTATGCAGGACAATGTGCATCACCTCCTGTGTGTGTGCATCAACATATTTCGGAGTTGGAACTCTTTCTTCAGGACTGGGGTACACAAATCCCCACCTTACTCACGTTTCTCTACTTTTTAAAAAATTGTTATTTACAAAAAGTGAAATATGGTGCAGGTTATGCATTGTACCTACAGATTTTTGCTAAATAGCCGACCTGTAAAGGAAGGGGACAACATTTTTTTGTGGTGGTCCACTCCTTAGCATCCAGAGGCATAGTGACCTGTGGGTATAATCAAAGGTGTGCGGCACAGATCTCTAGACAGAATTGTCATGCTATATGTGAAATCGTGCCTGTTGTGAAAAAGAATCTCAGTCATCAAACTTACAGGTAGGTAGCCATCTTAACAGGGAGGGTGTGTGTGTGTTTGGGAAGCAAGCACTACAACTCCCAACAGGCACCCTTGTCACAAAGCTGAGCAAGATGGAGCACTCCACACACCCACAACCATGTGGCAGCCATTGAATCTCAGTCATCAAACGTACAGGTAGGTAGCCATCTTAACAGGGAGGGGGTGTGGGTGGGAGGCCAGCACTACAACTCCCAACAGGCACCCTTGTCCCCCCTGAGCAGGATGGAGCACTCCACCACACACCCAGAAAGATGTGTCAGAAATTCCCCCAAATGTGCCAACAGAGTAGGTAAGTAGAAAATGCATGCACCCCTCAGTTCTTCTCCTAAAGCATGGAGCCATATGACAACACCAGCCCTCACAACCCACCAAAGTTGTCCCAGATCCAATTGCCACTTACACTGTGCAGACAGCTAAGCGTATGTAACTGTCACAGAAACCAAAGTGTGACTCACCAAATCACATGTTGGAGAAATTCAGTGCCCAATCATGCACAACACTGAATGCCGTGGGGGAACAGCATCAAGGACCATATGAAAACAAAGCAAACATGGTCTGTAGTACAAATAAAGCAAAAGACATGACATGACAAATGTATGCATGAGATAACAATGGCTATGTCATGTTCAGATGTAACATCTGCCATGCAGGGTAATCAACAGAGATGCTTCACATAAAGTCTTTGTGCCGCTAGTCGTTAGATGACAACATGTCCTTGTAATCACAAAATATGCACGTGGCACATGGTATCTATTCATATGACCGAAAGGTATGCTGTTCTCTTGAAGTGGTGCCTAGACAATAAAAAGTCAGAAAACCAACCACCGTCATAAGTAAGGACAGGGTAGGTGGTATCTGGGTTGGGAGGGAGAGTGGAGGGATTCCCTCTTTCGAAAATAGGGTCCCCACACACCCAGCAAGCTAGGTGTCATGCTTTATCATGTGGACCAGCTCCTCGTTGGGTCAGAGCTGCAATACCCAACGGGCACCCGTAAAGGGGCTCTTTGTCAGAGATCTTTTGTTCCCCACTGTATGATGAAGTGGGGGGGTGTGTGGCCTGTGGTATGGAGATATAGTGGGGTGGAAAAGTGATTTAAAAGAAGTAGGATAGTCTAAATAACACTTTTATTCTGGCTGGCTATCCACCTCAAAAAACAAAAAGAGTGGCAGCTTATCTGACGTCAAGGTTCAGTTAAAGCTATGCTCATCTCTCCAGGTCAACATGTTTCTTGCCTCATGGTTAGTTTAATCTGTGGCCATTCTTCAGGACCTAGTCAGTGTATAAATGAATCTATGTATACCTTGTGGTGGGTCTGTTTGCTACCTACCACATGTATGCACTACAGTTCAAATCCTCAGTAGTGTTGTTCAGTGACCTAAAGAAAGGGATATATAGAAATGGAAACACCAATGTAACGCCAATATTCTGGTCACACTGTATTCCTCACTTGCTCTCCAATCACCTCCTTTACTCTAATGCTACTGTTAGAGTGAGATGAAAATCTAGGCATGTGATGTAAATAAAAACGGGGGCATGGGGCACATCTTCGATACCCCAATAAAACCATATAAAAACAATGAAAGTACTGATCCCTCCCAAGACAGGGGTGGTTGTGAGGGGGCATCCCTCCAGAGAAGAGTGGTTCACTCATATAAATATACAGCTGGTGAGTGTGGCGTGCTCTGTTCATGGTGATTAGAAAGTGGAAATAGAGCCAGTCGTGGTACAACTCACCTCCCTATATTGGTAATGTCACCTCAGTCGGTGCGTGGCGGTTCTAGTAGACACCTGGAACATGGTGCCATGTAAAACAAGTGAGGGAAGGAAGGTGAAAAGGTCATGAGTCGTTAGAAAGTGGTACAGAACCTGCTCCTGCACTCATCGTCTGCCCTAATGTGGATCACAGAAGGGAGCACTTCCATTTATTGCCGGCTCCCAAAGCTACCCAAAGTTCACCCAGCGGACGGACAACTAAGGAGTAGGGCTATCGCTCTCACCAAGGTAGCGTAAAGTGCCTTTGAAAAGATGTTTGCCCAACCAGCTACTTGGACAAATATTCCAGCCTCACTCCTCCCGGTCCGCCCGTCAGCACGTAACCAGGAGACCAGATTGGCGGCACACTAAATTTCTTGCTCACATGCTCCACCACACCTACAGCGAGTTTGGTCAGGTACGGTCACGAGCCCTATTCCAAGAGTGTTGTTAGTACTCACCATTCCATTGGGGAATGAGGTTGAGTCACCTACCCCTCCTCGAAGGCACCGGTTCAGGGTGTGTCAGGTCCCACGGGCGCTAAAATACTGTTCCGGGTCACGTGCGAGGAGTGAGGGGCGGAACCCGAATCACGTCATACCGTGTCTGGTGTAGAAACCACAGCGGTGGTGTTCATAGCGATTACGGCGGCCATCTTGTAGTGTGGTCTACCGTGTATTGTTATAGTGCTGGTCACGTCGCTGTTATCCATAGAGGTTCGACCATCAGTACAAACCAAGGCTCCCTGTGTGGATGCCTGACGGCTCAATTATCCTGGATGATGTATGTCCTGCCATGTTGTAGTCATAGATAATCATGGGTATGTAGTCATTATATCCGCCCAGATTCATGCATTTTTCTATATTTCCCAACTCAGTTTTTCACCATTATGCATGTTGTGTGGTGTGGTGGTACGTAATAGATTTCAAATTTAAATAACCACCTAGTACAATCATGCGTGTAGTGACATCTAGACGTGTCATTCGATCAACCAAGGACCCTAATTTCTCTGTGTTCTCCAAGTGGGTGACTCGCCACTAAATACAGTTTGGTGATGTATTGCTGGTGTCCTTAGTGTGGTGACTACCCAGGTCGTGCATATGTATGGCGACCCTAGCTTAGGCATAGATGAAGCAGGCCAATATGGAATCATCTGTTATTTAGAGTCGCCCAGGGTATGTCGTCATTTAAGCCATGGAGGGCTGAGGATAAGCGGTGTATCCATTGTTGTTCTATCTTAAATAGTGCGTGTTGGGTGATTTTGGGATAGGTTTCAAGCACCAACCACTGTAGCGACTCAGGGCTGTGTCCCTGTTCTTTGTAGTGAGTATACATCTTGGTTGTGACTCTCTGGCATCTTATGTTGATCTTATGTTCTGTGATGGGTGTCCTGACTGTTCTCATGGTCATTCCTACATATCTCTTGCCGCAGGGGCATATCACCAGGTAAATACACTTGGATGTATTGTAGTTTGTATGACTTCTTATGGTCCAGGTGAACATGTCTGACAGTGTTGTTGTCTTGATGACTCTGGTCTGTTCACAGACCACACAGGTGCCACACGGATAATGCCCTGTGATGGGGGGAAGGTCCCAGAGTGTTCTCTGTGTATTGTTGTTCACAGTTATCGGTCTCATCATGTGTACAATGATATCCTTCAAGTTTCTTGTTTTCTTAAAGGTGAATATAGGTGTGGGAATCTCCATCTCCCCAGAGTTCAGGATGCCCCAATGTTTCTTGATGATTCCCTTAATGTGTGTGGAATCTGGTGTATATGTTGTGACACATGCCAGGGTCTCAGTGGGTTCTTTTGGACAGAATGTAACAGTGCATCCCTGGGATTAGTCAGGGCTCTCTTAGAAGAGTTACTAACCAGATGTTCTGGATAACCTCTTTGTTTTAGATTCTTTTCTAGGGCCTTTGCTTCAGTCTTGTAGTCAGTGGTGGTACTAAAGTTCCTCCTGATGCGAAGGAACTGTCCAAATGGGAGATTATCTTTGAGAGCCCTGGGATGGTGACTCTTGTACAGTAGCAGGCTGTGCCTATCTGTGGGTTTTCTACTTAGGGTGGTACTGAGTCCTGTATGATCGAGTCTTAGATTCAGATCCAGGAAAGGTATACTGGTCTCTGAGATGGTATGAGTAAACCTCAAGAACTCATTTTGTGTGTTTACCCACTCGCAAAACTCTTCACAGGTCGAATGATCATCTTTCCAGAAGATTAAAATGTCATCAATAAACCTCTTCCACAAGATTAAGTTATTGATGTAGGGATTATTCGTATTCATGATGACATTTTCTTCAAAAGTGGCCATGTATAGACTGGCTACACTCGGAGCGAAGGTACTCCCCATGGAAGTACCTTGTGACTGATGGAACAGTTGTTTCTGATATTCAAAGTAATTCTCAGTCAATGCCAATGTGGCACACCCCATGATGAAGGAAATCGGGGTGGGCGAGGTCCAATTTTCTTTCATGAGCAGTGACTCAATGGTCGTCAGAGTAGCCCGCTGGGGAATATTTGTGTACAACGCTTCTACGTCAAGTGTGACTAGAAGGTTGATCTCGGCTGTCTCATGTATTTCATCAATGATACGTAGGATGTCAGTTGTGTCACATACATATGAGGTTTTTTTTCCACTATAGGCTGTAAAAATGGTCACAACATCTTGAAAAGGGGCTAAAAGAGTGACCCTAATCCTGAGACTATAGGCCTCCCTGGCACCAGTGTTGTGCCCTTGTGGATTTTAGGGAGTGTATAGAAATAGGGCACTCTTAGATCGTTTGTTATGAGAAAATCTGCTTCTTTTTTGGAAATCCACCCATTGGCCTCAGCCTCAAAGACCATGCTGCTGACCTCATTTTGAGTCTGGTGGTGGGGTCTTCGGAGATCGGGGTATAGTACCTAGTGTTACCTAGTTGACGTCTGCACTCACGATCATAATCATCAGTAGATTGGATCACAGTGGCCCCTCCCTTGTCTACTTGCTTTATGGTTATACTGACGTCTTCTGCCAACGACTGTGCTGCTGTTTCTTCAGCATTGGATAGATTATTGAAAGGTTTACTCATGGGGATCCCTGCCTGATCCTTCAGTACTTCTTTTTCAAATGTCAGTACTTCGGGGGGGGGGGGGCACCAATCCATTGTTTGGTGTGAAAGTTGAGAGATTCCTCAAACCTGAATCTCCAATGTCAATTTGGAGTGTATCAAGAAAAAAGGCTTTCAAACGGATCTTCTGGAAAAATTCCTGGATTTCACAGGTGTCCCTGAATCTGTCTGCTCTTGGTGTTGGTACATATCCTAGTCCTTTCTCCAGTACTCTTTTCTCGGTTTCGGTCAAGGTCCTATGGGACAAGTTGACCACTAGTTCCTTTTCTCCCTGGTCCGGCTCCTGGTCTCTACTGTGTGTGCTGTTTGGTCCTGCCACTGCACTTCTTTTTGCATCCCTCTTTTTCGCCCTCTTCCTCTGCCCCAGCCTCTGCCTAAAAAGGGGGGGTTGCCCATCGGATAGTATTGGGGTTGGCCCTGAGGGTACATAGGGAACTGCCAAAGGGGCGGAGGTGGTGGTGGTCCTTGGTATGTGGGTGCATTGTTGTAATTGAATTTACAGGAATTTATATAGCGCACATATACCCGGCGGTTTCATGGCGCTGGAGGATGCCTAACCCAGAGCTAGAACAGAGGAATTACTGAGGTGGGAAAGCATGTGAAAAGAGAAAAGTTTTAAGAGCCCTACGGAATTCAAGATAGGAGGAGATGGATCTAATATACAGGGGGAGGGAGTTCCAAAAAGTTGGGGCGAGAACAGCAAATTTCAAACCCCCTGATCTGCTTTTTTTTAACCGGGGAACAGAAAGGAGGAATTTAGTGGAGGAGCGGAGTTCTCTGTTGGGACGATAAACATTGATGGCGGATGAGATGAACGCTGGGGCAGTCCCTGCCATGGCCTGAAAGGTAGTGCAGCCCAGCTTAAAGAGGGCCCGTTCTTTAATTGGCAACTAATGTAGAGATTTAAGTAGGGGAGTGGTATGATGAAATCTGGGCAGCCCATAAATCAGGCGGGCAGCCTGATTTTGGACTAGCTGAAAGCGGCGGAAGGCATATGCGGGGGCACCATTATACACTATATTCCCGTAGTCCAGCCGGACAGGACCATTGCCAGTAAAATAAGTTTTAGGGCGGGGGGAGAAAAGAACCGGGAGATTTTTCTTATAGTGCGGAGGGCAAGAAAACAGGAAGAGACAACTGAGCTGATCTGAGAATGGGGAGTGAGGTGTTTATTGAGTGAGATCCCAAGCGTTTTGACTGAGGAAGAGGGCGTGGGGGGAGTGCCCAGGGAAGGAGGCCAAAAATTGGGGGACCAGGGACTAGGAGTGCTACCAGTGACAACAAGTTCAGTCTTGTCCGGATTTAATTTAAGATGATTGCAGTTCATCCAATCACTGATGACCAGCGTAACAGATTGAAAGTTGTGAATACTGACAGGGGAGTGTGAAAGGTGAAAGATAAGTTGGAGGTCATCGGCATAGTTATACACGGTGACCTCCATTTGCTGTAGTGCAAGGATGAGTGGAAAGATATAGAGATTAAATAATAAAGGAGAAAGAGAAGAACCCTGAGGGACACCACACTGGACCGGGTGAGGGAGGGCAGAGAATTTGGCGAGATGAACGGCCTGGGTACGATCTCCTAAAAAGGAGCTGATCCAGGTCAGGGCTGGGCCCCCGATACCAGCCACCTTGACACGGGTGAGAAGGATGGAATGATCAACCGTGTTAAAGGCGGTGGAAAGGTCTAAAAGAAAGAAGGCCTGGGGGGTGTTGGTATCTAACCCTTCTCTAAGCTCATCCATCACGGAGATGACAACCTTCTCGGTGGAGTGCCGGGGTCGAAAGCCAGCCTGACGGGAAGCAAGACCCCCACTCTCCTCCACAAAGGCGCCAAGAACCTGGGTGACATGGGTCTCAAGGACTTTGGCCAGAAAAGGGAGAAGGAAAATGGAGCGATAGTTGGAGGGAGAGGCGGGGTCAGCCCCGGATTTTTTTTAAATGGGGATAATGATAGCCGCTTTATGAGCGACCGGTACGGCACCCTGTTCAAGAGATTCATTCAAAAAGGTGAGGGGGGGAGGTGACAATTAGTAAAAATCTTACGAAGAACATACGCCGGGGCGATGTCCGCAGGGGATCCAGATTTGACGCGGGTCAATAAGGAGAGAAAAGTTTCTCTTGTCAAGAGGGGTAAATGGGTCAGGCTGGACGTGGTGGAGGGAGGCTGAGGATCGCAAAAGGTAAGGGAGGGCGGCGGAATCTTGGCCTTGATGAGTGCAACTTTCTCAATACAAAAGTCGTTGAGAGAGTTGCACAGGAGTTGGGAAGGGGGAATTTTGGGGGAGGCCCTATCAGAAGAAGCCAACTCTCGAACTGTAGTGAATATTTCTTTTGACTGGTTCTCTGCAACGAGGATTCTCCCTGAAAAGTAGGAAGTCTTGGCGAGGAGAATGTCCCTTTTATATTCGTTGAGGGTGGAAGTGTAGCGTAGTTTGGGGAGAGGGCAATAAGCACGCCTCCAAGCTCGCTCTGCTTGACGCACTGCCAGTTTTTTTGCCTTAAGGGCGGGGTAGAACCATTTGTTTGCATCATGGGCGCGTTTGACCGTGACGCGCTTCAGAGGGGCTGCTTGATCGCAGGCCCTCAGAAGCCAGCTATTCAGGGCGTCCAGTTGCCTAGATGGCACAAGGCTAACCAGGTCCGGGTCAAAAGCTGATAAAGAGGAGCAGAGGGCAGGAATATCCACTCTGCTCCAATTTCTCGCCCAAGTGTGTTTGGAGAAGGGAGGATTAGTGTCAATGCTAAAATCCAGAAAAAAAGAAATCAAAGAATGGTCCGACCATGTGCAAGGCTGGACAATACGGGCAGAAACTGAGGTATTGAGGGTCCAAATTTGATCTAGGGTGTGACCGCAAATATGAGTGGGACAGTGGACCTGGGAGACAAAATTCAAGCTAAGGAGGAGCTCGGTAAAATCACGGGATGTGGCATCTTCGGCTGGATCGTTGGGCCAGAAGTTGAAATCCCCAAGGAGCAAAACCGAAGAGTTGTTAATTGCAAGGGTTCCCAAAAGGTCCGAAATGGCAGAAAGGAAACGTGGGCAGGACTGGGGAGGGCGATAAACAAGGACACACGTTAGGGGAACCTGAAAGGAAGTAGAGCGTATGACCAGGCAATCTGCCGCTGGTAAAGGGGGGGAGGGAAGTACTTGGAAGTGAAGGCCCGCGCGGGCGATCAGGGCAACCCCACCTCCTGCTCGACCCTCCGGCCAGTCGGCTCTGAGGACAAAATAGGGAGGGCTGCTAACACACTGGGGAGAAAGTCAGTGCGGAACCATGTCTCTGTCAGGAATAAAAGGTCCGGCTTGACAGAATCCAGAAAGTCAAACAGTTCTAACTGATGTTTGACGGCCGACCTAGTGTTGAGCAGAAAGGCTGATAAATGTGGTGATGTGGGGGACGAATGAGGGATAGGAAGGGGCCGGGGGGGGGACTGGGGTGAGAGGGGAAGGGAAAGGCACAGAGGCAGGGAAGGTGGGGGGGGATGGTCGGGCCAAGCCAAGTTCATTAATCCGTGCACAGGTGGTCGCTTGAAGGGGCCAATGGTCCTGGAGTGCACACAATTGTGCAGCGGAGTAAAAATAAAAACGGGCATGGTGAGGGGCCCCTAGCCCCGGTCGACCGCGGACGGGCGCAGATTAGAATGAGGAGGATAATAACCCCTTCTTTGAGTGTTGCTGCCACTGCTGTCAGTGCTCGAGTCACTATTGGAGGATCCCCTCCTGCTAGTATCTGTGCCCTCGCCGGATGAGTATCCATTTCTTGATGAGGTATAATCATCTCTAAGATGGGGTAAACTGTCTCCTTATTAAACTTATGGATGTCTTTCTGTAGTTTGGCAATCTTCTGCTTCAGCAGATATTCATTGTTCTCAGTTATTTTGCTGTTAATTTCAGTCAGTTTAGATTTAAATGTGGTGGATTGTACGGCTGATTTCAGAACTGCCTCTGCTGCCTGGATCCTGGCTAGTAAGGCGTCTGCCAGTCTTTTAGCGGTGTTAATGATCAGCACTAGAAGATCTCTGGTGCATTTCCAGGAGACCATACACCAGTCTTTTTTAAAAACCGGATTTCCAGAAAAATTCTGGGTAGGATGTTAACAATGAGTCCACTGGGGGCGATGTTAGCCCGCAGATATTCTGTCATCATGACCCCATGCTGGGTGATTTTCAACCATTCCCTCTTGAGTGATGATAAGGAGGACCAGTCCTCAGATTGTGACCCTGAAGCCACACTTGCTCCGGTCCCTAGCAGGGAGGGTGTTTTTTGTAGCATATCGGCTACAGCTTCATCATTGAAGCTGAGGCCCTGGCTGTTCTCCATAATTGGTAGGTAACCAGGCTATCCTGTAATGGATAACGTGTATATATTGGGCCAGTCAGTGTGCTTCACACTGTTTGGTAACCTTGTGTCCCACGGGGGTCGCCCGTGCATATAGTTAGTCAACAAGAGAGGGAACTGTGGGGCTTTTTATTGAGGTACAGCATAAATGCTCAGTCAGATCACACTACCTTAAGGTATGCTGTTCCTCTTGAAGAGGTGCCTAGACAATAAAAAGTTAGAAAACCAACCATTGTCATAAGTAATGACAGGGTAGGTGGTATCTGGCTTGGGAGGGAAAGTGGGTGTATCTATTGACATGTCACACCAGGGACAAGTAACGTCTGTACCTCCGCATCATGTTATGATGCACAGTACTGTGCAGGCATACAATGTGATAACTAGTAAACTGTGTGGTGTATAACCTGTAAATAAGATGCATCTAACACAAAGCTTGAAGGGTGCACTTCAATGACCATTTCCCCTCTGTTCCACAGGTGACCAAGAACTGACAGCAGAAGACGATCACACCAACCTGCAAAGCCAGTCTCCACCCCTGAATATGGACTCTTTGATGCTGATTCCTTGGATTTCGAGGATGCGGAGCCAGAAGCCGGCCCATCAGGCATGCCGGGGTACAACAGGTCCCAGGACCCCACTTTCCCGCCACTTTCACATCAGCAACAACAACTACGCTGACCCCTGCTGTAACGACCTGGGCGGCCTCCACCACCACCACCACCACCACTGCTGCCTGCAACACTCTACCTGCCCCAGGGGATGACCACCCCACCCCACAATCTGAGGAGGGCAGGGAGAGTAGGCATGTGCGTAGTGTGGTGACGCCACAGGTCCGAGACAGCAGGGCAAGTGGGAGGGAAATTGGGTGTCAAACCCAACCGGACACTGGGACCGAAGCACTGGCAAACATCGCCAGAGTCCTTGGGGCCTATGAACAAGCCCAGGGACACACGGGCCAGGCTTTGGAAGATTCCTGTGAGCTCCGCCTGCTGCTGAGGTCCATAGACACCCGCATGTGCCAAATTGTGGACCTCTTAGGCAAGCTTCTGACGGTTCTGAGAGACAGGCCTGGGGCCAAACAACAGCTCCACCTCCCTCCAGTGGCCCGCAGGATGACAGTTCCCCAACCTCCCCTGTGGCAACAGAGAGGGGGGGAGTCCTCAGACCCAGCTGAGCCCACAGCAGAGGCCCCCCTTGCCAAACTTTCAAGGGGCCGTCCAAAGAAATCCCAGGGAGGATCCTGTGGCAAAGCACCAGCCAAACACCAGTCAAGGAGTCAGCCATAATGGCACCCATCTTCACCTTGACAGGAAAGGAAAGGCTAATTTTTGTGCACTTCCGCTTCTTTCTAAAGCTACCTGTCTGATTTCTTTTAAAAGGGAATTTATTTGGGGGGAATCTCATTTTTGCATCTTGTTGTTTTTAATGTTTGATTTGAACTCGCGTAGAAAGGGCATTCATTCTTGAAACTTTCTCTGCTAAAATACCATTAGAGCTCCTTACTTGCTCTCCTCTGGCTGCATTTGCCTGAGGGGCATTGTTTCAGCGGCCATTTTGGACGCGACTCGCGCTCCGCACGGTCAGGGTTCCAGATGATGCACGCCGCCCGTCGGCCTCAGGCACACCCTACATAAACAGGGCGAGTCTGGCGGTGCGGCGCTTGAGGAAAGGCAAATTTTTTATGCATTTCCGCTTATTTGTAAAGCTACCTGTGTGATTTCTTTTAAAAGGGAATTTATTTGGAGGGAATCTCATTTTGCATCTAGTTGTTTTTAATGTTTGTTTTGAACTCGCGCAGAAGGGGCATTCAGTCTTGAAACTTTCTCTGGTAAAATACCACTAGAGCTCCTTACTTGCTATCCTCTGGCTGCATTTGCGTGAGGGGCATTGTTTCAGCAGCCATTTCGGACGCGACTCGAGCTACACGCTGTCAGTGTTACAGATGATGCATGCTGCACGTCGGCCACAGCCACTCTCTATTTCACTGGTGTCTGCGATATTTTTGATTCGATATTTTTGTACTTACCTGTTTGGAGATAGGAATTCGATATTTTGGCATTCTATATTTTTTATTCGATATTATGGTAGTTCTATATTTTTGTCATCGATATTGTTTCAGTGATCCGTCCATCACACCACAGATCTGTGTACATGCAGAACAATTTCATGAGTGACATGTGAGGGAGTACATGCCTGTGCATGTAATCCTGTTCACTGACATGGCATGTGTAGTCATCAATGGGCTAAATGCCGCGCTAAATGTCGCACTAGCATTGCTTAGCACTATCTGGTGGCATGATCAATGTGTCTACTGTACAATGTTGAGAACTGGCCATTGTCACTGCCACAGCATGATTTGTCCATAGGTGCCATAAGTGTGCTCCGCCAACACAATCACAGCCATAGGCACCAATGTTACGCGGCCAAATTACGGTAGCGACCGCCTGGCCCCTGCGGTTTAAAATGTAAACCAGTATTTGTAAAGAGCGAACTACTCACCCTTACGGGTCTCAAGGCGCTAGGGGCCGTCATGGAAATGAAGTGAGCTATTGCCCAGAGTCACATGGTGCTGAGCTGAGCTGCCGCCGGAGCCGGGGATCGAACCGTGAACCCTGTGCTCCGAAGTCAGCTGCCCTCGCCGCTGCACCACACCTCTCCATTGGTGTGCCAATGCCAAACACAATCGCAGTAGTGATATACACATTGTAAACTGGCGGTTGGAGTGCTCCACCAACACAATCATGGCCATGGGCACCAATATCAAGCGGCCAAATCACGATAGCGACCGCCTGGCGCCTGCGGTGTGCCAACACCAATGCCCACCACAATCGCAGTAGTGATGTACACATTGTAAACTGGTGATTGGTGTGCTCCGGCAACACAATCACGGCCATGGGCACCAATATCAAGCGGCCAAATCACGGTAGTGACCGCCTGGCGCCTGCGGTGTGCCAACACCAATGCCCACCACAATCACAGTAGTGATGTACACATTGTAAACTGGTGGTTGGTGTGCTCCGGCAACACAATCACGGCCATGGGCACCAATATCAAGCGGCCAAATCACGGTAGTGACCGCCTGGCACCTGCGGTGTGCCACCACTAATGCCCACTGCAATCGCAGTAGTGATATAAACATTGTAAACTGGTGGTTGGTGTGCTCCGCCAACATAATCACGACCATGGGCACCAATATCAAGCGGGCAAATCACTTTAGTGACCGCATGGCCCCTGCGGTGTGCCAATGCCCACGACAATCGCGGTAGTGATATACACATTGTAAACTGGTGGTTGGTGTGCTCCGCCAACACAATCACGGCCATGGGCACCAATATCAAGCGGCCAAATCACGGTAGCAACCCCCTGACCTGGAACACCAATTGCAGCAGCTTAGAACCACTGAAACTACCCCAGGGGGCTATATATATGTGTGGGGGAGAGCCTCACATTTCCACTGCTTCCAGACATTGCTGCCTGACAGTCTTCACCATCAACGGCTGCTGCTCCTGTCTCCTGGCCCAAACACTACTGCCTGACACTCTTCACCACCAACTGCTGCTGCTCCTGTCTCCTGGAACCAGACACTGCTGCCTGATACTCTTCACCACCAACTGCTGCTGCTCCTGTCTCCTGGACCCAGACACTGCTGCCTGACACTATTTACCGCCAACTGCTGCTGCTCCTGTCTCATGGACCCAGACACTGCTACCTGACATTCTTCACCACCAACTGTTGCTGTTCCTGTCTCCTGGACCCAATGATGGTGAGGACTGAGAACATCAGGGCCCGTCCCTTCACCACAGAGGAGCTGGAGGTCCTGGTGGACAAGGTGCTCTCACAGTATGGGAGGCTATATGGTGCTCCTGATGTCATGGTAAGTGTTTCAGAGTGAAAGTAGAGGAGTGCAGGGAGTGCCCACATGAAGTTGATCTGCTGCAGTATGTGCCTGAGAGCGACGGTATGTGTGATACACTGTCTAGCATGCTGACTTCAGGGGAAAGGTGTTTGTAGCCTTTTTTACACGTTTCCCTGGCTGCATATCATGATGGGAGGGACATGCTGTGTGTTTGCAGCCATGCAGTTATACTGCAAGTTAAGTAAGTGGGAGTCAGGACAGAAATTGCCTGTGCTAATGGATGTTTAGGTCCATGAGTTTCTTCACAGGCTCATCTGTGACAGGGTTTCTGTCCAGAGGGTGCTGCTGGAAGTGTGTCTGACTCAATATTGCCACCATGGATATGTCCGCAGTATGCACAAGAGTGAAGTGCCTGAGGGTGACTCTCTTGTTGGAAATTCACCCATGACACAGCAGATTGTTGTACTTCTGAAACGTCCCCCTTCCATTTTCATCATATTGTGTAGTGACTCACATGTGTAGGCACTGTTTGCCCCCTCATATTGTACATGCATGGGACAGTTCTGATGGCACACGTTAGACCGCAGTGTGAGCCCCCCGACCTGCAAAGTTTCTGCCCAATTTGTAGCACCCATCACTGTAATGACAGAGTGAGACATAGGGGTTGTCTGCTAGCCTATTACTCAATGAGCTATCTTAGGCCTGTGGATTGCACAAGATAGACATTGTGATAAGGGTGTGAGATTGTAGGATCATGTCCCTATATGTGACCTCCATGACACAGGTAGCCATTCACAGGCCAAAGACATTGAGGGTTGTGCAGTATCGGACACAGTGAGTCTGCCTCAAAACATAATTTGCAATGTAATATATGTCTTGCTCCCTCACATACTGCATTGCAGATGTAGGCTTTCTTCACCTTGCTTTCTGTGCTGGCATTCTGCATGTGTATGAGATCACCAGGTACTGTGTTCATCCTCATACCTGTACACATCTAGGTATGATTATCTCATGCTAATGTACTACGTGTCATGTTGTATTGTCTCTGCTAAACATATCTGAATAGATGTGCTGGGTGTGTGCTTGCTCCTGTAGTGAGACAGTGGTACATAACCCAGTGTCTCTGAAATTTCCTCTCCTTGTCGCCCATGCCTGCAGCTCAAAGTCCACCAGCGGAAAGCCGTATAAAGGGACTTTGCAAGCAAGGTGCGGGCTCTGGGTGTCTCCAACCGACGGCACACACAATGTCACAAGAGGTGGGATGACATCTGCCTGCTGAGCAAAAATGTGGCAGAGATGATGCTGGGGCTGCTCCCTCGGACTGGCAGGTTGGCACTTAGGAGCATGGCCCGCATCTTAGGTGTGACACAGCCTGAGCTGGATGAACTTTTGTGGGCCCATCAGCAGCAAGCTGAGGGTGAGTATTCTGGGACGGGTGACTTTGGTTGTGAGTGACTGCATGTATTCCAACCCTGGTCCAGTGATAGGTTTGTGATGTTGCTAGTGTGATACAATGGCTTGTAGGTGGCCTCTGTGTTGGGTGCAGCTGTCATGCATTTTGGCTACATGCACTTTTTAATGTCATTGATGTAATGACTCTTGCCGTTGCATCCTGAGTTTTGGCCTTATGGCATCGGCTGCATTAGGGGAGTCAGGGACATCCCATGACAGTGAACGGCAGTGTGCCTCATCTGAGTGTGCTTTCGTCAATGTGTGCTGTGCATGACCTCGAAATTGTGTGAACTACACATCTGACACCAATGTGCACCTGTATTTGTGTACAAAAGCATGACATGGTGGCTGGTAGGAGCTCATGGACATTGCTAAATGACAATTTGGACTCTGTATCTGTGTTGTCCCCTTATGTTGACTCCATATGTGACTGTGACAACATGTTGGGATGTGCATCTTTTTCACCCACAGAGACCTAGGTATGCTTACAGCGAGCTGTATGTCAGGTCACATGGCAGCATGGGCAAGCTATTTGGCTGTGTGGACATCACATGGGTCAATGATGTCAAGTGTGCATGCTAAAGGCCATCTTTTGAGTTTTGAACACAGAAGGACATGGGACGGATACCAGTGGTGAGACATCTTGCATGACTGCTACACATGATCTCACTGATGTGACCAGCTCCTCTGAGGGGGACAGCAGTGTCCTTGTGGAATCCCACCTGGAAACACCAACCTCTACGTCATCTGACGCCAGAGGTGACACCTCGATGTTGGCGGGCACAGGGAGTGGGAAATCTGCCTCATCCTTCACCACACAGCGTCCATTGCCCACCCTCCCAGCTACTTCCACTAGTGCTGCACGTGCCCTCTGCCCTAGGAAGGGAAGAGTGTCCTTTCCCCAGACACCTCTGGGGCACTGCTGCCCCTGCCCCTGTATCCCCTGCTGCCCTGTGTTGAGGCAGTGGACCTTTTGCACCAGCTGTGTGTGGGTCAGACATTTCTCCTGAATGCCTTCCAAGAACATGACAAGATGTTGGCACAGGTAGCTGCCTTAATGGAGGGCATTTATTCAGGCGTGGGTGGGCTACACTGGACTGTTCAGTCTTTGCCCTCTACAGTGACAGCAGCCATTCAGCTGTCACAGGCTCAGAGTCCAGCTCCGGTCCCTTTGGCAAGCCCCCTGCCAGTTGCTACATCTGACAATAGTGACCACCCACCACTGCCAACAGGCTTCAGACACACCACACGCAGCGCACAATAGCAGCAACCCAAGCGGGCGAGAGCGCAGACACCATCCCCCAAACAAACTAAAGTGACACAGGAGTGCAAAGGCAAAAACCCTTCAGGTGACACTCAGGGGCATCAAGCCAAGAAGCAGGCCTCTGGCTCACATGCCTCAAAATCAGCCCCATCCAAGGATACTCCCATCCCAAAAGCATCTCCCAAATACAGGCAAACAGTTGCCGTGCCTGCTGTGAAGCTGGTGCCTGCTAAGAGTCGTCAGAAGAAGCCCTCTAAGACAGATTCACTCACAACCTCAACTCCCACCCACACCCCTGTGAAGCTGGGAAAGGAGGGCACTGTAGGGGGTTCACCTGGTCAACTGGGGATGGAGGGGAAAAGGCAAGGCCAGGCCAAGCGTCCCACCTGATCCAGCAGATCCCCCAGAGGGAGTGCCACCAACTGCATCTGATGCTCCTGGGGTGGAGAGTGTGCCTGTTGTACCCGCCCTACCTCCCACTCCTACCAAGACAATTATTCCCTATCCAGTCCCTAAGAAGTGGAAAGGCACCCCTCCACATTCTTCCTCACACATTGTGTCTCACGGCATCATGTCCCCGCCTCCCCATGCCACCACACCACCCGGTCCAAGAAGCCCTCTGCACCCAAAGCCACTGAATCCTCTACCTTAGCCGGTCCTCTCTCTCCCAGGTCCAGTCCTCCTACTGTCCATGATGATCAGCCACCTCCCAGTCCGAGTGACAGCCAAGTCTGAGGCTGAGTCCCCCTCCCACCCCTACTCTCCCACAGCAGTGCCTGGACTGCCCATTTTTATCCCCCTAGCGGTGTTGCTTCCCATGGCAGTGTACGGTGTCACCCATTCCCTGTGCAGGTTCTCATGCACACATGTGCCTACTTTGAGGTATGGACTTACCACTGGCCTTGCTGTTTATTACTGTGTTTGCCCATTCCCTGTGCAGCTTCTCATGTACACATGTGCCTACTTTGAGCTATGGACTGGCCACTGGCCTTGCTCTTCATCACCTTGGATGCCCATTCCCAGTGCAGGTTCTTATGCACACATGAGCCTACTTTGAGCTTTGGACTGGCCACTGGCATTGCTGTTTATTACTGTGTTTGCCCATTCCCTGTGTAGCTTCTCATGCACACATGTGCCTAATTTGAGCTGTGGACTGGCCACTGGCCTTGCTGTTTATAACTGTGTTTGACCATTCCCTGTGCAGGTTCTCATGTACACACATGCCTACTTTGCACTTTGTACTGGCCAATGGCATTGCTGTTCATCACTTTGGATGCCCATTTCCTGTGCAGCTTCTCAAGCACACATGTGCCTACTTTGAGCTATGGACTGGTCACTGGCATTGCTGTTGTCTACTTTTGATGCCTATCTAGATAATATATAATAAAGACAGTTCCTTCTGTTGCCTGCTTTGTCAGTGTCCTTGTTTAAAACGTTTCTGTATGGGTATGGTTTCCTGTGACACATGCTCTGTATGCGACTTTGACAGTGCCAATTGCTTGTTTTACTTTTTAAGGGTTTGCCAGTGGTGAGGGGCACTTTAGTTCTTCTTCATTCTGAGGCTTGAGGGTGCAATGATGGGTGTTTGTTGATGGTCTACTGTTATCCTAATCATTCTATGGTCAGGTTAGCTAAATTGTACACATGTCATGTTAGGTTGCACTACCAGCACAGAGGGGAATTCTATCCACAGAATTGCATTTAGGCTGGCCAGGATCCATCATGTCTGTGTGATCTTTCTTGATGTGTGACCAGCAGTGTTGATGTATGGTCGTCTTGTGATGGCCTGTCTTCCTAGTCACATGGGTACATTTGAATGTGTGGACTTGAGTTGTCATGCAGTGTGAAGGGGGTGACTTTGTCAGTAGTGTTGATGTGTGTGTGCCCTTGCAATGCCAACTGCAGACATGTATTACCCAGGAGCTGGGTGCCAGTTTGTTTGAATTGCCAGCCCTGTGCTTGTGATTGTGTGCACATGTAAGAGTAGTGGATTGTGCACTGTGCAGTGTGTTGGTGTGTCCATGAACTTCTGGGGGACACCAACTTCTTTGTGCTCACTGTGCAGACCTGCTCAGCCACACTGACATTGTTGGTGAGTTTTCTCGTGCATTGCTGTCACTTGAGCCATTTTTTGCTCCAGTATGGTATGTGGGTTGTGGAGTCATACCATCCCCTATCTGTGCTTCAGATGCCTACCCATTGTGAGTGACTCCTCCATGTATTTCTGTATAGTACACTCCTGACCTGTCCACTACTGACGTACACACCACTTCACTCTCATGTCAGCTATCCCCTTGGGTTGCCAGTGTGTGAGCCTCCTCACCACTTCATTTGTTACACTATGCTTTGTGGTGCTGATCTGTGCACAGGTCCAATGTGCCACTCAAGACCGTTTTCCAATTAGTTATGTGTGATTTTCTTGTACTGGTTTGCAGTCATGGTTGCTCATGTGCAGTTTATCTGTTTGTGCAGTACAGTCCTCTGGTCATGTTTGCACCTGAGTGTCCCTGAGCTGTGCATCTGTGAGTGTTGGGTTAGCTGTATGTGTGTTTGCTGAGGTACTGCTACCCTTCCTGAGTGTGATATTGTCTGTGTGCTGTGCTGATTTGTGTTGTAGGAGTACATGGTGTGACACTGAGATGTGTTCTACTGATTTAGTTGGTGTGCACACACTGCTTGGCCTGCATGCAGTGCTGTCAGTGTATGTTGCCTTGTACTTGCCTGTTGTGCATCCTCTGATGTCCAGCTGAGTTTGCAATGTGATGGATTGGCATGTGCATCTGTAGTGTTTTTGTTGTGGATGTAGGCAGTGTCTGCCCTGTGTTGACTCTTTCTGCTGACAAATGCTCTGTGTGTGATGTTTGTTTTGCATTACATTGTGTGTGAGTTGTTTATGCATTGTGCTACATTCAGAAGTGTGTTGCAAGTGTAGTGTGCATTACTTGTGTGAGTCACATGCAGCAAGGTGTATTCTTGTGACTGGGTTTGTTTTGAGTGCACACTAGTGCTATGTCCTCCTATCTTTGATCTGTCACTTGTCAGGATTGTGCATGTACATGCATGTGGTACACTATGACACCATGTTGGCTTGATGGGTGGTGAGGTGTGTCTGTCTGTATTAGTTTATTGTCCTATTGATCCCAGTTTGTGTTCATGATTGTTCTGAGATGCTGCACGTCTTGTTTGTGTTGAGGTATGGTGTCTGTGCATTAGTCCTGAGTGACAATGTTGTGTACTCGTGTTCTGTCTGGGGTCCCATTGCCTTTCCACTGTTTGGCTGGCCATATGTGGGCGTGTTGGACTTCTGGGTATGTTGTTTTAGAGATTTGTGTTTGGCTATTGTTTTTGTGTCAGCATTGGCTCAGGCATCCCTGAGTGTGTGTGTGTGTGATGTTTGTGGATACATCCCAGGGGGTGTGATTGGTTGTCAGTGTACTCACACAGCATCATTTGCACCATTCTGTGCGTTTAACACTGGTGTTGAGTGGTGCAGGTGTGAGGTGGGTAGAGGAGGGGTATGTGTGAAGGATCCAACTTGTGTTTGACAGTCAGGGAGTGTGACAATGAGCCATGTGTGTTGTGCTGATGTCATACACATGTCAAGTGAGTTGACACAGATGTGTGGCTGATCACTGTTTGACTTCAGACACTTCCTATCATTCCTGTGCCTATGCATAGCTTGCCTTGATGTCTCTCAGAATTATTGTTGAACAGAGGGCACTTTGGCTAAATTCCACTCACTGTGCCACCATGTCTGATTTCATGGCCTAAGGGTGGTGTGATATGTTCCTTTTCTTGCATGTGATGTACACATGCTTTGTGGCTTGCTCCATGGCTTTCCTGAACTCTCCCCTTCACTTTTGGCTAGCCCATTTATTGTCCTCCATTGCTGCTGACATCTGGTATGTGTATGTAGCTGTGTGTCAGTGTGGGGTGTGTCTGAGTGACTTGACAGGCAGTGTGTACAATTAAGTGGTTGTTCATATGCAGTGTAAGTGTTCTATTTTGTGATTGGACTCAGTTTGCTTGACATGAGTGGAGGGTAGGTGTTAGGTGGAGGAATGCCCTGCCCCTGAGCTTCTGTGCAGGGTGTTCCTCCTCATCCCCACCTTCTGAGACAGGCTCCTTGATTGTTTGGTGTGTGTGGTGTTGGTTCTAGGTGCACCTGGCTTGTTAATTGTGCAGGGGGTGTACAGGAGGAGCACACAGCATGTCCCCAAATGGGTGTGGGGGGCGTAGTGTGTGAAGGGTGGAGATGGAGCCCTGTTACTCTTTGTGGACTGCCCATGCCTAGCGCTGGCCCTGCCTACTACATTGTGCGCATGTTTTATCACGTCTGCACCGCTCCGGTGACGTGATCGGGACATTGCTGTGATTTCGGGGTTGATGGGTGACCCGGATGTGGAGGGGTGATTTAGTGACAGGTAGGACATGTGTGGGTACACTTGGGGATGTGTTCCTGTCCCCACTAGAGTGTATGATGTGGACAGGAACCATATATCTGCCCATGAGTTCTAAGTTGTGGTTGTGTGCGGAGTTGTGTGATTGCGTACCTGAGCCGTTGTCCGCGAAGGTCCATTATTTGCTGGTAGTGGATCGGGTACAGCACCGGAAAGGCTTGCAAAGCTGGATCCATTGCGGTCGGGACCGGGTGGAGGGGACCGTGAGTCTGGTTTTGCGCTCCGCTGTCGAGCTTCCTCCGTCTCCGGTTGGGTGGTCATTCCATCCAGATTTGTACGGCGGATGGGTCGTCATGCCACACAGCGGTGGGTCACTATTGGCTCCCACCACCGGTGGCGGGCGCATTTTTATGGCGGTTCACGTTGCACTGTGGCGGACGGGAAATGGGCTATGTTTGCCCATTGTAATATGGTGGGCGTGAGGACCACTGCTGGCGTGCGGAAAATTACATTTTCTGCCACCGCCAGCACCGCGGAGGTGCCTCCGTCCGATATCATAATAAGCCCCTAAATTATAAGAGTGTAGAAGACTATTCAATTCAAGCCCTTCTGGGGAGTGCTTCATTTGCAGTTCCTCCCTTGAGAAGTTACTACAGAGTATTTTGGTCATTCCAGTATTTTCTTGTGAGGCTGAGAGAAGCTTCAGTGGTCTTCACCGACTGAAAACTTGGCTAAGATCAACTATGTCCCAGAAAGGAATGAATCATGTTGCCATATGCAACATTCATATAGAGATGATGGACTCAGTTGACCTACAGACCATAGCGAAAAAATGTGCTCTGCGCACTGAATGGCGCAAGAAATTATTTGGCTTTTCAAATTGAAGTTCATAATATTATTGTAGATTCCAGCAGCAAGAAAAACAATTTCTAATTAGTCCAATTGCAGTTTGAGATGTAGGAATGTCGCCGATGGCATTTAGTTTATTCTTCCTTTTTCCGTCCCATGCAAGATTCATATAATTTTTTTTTCACATTTGGTCTAATTACTTTGGGAATGTAAATAACAATAAAGCATACTTGCAAACTGTGACTACATGCCTTCCTTTCTCAATATTTAACTTAAAAGATATGCGATTATATTCGTTTAACGGGCATACGGTCTCTCACAACGGGTCATTTGTACAGGATCACTGGAAAGTCCACAAGGTTGTCCCTGTCCCCCCCCAGAAATGTAGTGCCTCCTTCACTCTCCATCATTCTCGTGTTGCAGGAGGTAGTTCGGGACGCCTTCCGCCTTGGACTGTCCATAGCCCTGTCCAGCCCGCGTTACATGAGGGTAAGAACCTACCTTGCCACCAGCACTGGCACTAGTGCTGACACTGCAATCAGTTCCCCAGATATGAACTCTCGCCACTAGAGGTCAGACATGTCACACAGAAACTGACAAGTAACACCAGCGAGAGACCCACAGCTCCTGCATCGGAGGACACAAGAACAAACCGCCTGATTCATCAAGCTAAATTGCACTCGCAAAGGACAAGATTCTCAGAATCTTGCCTTTTGCGAGTGCAATTTTTACATTTGGGATTCATCATCTCTAATGCAAAAGTTGCTATTTAAGAATTCGCACATTTGCGAAGAATTGAATTTAAGGAATCTCTATTTGAGATTCCTTAAATGCAATTCATGAAGCATTTTAAAATTGCGAAAATGCAATTTTGGGCCGCTATTTACCGAGAGGTCAGACCTCTCGGTAAACAGCAAAAACTTAGAAAAATGCTTTTAAAAGCATTTTTCTAAGTTGCATGTTGCACACACACATGTCCTTTGGACATGTGTGTGCGCAACACCTGCTTCAATTTACATTTAAGGGGTGCTACGGGGTGTCCTTTGGACACCCCTGGCACCCTTTCAATCGCTATCTTATTTGCGAGTAGCAAATTGCTAATCGCAAATAAGGAATACTCCCCATTCATTCCTATGGGCCTTTTGGCCCATAGGAATGAATGGGGAGTTATTCCTTATGTGCGATTAGCAATTTGCTACTCGCAAATAAGGAATGTGTAGGAAACGCTACTTATTTAGCAATTCCTACATGAATACCGTTTTGCGAGTACTTAATAGCGATTCGCTATGAATCGCTATTAGGGGCTCGCAAAACGGCCCGTTGATGAATAAGGCTGAAAGACACTTCCAAATGTAATTTACGCCCTCTCTATTATCTGAAGTAAGACCTCCCATTATTGAAAATTCTTTTCTCCATGACTATGGAAGTGCCTTCCCAGTGTGTTCTTTTGGTTGGAGTGTTTGCTATTTATTGCAGTATTATCCTTGTACCTGTGTTTGGTACTCTTTTGTAACATGTACACGCCACTTTTCTCTTGTAACACACTGTTTGGTACCTCTCACATTTTGTTTGCTTTAGATACTTGCACAAGTGCCACCATTGCCTACGTAATGTTTGTTCTTGTGCTTGAGTGTCTGCCATATATTGCAGTATTATACCCTTAATTGTACTTTGTTTTCTCTTGTAACCTGCACACATGTCACCTTTTCCTCCTGTTTTGCACCGTTTGCTACCTCATGTATTTTGTTTGCTCACAATTGTCACTTTTGCCTCATGTAACTTAACGTTTGCTTTTGTAATTTGCTCACTTGTAATTTTCTCCTTATGTATCATTACTGTTCCTATTGTGAAGCGCTCTGATGCCTTCGGGTAAAGTCAGCGCTATATAAAAACGCATAAATAAAGAAAGAAAGAAAGGTGAGTGGAGGGTCCTGCTGCGGGGGGGGAGGGTGTAAGGTTAGACTCCCTGGGCCATATTGTGGTTTGGTACAAGTAAATTCAATAAAAACTAGAGGCAGGATCACCCCCGGAGCTCGCCGCAACAGGCTTTTAGTCTGCTGCCATGTTTCTTCCTGGTAAATAGTGTACATCTTTTTAACTTCAGCTCATTGTGAAAACTTGCACAAACACTTTACATCCCTGTAGTTCAGTGACCTTGCATACAAACATTAAGTAAATGCCTAGGAATGAGTCGGTCTGCAGTGTGTGGTGTAGAAATGCACTCTTCATATCTTCTAGGTGTTTTTGTTTTATGCTTTTATTGAAAGAACATACAGCACATGGATTGGCCAATGAAAATGGAAAAACAAATGGTTGTGTCAGAAGCATGAACGTTTTGCAAATGATGAAAACAATTTTTTTACAAAATAATGTACAGCAAACTTGCTTCTTTAAAGATGAACCCATCCTTTGAAAGTGAAAATTGTGAACCATATATGCAATATATGTTTCTAAGTTCAACAAAAAGTTTATTGGTCAAAAGCAAGGTGTCAATACAGAGTACAAAAGTGTTGCATAAAAGAAAAATAGCAATTGAATAAAGCAGTACATCAAAAGTAATGATAAATAGCTAAAAATGGGTTTCCTTTTTAAAAAAATCAAGCAACGGGTACATAACGGTCACAAATATGAAACAATGTAGAAATATAGAAAAATAATAAAGTAGTGAAGAGGCAAGGAACATCAAGGGTAATCAAGGGAGTTTGGGGACTTCTCGTTGGGCGGGCTGTAATTGAAAAGAACGTTTAGCACAGACATCAAGATATAGTGTGATAGGAAGCCATAGGTTCATGCGTTTCGTTGCCATATGAATAGGAAATACAAAAGCAGTATCCAATCTGTGATTATGACATACATTGTACCATCATGCTGTAAAAGAAATGTTTGAAAGGTTTTTCCAATTAGCTGTGATCTGCGATTTGAACATTAAGGGGTCCATTAGGATGTCGGACGGTGGCACCACCGCGGTGTCTGCGGGGCGGAAAAACATCTTTTTCCGCCCACTAGCCGCGGAAGTCACGGCCGCCATATTACGAAAGGGAAACACAGGTCATTTCCCGTCCGCCGCGGAGCGCCGCGCACCGCCATCAAAGTGCGCCCGACACCGCGGTGGTGATAGCCAATCCAGACACACCACCGTGCGGAATGACGTCCGCCCCGCTCCACATATTAGGATGGCCAAAAGAAGTCGACGCACCGCAGCGGAGACCCCGCCTAGCCTGAGCTGGCGGAAACTGGATAGCGGAGCGTGACAGACGAGACCCGGACCGGAATGCCATGAACCCAGCCCACCATATGCATCCGGTGATGTTCCTCCTCCAACACTACCGCCAGATGGGCCGCCGCGGACGCTGCCGCAGGAAAGCAAATACATGACCATACAAACACTACACACAGGCATGCACAGGGTCCACGCACCACACAGACACCCTGCCGGGGGTCACAACATATCCACAAGGACACACACACATCACCCACCTGACAACATGGCACCCCTCATCTTCCGGACACAAATCCTCCGTCGACCAGCAGCAATGTCCCGTTCCCGGTCACGTCACCGCCGCGGTCCACACATGCGCAATATGCAGAAGACAGGGCCACTCCAAGGCATGGGCAGGGCACAAACACCACAGGGATACACCACCCCAAATCACACTTCAACACACCCCACCAAGTCACAGGCCAGGTGCACATCCAGTGCACTCCCATGCACACCGACAAGCACTGCAACAACAAGCACACTACACACTCACTGCACCACACAACACACAACCAGGTAGACAGACACTGCAGCAGTGGCTGACAAGGATCAAAAATCATCATTGCCACACACACAGAAGGCATACAATCCTAGCCAGCACATACACACACACACAAACACACACCCTGAGTGTAGCCACAAACACAACACACACACAGGGTTGCCATCAAAAATGCATGCACAACAACAACACACAAACACCACAGGAACACATACTGAACTCCAACACAAACATACATACCCTGTCAGCCATACTGGGGAAAGGCAAAGGGAACCCTCACACAACATGAGCACAGAACATGAGCATTCAGGGACAAAACACACACACCAAAACACATATCACACAACCCACACTGCCATATCAAAGCAAACACAGAGGCACAACAAACACCAATCAACAAACACCACATGACAACAGGGAATGCACATGAGGCAATGGCAGGGCCACATACATACAGCACTGCATGCACAACAAGCAGTGTGTGTATAACAAGCACCAAAGCTGCACACAGACATGAATAACACAACCACATCACACACCCCACAAACATGCACAGCACAAATACCACAGGTACAATAGCCATCACAGATTACACCATCATCAGGTACAGTATGGACAGAAGACCCTGTCACCCCTGTGTCAAAATATGAGGCCTGCTAAGAGCTTGGCAATGTTGAAGTGAGACATAGACCATGGTGCACAGCCAATCAAATGCCAACACCAAAAGGACTTAATTCAGCAATGACACCGACAAAACACACAACAGGAGTAACTGTATGTATTCACATTTTGCTAAGATGTAGCAGTACAACAATAGTAGTCAACAGCAAGGCACATAATGATGACCAAAAGCAAGATACTATGCACAGTTCAAATACAAACAGGGAGGCCACTGTCCATTACACAGGTGAGACAGCAAGTACATGAGACGCTGCACAGGGGAGAGTACAGCACAGCAGACCAACAGGGCCAGAGTCCATGGCAGGGGAGAGTACAGCACAGCAGACCAACAGGGCCAGAGTCCATGGCAGGTGAGACAGCAAGTACATGAGAGGCTGCACAGGGGAGAGTACAGCACAGCAGACCAACAGGGCCAGAGTCCATGGCAGGGGAGAGTACAGCACAGCAGACCAACAGGCCCAGTGTCCATGGCAGGGGAGAGTACAGCACAGCAGACCAAGAGGGCCAGAGTCTATGGCAGGTGAGACAGCAAGTACATGAGAGGCTGCACAGGGGAGAGTACAGCACAGCAGACCAACAGGGCCAGAGTCCATGGCAGGTGAGACAGCAAGTACATGAGAGGCTGCACAGGGGAGAGTACAGCACAGCAGACCAACAGGGCCAGAGTCCATGGCAGGGGAGAGTACAGCACAGCAGACCAACAGGGCCAGAGTCCATGGCAGGTGAGACAGCAAGTACATGAGAGGCTGCACATGGGAGAGTACAGCACAGCAGATCAACAGGGCCAGAGTCCATGGCAGGGGAGAGTACAGCACAGCAGACCAACAGGGCCAGAGTCCATGGCAGGTGAGACAGCACGTACATGAGAGGCTGCACAGGGGAGAGTACAGCACAGCAGACCAACAGGGCCAGAGTCCATGGCAGGAGAGACAGCAAGTACATGAGAGGCTGCAGAGGGGAGAGTACAGCACAGCAGACCAACAGGGCCAGAGTCCATGGCAGGGGAGAGTACAGCACAGCAGACCAACAGGGCCAGAGTCCATGGCAGGTGAGACAGCAAGTACATGAGAGGCTGCACAGGGGAGAGTACAGCACAGCAGACCAACAGGGCCAGAGTCCATGGCAGGTGAGACAGCAAGTACATGAGAGGCTGCACAGGGGGGAGTACAGCACATCAGACCAACAGGGCCAGAGTCCATGGCAGGTGAGACAGCAAGTACATGAGAGGCTGCACAGGGGAGAGCTCAGCACAGCAGACCAACAGGGCCAGAGTCCATGGCAGGGGAGAGTACCTCACAGCAGACCAACAGGGCCAGAGTCCATGGCAGGTGAGACAGCAAGTACATGAGAGGCTGCACAAGGGAGAGTACAGCCCAGCAGACCAACAGGGCCAGAGTCCATGGCAGGGGAAAGTACAGCACAGCAGACCAACAGGGCCAGAGACCTTGGCAGGTAAGACAGCAAGTACATGAGAGGCTGCACAGGGGGGAGTACAGCACAGCAGACCAACAGGGCCAGAGTCCATGGCAGGTGAGACAGCAAGTACATGAGAGGCTGCACAGGGTTGAGTACAGCACAGCAGACCAACAGGGCCAGAGTCCATGGCAGGGGAGAGTACCTCACAGCAGACCAACAGGGCCAGAGTTCATGGCAGGTGAGACAGCAAGTACATGAGAGGCTGCACAGGGGAGAGTACAGCACAGCAGACCAACAGGGCCAGAGTCCATGGCAGGGGAAAGTACAGCACAGCAGACCAACAGGGCCAGAGACCTTGGCAGGTAAGACAGCAAGTACATGAGAGGCTGCACAGGGGGGAGTACAGCACAGCAGACCAACAGGGCCAGAGTCCATGGCAGGTGAGACAGCAAGTACATGAGAGGCTGCACAGGGGGGGAGTACAGCACAGCAGACCAACAGGGCCAGCAACACACCCAGGTCGCAAACAATGGTCTTGACTAGCACACCTGTGTGGGCACAGGCGTATGAGGGTGTTGACAACTTACTCCTGGCTGTCATGCGGACTTGGACCTGGCTGTGTTTTGTGGACAGCAGGCCCACTTGACTGGGGTGACAGAGGCCCATGTGATGTGGTAATAACAGAGGGCCTGCAAGGTGGAGGGCTGTGTGGACCAGGTGGCACAGTGGCACATGGAGGTGGAGTCATGCACACCCCTGACACAGTGTGGGTGGGAGAGGTTGGAGGGGTGCCCTTCCACTTTTTTGGAACATGCAATGGCTTTCCTGTCTTGGGGTTGAATGGAAGTGGTGTTGACACAACAGGCACACACACCAACTGTCCTACATCAGGGCCAGACACTGGCCCTCCCTCTGGTGATGTGCTTGATCCTGCAGAACGCTTGGGCTGGCTACGCCTCCGGACCACCTTACCCTCTCTGAAAGGTGTACCCCCTACAGTGCCCACCTTCCCACTTCCCCCAGGGGTGGTGTCTACAGTGCCCTCCTGTCCCTTCTTGCCAGGGCTGGCAACAACACTGCCCTCCTTGTCCTGAATCACTGGCCTGGTCACAACACTGCCCTCCTTGTCCTGAATCACTGGGCTGGTCACAACACTGACCTCATTTGCCTTAATCACTGGGCTGGTCACAACAGAGCTTTCCTCTGCCTCAATGACTGGGCTGGTCACAACAGGGCTCTTCTCTGCCTCAATGACTGGGCTGGTCACAACAGGGCTCTCCTCTGCCTCAATGACTGGGCTGGTCACAACAGGGCTCTCCTCCACCTGCATCGATGTACTTTGTTTTGGGGTTGATGTGGTGGGTGGTTGTGTCCCTGTGCTCTCCCAAGGTGTACCCATGACATGCCACACATCCTCTGTGGGCATAGGAGAGTCAATTTCTGGTGATGCCTCTGCAGCATGTGAGCCTGATGTCTGCCACAATGATCTTTTGGCCTTGCTCTTCTGTGACTTTACCTTGTCTGTGCATATTGGGGGGGCCCTGCTCTTCTTTGGGGATGGAGTCTGTGGACGGGATTGTTTGGTTTGGGTCTGACGTGTGCTCCTAGTGTTGTATCGTTTAGGTGACGTAGGTGCCAAGTGATCACTGTCATCTGATGTGGCCACTAAATGGGTGGTCGTCACAGGCACCTGAGCTGCAATGGGAGCATGTGCCTGTTGGAGGGCTGACGTGACTGTGGCTGACAATGCCTGGACTGTACGGTGTAGCCCACCCACATCAGAGTGTAGGCCGTCCATGAATGCTATCACATGGCCTAATTTGTTCTCGTGGGCACTGAAGGCATTGAGCAGGGTGGTCTGGCCCACGCAAAGTTGGCGCAGGAGCTCTACGCACTCTGCACTGAGGGCAGCAGGGGGGACAGGTACAGGGGCAGCGGTGTCATGTGTGAATGTCACACGTCCCCTCTTAGTAACACGGATACGGCCAGCACCAGAGGAAGTGGATGGGAGGCTGGGCAGTGGCCGCTGGGTGTCAGATGTTGCAGCAGACTCCTCATCCCCTGTGCCTGCTAACAGGGATGCATCCCCGCTGGCATCAGATGAAGTGGTACTCTGTGTCTCAGCCACGGATTCCTCCTGCATACTCCTGTCACCCTCAGAAACGCTGGTGTGCTCAGTGTCACTTGGCTCCGCTGCCGCTGTCGTGCTGGTCTCGCCACCACTTGTTTCTGGATCATGTTCCGCCGTGGTGTCTTGCCATTCTGCATTAGTGAGAGAAACAGGGTTGTGTAAGTGTCATCATCTGGTCACACGATTTCAGATCAATGCAGCACAGTGGAGGCCTAGTGCTACATGGTAACCACAACACCCTGCAATCACTGTGCAGATACACACTATATAGACCGCAACAGTGCCTGTCATGCAGACAAACTGCTAGGAGTGAGGCATGTCGATGCCACACAGCACTACACCCTGCCCGTGGATGGAGTGCCCCCAGCCCACATTGACCTGCCCCATGGACATGATGTGGCCACAACACACATCACCACTGACAGCCCTACAGGGAACCAGAGGGGACCACACACACCTGTTTTGACTACACATGCCACAATGCCAACTAGGCCATAGCAATCACCATGTGCCAATCAGGGTTCACATTGTCGTCGGATGTGTGGGCCTCAACCATCATGGTGCATGCAAAGTGGACAGACATGGTGTCACACTCATTAAGTGGACACTGCAGTTCGCCACATTATGGACCCCCCACACCATCCCAATGAAGAGTGACTATGTGGACACAATACATCTGTCAAGGATTGAGAACTGCAGGTAGGAGCAGCACAGTAAGGCCATGGTGGCCCAATGCCTCATACAGGCACACATCACAGTCGCCACTCACATCACATATCACAGCATGACAACACACGCACATCACATGTGTCACCGCTGCCACAGGCCCTGTACACATGCATCCACTCCCAGACAAACTCCTTCTCCCCAGATACTCACCATCTCTGTCTTGCTGCTGATGCCCCTTCAGACGTGCATCCAGGTCTGGATTGGTCACTGCCAGTATGCGTCCCATCAGCGGAGTCATGGTGCGCCGTGCCAAACGCCCTGTGCGTGGTAGCATCCCCAACGTCATCTCTGCCACTTGCTCAGCCAGCCGGCTGATGTCGTCCCACCTCTTGTGACAGTGTGTGTGTCGTCTGTTTGATACCCCCAGGGCTCGCACCTTTGCTGCTATGGCCCTCCACACGGCCTACTTTTGGTGTACCTTCAGCTGCAGGTATGAGAGTAAAGAAGGGCAAATGAACAATTACACAATGTCAGATGTCAGCATCTATCAGTACAGCAGCCAGACACTGACTCAGGACTCACAGTAACCTCCCTCCCTCACAAGGGCACTCTGCATGGCATAAACATTAGTGAATGCATGCACACATTGTGGTTCCTAGTCTCCATGATATTCACACACATACATGTTGCCTCAACACAAATGCATCGACAGCAGCGTGTAAGTCAGAGATTGTACAGGGCACTGATGGGGCATATCTACTATTCAGTGTGAAGCAACTGTAGCAGGTACGTCGGATGAGTTTTAACGTCTGGCTGTGCAGCCACTGAACCTACTCTGTGGGTCACACTGACTCTGACTACAGGGGCACCCTGAAATGTCCTCACAAACAGTCACTGTCCTGGCATCTAAATGGCTAACAACCGTTGGGTCTGTATGCCCGACAATGTAACACACCCCACTCACACATACGAGTACAGGCCTAGGAAAGAGTCACATTGCAACACACACACTCCCTCGACCTGGAGACAGCTTATCTGTCAGTGTTTGTCATCACCCCACATCCCCAAGCATATACTGCAGCATCACGACTACACGTCTGACACCACCCTGCCCTACAGATCCCTTCATGGTGACTTACCACAACATTGGGACCACCAAACAGCCGTGGGTACTGTGCCAGCACCTCGTCCACAAGGACATCCAGCTCCTCACTCGTGAAAGGACTGGCACGGATCTTATCTGTTCTTGACAACCCTGTGGATATGGCAGACCTGTGGCGGAAGTGAGTTGTGAGGGGTCCCAGGCAGCAGGCTCTTGAGGCAGCAGCAGGAGTTGGTCCCAGGCAGCAGGCTCTTGAGGCAGCAGCAGGAGATGGTCCCAGGCAGCAGGCTCTTGAGGCAGCAGCAGGAGAGGGTCCCAGGCAGCAGGCTCTTGAGGCAGCAGCACGAGATGATCCCAGGCAGCAGGCTCTTGAGGCAGCAGCAGGAGATGGTCCCAGGCAGCAGGCTCTTGAGGCAGCAGCAGGAGAGGGTCCCAGGCAGCAGGCTCTTGAGGCAGCAGCAGGAGATGGTCCCAGGCAGCAGGCTCTTGAGGCAGCAGCAGGAGATGGTCACAGGCAGCAGGCTCTTGAGGCAGCAGCAGGAGAGGGTCCAAGGCAGCAGGCTCTTGAGGCAGCAGCAGGAGATGGTCCCAGGCAGCAGGCTATTGAGGCAGCAGCAGGAGAGGGTCCCAGGCAGCAGGCTCTTGAGGCAGCAGCAGGAGATGGTCCCAGGCAGAAGGCTCTTGAGGCAGCAGCAGGAGAGGGTCCCAGGCAGCAGGCTCTTGAGGCAGCAGCAGGAGAGGGTCCCAGGCAGCAGGCTCTGTGAGCAGTGGCAATGTGAGGCTCACTCCCACAGATTTATAGCCCCCTGGGGTCGTTTGGAAGCTTAAAAGCTGCTACAATTGGTTGTCCGGGTCTGCCTTATTCAAAAGCATCCAATGACCTACTCCGCGGTGGCGGAGCACACCTTCCGCGATTTTCAAATCTGCATCATGCCACCGCGATCATCGCTGCCATTGGCTGTGTGCAATGCTCCACGGTGGTGACGCACCGCGGGTGCCCGGGGTGCGCTACCGCGATGGTGCATAATTCAAAAGCATCCAATGACCGCCTCCGCGGTAGCGGAGCACACCTACCGCGCTTTACAAATCTGCTTCATGCCACCGCGATTATCGCTGCCATTGGCTGTGTGCATTGCTCCACGGCGGTGACGCACCGCGGGTGCCTGGGGTGCACTACCGCGATGGTGCATCATTCAAAAGCATCCAATGACCGATTCCGCGGTAGCGGAGCACACCTACTGCGCTTTTCAAATCTGCATCATGCCACCGCGATCATCGCTGCCATTGGCTGAATGCTATGCCCCATGGCGGTGATGCACCGCCGGGGCCAGGCAGTAGGTACCGCGACTCATGCGGCGGAACATACCCACCGCCATATACACATGTCCACATGGCAATGGCTGGCTTGGCTGGGTAGATGGTGTTGCTGGGGTCACACTGCAGGGGCCTGGCGATAGGTACTGTGACTCATGCGGCAGGGCATACCCACCAGCATATACACATGTCCACATGGCAATGGCTGGCTTGGCTGGGTAGATGGCGGTGTTGGGGTCAAACCGCCGGGACCAGGCGGTAGGTACCGCGACTCATGCGGCGGAGCATACCCACCGCCATATACACATGTCTACATGGCAATGGCTGGCTTGGCTGGGTAGATGGTGGTGCTGGGGTCACACCGCCGGGGCCAGGCGGTAGGTACCGGGACTCATGCGGCGGAGCATACCCACCACCATATACACAAGTCCACATGGCAATTGCTGGCTTGGCTGGGTAGATGGTGGTGCTGGGGTCACACCGCCGGGGCCAGGCGGTAGGTACAGCGATTTCCGTTACTTAAAATTTCTCTGTCCGTCGTGGACACTGTATCAGTACCCAGCAGCAACATGGTGCAGGGCACAGCCTTGACACACAATGCCCTTCTTCCATGTAAATCTTTGGTATGTGGTCCCTGCCATGTTATTTGTGCATTTGTTGATTGATGATGCTTGACACTCTCGAGATGGTAACAATGATGTACATGTGGTCAATGTGATGTGTGTCATTGCTGACTTTGACAAGGCTTGTGTCACTGTATGGTATAGTCTCAGACTGGTGCCTTCACATCAGCTCGTGCACACAACAGACATTTTTCATGCTGCTGTGATGTATGTGTGGACTGATGTATGCAGGCTTCACATTATGCACAGAGCTGTGACAGGCACAGCAGATGGTCATGGAAAAGTCATGTTTCTGCAAACACATTTGCGTATGTACCAGCAACTGGCGGGCACATTTGACATGTGTTGTTCTGCTTGTGTGCATTCACATTGACCAATGTGTCGGTGGCTCTTGGGTATGGTTAGTGGAGATGTGTGCCCACTGTGTGTATCATGAGGACACGCATGTAAGCTGATGTGCAATACAGCTCTCAGGCAGTGTTTGTTTTTACATTACATAGTTGTTGGCATGTGCTGTGGACATCTCATGATGGTTGACCCTGACGATTTCTATGTCATCTTGCAACTAGGAGAAGGCCAAATCTCCTACGTCACCTGACAGTGCTAGAGGACATGGAGAATGTTGCGATCATTCGCAAATTCCGCCTGGACAGACCAACACTGAAAGTCCTGTGTGATCTTCTGGAGCCCCACCTGCAGCCTCGACGTCACTATCCAACTGCTTTCACACCCACATACAAGGTGATGGCAGCCCTTCACTTTTCGCAACTGGTTCCTTCCAGGAGACCGTGGCTAGTGCTGGAGGGATGTCGCAGCCCATGTTCAGCCAGGTGCTGAGGGATGTTCTTGCAGCGATGATGATATATAGGAATCGCTACATCCATTTTCCGAGGGGAGCAGAATTGGCCGGTGTGAAGGGTGACTTCTATCCCCTTGGGCGCATCCCACATGTTGTAGGTGCCATTGATTGCACGCATGTATGTCTGGTGGCTCCACAGGCAACAGAGCACATATATAGGAACCAAAAACATTTCCATTCAATCAATGTTCAGGTGGTGTGCCTTGCGGACATGACCATTTCCCATGTGTGTGCAAAATTTCTTGGCTCAGCACATGACTCATACGTCATGAGGAACAGCAGTGTGCCCCGACTGATGGAAAATCTGCATCCCGAGCGTGCTTGGATTGTGGGTGAGTATGCCTACAGATTTGCGTGCTGTGTGTTACCTGATGCACTCTGGCCGTGCAACATTGCAATGTGTGTTTGTCATTCACAGGTGACTCTGCATATCCCAGTAGGCCATGGCTGTTGAGCCCGCTGAGGAACCGACAGAGCCCAGCTGACCACCGCTACAATGAGGCCCATGGCAGGACCTGACGGGTAATCGAACGCACTTTTGGCCTGCTGAAGTCAAGATTCCGCTGCCTTGACAGGACAGGAGGTGCACTGTCATACTCGCCTGGGAAGGTGTGCAAGATCGTTGTGGCATGCTGTATGCTGCACAACCTGGCCATCCACAAGGGGATCCCCCTGCTCCTGGATGATGATGAGGAACCAAGACCTGCACCTGCTGTAGGTCCTGCGTCCAGTGATGAGGACAGTGGAGAGGATAAAGGAGTAGACCTGCGGCAGCAGCTCATTGAACTCTACTTCACTTGAAGGTGGGTGACAAGGGACAACGTGTAAATTGTCTGGTGTGGTTGCTGTTGTTGTGAAGGGCTATGCGCGGATGTAACAGACAGGCACACGTTCAGTCACCTGTGTGTGGTTAAAGTGACATTGACATTCCATATGTGAACGTATGCAGGACCCTATTTGTTCACACCTGCAGCCCATTGTCTAGTATGCCTGTAGTGTGATGTGTATGTTTTGTGTAGTGTTCTGCCTGTGATGCCACAATGTGACCAGTGACTTTTGTTCTGTTGTGTCTCCCTAGGTGCTACAAACGATTCCTGCACTACATACTGTACATCATTTGGACACATCATGGACATTGTCAATATTGTAAATATTGCACTAAAAACGATACAGCATGGTATTTTATTTTGACAGTGTACATGTGATTTGTGCGGGAATATTTACATGACAGTGGGGAATGAGCAGTGAGTTGACAGTCCGGTTCAATGAGATGCAAGAGTAGAGTCCACATGGATGTGGTGACCCAGTCCAACAGAGAGGTGCCATTGCCAATGAAATGTGGGTACAGACAGTCCAAACAGTCAATGCAGTAGGGAAGAGGGTTGTCATCACTGCTGGCTCCGTGACTGGCGTGTGGCAGGTGCTTTGCCTCCGCAGACTCCCAGGCTCTTCTTTGGACGCCCCCTAGATCTTTTTGGCGGTGGGGGTCCTGCTGAATGGCCAGCGGTGTAAGGGGACTCGTCCCTCTCTGTTGGCGCAGGGGAGGATGGTGCACTGTCATCCTGCGGCACAACAGGAGGGGACGGAGGTGTTGGTTGGGACACAGGCCTGTCCCTCTGCAACGCCACTTGCTGGCCCATGAGGTCCACCATCTGTCCAAGGCGGTTGTCGATGGACCTCATCAGCAGGATGAGCTCCCCTAAAAGTTCATCCGACCGGCCACTTTGTCCCTGGACCTCTTGGTATGCCTCCACTACTCTGGTGAAGTAGTCCAGGGATGGTGTCCACTCCTCCCAAGGTCTGGTGGTGACCCTGGCCCTCCCACCTGCTCTGCTGCCACGGACCTCGTGCCTCACCAATGTGGGTCCACGCACTCTCTCCCTGCCCTCCACAGTTGTTGGTGTGGGCTGGTCATCCACTGCGATAGGGAGGGTGCTGCAGGTGATACTGGTGGTACTGGTGGTACTGGTGGTACTAGTGGTACTGGTGGTGGCGGTGGTGACGGTGGTGGCTGCGGTGGAGGCAGAGGTCGTGACAGCAGGGGTCTGCTGCACTGTTGTTGCAGCAGACGTGGTGGTGATGAGGTTGGGGGCCTGGGACCTCTGGGTCTGTGGCACACCAGATGGGCCGGGCTGGAGCTCATCGTCCAAACTGTCCTGGGTCTCCGCATCTGAGAGTCCATGTGCCGGAGGTGGAGACAGGCTCTGCTGTTCGTTGGCATGGTCCTCAGCAGTGAGTTCTTCATCACCTGTGGAGTAGATTGGGAATGGTCAGTCTTGGGCACTGTGCAAGTATTGTCTCAGCTGCGTGTAACCGACTGTCTGTAGACTACACAAATATGGAGTCAGCAGTAGTACAATTCATGGCAACACTGTGTGGAATTTCATAGTGCATAGGAACATCATTTACTCATACATGTTGGATGTCAATGCATTGCATGCAATTGTTGCTGCGTTTCGGGATGCAGGTCTCCCACACACACACTCCAGGAAGAGTTAAGATAGCTACCTACCTGTTAAGTGAGGGGGAACAGTGCAATGGCTGCCACATGCTCCTGGGTGGGGGAGGCCTCCATGCTGCTGGGCTGTGGGGCAGGGGGCATGCTGGGAGTAGTGATACAGGCCTCCCTCCCCCAAAAACCCTCCAAGTGAAGATGGCTACCTACCTGTAAGTTTGTTTGTTGAACAGTGCAATGGCTGCCACTTGCTCCTGGGTGGAGGAGGCCTCCATGCTGCTGGGCTGTGGGGCAGGGGGCATTCTGGGAGTAGTGGTACAGGCCTCCCTCCCCCAAACACCCTCCAAGTGAAGATGGCTACCTACCTGAAAGTTTGTTTGTTGAACAGTGCAAGGGCTGACACTTGCTCCTGGGTGGGGGAGGCCTCCATGCTGCTGGGCTGTGGGGCAGGGGTCATGCTGGGAGTAGTGGTACAGGCCTCCCTCCCCCAAACACCCTCCAAGTGAAGATGGCTACCTACCTGTAAGTTTGTTTGTTGAACAGTGCAATGGCTGACATTTGCTCCTGGGTGGGGGAGGCCTCCATGCTTCTGGGCTCTGGGGCAGGGGGCATGCTGGGAGTAGTGGTACAGGCCTCCCTCCCCAAACACCCTCCAAGTGAAGATGGCTACCTACCTGTAAGTCTGTTTGTTGAACAGTGCAATGGCTGCCACTTGCTCCTGGGTGGGGGAGGCCTCCATGCTGCTGGGCTGTGGGGCAGGGGGCATGCTTGGAGTAGTGATACAGGCATCCCACCCACAAACAGGACTCCATTCCAAGATGCCTCCCTTCCTGTTAGGTGAGGGGGAACAGTGATATGGCTGCCACATGCTCCTGGGTGGGGGAGGCCTCCATGCTGCTGGGCTGTGGGACAGGGGGCATGCTGGGAGTAGTGAAACAGGCCTCCCACCCCCATACAAGTATCCATTGCAAGATGGCTGGCTTCCTGTTGGGTGAGGGTGGACAGTGTGATGGGGTTTGGGTTGTGCAAGGGAGTGATCCTCAGTGTGTTGTTTGGCATTTGTTTGTACGTACCAGCCTCCGCTCCCCCGGCTACTCCTGTGAGACTCTCAGGAAGCATTATGGCAAGCACCTTCTCCTCCCATGGTGTGAATGTTTTCTGTGGGACGGGAGGGCCACTGCCAGTCACGTTCACCAGGGTCCAGTTCTTACTCCTCCTCTCCTTGACAACCCTCTTGAGATCATGCCACCGCTTCATGATCTCCTTCCTGGATCTTGGGGTGGTCCCTACTGCATTCACCCTTTGGACTATCCTTTCCCACATTTGGTTCCTTCTGGCTAATGGTATCTGTTGTACCAGGCTACCAAACAGTTGTGGCTCTACTCTCACTATCTCGTTGACCATGACTGTCAACTCACTCTCAGTGAATTTGGGCATTTTAGGTGTGGTCATATTGTGTTGTGTTTGGATTGTTTGTGGGTGCTGGTGGGTGGGTGGTGGGTGTGATGTTGGTGTGTGAGGTCTGAGGTGTGCTGGGGGATTGTTGGTGCTGGTGTGATGGTGGTGGTGATGGTGGTGGTGTTTGTGTGTGTGTGCTGTACTCTTTTGCCTCTCCTGTGAGATGTGGTGTATGGCCTTCTCTTCTGGAGTATTGCAAAGGATTGTGGTCAGTGAAGCTGGTGGTTTTATTCTCAGCTGTGTGGGTGTGGCCAAGTAGTATTTGGATGTAAGGTGTGTTGTGGGAGTTGCCCTGTCCTTGTATATTGTTTTTAGCAATGTTTATTGCTATTTGTATTTCTTTCATGGGGAGGGGGGCATAGCTACATTGATTTGTTCAATGTTTGACATCACTGCGGTGTTTTGGATTAGTCCGTCATTTTTTTCATGTTCATTCCGCTGCGGTGGCTATGCTGCAGCTGTTCCGCTATCTCTCCCATTCACTCCTGTGTGCGACCGCGACGGTCGGAAACAGCGGATGCGACCGCGGGACACTCGGGGATATCCTAATTTCACGTGCGGTGTCTCTGCTGTACCTGTGGACGTTTTTGTCTTTTCTGCTGCTTTTCCGCCCGCCGCGGTTGGTGTCTTGGCTTCACCGCACGCGTCGGGCGGTTTTATTTCCACCGCTACCGCTGCGGTCGGTCTTTGGTGGCGGTTGATCCTATTTTGAACGCCGGTTTATCCGCGGTCCTGGCGGGCGGTTGTTTTCCGCCTCCATGGCGGTCGGGGTGATTTTCCGCCCGACATCCTAATGGGCCCCTGAGTGTGGTATCCTCCCAGCAAGAAGAGAGGCTACCCAGGAAAATATGAGTGAAATAAAGCGGAATGTGAGTGTGAAAAATTACATTAATTTGGGACCAGACCTGTGTCCAGAAGTCATGAACAGCATTACATGAAAATAGCATATGAAATAAAGTGGCATTCGGGGAGGAGCAAGTCCAACAAAGGCCCGGGTTTGTGGAAAATTTCTTGCTTAGGTCAGACGGTGTATAGAAAAGTCTATTGTAAATGAAAAAGAAGGATTGTGTCAAGGCCGCTGCTCTGGATGATTTGCGAAGTTTAGACCATATCTTATTCCATAAAGATATTGGCCAGGATGTGGCAAAATCACATTCCCATTGTTCTTCCACCTTAGTTTTAGGCCTAGTAGACGTTGTGATGTGGAGGTACTTGTAAATAGCAGAAGCTGTAGGTGAAGTGCTTAGAAATGAATGAAGCTCTGAAGTGGATGAATGTGGAATGGGAGGGGTATGGGATTGTGAGAGTCGAGTATAAGTGGACAATACTGCCTCTTTAAGTGTAAGGTACTTGCGGGCAAAGGAGGCAGGTAAGTCAAAAGATTGGCGAAGTGTGGAGAAAGGTATAAACGTAGAATGTGAGAATAGTTGAGATATCCAGAGCAATCCTTTTTGCCTCCAAGACTTTCAATAAAAGGGCTTATTGTTGATTACTAGATTCCGATTGTGCCAAATGGTGGAGTTAAGGAGGTCAGCAACTGTGGTGAGGAGAGAGGGAGTGGAGGAGAGCAATAATTTGGCCGTGAATTTGTGTAAGGGAGTGGATAATGAGAAAGGTTTACGGGAAAAAGAAAGATATTCAGCAAAAGAGAAGGGTGAGAGTGAAAAACGTTCAGCCGTGACCCATAGACGACAGGGAGTATCAGGATCTTGTAACCAGAAAGAGGCTTTTCGTAAAAGAAAAGCTTTTTGGTATGCCGCGAAATCTGGAAAATTTACTCCACCCTCCGATTTGGGACGAATTAATCTGGTGAGAGACATCCGAGCCTTCTTGCCATTCCAAATAAAGGAAGATAAAATTGAATTGATTTTTTTAATTTTTTTTTCAGGGGATTGGCACAGGGATGTTGGAAATCGTGTAAAGAACAATAGGGGACAACATCATCTTAATGGTGTCAAGGCGGCCCCACCATGACAGATAAAGGGATGCCATCTGGTCGTTAAATCTGATAATTTCTGAATGCATTTGTTCATGCAGAGAGAGATAGTGTCTGGAATGGAGGGAGTGATATGTAAGCCTAAGTACTTCATGTGAGAAGAACTCCAAGCGAAATTAGAGGTACTGAAGTCAGGTTTAAAAGTGAACTTTGTTAGGGGCAGTATCTCACACTTGTCATTATTAAGTTTATATCCAGAAATTAGGGAGTACTCACGCACTTCATCTAAAAAGGCGGGTATGGAGTCAGTGGGATTGGAGATGAAAAGCAAGATATCATCCGCGTATGCGGCAAGTTTGGTGTGAGAGTGAGGGCTGTGAAAACCATAAATGTTAGGGTTCTGACGAAGCCTAGAAAGGAAGGGCTCCAAGGCTAAGTTGAAAAGAAACGGGGATAAGGGACAACCCTGACGGACACCTCTTCCCAAGTTAAAGAAGGAGGAGACTAAGCCATTGGCGCAAACTGCTGCACGCGGGTTGGAGTAAAGAAGAGTTACCAAAGAAATAAATTTAGGTCCAAAACCAAACCATTCGAGGGCAGAGAAAAGATAAGTCCATTCCACCTTATCAAATGCTTTCTCAGCATCTAATGCAATCGCTGCAAGAGGATGTTGTAAACGAGAGGATTTCGACAGGATATTAAATAAGAGTCTGGTGTTGTCAGTAATAAAGCGCCCTTTGACGAATCCAGACTGTTCCGCACCTAAGAGCTCAGGCAACAGGAGGTGTAATCTTGCTGCAATTGATTTGGCAAATATTTTATAATCTCTATTAACTAGAGAAATGGGTCTGTAATTCTTACAATATTTGGTATCCTTCCCTTCCTTGGGTTTGAGGCAGATGTGAGCATCAGAGAAGGAGCCTGAGGAATTTCCCAGGGCAACAAATGAGCCAATTAAAGAGTGCAATTTTGGTAATAATAGTTTCGAAAAGTGAAGGTAAAATTCAACTGTGAAACCATCCGGTCCGGGAGCCTTGTCCTTTTTAAGATGTTGAAGTGCGGTGAAAAGTTTGTGTTGGGTTATATCAGATTCTAAAGAAGTAAGGTCAAGGGGAAAGTGTTGGGGTTTATGTATGCTGGAAAAGAAGTGTGATAGGGATTGGGGAGAAGATTGAGTTTCAGAAGAATAGAGGGTATTGTAAAAGAGAGAAAATTCAGTTAAAATATCAGCGTCCTTGTGTTTAAGATCAGAATTGTTATCATAAATAGACTCAATATTCAACTTATTGGGTTTAACTTTCAAATAATTAGCTAGAATTTTCCCGGCTTTGTTCTTACCCCCATAAAATTTCGCACCTGATTTTAGCAAATACAAGGAAGCATCTTCCGTAGACTTTTTGTTAAATTGCATTTTAGCAGCAACAAGAGCTGTCAAACTATTTTGGGAATGTGAAGTAAAATAGGCGTGCTCCAATCTCTTAATATTCTGGAGAAGATCATTGGTAAAGGCACAAGCAATTTTCCTTTTTTTGGCAACATAACCAATTATGAAATCCCTCGCTGCCACTTTAAAAGCATCCCAAATAGTATGCTTAGGCATGGAATGAGTATCATTAATCTCAAAAAACTCCTCAGAAAAGGCAGTAAACGAGGCAGTGAACTTAGGGTCTAAGAGAAGAGTGTTATTAAAACGCCATCTCCTAGGTCCAGTAGTTTTAGGTAAGATGTCGATATTGATCAAGACAGGGGCTTGGTCTGAGAGTAAGATGGGACCAATTTCAGCATTAGTATGAGTTTGGGCAATGCGATGGGACACAAAAATATAATCAATCCTTGACTGGGAATAATGGGATGGTGAATAGAAAGTAAACTCTTTCGTTGTGGGATTACAAAGGCGCCAAGCATCAATAAGCTTGTGTTGCGAGATTGCCTGAACAAAACGTTTGTGGGGTTTGTTAGGAATAAAAGAAGTTTTGGAGTGCCTGTCAAGAAAGGGGTCAAGAGGTTGATTACAGTCTCCCGCTAGAATAAAATTGTCGTCCACAAATTTGGTAATGTGTGTAGATAACACGTGCCAGAAAGTGGGGTCACCACCAGTAGGGGCATAAACATTAGGGAGAGGGATTGGAACACCCTTCAATGACAATTTAACATATATCCATCTACCTTCGGTATCAGAGTCCTGAGTTATTAGAGAATAAGAGAGGGATTTACGGCATAGAATTACCACCCCATTACGCTTACCATCGCCAGGAGAAGAATAAACATCACCCACCCAGCCCCTTTTAAGTTTTGCGGACTCTACATCTGAGAGATGAGTTTCTTGTAGAAAAGCAAAATCAACATTTAATTTAGCTAGGTGAGATCAAATTCTTTGCCTTTTGATGGGGGAATTAATACCCTTAATATTCCACGAAACAATTCTTAATGACATTTAATATAATACATGAAATGATAGACAAATCGGATAAATTCACACAAAAAAAACCATTAGAAGCATAGCATTTAAAATCAATGGAGTTTCGTATGAAAAGAGGAAGAGGAAAAAAAAGAGCAAATCAATAGAGCATAGTGTTGTGAAAAGAAGAGTAAGAAAGTGAGAAGGAGAGAAGGAAGAAGAATCATGAACAAGTGAGAAAAAGAGAGCAACACCTAACAAGTTATTGGAGCAAGAAGAGAAGAGGAGAGATAGGAAAACATTGAGAAGTAAAAATGAGATATGCAGGTAAGGAAAAAACATACCTACAAAAAGGAGAAAATTAGGGAAGTGCAGACGGGGGAACAGGAGGGGGGGAACCACTTGGAACAGGCGGGACAACAGGGGTCAGCCAGACGTGTGACCGGGAAAACACCACGGACAAGGGTACATACCCTTTGGAGACAAGAAAAAAGAGAACAATAAAGTTAAACTAAAGCAGCTAAAAAGGTATTAATACAGTTGAAAACCAATATCAATAAATATCAATAAACATGGGCACCATCAGGAAATATAAACGAGTAACCTGACAGAAACAGTAATACAAGAAAGCGAAGCCCTTCGCGATCTGCATTGGCTGAGAATAACGAATAGAATTAAATTCAAGGCCTTATGTTATATCTTTAAGATAAAACAGGGCTCTGCCCCGAGGTACCTACAGAACCTCATTCATGCTTATAAGCCCAGTCGCAGTTTGAGATCCTCAGGAAAAGGAGATTTTATTGTCCCTAGATTTAGGTTGGGGAAGATGGGCGGCCGCTCCTTTTCTCATCTAGGCACTAAATCCTGGAATGCCCTGCCTGTGACCCTGAAGTTGGAGACAGATCTTCTTCGCTTCCGTAGGGGTTTAAAAACTTGGCTTTTTCAGCAGTAATTGGAGCAGGCTTCTTTAGTAGCTTCATTGACATAGGCTTGGTAGTTCATTCTTCTTCAGTCTATCCCTTGGCGCCGGGAAACCCACTGTGGGTAGCTGTGCGCCTTATAAGTTTAAATAAATAAATAAATGAAGTAACAACCACAGGAGAAAAATCCAAAATTGAAGAGGACTATAGATGTAAAAAATAAATAAATAAATAATGAACTCAGGTGTGGAAGAAAGACGAAGAGCCTGAGGAATCCATGCTGGTTGGTGAACATGAGTTGATGAAACTTCTTAGACGAACAGGTTCTTCAAACGTCGTCGTTTTGTTGTTATATGTAACTTTGAAGAGGCATGGGTGGAAGAGGCCATAACGAGCACCCATCGACCTCAGTTCAGCTCTCATATCCAGAAAAGCTTTGCGCCTATTCGCGGTAACTTTGGCATAGTCCTGTGCAAAAAACAGAGACGAGCCTGACCATGTGATTTTTGGTGAAGCTTTAACAGCCGACAGTACCTTCAAGAGATCAGTGTATTCTAAGAAATACAAAATGACACCTCTAGGTCTTGACGAAGTTGAAGAAGAGGAAGGAGGTCGACCTAATCTGTGAGCACGCTGGATGTTGAGCAACGTGCCCTCCGGCAGATGGAGCAACTTAGGCAAGAAAGATTTGAAAAAGGTGAGGAGGTCATTCCCCTCAATGCCCTCCCCCAGGCCGTAGATGCGCAAATTATTGCGTCTGCTGCGGTTCTCAAGATCCTCCACCTGCTTCTGAAGGGAAGAGATCTGAGAGTGCAGATGGGGGATTGTAGCACATGTTTCTTTAAAGGAAGAGACATTTTGTTCCACTGAGGAGACCCTCGTCTCCAGTTGAGACCAGTTATCAGACATCAGTTGTAACTTAGTGTTGGTTTCCTCCATGAAGGGACGCAAAGCTCTGATCTCCTCCAACAAGAGTTCTAAGGAAACTGGTGACACAGACTTGGGCGGAGAAGGAGGGTCTTTCTTTAACCTTTTAGAGTTCATTTTCCCAGAGGTCACCGCAGGAGTCTCAATCTTGGTCTGCAAGTTCTGGGCGGAGGATGCCTGAGAGTCCTCAAACTTGGAGAACTGAGAGAAAATCTTTGAGTTTTTGATGAAAATGTGTCGCGGTTTAGTGGTAGACGAATGCGCTAATCTGGTAAAGCCCATAGAACACTCTCAAAGCGACGACAAAGTCACAGAGACCATAAAACTTTCAAACGTGCAGAAAATGAGGCCTGAGAGAGGTGGCAGGTGAGAGAATCAAACAAAAGGCCAAATGACGCAGTATAAATGGTGAACAGTCTGTCAGCGTGTGAAGAAATGGCCATGAAGACAGCAGCGCAAAATAACAGCCATAGAGTCTTGTTGGCAATGGGGCATGAAGAAGCTGGCCGCAGGTGAGTCAGACCAATGATGTAACAAGATACAAAAGCAACATGGTGGCAGTGGAGTGGAAAGAAAATGGTTGACTCCCAGAGGAATAGGAAAATACCTCAGTACTGAAGGAAGTAGAAATATGCATCGAAGTTAGCCTACTTTAGGCCTATGAGCAATAAAGTTTGTGGTATTAAACAATCCTGGGCGCATTGCAGGGCAGTGAGTTGAAGAAATGTCGTAGAGAAACCTTCAGGTGTTTATTAGGAGAGAATGCGCGCGTCGGGCACAAAAGAGAAAAAAAAACAAAATGGCGGTTGCGGCAAAAACGGAGCCGCGACCGAACTCACAGTGGGGCAAAAGTCAGCTCAGACTGCAGCTCTGGTGGTGTAGAGAGCATCAAAGCATGCCCGCATACTTCCGACGTCCGAATCTGTCCCCTGTTTGAAGGTGAGATAACAGGAACCACGGGATTCGCCGGCCGTCACGGAGCGCTTCACCCCATTGCCGCTATACTCCCCGGGCGCTAAGCCACGCCCCCCTGCAATATATGTTTCTGATAGGATGGAGGAGCTGGGAAAGAGTCAGTCATAGCAGGTAACTTTGACGATCCTTTACTAAACTGCTGAGCCTCTCCAAAGTCATTCTCTTGGTTCATTAGAGAAGTCAGGATATGAGTAAAATACGAGTGTCTTGCCTTCCCTTAACTTAGTATTTTACTTCCTCCTCTTGCTTGATTCAAGGTGTGACAGCTCTAACTAACATAGAATGCTGATTTTATACAAAGCCCTGTCCTGTGCTGTTAACGAGGGAGATATTTCTCAATTCACTGGAAATGCACAATATGTAATCGGCAATTATGAGATCAATCCCGGCTTCTCATCTTGTCCAAACGCTGGAATCCTAGACAAGTACTTTACTGCTATGTGGCTCTTTTTCCTTGATAATCACATTAGAAATAATACATTTCATGAATGCATTTCAGCATGTGTGCTGTTTAAAAACCTCTCTTGCTTTAATAAAGGATAGATACTGTTGGTCCGTCTTCAATAACAATATAGGCCATACATAGAGGGCATATACTTGTTTCTTGGTTAACCCATGGAATCTTCATAAGAGCGGGGGAGAGGGAGCTAACAGCCTGATTCATCATTCTCCCGTTTTGCGAGCCCCTAATAGCGATTCATAACGAATCGCTATTAAGGAATTGCAAAACGGGATTCATGTAGGAATTGCAATAAATATTGCGATTCCTACATGTTCCTTATTTGCGATTAGCTAATTGCTAATCGCAAATAAGGAATAACTCCCCATGCATTCCTATGGGCCTGTAGGCCCATAGTAATGCATGGGGAGTTATTCCTTATTTGCGATTAGCAATTAGCTAATCGCAAATAAGGATACGATTTCAAGGGTGCAGGGGTGTCCAAAGGACACCCTGTAGCACCCCTGAAATGTAATCTACATTGGTGTTGCGCACACACATGTCCAAAGGACATGTATGTGTGTAACATGCAATTTAGAAAAATGCATTTAAATGCATTTTTCTAAGTTTTTGCTATTTACCGAGAGGTCTGACCTCTCGGTAAATAGCGGCCCAAAATTGCAATTTCGCAATTTTAAAATGCTTCATGAATTGCATTTAAGGAATCTCAAATAGAGATTCCTTAAATTCAATTCTTCGCAAATGTGCGAATTCTTAAATAGCGAATTTTGCATTTGGGATGATGAATCCCAAATGCAAAAATTGCACTCGCAAAAGGCAAGATTCTGAGAATCTTGCCCTTTGCGAGTGCAATTTAGCTTGATGAATCAGGCGGTTAATGTTTCTAAATTCAGGAATGGAAACCATCAATTCTAATAAAAGACACTCAATGCAGTGATGTAATCAAAAACGAAAACAATAAAACGAAGGACTTTCACAAATAAACCTTTTAAATTATATACAATCTTTCCCATGTTATTACACGACATTTTTTGCATAATATACATGACAACTAATTTGATGACTTTGCTTGTGCTCTGTCTCTTTGAGTCAAGTCAGACCCTTGGCTTGTTCTGGCTCTACTCTTCCTAATAGTTTGCTGACTTGCCCACCCGTACGGACTACCTTACCATGCATGTCCGATGTTCACCTTCACATTCTGTCCACTCTATGCCTTCTCCTCTCCATCGTTGTCCCATCTCACTCCTCTACATCTAGCTCCACTTTTACCTCACTCTTGTTCACCCCATATATTTATTCTTGATTGGTTTACCATCCAGTGGTGTTGCAGCGTTGCATTGGGCCCTAGAGCACAGAAAGAAAAGAGGCCCATCATTTGGGTAGTAAGATAATGGCTTTAATTTGGCTGTATGAGGCCATCCAAGCCCTGGCCGCGTGCCACTGCACATGGTGCACTATTGATTGCTGTGCCTCTAATTCCCTCTCTCATCACCACCTCTCCCACCGTATCCTCTTCACCCTTTACAATTGATCAAACTGCACACTTCACTAGATGACATCCTGGAAAGCAGCCATGAGGGGGAACAGGGAGCAGCATACTAGGAGAGTACAGGAGAATAGCAAACTAAGCAAATTAAAGGGAAGATCCAGCTTACAGAGGCTCGGGAAACTGCCAGACGAGAACATCTATCTACACTATGGCACACACAAACCTCATTCTGACAGATAAACTGCACGATGGTAGTGATTAATGAAGGTGAGATGAAGTACTTCAATGTTAAAAACCATATCTGATCCACTTTAATATTCTTATCCATAAAAGTGCACAAAGGTGTCACACACATCCGAGACATTCTAATGTGGCCATGCTTAATCATGATACTTGTGACACAAATGCATCATAGCAGTTGTTAAAGAAACCATTGGAAACCAAACATTAACAGAAAGTTCTACCAAAGCGTTCAAAAACATCAAAGTGAGAAGTTGCAGCTCATCTTGCAGTTACTCAACAAGTTCAGTCCAGACTGGGGAGAGAGAGTGAGAGTAGAGAGAAGAGTAAGTAGGTTAACAAGGGACATAAAAGTAGTGACACAAAAAAGCTGACATAAGTGGATATGGCTGGAATAAGCGGCACCTGGTGCGCCAATCTTTGTTGCTGCTACCTCCATGATCTCCTTCTTCACGTATTTCCTCACTCTCACCCCCCAATGGTGCCCCTCATCTCTCCTCTCTCACATTGTTTTTAGCACTACTCATGTAAGTGTAGGGGGAGCTGTTCGCACCACAAACATATTATGCAGAGACAATATGTCTTGCAATTGTTTAACTCAATGTATAGGAAAAGTTACTTAAGACAATGAGGACTACAAGGTGTAGGAGTCACATACCATCCATCCGGGCTGATATTATAAATTAAGAGGGCCTGCTCTGGAGAAAGCAAGGGGTAGATTTACTAGGTTTTTACACAGCACAGTAACCAAATTTGCTGCGCTATTTTGTGTGAAAAGGAGAGAGCACAACAACACCGTATCCACTAGGAATGGTGCTGTTGCTCGCTCCTCTACTGCTGGTGTACCTCAGGATGCCTCGTGCCGACGCACCCACCATTGCACCATTCTGCAAGTGCATGTATTTGAGTGATGCCAAGCATATGTTCTACACTGGAAGGGTACCTTTCCAGCGCGAAATTATACACACTTTACCACTTTGTATTTGTGCCTTACAGTGTAGCAAGTTTGAAAGGTGTGGCAGAACTAAATATTTTCTCCAGCTTTATGCTTACCTCGAGGAGGTGAAACTTTCTGAGGCAAACCCATTTCTACCAAAGTTGGCATCAAAATCAATGGGTGGGTGAATGGGAACGTCCATGTTCAACCTATGGTATGCCTCCTTGATGCAAAGTAGTGCATAGTTCTCTTTTGTGTTACTTTAGGGCTACTTTCCGAAACATTTCAGGATATGCACTGAAAAGTAACCCTCAGAACAACACATAGCACTTGATTGTGTCACTTTTGTGATGCAAACCAGGTGCAAAGCGTTAGTAAATCTCCCCCATAAACTTGGGATTTGAAAAGGAACACAATGATTGGGTTGTGATACTAATACAATTGTATTACTACCCAAAAGAACCCTTTTTAGCAACCTTAGAATAGAGAAAGATTGAGGAAAAACTTTTAAGGTTCTAAACATTTGCCTTGCATTTTGCAAGCACACTTTGATGCCACTTCATAAGTCAATGTGCTATGTTAAGATTGTAACTTGTGGACTACAAATAACAAAAGAATCTCTCACAAAAGGAGTAACCTACTGTACCGTCAACATAAAATGAAAATCTGTGCTTCGAAGTGGGTACATTAACCCTATATGCTACTTTATCACGAGTCAAAACGGTGCCTAGACAAATCCCAGATCTCTCCATCAAGTGCATCAACCACTAGAGTTACGATGCTGTTATGTGGTTCGCAGCCTGTGTTTTTTGTTAACAGCTCCTTTGTCTTTGGCCAATATTTGCACAATGTACAACTGCACAAAATAAAATATTGATTCTGCCTGTCACCTACCCTCTAATATCACCCTCCAAGAATTACAGACAAAGCATAAACCTTTCACTTCAAAAAGAGATACCCATCTAGGGGTCAAATTGAACAGAGTGAAACTGGAAAATCTGGGAGCAATCCCAGGTTCCCCACTTGACCAAACTGTGTTATCCTAGACAACTACCTAATTTCACAGAGCAACCTTTTTGCTCATTATCACATCGGGGCATACCTTCAAATATGTGTGTTTACAATGTGTGCTGTAAAAAAACTTCCCCCATATTTAATAGCCTATAATGTTGCTTCAGTTCTAGCATGAATTTAGTACATATATACAAGGTGCTCATGACAAGTGATTTGCATCTTATCTCACCATTAGCAATGTAAGCAGGTCAAGGGGCAGGAATGTTTCTCAGTGCAGATTTAAAAACTCACGTTTAGCATACATTGTTCAAATAATCTGATGTACTTAGGTGAAAAGCTTTGTATTAAAGAAATACAATTTCTCACAATTTTAAGACATCATATGATATTTGTGTTTGTGTTGGTGGCATGTTTTATAATTAGGGCCTCATTACACTGAAAAAAGCCACTGGTCCAAAATATTTCAGAGAGGTCAAGAATTAGAGCTTCGTCCACTTACCCAGTATCTGAGGGAATCTCTTTTTAAGGACAGTTCCCCTCACACACAAACGGTGTCATGCTTCACCATAGGGGTACCTCCTCACGTGAGGGATCTAGTTCCTATGCTGGCTACAACCCCCTCTCTACGAGGCAGGAGCACAGTGATGTTTTATTTATGGTACAACTGGTATACTAAAACCCTATGTGAGCTTGGTGTGGTAAGATAGTGCAGTGCTGGTGTGAGTGTGTTTTAAAACTGGCTAAGGGGTTAGCCAAGTGGCAACTTTATTCCGCTACCCAGTGTCAGGATTAAAAACAAATCAAACAGCTTGTTACACAGATAATGCTATAAGGAGCGACTATGTCCATACATGACCAACATGTTTCGGCCTGGAGACCTATTGTAGTGTCCCGACCTTCTTCAGGGTTGGTTCATCAGCTACTGCGATTTAAACTGAAATGTGTGTTCGTGCTCACAAACCAAGATACCGTGCGAGAATGAAAATCAAAAAGGTTGTATACTGAACCAGTTAGGTATCTGTTCAGTATGTTCACTGCATTACCTGTAGTAAGAAACAAAATACAGCATATAGTATGTACATATATATTCAGTGTACGTCTGTATAGTGGGGTATGGCACAAATTGATCCTCTCATGCATAAAGACATTTAGAAAACATTGAAGCATAGAGTCAAAACTGGATTAGAGATGTAAGACTCACCATTCTGGATTATCGAGTTCTTTACATCAGTCCTGGCATATTAGCCATTTGGTACATTCATCGAACTTATCAAAGAAGGTTCATTGTGTATTTAAAATGGAATCGAGAATCCAGAAAGGGGAAAATTAGAGTAGATAAGGAGAACGCGTTGGCAGCACTTAAAGGTAGTGTTATGTCTGTAAGTAGCCAGGAGGATAAACCGTCTCATTCAAACAGTGTGGCTCCGGACTTCCAACCTAGTAGCTTGGGTGGACAAAAAGGGCACATACAAGTGTACAGTGGATGATAAAAGTGGGAGGGTTGGCAACTCCCAATTGTAGGTGGTAGTGTACCTAGAGCCACATAGGAAGGAAGGGCTCTGCAACGCACTATAGTCGCATGGGTGTGGACCCAATTTCTGGAGGACCAGCAGAATATGGTACCGGTGGCGCCTGTGGGTGAACGTGCAAGTGTACCAGTGCCTAGATAGGCTGATGGCCAGGCAAACCACGAGTGGAACGTGAAGAGTCTGGGAAGGGGATAGCGTGTCTCTTACGGGAGCACGCTGGTGGACTGGAAACAGAGAGATCATCAGCAATAAGACAGCCAATGAAGGGCGCTAAGAGGCGCCAGGGGCATGGCATAGGGTGCAGTTGGAGATGACCCAGAGCCTCCAAAGCGAGGCACCCAAATACGGGAGTAAGGAGCGCTGGGTGGCGCCGTGCATGTGGCGATGAACAATCGCTTTGGTCTGTGTAGACCGGTACTTACAGCGAGAGTGCGGCACCTGGGAAGGCGCACGTCATAGGACTGGGAAATATTGTGCCACTGTGCATCCGATTAAATAGTACTGATTGAATTGGAAATCCGCCGGAAGTGGAGTAATCATGGGAAACGAAGTGCACGCATTCTTAGAAGTTGAATGATTGGATCTGAGGCCCACCCAGTGAGTTACATATCGAAGTATAGTGAACACAGCTTAATAACCGGTGAGAATGGCCGGAGGCAGGCAAAAGGGTAGTATTACAACAAACCCTGAAACTGGCATGACTAGTGTGGAGCCTGGAGATGAGGGATGACCATAGTACCATAAAAACCATGCCGGGTCCCAGATAATGTTGACAGAAAACACGGAGGAACTCAGTGGGAGCTAAGTGTCTGCATGCGAAAAATATCAATGCGACTAATGAATCGGGATAGAGGCCGTGCACCCGCATGAGGCTGGTCAAGAGGGGAGGGAGTGGTGGCATGTCCTGTTAGTTCAAACTGGGTTTGAAGAAATATCAATAAAGAAGAGGTGGTGGCCCTCCAGCAGGGTGTGATGTCCTGCTACCAACGCTGTGAGGTAAAAAAAGGGGGTACCTGAATGATGGTCTCCTAAGAGGAAGGAGGTAGAGATTAGGACAGCGCTAGCCAGGGGATGTCGTTGCTGAGACCCACATTGGCAGTGCCCAATCTGTACACCCATCTTAGCTTGAGTCGAAGAAGCTTAGTCGCCAGACCATGGGTAGTTGAATTGAGGTTAGGTTTATCCAGCACTGTCCAAATGAGCGAGTCAGCTCCATTTTGCAGGTCTGGGAAGTGTTTAGTAAGTCTTGTTATTCCATTACCACACCTTATGGTACTCTTGTGCTCAAGTATGCGGGTGAGTACTTTCCCAGTAGTCATACCCAGATACCTTAAACCGCAGGGGCAGGTAATAAGGTACACCAACCGCTCACTGTTGCAGTTGGTGTAGTGTTGGAGCACCCACGGCCTTTGTGTACCTATGTCTATGCACTTGGTGACTCTCGTTTGAGCACACACTGTGCAAGAGCCACATGGGCAATGCCCTTGGACATCAGGTAGACTCCAGAGGGTTTTGGGTCTAGGGGTGGTATTGGGGGTGGTCGTGTGTTTACAAGACAGTCTCCTAGGTTGCGCCCTCCCTTGAAGGCAAAGAGTGGTTTTTGTTAAGAATGTCCCAGTTGCGTAGTATTGAATTCTTGACTGTGTGAGACATGGGACTAAAGGTGTTAACACATACCAGTTCGGAAGGTGTTTCTTTAGTACTGGAGTGGTCCAGCAGATACTCTTGGTTGGTATTGAGTGCACGTTTTGCAGCTTTTTTTACTAGGGCCGCTGGATAGTGTCTATCAAGCAGGTTGCTTTTTAGTCGTGAGGAATGTTCAGTGTATTTCTCAACGCTTGAACAATTCCGTCTTAACCTCAGGAACTGTCCAAATGGTAGATTAAATGGTAGATTATCACTCAGTGCCTTAGGATGGTAGCTGTCATATAGAAGTAAGGCATTGCGAGCCATGGGCTTCTGATACAGTTCAGTGTGTAAAGTGCCGCCTGCTGAATAGATGGAGATATCCAGGGAGGCAAGTCTCTCCTTACTAAATTCACAGGGGAATCGAAGGTGACTATTTCTGGTGGTAAGCCAATCATGGAAGCGTTTAATCGTGACATCATCCCCTTGCCAGATCACGAGAATGTCATCAATATACCACGTCCACCAGATGATGTGTGCGAGGCACCTAACTGGTTTAGTATACAACCTTTTTGATTTTCATTATTGCACGTTATCTTGGTTTGTGAGCACGAACACACATTTCAGTCTAAATCGCAGTAGCTGATCTACCGACCCTGAAGAAGGCCGCAACACTACAATAGGTCTCCAGGCCGAAACATGTAAGTCATGTATGGATACAGTTGCTCCTGATAGCGTTATCTGCGTCACAAGCTGTTTGATTTGTTTTTAATCCTGACACTTTGTAGCGGAATAAAGTTGCCCCTTAGCTAAACCCGTAGCCAGTTTTAAAACACACACACACCAGAACTGCACTATGTTACCACACCAAGGTCACATAGGGTTTTAGTATACCCGTTGTACCATAAATAAAACATCCCTGTGACCCTCCATCGTAGAGAAGGGGTTGTAGCCAGCGTAGGGACTAGGTCTCTCATGCGAGGCGGTACCCCTTGAATGAAGCATGACACCTTTGGTGCGTGAGGGGAACTGTCCTTAAAAAGGCAATCCCCCAGATACTGGGTAAGTGGACGAAGCTCTAATTCTTGACCTCTCTGAAATACTTTGGACCGGGTGCTTTTTTCAGTGTAATGATTCAAGAGTGGGCTGGTCCTTAAATCTCCTTAAGCCCCCTTGTGTGAATTCTTATAATTAGGGCTGCCTGTTTTCCGTTTTTACTGATTATTACAGAGAAATACAGACAGAAAACTATTTATTTTCCTGTCTGTATTTATTTTTAAATACAGAAAAATATGGAAAATAGGTCTTCTTTGGGTGATTTTTTGTACAGTGAATCATGAGTGATAGGTCAGCTTGAGAGGTAGGGAAGATGAAAAAAGGCAATAGATTTCCCGATTAAGTGCAGATCTACAGTTATTGATGCTATTCTACAATGCAAGATTTTCTGATAATGCTATTGCACTGTATACTGCTGAAACCTTTTGGACATTCAAATGCATGTGTACATTTATCAGTCAAATAAAAGTTCAAAAATACCCATTGCAGCTTAATTTATGTAGAAAACATGAAATAAAAATGGATAAATACAGACGGAAATGTTGAACAAATAAATACCATTAAACCGGGAGCCCTATTTATAATCCAGCTGTTTGCAGTGCTTGTTTCATGCATGGGTGCTTAGAGAAAGAGACTACCTTTGGCTTGGCTCTCCCTGTTAAGTAGTTGGCTCGCCCAACTACATCTCTCAGTCTCCCATGAATGTGGGCGCCCAGGGAGTGAAACCGTCTGCAAATTCATGCAGTTCCTCAGTCACAGCAGGTGAAGAGTCTCGCTCTGCCCGTGCAGCAGCATGGCACATTTTCCATTGGTTCAAACAGACCAGACCACTTTCAATAAAGGAAAGAAAATGTCCCTGCATGTGTAAATAAGCTGCCCAAAAACATGCCCCCGCTGCGCATAGGATGACGTATAGCAAGCACACACCGGTAACACGATATTCATCATTGCCAAGCAGTTCCAGCTCTGGGGACGCAATCTGGTGTTTAACTTAACTAGTAACTACCCAATGGTAGTGTTAGCGCCTAAAGGATTGGCCATATGCTATTTAAGACTAAACATCCAAAATTCCAGATTTCATCTTTTGGAAATCCTGATGGCGCTTGATTGGTCAACTGACCTTTGCCACCATGGTACGAATGAAGCTGGAATGAAAACACAAATTATGCATATATCAGCAACTGCTAGATCCTTAATGTTCAGTCAATGACGAAAGGTAAGATACGTTTTCAAAATCTGTAGTTTCACAATCACTGCATTGCTCTGAGAGCGTGGACGTGCAGTAGTGGTGGAGACAGTGCAAGGGAGCTCGAGACTCGCTCAGGAGCCGGTCCCGGCTTCACTGCATTACCCCATCACCAGGAGGACTTTTGTGGCTACAGCCCGCCTACCCCCACCTGCCCCGCCCGCATCCGCCTGCATCCGCATTATACCCTGAGCCTCGCAGGGTCCTGGAGTGCAAAGAATAGCGGGTCGGTGAGGCGGCGGAGGCAGAGAGGGAGGAGAAACCAGCGCGCCTGCCATTAGGGAGTCTCAGCAGTCTGCGGAGGCGGCCTGCAAGGATCAGGTGCAGGCTCACTGTTTGGTCTCCCTGCTTGTCCGCCAACATAGCATCAGGAGCTGAGGAGCAGAGAAGGGATCTAAGGACTATCAGCACAGCACAGCTGCAAGAAAAAACAGAAGAGCAGCAAGTAAGCAGGCAAGTGGCAGCAGGGTGGTGGTGCACGCGTCACACTGGGGTCTCCCAGCCTAGCTCCTCTGAAGGGAACTGCTGTGTTTGGTACTGAAGCGAGAGCCCTCTGGAGGCAGCAACAGCGCAGTAAGAAGCAGGGGGAGACAGTGGGGCTCGGCAAGCTAAAGTATCTAGACCACCGGCAGCACACCTTAAGGCAAAGGAAAAGGAAAAGAAATAAAGGAAAAGAAAGTCAAACACAGGCTCTCCTGCGCCTTGCACCTTGCACCTTGCAGCGGAAGAAGGTATATAGGTGCCAGAACAGCCAGAACGCCAGAGGCAAATCAGGCAGAGATTAACCACTGCTACTAAATATTTGGGCAATTATTCGGGTAATTACTCTGGTAACCACACAACTTCAACCCCTATAGGTGTACTATGAGGTCGGGGAAAGTAAGGAAAATAACCAGCACGGCGCCGGTTAACAGGCAAGGAAACCAGAAGAGCAACCCTCCAAGCTAAACGAATAAACCGCTTGCATGGGAGCAGACTCCATTGGAAAAGCTGGTAGAGACAGTCTCCGCCACCCCACACAGAACGGCAACCAAGGGCTTTCAGCCAAAGATTTACTCAAAATGTTCATTCTTGAAAGACACTGGTTCATTCTTAAGCTCTTATATTGGCGATCTCAAGGGACCCCCCCCTCTCCCATGGAGCCCGAGGGGGAAGTACAAAAAGAAGGGGGGGAGTTACAGGAACCGAACCACTAGCGAACAATGATGCCTCTGATGGCGAAAAAATTTAAAATGTAAAACAAGACAAGACACAAGATGAAAGATGCATTTTAAAAGGGGCTGGACAAGGACATGGTCAAGGATGTGGCGCCGAAGGCAAGGAACGGGCAGAGGGCATACCTAACACACTTATACCCACGCTTAGCCCCACTCAAGCAGGAATGGTGATCACAAATCTCCATGGGGAAAGCTATAGTATTGAAAGTGGAGCCCTTTATGATTAACAGGATCATCCGGTCGATATTTCTGTCAACTCCGTAGCCAACAACCAGAGAAATATGGGCAGCGTCTAACAGTCATGTGCTCACCAAAAATGAAACATCTGACTTACCTAGTACGCTGATCAACATTGAGCCACAAGCCCTAAGACAGCCACAATCTATGGATTTCGATGCCTCGGCTCAAACAGGAGATACCCTAGGAACCTACTGCAGTATGCTGGCGGCGAGCCCTATCACAGACCAGGCCCCAGTCCAGCTTAATCAACCTGACCATGATCCAGAGGGGTCAGAGAAAGAGCCAGCGAAAAGTGAGACAACAGAAGAGACCGAGTACGATTCAACGGAAACCTCCAAACCGGGAAACACCTCTCACCTTACAACAGAGGAGTGGGAGAGACTAGTAGCTTCATACTCCCTAGTTACCCCACAGGAAGACAGCAGTAAGCGAGAATGCAACAAAAACTCGGCCACAGATAAGTCTCCGAAGGTAGTGGAAAACTTATGGTCCTCCTTAAGAAACACTCTACAGCTATCAATAAAAGCCATGCAGTATCTCTCCGACAAAATGGATATTCAACTATCCCTCCTAAACTTCTTGGCAGTACATTTGTCTAGCATTGACAACAAGTTATCAGATATGAGTAGCATGATCAAGAGGGTCCAAGCAGAAACAAAAATAACGCAGCTGAGCTGTACTTGTCACACTATCATGGATAAACTCACAACAATTCCATCACTACTGGGGGGGACTTCTGTCTGACCAGCAACGTAAAAAGAGATTCGCACCCTGGATTCGCGGAAGAGTTGACAGACCCATACTCCAGCTATGCAGGGGGCTATTCAGGGAGCTTAAATCAGCATAGACTTGCACGAGAACCCCCAGCACTCCTTGTTGTGACAAAAGAACAACAGAACAAAGACGTAATACATCACTCCAGCAATCAGGCAGTACAGAGCCGGAAAAAAAGGAGACTCGGACCCAAGCCACTGCAACAAAGCCCTGGGACGTTAAAGGGCTAAAGGACCAAACCCTCACGGGGATAGGAATAGCACAAACCCACCGGAGAACATCAAAGAAAAAAACCTGTGCTGCAATTGCAGGAAAAGCCTCAAAGCAGTGTAGAGAAACACAGCAAGAGGAATGCCTTGAGCATTTAAACCCACAGAATTGCAACACCCAGAGGCAACAGGAGAGTGCTCCAGAAGACACCGGCCGCCAGAGCCCTCAGGGCCAACGTGCGGGGAAAGGTAGCCCGGAAAAAATGGGAGCAAACCAAAAGATGTCGAAAGCAAAGGAGTAAAGGGAGAAAAAAGGCCACCAACATAAGAGCATTCTTTAAAGCTGGAACAGAGACCCCAGAAGAGGAAGAAGAAACAGACAGACTAACTCCAGCCATAACAACCCCACTGGCTAAGGAGACTGCTCAATCTCAGGAGCCTAAAAACATAGATAAAGGCACAAATCACAAGGGTCACACTGGGAGCAATCACTGACTAAACAATCCTGTTAGTCCAACAAAGGGTGCTGAAATAGCTGACCACCCAAACGCCCTACGGGCAGGAACACCACTGTTCGGCAGAGAGAGAGTTCCCTCAAACCAGGACTCTCCGCCAGCAGCAGAAATCACGGTAGCAGCACTGCAGGCAGCAGCACCATCATTAAACAGAACAAAAAGAGCTATCTGGACCCAGGAACAACCACTCATAGTAGAGCCCAAATTGAGGGACTGCATCCAGGAGGAGGCAGATAGCTGCACAATCCTGCTCATCCCAGAGTACAAATCAAGAGGTAGGGGGGACATCCTCAATTGAGGCAACATTCTACGATTACTATCTTCCATCAGCAATCTGACTGACCAAAGCACAAGCGACTTGGAATCTGTTGAGTTCGAACACTTCAATTACTTGTCAGACCAAGAGGTCAAAAAGACAACATGGGCTACGCAGGAAACGTGCGAGAGAATTTTGAAGGAGGAACATAATTTTCATGCCTCGGGGACATGGCTAAAACTCCATAAAAAAAATGGGTATCCAGATCCGCTGTCCCGAACACAGCAAGAGAGGGAAGGCGGCAGACTGTCAAAAGACCAAAGGACAGGCAAGAAGCCATGTGTGCCGAAAGGGGTCCGAAGCCCATCTATCTTGCAGACTGAAATCAATCTACGGAGCCAAAAGCAAGCAAAAGGAACATTTAGATCAAACGATTTGAAGTGGATAGCAAGGACTATCATGAAAACGTGACAAGGCACGCAACAAAATTCCACAATAAAACATCAACCAAAACTATGTTCCTGGAACATAAATGGTCTAGGAAATAAAGTAAATGACACACAATTACAATTATATTTTAAAAAATTCGACTTATTGCCCTCCAAGAGACCTGGTCGGATCAATCATATCAAATACAGGGCTTCAAAGCATCGCACCTACCTGAAGTCAGAAGAGCCAAATATGGCCATTTAAAAGGAGGTCAAACAATATATTCCTCAATAAAGAGCATAAATGAAATAGAGAATTTAGAAGTTAAACAGCTAGCAAACAACTGTATGAATGCTATAAAACTGGACCTAGGGGAAAATAGCCGCAATACATTTTTTTTACTGCTAAATATATACCTGCACCCTTGAGAGAAAAAAGCAGGGATGAAACTCTTGACAGCAGGACTGTCAAAAATCTGTCAGAGGAGTCAACATCTAACATCATCATAACAGGGGACTTTAATATGCAACTCGCAGGGCCCCTGATAAGGGATCCACTTCTGAGCAGTTTTTTAGCATGGGGCATTCCACAACAGGAGGCGAGCAAATGGGGCAAGCAATGTAGACTAGCGAGGAAAATCTTAAAGGACCTGGAACATCTTAATCTAGCAGCACTAAATAGCCGCTTTCGAAACAATAATCCGCCGGCAGCCACTTTTCACAAATCAACAGCAAGGACAACCATAGACTATACATTTGCATCACTGTCACTGTTCAGTAAAGTTTCTGAATTCCGAATAGGAACAATGGACGCCAGCAATCACTTACCGCAAGAGATCACGCTAAATATGCAAGGGGCAGTGTCAACTTTGCCAGCAGCAAATCTGCGATCTTCGCTCTCAGTTATACGAAAAAGAATAAAATGCAATACGTGCAACTTTGAAGGCTTTGAGAAGGAAGCAGAAATCCTCCTGGAAAAAAGCACAGCGATTCATATTGATAACTTAAGACACTGGGAGCTCTTCACCAACAGTCTTCGGGCTGCACACACAAAGAGAAAAAAGGATCAATCAACCACTGAAGCTCAATAGCAAAAAGGCCCTTCCCCCGAAACTCATAGTGTGGAAGGCCACGGCCTGTCAACAGAGCAAAAAACAACCTAATGCTCCTCGAAGGGAATTATTAACAAACAACTGCTGCGCTCACGCCAAGCCGGGCCGGATAAGGCTGTTCAATTGTAATTTTAAAAAAAATTAAATCTCCAAAAAGAAACTAATCTGGCACTCAAAAAGGGAAACAGAGGAAGAGCTATGTGCCAAGCTGCTCTATGACATGAAAAGAAACAACAGCGGAAGGTTCTGGCTTACTGTGAACAGTCTTCAGAATCCAAGAGCACCTTGCATTAATTCACATCTAACAGAAGAAGCTTTGGGCTGATTACCTTTGGCATCACTTTAACGCAGCACCAATGGACAAAATAACCGGGCCATCCGAACCTACAGGTGACCTGACCTGTCCTAGTCGGTCCGGTCGCTCCTCCCGCCGCGTGGCCACCCCGAGTGTGCCCGTTCTCCTCCCGCTGCCGCCGCCGCTGCTGGGTCAAGACTGCCCCTGCCTTGGTTTGGCCCCTGTCCCTGACTGTCCCTGTGCCTGCCTGTTGTAAGTTGTTTTACGGTGCTGCCATTTTTTCGTTTTGTAAATTGTACTGTTTTGCTGCCGTTCTCGTTTTCTCGTGTTGCCCTTAAGTTTGTCCCTTGTCCCTAGTTGTTCCCGGCCCCACCCCCGCTCCCTCCAGCATCCCCGCACGCACCCCCCCACTCGCCACCCCGCTCCCGCCTCCCAGCTGCTCCTCCCTCCCACTACAGTACATTAGGAGAGGCTCACGGGGCTAGGAGCTGTGACCTGACCTGACCTGGTCGGTCCGGTCGCTCCTCCTGCCGCGTGGCCACCCCGAGTGTGCCCGTTCTCCTCCCGCTGCCGCCGCCGCTGCTGGGTCAAGACTGCCCCTGTATTGGTTTGGCCCCTGTCCCTGACTGTCCCTGTGCCTGCCTGTTGTAAGTTGTTTTACGCTGCTGCCGTTTTTCCGTTTTGTAAATTGTACTGTTTTGCTGCCGTTCTCGTTTTCTCGTGTTGCCCTTAAGTTTGTCCCTTGTCCCTCGTTGTTCCCGGCTCCACCCCCGCTCCCTCCAGCATGCCCGCACGCTCCCCCCCACTCGCCACCCCGCTCCGGCCTCCCAGCTGCTCCTCCCTCGCCCCTCCCCCCCACTCTCCATTTATGGCAGAGTGCACGCGCACGCGCAGCGAGCGCGCCAAAGGTAAGCCCGTCTGCGCCCGTCCGCGCCTGGACCGCGCCCAGTGCCAGGACCCCTGGCCCCCACCGATGCAAGACGACCCGACAGACCTACGACACCGCTGCCCTCAACGCACTCAATGCCGGCTGGAACCCCACCTGCTGCCGGGGCGCCCCGAAACGCATTCACGGACCCTTCACCTGCAGAACCTGCAAGTTCACCTGCCTCCGAACCTGCACCGCGCCCGCCAAGCCAAGCTCCAGCAACAACCTCAAGTGCATCCTGCTCAACACCCGCTCAGTCCACAGACACGCCGTGGAACTCTGGAACCTCCTCGACACAACATCACCTGACATCGCCTTCCTCACGGAAACCTGGATGAACGCCACATCAGCCCCCGACATCGCCATCGCCATCCCGGACGGGTACAAGATCATCAGGAGGGACCGCGTCAACCAGACCGGAGTAGGCATTGCCATCGTCCACAAGAACACCATCCGCATCACGACCGACTCCAACGACACCCTCGCCACCGCCGAGCACCTCCACTTCCAGGTTCACACCGACCCAAAGACGACCCTCAGAGGCACCCTCATCTACAGACCCCCGGGACCACGCACACAATTCAGCGAAGACATCACGGACTTCATCAGCCCACACGCCCTCCCCTCCGCCGACTACATCCTCCTAGGGGACCTCAACTTCCACCTGGAGAACAACAAGGATCGCAACACCGTCGCCCTGCTGGACAACCTCGCCAACCTCGGACTCAAGCAACTGGTCAACACCCCCACCCACTACGCCGGCCACACGCTTGATCCAGTCTTCTCATCCAGCAAGCACATCACCTTCAGCCACTCCACCGGACTCCACTGGACCGACCACAGCTGCGTCCACTTCAGCTTCAGAAAAACCACAACCCACCACCACCCGCAACAGGTTCCTCACAGGAGCTGGAGCAAGATCACCGCCGACCAGCTCACCACCTCCCTCAGCCAGAACCCACCTGCCAGCACAACGGACCCCAACGAAGCAGCCCGCAACTTCACGCAGTGGCTGACCGCCTGCGCCGACGACCTCGCACCACTAAAGAACCCTCCCAGCAGACCCAGAAGCAAGAAGGTCCCCTGGTTCACAGACGAACTCAAGGACTCCAAGAAGACCTGCCGCACCCTCGAGAAAGCCTGGCGCCTCGACCAGACCACTGACAACATGACCGCCCTCAAACACGCCACCCGCAAGCACCACCAGCTCATCCGCACCACCAAGAAGAAATCACTGAAGGAGCGACTGGACAACAACGCCCACGACAGCAAGGAACTCTTCAGCATCGTCAAGGAGTTCTCCAACCCCAGCACCGGCAACAACAACATCACTCCTTCACAAGATCTCTGCGACTCCCTCGCCTCGTTCTTCCACCGCAAGATTGCCGACATCCACAACAGTTTCGGCACACCATCCACGCACCCAACCGTCGAACCAACGCACCCCACCGCCATCCTTCGCACCTGGACCACGGTGACCAACAAAAACACAGCCCGCACGATGAACACCATCCACTCCGGATCTCCAACCGACCCCTGCCCCCACCACGTCTTCAACAAGGCCGACTCCACCATCGCACCCCAACTCCGGGACGTCATCAACACCTCCTTCAACACCGCCACCTTCCCGGAGAGCTGGAAGCATGCCGAGCTCAGCGCCCTACTGAAGAAACCAACAGTGGACCCCACCGACCTCAATAACTCCTACCCCATCTCGCTCCTCCCTTTTCCTGCCAAAGTCATCGAGAAGATCGTCAACAGACAGCTTGCCGCCTTCCTCGAGACGAACGGATCCCTCGACCCCTCGCAGTCCGGGTTCAGAGCCAACCACAGCACCGAGACCGCCCTCATCGCAGCCACCGACGACATCCGAGCCCTGCTCGACAACGGGGAAACAGCGGCACTCATCCTCCTGGACCTCTCTGCAGCGTTCGACACTGTCTGCCACCGCACCCTAGTCCAACGCCTCAGCAACACCGGCATCCAAGACAAGGCACTGGAGTGGATCATCTCGTTCCTCGCCGGAAGAACACAGAGAGTCCGCCTCCCCCCGTTTCACTCCGAGGCCACCGAAGTCATCTGCGGCGTCCCGCAAGGATCTTCACTCAGCCCCACCCTCTTCAACGTCTACATGAGACCTCTTGCTGCCATCGCACGCCAACACAACCTCAACATCATCTCCTACGCCGACGACACCCAGCTGATCCTCTCCCTCACCAGAGACCCCGACACTGCCAGATCCAGCCTACACGAAGGGATGAAAGACGTCGCCGAGTGGATGAAGAACAGCCGCCTGAAACTGAACTCAGACAAGACGGAAGTCCTCATCCTGGGACCATCACCCTCCGCCTGGGACGACTCCTGGTGGCCCCCAGCCCTGGGCACCGCTCCCAAGCCAACAGACCACGCACGCAACCTGGGCTTCATCCTGGACTCCTCCCTCTCGATGACCAGACAAGTCAACGCCGTCTTCTCATCATGCTTTCACACCCTCTGCATGCTTCGCAAGATCTTCCGATGGATCCCGACCGAAACCAGGAAGACGGTCACCCAGGCCCTCGTCACCAGCCGACTGGACTACGGAAACACCCTCTACGCCGGAACCACAGCCAAGCTACAGAAAAGACTCCAACGCTTCCAGAACGCCTCCGCCCGACTCTTCCTGGACATCCCCCGACGCAGCCACATCTCCGGCAACCTGAGGGACCTGCACTGGCTCCCCGTCAACAAGAGGATCACGTTCAGGCTCCTCACCCACGCACACAAGTCTCTCCACGACCTGGGCCCCAAGTACCTCAACGACCGCCTGACCTTCTACACGCCACCCGCCAGCTACGGTCTACCAGCCTCGCCCTCGCCGCCGTACCACGCATCCGAAGAGCCACCGCCGGAGGCAGATCCTTCTCCTACCTGGCGGCCAAGACATGGAACTCCCTCCCCATCCACCTTCGGCTGACCCAGGACCACCTCGCCTTCAGGAGACAACTCAAGACCTGGCTGTTCGAGCAGTAGCGGACCCCTTCCCCCAAGCGCCTTGAGACCCTTCCGGGTGAGTAGTGCGCTATACAAATATTATGATTGATTGATTGACTAGAAGCTCCTCAGATCAGGCCATATCATCGGAGCCAGCTTGTATGGCCTTCACAGAAAAACAAATTACAAGAAGGATAGCGAAAGGCAAGACAGTGGGGGCACCGGGTCCTAACAGTATCCCCCCCCCATCCTGTACAAGCGAGACCCGGAATATTGGGCATCGGCCATATTACCGCTTTACAAACAGATCCTAAGAACGGTGATAATTCCCGACTCATGGAAGGGGTCAATAATAGCCACAATCCACAAGAAAGGCAGCACAAACTAATCAAGAAAAAACAGACTTCTGTCCTTAATAGACAACGACGCCAAATATTATGCTGACCTTATATTAGAAAAGCTTATGAACTGGGCCGATGTAAATACAGTGATTCCCATCAACCAGACAGGTTTCTGCAAACACACGGGAACAACAAGAAATATCCTGGCCTTAACACTTCTACTAGATGCTGTCAAATCGGCCAACTATCTACTCTGTGTCTGCTTCATTGATTTCACCTCCGACTTCGATAACATCAACAGAGATACACTGTGGGACAAGCTCTCCAACAGAAAAATCCCATCAGCCTTATTATCTCAACTGATGCTACTACATATGGACAAGTGGGTGCAAATCAAGCTGGGATCAGGCGACTGCTTGTCGAGGAAAATACAGACGACCAAGGGCCTCAAACAAGGGTGTGTTTTAGCCCAGACCCTTTTTAACATCTTCATGTCCGACCTCACACCCGAGCTAGAAGACTGCAACTCTCATGCTCCCAAGCTGGGAGGTCTCAACCTCTCAAACTTAATGTACGCTGATGACATTGTGTTAATCAGCCGGACGCCGATGGATCTACAGCATCTAATTAACACAACACTTAAGTACTCGGTAACAAACGGCTTAAGAATAAATCACTCCAAAACAAAAGCGATGAGAATAAACTCTAAGAGGTCTGCGCCCAGGTTCCTCTGGCAACTGGGAGCACTATCACTGGAAATTGTAGATGAACACAGATATTTGGGTGTAATAGTTGATAGTAAAGGGACATTCCAAACACAGAAAGAAGCAGCAGCAAGGAGGGGGATTGCAATGGAGGTTGCATTGAAAAAGCCGCAGCTTTACCCCTTTGCTGCAGGTGATCCAAGCTAAACTTCTACCAGCCATCACCTATTGAAGTGAATGCTTACGTGGGGTTCATGCGTGGACCTTGGGCAATACAGTGGCCAGGGCAATGCGAATGATATTTAACCTCCCTAAATATACATCTCAGGCACAAATAAGGCTTGAATTTGACCTGAGGATCCAAAGAATAGCACGGATGGGCCCTAAGCCAAATGTTGGCATAAAATACAGGGAGCTGAAGTAACAACAATGGATCACTATCTCTGGAAGGAGTTAGAAACAAAAAAACAGAACGCAGCTACAATCTACCCATGAGATCTTTGGGAAAGTACTGGATCGCACAATACGCTCAAACAACTGGTAAACAAATCAGTAAGGATCATCTTGCAAGTAGAGGATAAAGCAACTCTAATCAACAGAGCCCATGGCTGGACTGTCATTCAAAGCTACACCAGAGGCTTCCATCAAACCTATGTAGGCGTTGGCTTCACCCGGACAACGAAGGAGAAGTTTCTACGACTAAGGCTAGGCATCGTTCCATCATTGTATCATCTGCCCCGTGGAAACGCCCATAAACAACAACTAACTGTCGCCTATGCGGGGATTCAAAAAAGGATATTCTCCATCTAATATGCATCTGCAAGGAACTGGACAAGGAGTGCAGATCCCTATTAAAACCTTCCATAAAGAAAATGGGAAAAGAACATGCAGGCAGGTGGTTAAAGCATGCTCTGACAGTGAAAATATCCAACTAGCGTGCTGCCTTCCCCAATTTCTAGACAAAGCACAAAAAATGCTGAACTCTAGTTGGCAGCAATCAGACGATCAATTATCAAGGAGAGAGAGAGGTCTGGGTAGCCAATCCATATCCCCGAATTAATTATATGTGATCAAGAGCGGACTGGCCTATCAATATGTGGTACGGGACTCAGAACTGTATGTGGAAGGGAAATTATTCTGTTTCTTCATGAAGCCCTCACCCACCAACCTAGTTGGTGGCCTGCTTCATCATCAGGCCCACCCAGTGACACCGAGTGTGTCACAGGTGTGCTTCAATGCCTGTGTTACAGTGAAGCAGGTATTTTACTGAGTGTGCAGTGATAGGGAAGTGAAACGTGAAAGGGTTAAAAGCTATCCTATGGTCCCAGTACCCACGGGGCTGGTCTTTAATATCTGGGCCTCTGGTAGCAATAACATAAAGGCAATGGATGTAGGTGGAGTGGTAATTATGAACTCCTGCATGCGGTGAATGGTTTACATGTTTCAGCCAGGCGTATTATAAAACTGGCTTTCCTCAGGACCTTAAGTGAAAGTGGGATCTACACTAATATTGAGTGTGTGATCTAAAATGTGTTGCACGTGCTAAGGTGCCATACATGTGGGAGGGGGATTCCCTCTCCAAGCATAACTGTACAAATAACATGAAAGACAAACAAAACATACAGAGGAGAGTCTTAGCATGATTATGGTACATTCAAAATCACAGAAGCACATTTTGGGCGGTAGAGCGGTGCATATATGGTGGGAATTATGAGGTCAAAGTGAGACCGTAATGGTGGTAGGTTTGGTGAGTTACCTATATATGCGCTGACATGTGTGGTGACATAAATGTATGTATGAGTTTCAGCACATTCCTTCAGTGGGTCTTCTCTTAGGTTTTGGGTCCCCAGTTGGTTATTCATTACTTTGACTCTTTAGTCTTGCAAGGTTCCAGTAGATGTGCTCATTAGGCATTTGGATTGCTTTGGCATTACACTTGTCTGCTGTAATGCACCGACTGCTACCTCATGTATTTTGATCGCGCACTAGTGTCACTTTTATCCTGGCAACTTAATGCTGTCCTCCAATTTGTTCCATGTGGTCAGCTCACTAACACCGCTGGGTAAAGTCCGCACCGCATAAAAAAATTGCTGAAACATTGGCACCACCTCTCCCCACATGGATCCCACGGGCAAACACACCTTTAAAATTACCTACCCACCCAATCTCACCAAAAAAAAACGCCAAACGCTTCAAACACAACTTCCTGAAGGCTCACCCGGAAGTCCCATTCGTGGACACCTACCACTCACTGATCAATGGAGCCACGAGCACCAACATCATCTTCTACACCACACGTAGAGCACAATGGAGGAAAATGTTCCTCGCTTCTCTCTCTGTCTCCACCACTAGAAAATCCGCCCATGGTCTAACACTGTCCATCACACCATCCCGGCTCTTCCCAGGCAAAGCTACCATCACTATCTACAACAACGGGATCATCCTTTGTCAATCCACAGATAGGAACCTTGAACTACTGGACAATGTGTTCCCCACCCTCAAAGAACATATCTCCAACCATCGGATCTCCTATCCGAGCCTCTCAGACTACACAACACCTGCCACCTCTAATAGCCTATCTGACTCTCCCAACCCAGCACAGCATCAGAATGTCACACACCTCGCCCCTCCCCCAACACGCTTGTCACTCACCCACCCTCTGTAACTACTACACACCCCTCACCCATAGGCATCAAGCCCTTCTCCTCCTCATCCTACATTCTCCACACCCACACCCCCCCACCCCCACCTCACACCTCCTACTAGTCCCGCAGAACCCCTCACCTCCCTTAACTCATCTCCCCTTCCCCGCAGTAGTTTCATCTCTCACCCGATCTCACTATCCACGCTCAGTCCCCACTTCCCCACCCTCCCAACAAGTCGCCTAGAACACACCACCCCTTCTACCCTACCCCCTCCTCCACTCTCCCCCCCCATTCTCAGCCCCCACCTCCCTCCATGCACCGCCACCATCTCAAGCCTTTATTCATCCCCCAACTCGCCTTCACCGCCTCCCGCCAATGCCCTCACAACTACCACCAACGTCCCCCCTAGCTCACCCACACTTTTCACCACCAAACTCCCTTACCTACCGAATTTCATACCACTTACTGACTCCGCAGAAGCCTGCACTAACACTAGCGCAACCCTCCCCCCCTCGCCAATTCCTTACTCAATCATTCACCCTCGGCTCTCTTACCCACCACCTTCCCTAACCCCACACTGGACATGATTATCTCCACCATCGTACAAGTTAAAGAAGATCTTCACACCATCAAAGAACTCCTCTTCGCACAACCACGACATCCCCGACCCACCTCTACCTCCACGCTCAACAAGCACCCCACCCGCCCCTCGCTCAAAAAGCACACCACCCGCCCCACTGCCCCACTCACTCAACACGCCCCACAGTGGCTATCTATCCCTAATCGCAATAACACCAACCGCCCCCAACGCGCCCGCAATCCCTTCTCGGACCACGACATACGCACCCTCCTTCGCTCTTATGCCCCAGCTCCACTTAAAAACACAACCACCACACACCTTTCCATACCCACGATTCTCCCTAATCCCCTCAGGTCCTCCACACAAAACAACAGAAGTTCCGTCCCCAAGAACCTCAGAAAAGTCCCTCTCTCACTAGTACCCCCACCACACTCTTCACCCCCAGACTCAAATGCATTCTACTCAACTGCAGATCGGCCCCTAGACACTCCTCCGCCATCGCTGATCTCATCATCTCAAGGGACCTCGACCTAGCTATTCTGACCGAAACCTTGCTATCCGAATCTTCTACGCCTATACTGGACATTCTAGTTCCCCCCAACTACCACATCATTAGACTCGACAGGAACAACAAGACGGGCGGGGGAATCGCATGCATCGCTAGGAACAACCTTGCTGTGACTAAAGTCACCGTCCCCACACTCACCTCCTGTGAACTCTTTTGCCTTGAGATCACCAGCGGGGGCAAACCGGTATGCTCCTTACATGTCATCTACCATCCACCCGGGGACAACCTCACCTTCTCCCAACAACTCATGGACACGATTTCAACCAACTCCGGTCGGCAAAACACTCAAATCTACCTGGGTGACTTCAACCTTCACTGGAATGATCAGAAAGATGCAGTGGTGAATAGTCTCAAATCTTTCCTTAATGCGCTTGACCTCACCCAAATTTGCAACAGCCCGACACATGACAAAGGATCTATCCTCGACCTTATCATCGCCAAAGAGGACTCTACGCAACTGGAGGCAATCCAACCCTGTGACTGGTCAGATCACCACATTATCACATTTTACATAAATGAAAAGGTTAAACTTAACCCGGCTCAACCCTACAAACCCAAGATTTGGAAAAGGGACATGAAGAAGCTTAGCCCCCAACTCCCTGCCTTCCCACAGCACCAGCCTCCTCCTTCCCCCCACCGGCGCTGCTGATGTGCAATGTCTGACCGACCAATACCTCAACGCTATGACCTCAATAATCAATGAAGCCGCCCCACTGCAACTAAAGAGAGCCACCACCAAGATCTCTAACCCATGGTATGACGGCAGACTCAATGAAGATAGGCGTGCCATGCGCATGGCAGAGCGCACCTGGAGATCAGTTCCCTCAGCATTGCACCTTAAAACGCTCAAGAAAAAGAGGAACGCCTACTTCAGGAAAATCAAGCGCTCGAAAACAGACTTCTTCAGACGCCAGCTTGACCAAGCAAAAAATCGTCCAAGAAAACTGTTTGAACTAGTCAAAACTCAGACCAAGGAACAACCTCTTCAATCTAACAGCACAACAAGTAATATACCATCCTGTGAAGACTTTTCTGCTTTCTTCAAGCAAAAAACTGATAATATAAAAAGCGAACTCCTCAATGATGTAAACCAATATTCTAGCCACATCAGCAGAACCACCACTCAACCTAAAAATAACGCTGCATGGTCGTCCTTCGACACTTACTCAGAAGAATCAATTAACAAACTGCTCAACACCTTGAAACCCTCTAATCACCTCACAGACCCCTTACCTGCTAATGCTGTAAAAGACTTCATCCCCCTGCTCCTCCCTCTCTGGACTAAAATCATCAACAGTTCCCTACAACAAGGGCTCATCCCCGACTCCCTCAAGGTAGGACAAGTCTCGCCTATACTCAAGAAACCTACAGCTGATACGCTCGACCTAAACAATTACCGCCCTATCACCAATATCCCCACCTTGGCCAAACTGCTGGAAAAATGTGTACAACTCCAACTGACAAAACACATCGATCAGTTTGACCTCCTCAACCCTCATCAATCAGGCTTCCGAGCAAAACATAGTACGGAAACGGCTATGACGCACATAATTGATGACGTCCTCCAATTCCTTGATCACAATGACTCTTGCCTTCTCATCCTACTTGATCTCTCCTCGGCATTTGATACCGTCAAACATGAGAACCTACTCGATCTGTTAAACACCAGAATGGGTCTATCTGGGACTGTTCTCAAATGGTTCACTTCCTTCTTACATAATCGGTCTCAGAAGTTTAAGATCAACAACGTGCTGTCCTCAGCTGTACCCGTAACATTAGGCGTCCCACAAGGATCCTCCCTATCCCCCACTTTGTTCAATCTAGTCATGGAACCACTCACCACTCTGCTCCAAGCATCGAATGTGCACTTCCATATGTACGCTGATGACACTCAACTCTACCTCAAACTTGAATCCCCGGATGACATCAAACTTCTGAACGCCACGCTCAGAAACACCCAATCTTGGTTGGCCGATAATCACCTCAAACTGAATGCGCAGAAAACTGAGTTCCTTCTGATCTCTCCTCCTGTGAAAATCTCCACCACCCAATCTTGGCTCAAGCACCTAACCGCACTCAACATCCAACCCACCATCGTGGACTCAGCGAAATCCTTGGGCATCACACTTGACACCAATCTCAACATGCAGCAGCATATCAGTAAAGCAACTAAGGGAGCTAATTTCCAAATCAACACTTTGAGGAAACTTAAACCCTTCTTCCCAGCTAACTTCCAAACTGCAGTACAAGCCCTAGTCATCCCACGCATAGATTACGGAATTGTGGCTCTCAGCGGACTCCCTCTATCTACAACTGCACCACTAAGAGCCTCCCTGAACGCTGCTGCGAGACTGATCACTGGATCAAGAAAACATTTGCATATTTCCCCTGATTTCAGATCCTTGAACTGGCTGCCTTTTGAAGCCAGAATACAGATGAAAATTGCCTGCATGACACACATGGCTGTACGGATCACTGAAAGAATATAGACGGACAGAATATCGACCATCAAAAATATCGTTGAGAAAATATCGACAGTCAAAATATCGAGTTTCTATCTACAAACAGGTAAGTACAAAAATATCGAGTTAAAAATATCGTTTACAAAAATATAGTTGTAAAAAATATCGTATTTACTAAAAACAGTGTTAAATTAAATTAATATTAATAATTAATTACTAAAATATACTTAAAATTACTTAAATTAACTAATAATAATTAAATAATTAATGAAAGTTAAATAAATATTTTTTTATTTCATATTTATTAAACATATATATATAGTAATAAAATATAATAAAATAATACCCAAAAACTGAAAACTGACCCTGAACCCTAAAAATACCCCTTTACCCAAAAACTGAAAACTGACCCTGAACCCTAAAAATACCCCTTTACCCAAAACCTGAAAACTGACCCTGAACCCTAAAAATACCCCTTTGCCCAAAAACTTAAAACTGACCCTGAACCCTAAAAATACCCCTTTGCCCAAAAACTGAAAACTGACCCTGAACCCTAAAAATACCCCTTTACCCAAAAACCCAAAACTGACCCTGAACCCTAAAAATACCCCTTTACCCAAAAACCCAAAACTGACCCTGAACCCTAAAAATAAAAACGATATTACTTCACTTACCTTAAAAACGATATTACTTCACTTACCTTAAAAACGATATTTTGGCTGTCTATATTCTGTCCTGCCGATATTTTCTCCAAACGATATTTTGGAGTCGATATTATGTCCAAACGATATTTTGGAGTCGATATTATGTCTGTGCACCGGCTGTACACTACAAGTCACCCAACTACCTCACCCAAAAGCTGTCTTTATCAGGAGGCTCGAGAACAAACAGAAGCTCAAAAAATCTCCTCCTGAAACCTCGAAGATTCCGGAAGGAGAAAACATACAAACGCTCCTTCTCAGGAATGGCACCTAGGATCTGGAACTCACTACCTCCCGAAACGAGGCTGATCTCCTCCACAGCACTCTTTAAGAAAGAAGTTAAAGCCATCCTAATGGCTAAATTCACTTGAACTCAATTTTGTTCCGAGCTAAGACTATATACTGTCTCTTTATTAGCTGTTTACTTTATTATTACTTGTTGACCTTTTTCACTTTTTATCTACCTGTTTTATGCTTGTATCGGATTGCGATCTTATTATGTTACTCACATTTTACCTACTACTATTATTGTTTACTAAAGTCTGCTCATTCACCCCTTGTTTCCCTTACCCCTTCCCTTTGTAAAGCGCTCTGATATCTGCTAAGATCTTGTTTGCGCTATATAAAACTTTGAAAATAAATAAAATAAAAAATAAATTGGCTCTGGGGAAATGAGAGGGTCCTAATACAACCCTTGGGTTTTGTGAGGATTAAAATCGACTCCATTTGAGGGAAGATTAGTTTTCCTTAAGGGAATGTCAGTGCATCCAGGAATCATGTAGAAACTGTTTGGAGGTACATAAAGCCATGTTTCACCAACTTCCAGTTTTGGCGGGACAGGTAAACTTTGGGCTGTGGATCATTCCGATATGCAGCCCTTTTCAAGATCCATCGTACAGGCTATATCTGAATTAATAGGAAGCGTCATGGAAACAAACACAGTTATCAGAAAATTTGAAACAGGACATGAGAACTTTAGGGCTATTGGTAGGGCCTGGTTGGACACAGTCTAGTCAAGTATTTGGTCTGGGCACAGATGCAGCGGGTAATGTAGGCTTTGAAGTCATATTAGGCTTCAAACGGTGTGCCCAGTGCTGGTCACAACAATGCTTTGACTCTGGGTTGGCAAGGAACGTCCCTTTTCGTGAATTATTTCCCATCTTGGTGACGGTACATATTTGAACAGACCAGTTCAGGAACTAATCAGTTACGTTCTGGTTGGACAAAATGCAAATGACTGAATCCAGACTTCTTAAGGAGCTAGTGCTCGTGAGCGCGAAGAACAACATCTTCTTCTAAGCTAAATATATGCCCATTATTTTTAATAAAGCAGCCAATGCCTTTCCTTGTTTCAAGTTGCAGTATATCTGATGTTTCCTTCTAGTGGCGGAGCTCACTCCCTTTCCTGAGCTTCTATGGAATCTTGGTGTCCAGACCTAGTTGATACCGGCCTTTCATGAAAAACAAAGACGGCATATAAAAGGGCTTTACAGAATTTTGTTTCTTACACAGCAGATCACATGCAAGAGAAGCATCCTTTATTGGATAATTGGTTGGGCTTTATGCAGCATATGTGAATCGAATGAAAATCTGCAGCATGACTAGGTGCCACATCTCAGCATTGGCCTTTTTCTCTAAACCTTCAAACCCTGACCTTACGGGGTAGGAAGAATTGGAAGGAGGAAATGGCAGATACGAGGACACCCACAGACTTAGGTAAACTAGTGGGGATTATTGGGGTTTTTCCTTCTGTGTGCGCATCTCAATATTAGACTACTTTTCACTGCAGCTTTCTTGCTCGCCTTTTATGGGTCATTCAGAGTGTCAGCACTGGTGGCAGCATCCAAAAGGACACTCAATGGGGAGTGCTTCTGGAGCATGGCTTGATGGGGATCAGATAATTACTTTACCCCACTTGAAAACCAACCAGTAAGGAAAAGGAGAACAGTTGATCCTTCGACAGGCGGTTGGGGCCTCATGCTGTCCTGTCACCATAGTGGATGAATTTGTGAATCTGCGGCCTAACTCTGTATCCACCTCAGGATAGGCATCCAGATCACAAGGTTTCAGCTTGGCAAAGTGTTTGCATATGACCACTACTTTGTTTAGTTCAGGGTAGGTGCTGATACATCACCAGCAGGGGTTGGCCTCAGTACTGAGACAGTTAAGAGGCTAGGGAAATGGAAGTCTGTCTGCTAAAAATGCTAATTTCACCTGAACATGTTCTACGGCATGGCTAGAGTCGGCTGGGCTGGGTTCTAAAGCGATCTATTTCTCTCCTTGACTATTTGAATTAGATCACATGGCTGGTTCTATGGTGGGGGTTGGCCACAAAGCAGGTAGATACCCTGGCATTAGGCAGTCAAAGTCAGGCAAATTCTTGATTGATTTGGTTCTAAATCTTATCCATAGTCACTGGTACTGCGATGTTCAGGATGAGGCATGCGCTACAAGGGTTGTCCCTAGCCCTCAGGGGTGTCCCATGTCACTGTCCTAGGAAAGTGTGGAGTTGGTGCTTGCAACATAGGATCACGGTATGGCCTTGTTGCCCGGGCCCACTTCCCAAGGTGTGCCAGTGGGATCTCTCTTTGGTTGGATCTGGCATGGATGTATGATGTTACAACGCATACTTTTACAACGCCTACCTTTACAACGCGGTTTTTACCACGCATACCATTACAACGCATAGCGCTTTGGGGTGCTGGATAGTGAATAGTTTAATTTACTATTCCAACTCCAGTCCCCGTGGATAGTAGGGAAGGTTATTGGATAGTAAATTAACCTATTCTCTATCCTAGAGCGCCCCCCAGCGCAATGCGTTGTAATGGTATGCGTTGTAAAAGTTGCGTTGTAATGGTAGGTCGTTGTAAAAGTTTCGTTGTAAAGGTTACATACCATCTGGCATGGTTCGTTAAGAGCTCAGCACACTGGTAGGAAGCAGGTGACTATGCCTTGTGAAATATATCATGTGTGGCACCCAAAGGATTGCTCAGGCCCCAAGTTAATTAGCTGGGGCTGTAAGGCTCAACAGGGTAAGAAACCGTAACTCAAAAGGCTAATTTAAAGTGACTTGATGTCTAGATTGTTGTCAACATTCAAAGATTTCATGCTGTTTAAATAATAACCATTGTTTATCCTGTTCTCTTTATGACATGTCTAAATAAATATGGCCTTAGAATTGTTTATTCTCTAATGCAACACCCAGACTCGGCCAATTATGATTATTGTGGTTGCTTTTTTGTGTTGGATGTTAATCTTTTGAGCACTCCTTGCCCCATGGCTTCTAGGGTCCCCACCAGTAAAACTGTAGTAGTTCTGCTTACCAGTGTTGTTCTTTGTACATTAAATGATGATTCTGTTTAACACCATCAGTGCTAAGGCAATTCCCCCTCTGTGCTGACTTTTCATTTACTCCATTTCTCATGACGAGCTCAGCTCGTCATGAGCAAACGAGCAGTGTACTGCATGACGAGCTGAGCTCGTCATGAGCATCGAAGGGGTTAACAGAGTGCACCCCTTAGGGGTGAGTGGTGCTATGACCTGGGACCCCGTGGATTCACCCCCTATTTGATCTCGTGACTCTTTGACTGAGGGCAGTGGAGGCTGTGTATTAGCTCAGGTCATGCCTACTGTTAGCCGTCCTGTGAGTCGGGGGACATGAAGTAGGAAGTTGAGAGCAAGATTGGCACATCACATCCGTCCCTGTTGTCGAATGGCGTGGGGGACTGTTAAGAGCAGGCTAGGCCTAGTCTCCCCATTACACTTGGTCCATGAAGGACCAAGTAAGCACCACCTGTGACTCCTGCTTTGCCACTATGAAGCTTCTTAAAAAGGCCCTCCCTTGGCTTCTCGACAGTGCTCAGAAAACTCTTGCACAGGCACTCATAATAAGACGCCTGGCCGACAGGAATGCTCTGCTAACATCAGTAAACGATACCTTGCTGACCAAATTGCAGGTGGTCCAGAACACTGCTGCTACACTAATTTGCCATCTTCCTTCTCGTTCCCCTACCTCTCCTACTCTTCAGAAGCTTCATTGGCTGCCAATCAGTAAACGGGTCATTTTCAAACTCTGCTGTCTGACACATAAGGCACTTCACAAATCCTGTCCCACCTACTTGTCCATCCATTTAAAACCATATTAGCCCGCAAGTTGCCTCAGGTCTTCAGAGAAGGCGCTCTTCTGACTATACAAGAACAACAAAGGAGGACCCGAGGGTAAGTTTAATGACCCACTAGATACATACCCCCATGTATTGAACTCATCACACAAAAGGTATCCAGGGGTCGAGACGAAAAGTGACAATCAACTGAACAAGATCAGGACCACGGTATGACAAACATGAATGAAATTAATAGATCATTATTAGATGTGGCGGAAGAAACCAAAGCGAGCACCTGTATGTGACAAGTATTAAGTGAACTCAGGCTCAAAAGCGTGGGTGAACATTTCCCATCAGTAGCTGTTCTGTACCGCCCTTGACATCATATGGGTTCTCCTTGCCCAGGAGAAAGAGTTCACAGCCTATGCATGTTTTCTAGACTGTGATATCACCATAGTGTAATTATTTTGGTGAATGGTGCAGAACCTTAATAGTAGTGGCTACTGAATAAGCAGTGCAAAAAAAGTGTAAGTGAATTTAAAATTGGGTAGAGCTATATAAACTACTACTTTAATATTTTTATCAGCTCTCCCAAATCTAAAAATTACTACGTGCAGATACTGATTTAACAAAATATCTGTAGGCAATAACGGTCGACATGTTTCAGCTTAGAGGGCTAGTGTGCCAATGCATTCCTCAGGACCAAATCGTTGCTACTGCTGTGCAACGTGAAAAAATAAATGAATATAAAATGATATCACCTGTTATTTAAGGCAATATACTCCACCACAAGACTATTGCGTCGATCCTTCTGCGTCGCTTAGAGGAAGTCGGTGTCACCGGCATGGCCCTCCAGTGGTTCCGGTCTTTTTTAGCCAATCGGGCCTTTAGCGTGACCGTCCCGCCGCATCAGTCCAAATACCATCCTTTGGATCTGGGGGTTCCACAAGGCTCCTCGCTGAGCCCTACGTTGTTTAATCTTTACGTAAGGCCGCTAGCTGAGGTTGTCAGGCAATGGGGTTTGACAATGGTCTCGTACGCCGATGACACCCAGCTGGCGGTCACGATCAGCGGGGATGCCGATGTTGACGCCCCCAGATTCCAACAAGGACTGCGGGCGGTCGCTAGCTGGATGACGTCCAACTGTCTCCAGTTGAACGCTAGCAAGACCGAGGTCATGATTTTTGGCAGACAACCGGAACACTGGGGAGAGAGATGGTGGCCAGGGGAGTTGGGTCCGGTTCCCATCCCAGTCGCCGAGCTTAAAAACCTCGGGGTCTGGTTGGACCCGTCCCTTACGTTCGCTTGTCACACCAAGCGAACGGCGGCCTGCTGTTTTGGTATCCTGCGCGGGTTGCGTCCAGTGCTCAAGTTCTTTGATGCCTCCACTAGGCAGCTCATGATCCAAGCCACCGTCATCTCTAGGCTGGATTATGCAAGCTCCCTGTTGGTAGGTTTGAACCAAGCTGAGATTGGACGTCTGCAACGGATTCAGAACGCCGCTGCAAGATCGGTGGTAGGACTACCTAGATCTTGCCCTACCTCCAGCACGCTGCGCTCATTGCACTGGCTCCCGGTGGCCCAGCGGATTCAGTTCAAGGTCCTCTGTGTCGCCTTTAGGATTCTGAAGGGGTTTCCGGCGGAGATTCTGTTGACACTCTTGACCCACTATATTCCAGCCCGAGCGCTAAGATCTGCGGATCTGGAATTGGCTGTGGTCCCGCGTTTTAAGCGGAGTAGAGCTGGGGGGCGTTCCTTTAGAGTCCGGGCTGCGGTGCTCTGGAATTCCCTCCCCCCGGCGATTCGCGCCCTTGGGGATTTGTTGTCTTTTCGCCGTGCGGTGAAAACCTTTTTATTCCCTTAGTTTAATTTTGTCTGTTTATTCTTTCGTTGTGTTGTGCAGCTGCCTTGTCGGGCGCCAGGACGCTCCTTGGCTGGAGCATCTGTGCGCCTAATAAAAACGCATAACATAACATAACATAACATTGTCACATCTCGTTGCGGTCAATTGAACAGGAGAGACACATAAAAAACAAAACATAAGTTAGAATAAACCTAGTTGAAAAAGTGATTCAAGACAATATGTAAGGACAGATAAGTTGTACCAAATTTTAGACAACACTCAGACAACAATCTGGAGCTATCTGTCACAAGTATGATTCTTAAATATACAAAGCAATCTATTGTACATAGCCACTCACCCATTCGTTGTGGGGATGGTGCTTCACCCCACCTGGCTGCAGCTCAGGTATAGAGGAGCACCGCTCTAGTATTAAAAACAAAAAGGAAACTTTCAATATGTGGTGTAGTTGGTTTCTTAAGAATGAAAACATCCTTGCTAGTCGCTTTTCATTTCTTAAGAATTAAAACATCTTCGCTAGTCGACCACTTACGTGGTCAGCCTGTAAGGATTAGAAGATGTCAAAGGTGTTTGTAAAATGAGCCTCATTGATGGCCGCCTACTCGCGCAGTCAGCCCATATAGTTTTTGAAATGTCAAAGCATGTTTTATAAAATAAGCCAAGATCGTATTTGCACGGCGCGGTTAAATACCAGCAAACATTGTCAGACTCAGTCGGTAGCCGCCATCTCACTCGGTCTACCAGTAGAGTTATAAATTTTGTCAAAGCGTGTTTATAAAATACGCCATGATCAAGCTCACACAGCGCACTTCAATACCAGCAGACACAGCCGCATTCACCCGGTAGCCGCCCCCTTCACGCGGTCTACCCGTAAATGTTTTTGGAATAATTCTCGCTTAGTTTTGGATTTATATAGCGAAAAAAAGCATGCGTTCCATTGTTAGCCAAGTGAAATGCACTTTGCAGCCCTACCTGTCCGTCTGTGTCTCCAGACGTTCCTCTGCACTGTCCGGGGAGGCACCGCGGCCATCGTTCAATGTCTATTTATTTTGCACTTCGCTTCCAATCATGTGACAATCAGTCACATGATAACAGGGAATTCTAGGACCAGTAGTTTTTCATTATAAAATGAAGAAATGTACCATTCATAGCGGCAAAATAGATTATCAAATGCAAATGCCGGTATGAAAGGAAGAATGTTAACAAGGTTCCGCCTTAGATTTACAATATTGTTCCTGAGCAATGGCTTGGATATCTTGTGTATAAAACTCTTTATCTCTATCGTCTGCAATGCAAAAATGGGCTTGCAAGGGTAAAAAGGGAATGAATGCATTTACAGTGCCGAAATGAGCTTGTCAAAGTAAATGAGATATATACATTTATATGTTTATATAACAGCAAAATAGAGAATAAATCCCAAGCCTAATACATTGATTGCCTCATTTAGTGTATATGTATATGTATCTCTCTATCTCACCTGAGTGTGTGGAGCTGTCTTCCAGAAAGGTGTCAAGGTGATGGAAGACCTATCATCCCAACTCTTGCGATGTTCACAGAATTCGCAGAATTCACATACACAGATACTGGACTAGTATCCAAAGTAAATATGGTCATCACTTGTACTGGCCTGAAGGCAGGGTTAGCTATACAGAAGAAGGCAGAACATCCTCAATCACTATAGTGACATCCATGGTATCGGTTCATTCAATCCCTCTTTGTCACTATTGAGTTTGTAAACCCACCTCTGTTCTTTTTTAAACAGAAATTTGCTCACGTCAGGGCAATGGTCAGATACAAAAGGCTGTTCCAGGACGGTCCAGACAAAATCATTTGGTCCATGACCTTTTTCTAGGAAGTGTGATGTCAGGCGAGTCGCTTGTTTTCGACAGCGTACTGTACTCTTATGCTCCATGATTCTGACTTTCACCTTTCGTGTGGTCATACCCACATAGCGTTTGTTACAAGGGCAGGTGACTAGATAGATCAGATTTTCACTATTACAATTTGTAAATCTAAGCTGTTGGCATGGTCTGTTAGTTCCAATGTTCACACTGGTAGATTTACAAGTTTCTGGGCAAACGGAGCACGTACCACAAGGGTGATGTCCCAGCACTGGTGGAAGGTCCCAAAGGGTACCAACTTGTCTGACTTCTCTACCCTTTGGTCTTGTGTGGACAAGTTGGTCCTTTAAATTTTGGCCCCTTTTGAAGGCAAAGAGTGGCATGGGTATCACATCTCTGCCCGTGTTCAATATAGACCAACGTTTTTGAATGATCTTTTGAACCTGATTTGATCGTGTATTAAAGGTGTTAACAAAAGTAATCCTATTGGATTTTTCTTTTGGCAGCGTTATTTCAAGCAGCGCCTCACGATTATTATTGGATGCTCGTTTCTTTGATTGACGGATAATTCTCTTGGGATAGTTCTTTTCAAAAAGTTGTTCTTCCAATCTCTTTGAGTGTGTCAGGAATGCCTCTTTGTTCAAGCAGTTTCTCTGGACCCTGAGAAACTGGCCAACGGCAGATTGTTTCGAAGGGAGCTCGGGTGACAACTCTCATAACTCAATAGAGCATTTAGTGCCATTGGCTTTCGGTAGAGTTCCGATTCCAGACCTGTTTCTGTAACTTTAATAGTAAGGTCAAGGAATGCTAGATGGGTCTTACTGAACTCTATGGTAAATCTTAAATAGACATTACGTCTATTAAGCCATTGGTGAAAGGCTAATAGGTCCTCTTCTGTACCCCGCCAGATTACAAATATATCATCAATGTATCGCTTCCAAATGCGAAGCGAAAAAAAAAAGAATGGGTTGGTAGACGTCAAAACTTCTGTCTGCTCAAAGTGATGTACATATAAATTAGTGAGACTAGGAGCAAAGATACTACCTATGCTGGTCCCTGATGTTTGTATGTAGGTAGTGTCTTCAAATTTAAAATAGTTCTCCTTCATCGCTATTTAAGCCAGGCTCATGATGAAAGGTACTGGCGTTCTTGATTGCAGGTCTCTTTACTCCAAAAGGGTGCCAACCACTTCCAATGTTTCAGTTTGGGGTATTGAAGTATAAAGCGACTCCACGTCAAAAGAGACCAGGATGTCGGTGGTCAAATCAAATTGTATCTTGGGCAACAACCTCAGGACGTCCTTTGTGTCTTTAAGAAAGGTGGGCATTTCTCTGACCATTGGATTCAGGAAAAAATCAACAAAGGTGGATAGGGGTTCTAAAACAAGAACCGATCCCTGAGATAATAGGTCTTCCTACTGGAGGTCTTTGGGGTTTATGCACTTTAGGGAGGCAATAGAAATACGGCATGGTAGGGTGGGAGGTTTGAAGGTGCTGACCCTCTTGTGATGTTATCCACCCTTCCGAAGTAGCCTCTTCCTCTAGGTGCCCAATGGTGGTCTGTAGCCGTTCAGTAGGGTCCTCTGGCAGCGGATGATAGGCATTGCGATCCCGCAACTGTCTAAGACATTCACTACGATAGGCCTCAGTGTCAAGGAGAACTATCGCTCCGCCTTTGTCGGCGGGCTTGACTATGATGTTCTCATTAGATGTTTAAAGAGCGTAGGGCATCTTGTTCCTTCCTTGGTAGATTCATAAAAGATTTATTAGGAGTATTAAAAAGCTCCTTTATGTCATTCGTGACGGCCTCTTCGAAAGTCAACACTTTCGTCGGCAAACCAACTACTGGAGGATTGAATGTAGAAGGTTTCTTTAAACCTGTGACATCTTCTAATCTTTACAGGCTGACCACGTAAGTGGTCGACTAGCGAAGATGTTTTAATTCTTAAGAAATGAAAAGTGACTAGCCATGATGTTTTAATTCTTAAGAAACCAACTACACCACATATTGAAAGTCTCCTTATTGTTTTTAATACTAGAGCGGTGCTCCTCCATACCTGAGCTGCAGCCAGGTGGGGTGAAGCGCCATCCCCACAACGAATGGGTGAGTGGCTATGTACAATATATTGCTTTGTATATTTAAGAATCATACTTGTGACAGATAGCTCCAGATTGTTGTCTGAGTGTTGTCTAACATTTGGTACAACTTATCTGTCCTTACGTATTGTCTTGAATCACTTTTTCAACTAGGTTTATTCTAACTTATGTTTTGTTTTTTATGTGTCTCTCCTGTTCTATTGACCACGACGCGATGTGACAATAGTCTTGTGGTGGAGTATATTGCCTTAAATAACAGGTGATATCATTTTATATTCATTTATTTTTTCACGTTACACAGCAGTAGCAACGATTGGTCCTGAGGAATGCATTGGCACACTAGCCCTCTATGCTGAAACATGTTGACCGTTATTGCCTACAGATATTTTGTTAAATCTGTATCTGCACATAGTAATTTTCAGATTTGGGAGAGCTGATAAAAATATTAAAGTAGTAGTTTATATAGCTCTACCCAATTTTAAATTCACTTACACTTTTTTTGCACTGCTTATTCAGTAGCCACTACTATTAAGGTTCTGCACCATTCACCAAAATAATTACACTATGGTGATATCACAGTCTAGAAAACATGCATAGGCTGTGAACTCTGTCTCCTGGGCAAGGAGAACCCATATGATGTCAAGGGCGGTACAGAACAGCTACTGATGGGAAATTTTCACCCACGGTTTTGAGCCTGAGTTCACTTAATACTTGTCACATACAGGTGCTCGCTTTGGTTTCTTCCGCCACATCTAATAATGATCTATTAATTTCATTCATGTTTGTCATACCGTGGTCCTGATCTTGTTCAGTTGATTGTAACTTTTCGTCTCGACCCCTGGATACCTTTTGTGTGATGAGCTCTTCTGACTATCCCTCGAATTCGGACCTCAAATCAGGGGGCTAGATATTTTTCTTACACTGCCTCCTATAATTGGAACAACCTCCCCCCTAGTCTCCAGTTCTGTTCAGAAGTTATCTCTTTCAAGAAGGGTTTGACGACCTGGTGGTTTTAGGAAGTTTTGTATTCTCTCAGCAGTGCTTCAGTAGTGATTCGCACACTATATTAAATTAAATTAAATGTCTATATCATATCACTTCACCATCACGATGAAGGTGCCAGAATCCAGCCACAGTCACAGATGCTGATGGGGAGAACAGACACAGCTCTCTCAGTCCTGATGGAGTACCCCTTTGAGTACCAGGCCCCATTTTGGCATGGTTGTTTGGGCCAGGTAAGTTATTGCGAATTCTTCCTACCTGTACGAGCCAGACGGAGTACTTTCTGCTTGGGTATTGTATCTGCCCAAGGCCTTGAAAGTTTCTGGTGCATTCTTGCGCAAACTTCAATTTCTGGATGCGCAACTTACCTCAATTGTTGCGGGCAGATAGGGGGTGCAAAGGCGCAGCCTCCACTACATAGGCCTGGTGCTAGGAACAAGGATCGTACTAGAAAAGTGAGAGAGGGGTTTTCCTGCAGGCCGTAAAAAGGTTGGAAATTGTCATGATATATATAGATCCTATTGGTTGTTGGTATAATTTTCTGAACTTGTGCACTGATTCAGTTATTGATTCATTGACTGTTTTACTTAAAGGGATGATATCTGGGAAAATATAGTTGTGTGGTGAAAAGGAAGGGGCTGGACCTTGAGCTGGCCCAATTGCTTAAGTTGGTAGTGGCTAAATTGAGGGATAAGTGGGCTTCAACCAGTTCTTCGTCTGATTCCGAGCCTGAGCAGGACATCCAGATGGTTAGCTGTTATAGGCGGTCCAATGTCACACTATCGAATGCCCTCCTATCTGTTAAAAAAAAATCCAGGAAGCGGGCAGCACAGGTTGCATTACTAATGACCAGGTTTCTTCTAGGCAGAGGGTCCCACAACAGGTAACCCACACTGTGATGCTGGTGACAGGGACCAACTCTTTCGAAGGTGTTTCTTCGGCTCATAAGTCTTCATCTGCACCGCAGATCCCTAGTGAAGGCACATCAGCACCTTGGGCAGTTCCCGCTGTTACTTCAGCGCTGGTGAGCCCTTTGACATCCTTTGTGCCTTGGATGAGATTAGACAGCCTCTGAAGAACCTCACCAAAGGCCTGTAGGACAGGCCTTTAGATCAGGCTCATTTGGGGTGGGGGAGAGGTGCTCAACCTCAAACCATAGCAATAACCAGGAGACAGAAGCAGTCTCATCGTCCCAGCAGAACTCATCATTTCCAGGCTGCAATACAGACCCTTCAGACACTATATCAGGAGTGTTAATCTCACTTGTCTAAGTACTCTCCCGGTTAGCAGCCAGTGTGGACAAATCAATTGCTATTGCTTCCTTAACATCCCCATGGGCCTCTTCTAGTGCAATTGTAGCCGCTATTGCAGATTTGAAGAAACAAGCCAAGCAGTGGTTAATTTGTAAAATAGTCGGAGATAACAGGAGAAATGTGCTGGTGCAAACTGCCTCCTGACTAGACCCCTGGCACTTATTATTCTGGAGAGGACTTGGTTTAATGGATAGAGCTGCTGATTTCAGCTGAGGAATGGGGTTCGAGTCTCAGCATAGCTCAACATCTCGTGATTATGTGGAAAATCACATGCCTTCCAAATGAGTGTGCCCTTAACTAGTGCTATAAGCACCGGTGCTGAGGATTAAGTGCCGGTGCTGAGCACCGGAAAGCACATGCTCAAATTAAGCGGCCATTGTGGCTGATTATGAGAAACGGAAGGGTAGGTGACAGCGTAAGAAGGGTGAGGAGAGCTTAGCGCTTGGAAATAAGAATTCGCCCACTACCACTACTTCAGGTATAAAAGGGAAGGGAGTTCCTGATAGGGCGAGGTGGCGGCTCTAAAAGGCATTGGTGGAAAAAAAAACATCCTATATAAGCCCGATAAGCTAGCTTTGCATGAGCCAGCTGAAGTGAAAGAGAAGATGTGGAAGGGTGACTTTGTTGATGTGTTAGTATACCTGTGAAATGGAGAGAATTGGGAGGCAAGTGAGAAAGTGGGAAAAGGGTCCACCAAGGACTAAAGGCCTAAGATTGATGAGAATATTACCAATTGTTTATTTGGTTTTAATGTTTACATGACTATTATGCTAGAAAGGAAGCCCGAATTAGCAACCTTCATGATTTTCATGCAAATAAGATTCTTGAGACTCATCATGTCTATGGGCTTCACTAGATTGAACATGAATTCAGATGGGCCAAGGTTGAGGATTCAGACATAGAGACTAAGCTGAACGTATGGTTAGAGAATGTCAATGACCAGACTCCCCGAAAACAACCTTTTCATCCACAACATTCCACTAGGGACAACAAAAGAATTGCGCTGGGCTTTCAACATTAAGGTGTGCACTCACCCAGCAGGACCATGCAAATGTAAACGTCCGTTCCTTCTGCAGCCTTGCATCCCACTCAGAGTTTGAATGCATCAATACATCCGAAGAAAAGGGCAAAGATCTGGTTCAATCCTCAAACTACCCAGGATTTACCCACACCAGGCTGGTTTGACAAGCTGCTGCGCTGGCTTAACATAAACCCTAGTAGAAAGGCAGCAAAGAGGTTGTATCTTGTTTTCTCCTTTGGTTTCAGGACAAATGTAAGAACAAACTCACACAAACATTGTAGCAAAAAAGCGTATTAAGGGCAGTTTCCTTGGTAGAATCTCAGGCCTATTTCCCCTCCCACCCTTTGAACAAGGTGTATGCCCCCTGCTAGAAGAAGTTCCCTAGAAGAGCCTGGCCAGTTTAGACTGATTCACAACCTCTCTCCCCCAAAAGGGGCATCATCAATGATGTAATAGATCCTTAGGCCTGTTCGGTAAGATATTCATCTATTCACCAAGAGTTGGTAAGGTTAAGGAAGTTAGAACATAGGCCCTGCTGGCCAAGACTGACATTGAATCTGCATTTAAACTTCTCCCAGTACACCCAGATGACTATCACCTGTTAGCTTTTCAATTCAGAGACTTATGACTGTGACAGGTGTATGCCAATGGGATGTGCCATCTCTTGCACCTACTTTGAACAGTTCAGCTAGGCATTGGAATGGATATCCATACAGACATTGTGCTACCAAGATGTCATTCACTATCTGGATAACCTTTTGCTAATGGGGCGACCTGGTGCAGATGCATGCAAGTTCACCTAAGACACCTTAATTTCACTATTCCAAGATTTGGGGGTGCCCCTTATGCCTGGTAAAACAGTTCATCCATCAACATAAATAACTTTCTCAGGCATTGAGATTGCCATTGTTGCCAGGGTGTGTGGCCTCCCACCTGAGAAAGAGAGTGCATTTCCCAAATCATTTGACAGTGTTAGCACTCAAGAAAGTGACTTTTCACCAGCTGCAGATCTTTGTTCACCGATCACCTTCGTGCTGATGATTATTCCCATGGCACAACTATTCTCCAGGTCCATCGATATGTAATACAGAAGCACCATCACACTAGATTGCTAGAGGAGGTCAAAGTGGACCTCAGGATTTGGCACAGTTTCCTGACACAGTTCAGTGGTTCGGTGTTGTGGCTCACACCATCAATGTCCAATGAGATGAAGGGCTTGTTTATGGACTCAGCTGGTAGTGTTGGTTTCGGGGTAATAATGGGTACTCAGAGATATTAGGGAAATTGAATACCTTCTTGGCGTCAGGAAGGGGTAACTAAAAGCATTCCTGGAGATGATCCCTATTATTATGGCAGTAAATTTCTGTTTAGACGTGGTCAGGAACAGGAGTGTTATCGTCTGGTCTGACAACATGGAAATGGGTGAGGCCGGTATGCAGGGGCCTCAAGCAGGCTGTTTTTGAGGTAAATGCAATATCTGGTCCTGTTGTGCTGAAACTCAAGGTATTATTTCAAGCTAGACATATGCCTGGGATTCACTGTAATGCTGCTGATGCTTTCTCTTGTTTCATGTTAGAGGACTTTCTGAATTTTCACACACAGGCAAGCGAGACGATGGTGGAATTCCCTGAGGAATTGTGGAAGATTGGTGTCCTGCCTTACAGAATTTAGCGTCCACTTCCCTCGCAAAGAGCATATGGGACCTCCGAAAAATAGCAAGAATGGCATATGGTGAATCCGTTAATTGTTAGCTCTCTCTGTTAGTTCTTGGGTGCACTGTGAAAGCAAGAGAGGCCAGTTTCCTATGCTACGGCACATGTTTCAGATACCGGGTTCTTTGCTAAGCTGAGAGGTGCGCATGATGTGAATAACAGCTTTCTGGTAAGGAAAGCCTTAGCAGGTTGGGCCAGACTAGGGGCCAGATAAAGTGATGGTAGGAGGCCACTAGATATGAAGATGCTTGCCACCATACACCACAGTGGATAAATTACACAAGGTATGTGTGGTATCTAGTATTGAGTGCTATGCATCTTTCCTGCTTCTCTGCCTTGCTGTAGGATGGGCTGAGCAGCAAGGGAGCTGCTCCTGGTGGTGCTCACCTTAAGATCTACAATAAACCTTCTCCATTGATCTACACCTCGGCTACATGGACTTATTTTCCATTACCACATTTGGCGACGATCTGGAAAAGTCTTCGAGTACCTGATGGATTACAAAATTTGAATTCTGAAGAAACTACAAGGCAACTTCAAGAATCTTTTGAAACTACAACCTATGAGTTTTAAAGCAAGGTAAAGAACATTTCAAAACTACAATCCACATATATTTAAGGCATACAGGCATCACTGAGCCCCACCAGTGACCCCTTCAACGGTCGCCCACTTCCCAAGTGTGCCAGTCCCTACTGTATTCTCTTTTGCTGCCCCCCTGTTCTGCTGCTGCCTCCCGGTTTCTGCTACCTGCCTGCCTTCAAGCTTGCCTCTCCTGCTGTTTGAAAGATGTCGCTTCTTTCCTGCTCCTGTAATTGAAGTTCTTCGCATTCAGCAGTGAGCTTGAACGTTCAGTTTTCCTCTCAGATGCGATTTTTATATGTCAAAGTGACACGGCGCACGAAGAGTTTTAAAAGGCTATCGTCCCTGTGGTCGACGTGAGAAATTATTTTTCCTGATATACAGAGGAGCGAGCAGTGTGAGGTATGGTCATCTGGCAGAAGGATCTGCTGTAATGTCTATGTATGATGAGCATTTGGAGGACCGTAAGCTGAATTCTTTTGTTTTCTATGTTTGTGACCTATTTGTGACAAACCTGTCATGCCACTTATGTCCTCCCCCAGTGACATTTTGACTATACAGAGAGAACGGAGATCGGCGTACTCTGATAATTATTAATTTTGTGTATTTTAGTGGGACTAGATTGTGCTTTGGTCGGTAACTGTTCTTTATATTTTTACCAACTTTAATGACAATCATTACATTGTCAGTTCAACCACTGTCCTGCTTTTTAAAAAATGTTGGCACAGGCCCCCGATAGGGCACGCACTCTTACCTGTTTGTTGCGCAGCTCCGGGAAACCTTTTTGTGACGCTCTCCACCCTCTGCCTGTCTGCTTGTTCTGGGAAGTTTTGGTGTACAAGCGTACCGAGATCCACCCTGCAACCACGTCTAAATCGTGCCACCATCTTAAGTTTAGCCTTCTCCATAAGTTCTTTGTGCTATTACCTGCACATTACGTGTCCGGCCAACCACGTTGTTTCAGTAAAGTCATTTTAAAGTTGAAACTCTACAGATGGCATCCGCTTACCGTTTCTTGTGGGTTTAGAATTACCGCTTCGTGGGAGAACCATGGAAAGTGGAGGTACTGGTTACTGCAGCAATTACAGTGTTTTTACTGACTTATGATGCCAATTACAGTGACGCACAATACAAATTTCTTCATCACACATTTCTTATAACAAATCTCAGCAATAGCAGTATATTTCCATCTCAGCAAGTCTTTGTTTTTATGAAGATGCAGTGTTATGTACTTTGTTTTGGTTCCAATCTTCCTGATTTTCACTTTCCTCCTGATTAGACTCTTCAAAATGGTTTATGGCTCCTGGATTTGACACGGACTTCGGGGGAGGAGCCGCTCATGGGAGATATGTATCAGCTCTTCAAATTGCTTTGTTTCTAATGTTCCATGCTTTTCTCTTTACTGTACAATGCTTGTTACTGTACTGTTATTTTTCACTTTGACTGGTCAATCTTTATCTCATTTTTCATAATGCTTAGACATTATGTGACTTTCCACCTTTTTGCACACATATTTTATGGTAATATAAGTTTCAGTAACCTATTTATACTTATCTGTTTGGGGATTCTTCTCTTTGAGGTTTTGTGATGATAGTCTTTAGGCTATGTGACTTTCCATGTCACCTACTTTTACCTGCGTGGTATTTACATTTTTACATTTCTACTTTGTTACAAATTATAATTTAGGGAATTTTTCCTGTTTGAGGTTAGCTTTAGTATAGCTTTTGGCTATGTGACTTTCCACGTCACCTACATTTTCCTTGCATGATATGGTACATTACAATAATTTGTTGACAAGTTAGTTAAATTAATTTTGCTGATTGAGGTATGCTTTATAATAGCCTCTGGCTATGTGACTTTCCACCTGTGCAATTCTTTCTGCGTGGACTCGTCACCTATGTTTTCCCTGCATGATTTTACAGTATTTTAATTACAAGTTTACAAGAAACTTGCCTTTAGTAAAGGCATTTGTTATTATAGCTTTCTAGCTATGTGACCTTCCACCCTTTGGGATTAATAATGTGTGGATTCGTCACCTACCTTTAAATAGATTTTACTTTAAATTAATTGTTTTACAAAATTCCTTTTCTTGGAATCTTTTACTATGACTCCTATTTATTTCTGTCAGGTTCTATTCTCCTTTTGCACTAAAGTATGGTAATGTGCGTGGATAGTCTGGCATTTGAGGTTTTCTTCTCAAATTTTATCATTGTAGGTATTTCCAGCGAGTGTATTATTCACCCCTTTATGTATTCGTCTATGCATTTCCTGTGTGTTTCCCAAGTTGGGAGTACCTCTTCTCTTTCCTGGTTGTTCTATATTTTCTTTTTAGCGTTGTCTGGCCAACTGGTGTGTACTGGTGTACTCTGGATGTTTTGTCTCGTGTTCTTATTTCTGCTTGTACTTGTATTACTGCACATTTGGAGCGAGCTATGTTTTATTCTCATATTTCTCTTTCTCATTTAGTGTTTCCTTGTAATATTGTTGTTCTCCTTCAGCCTTTAACATGTGAAACTTTGTTTTATTGTAACCAGGATTTATATCTTGCATTTTCTTGTTATGTTTTACTACGAAAAAGGGGAAGATGTGTGTCGTGATTTCATCTTATGTATTTATTGATTGACTTCCTGTGATTTCCTTTTATGTATTCATTGATTTCCTTTCCATGATATGTTCTGTGCTGTCCTGCGTACATTACGTTATGGGCAGTATGTTATTCTTTGTTGTTGATTTGTAAAAGGGGAAGATGTGTGGTATCTAGTATTTATTGCTATTCATCTTTCCTGCTTCTCTGACTTGCTGCTCAGCTAGAGTGGATGTGTTATGGAATGCTGGTGCATGTGAGGTAATGGAATGTTGGGGATGCCTGGTGGATGAGTGTCAGTTGGGAGTTGGGCTGAGCACCAAGGAAGCTGCTCCTGGTGGGGCTCACCTTAAGATCTACAATAAACCTTACTCATTGATCTACACCGCAGCTACATGGACTTATTTACCATTACCACAGTATACTGCTCACTGTATAAGCTGGTGCTTTCTTTAGCTGCATTCGTAGTTGCTTTTTACGATTTCTTCAGAGTTATTGAATTGGTTCGGAACTCTAGACAAGACAATGTAAGTGGCTTGCAGTGGCTAGATACCCAAATTACCCATGAAAAATGTGTTATTAGGCTTATAAAATCCCAACCAGATCAGGTTGGGAGAGGGGCTATCACTGAACTCCTGGCAGCCCCTTGTACTTCAATTTTACCTGGTCGCCCACATGAGAGCCTATCTGTCTTTTCAACTGAGTTTGGGAGTATTGTTAATTAATGCAGATGACAAGTGCCTTTCGTACTAGCATTTGTCCGCCATCTTGGACACAGCTCTTCAGCCCATTGGGGTGGACCCTTCTAGGTACTGCTCTCATTCATTTAGGATGGCCTGCACTTGCCTGATACAGGGACAGACATCTTCATCGATGGCTTATGAGATTTTCCACAGTGCTTGTTTTTTTGGTGGGGAGGGTAGAGGACCTCATTGCCCTGGTCACCCTCATGGCAGAGTGGCGACATGCAACAATAAATCTTCTCAGTTATAGATGGAGTCTCCAACCAATACTTCCTAGGTCTGCACTGAGGTGATGGGGCAGCAATCCTTATCCCAAAATGGTCATTCATGCCGGTTTGGGAGCATGGGCTCACAGTTCACCTGATGAGGGCATGGCCTTTAGCTCCTATTCTCACAACCTGGGGCTCTGGAGGCAGCCTGGTGTTTCAGGGGGGGGGGGGGGTGAGACAATGGCAGGTGTTTAAAAGTTCGGGCTGGACTGTTCCCACAAGGCACAGGGTCAGACTGATTTGCATATAGCCATGTCTGAACTGGGGTGGCTGAGTGAACTAAAGAATGGTGATGGATTAAACCCAGATCAGTTGACTGGGGGTGAGTGTTTGATTTGTTCAAACGCTCCGTCCATCATCGCCTTTTGTATCGCTTTGTTCGCCCTAAGTGTGGCAGGGTATGCTCAGACGTGAGTCCCTTGTTCACTTGGCCACTGGATTCAAGATAGCCTGGCTGATGAGGATTATGAATCTGAAACCGGTCCCAGGATGCTTGTTTCCGGTCCAGGGAAGACATGGCTTGGCAGCTCGGGCTGGACTGTTCCCACAAGGCACAGGGTCAGACTGATTTGCATATAGCCATGTCTGAACTGGGGTGGCTGAGTGAGCTAAAGAATGGTGATGGATTAAACCCAGATCAGTTGACTGGGGGTGAGTGTTTGATTTGTTCAAACGCTCCGTCCATCATCCCCTTTTGTATCGCTTTGTTCGCCCTAAGTGTGGCAGGGTATGCTCAGACGTGAGTCCCTTGTTCACTTGGCCACTGGATTCAAGATAGCCTGGCTGATGAGGATTATGAATCCGAAACCGGTCCCAGGATGCTTGTTTCCGGTCCAGGGAAGACATGGCTTGGCAGTTCGGGCTGGACTGTTCCCACAAGGCACAGGGTCAGACTGATTTGCATATAGCCATGTTTGAACTGGGGTGGCTGAGTGAACTAAAGAATGGTGATGGATTAAACCCAGATCAGTTGACTGGGGGTGAGTGTTTGATTTGTTCAAACGCTCCGTCCATCATCCCCTTTTGTATCGTTTAAAGATATAGGGCCATATGTAGGTAATCACTATTTACCGATTTTAAATACCGAATTTTACCGATTCGGTATTTGAAAATCGGTAAATAGTATGTAGGTAATAATTCAGTAAATTTTACTGAATCAGTAATCTTCGGTATTACCGATTCAGTATTTACCGATTCGGTAATTCCCATTCATTCCTATGGGCCTCGAGGCCCATAGGAATGAATGGGAAGCCATTCACCATTACCGATTCAGTAAATACCGAATCGGTAATAGGGGGAACATATTCAAAGGTGGCAGGGTGTCACATTGACACCCTGTTGCACCCCTGAATCGTGCATGTGTGCACATGTGGCACACATACATGCCCTGAGGGAATGTATGTCTGCCACATTGCACTTTTAAAAAAGCACAAAATTGCTTTTTAAAGGTTTTCGATATTTACCACCAACTTGTAGTTGGTGGTAAATAACGAATCCTTAAATCAAAAATGCACTCACTTAGGTGCTCCCTACATAGGATTTTAGGATTCGGTAATTTACCGATTCGGTATTTTAAGGATTCGGTAATTTACCGAATCCTTAAATTACCGAATCGGTGAATTACCAAATCCTAAAATCAAGCCACCTACATTAGAAAAAGCTAAATACCGGTCGGTTATGGCAAATTTACCGATTTTCGGCCGTTACCAACCGGTATTAAGCTACCTCCATATGGCTCATAGAGAGTTGGGACTACCCTTCAAGCTTACAGGTGGTTTCATCTATGTGGTCCAAGTAGGATGAAGGGTAGCAAGTCCTTAGTGATGTGGCATTCTCAGGGTGTGGCTCATTGAAAATTGCTTTCTCTTTCTTAATTTACTTTATTTCGGTCATAAAGCAATTTCCATGATAATACAGTACAAATATATTACTTTGATCCTGGCTAAGAGCAATACATAACAGAAGCATTAAAACAGCATAGCAATAATAAAACACTAGTCTAATCTATAACATCATACAGCATCATTCTGGAGATACAGATAAATAGCATCTGCTGATGAGCTGGGCTGTAGCGTGGGGTTAGGAGATGTTAAAACTTTACACCAAATGGGCCAGATGCTCACTAAAAGTTTAGCAATTGAAAAAACTATAACTGGGGAATTATCAGCTCTACAGATTCTCACTGGTACCGTGTTGTGGTGGACACCAAGAAAACGCATAGGGGAATTATCCAGCGCCTTCTCTGTTTAGAGTATTTTAAACAAAAGTACAATATATTTCTTTTTTTTCTTTTCTTTTCTTTTTTTATTTCTCTAGTTTTCAGCAGTCAAAAAGAAAACATTTTACAGCAAGAAAATAGGTGTCCGTGTGCCCTCCCCCGAAGCGCTCCCCACAATTGTACATCAGCCATTACATTAATCATAAACAGGTGTCCTCATCCAGAGATATGTCCAGGGTGAGCAGCAGCACTGCACACGTAATATCAAAGACCGTCCAAGCGGCCGTAGTCCTCCAACTGGAGCTGCCGCCCATTCATTGTCCATGTGCAAACATTGATCAGAGGGGGAAAGCCGAAGCATAAAGAGACCAAGTAACACAGATACATCATACAGTTGCGTATCATGATTGATCATCCACAGTGTGTGCCAGTACATATTCCTTATATGGACCCCAAATGTCCCGGGGACGAGACGCCCCTAGTAGACTCTCCGCATAGCAAGTGAGTTGGTCATGACAGTAAGCCATATCGTGTAGCCATTGTGCCAGCGTAGGAGCCGGTCGACCATCCCAGCACATGGCCACTCGCCGTTTGGCTACTTGCAGGGACAAAACTACCAATTTGCGAACTCCCGTAGGGACCTTAGAGACAATACCCAACAAACATAATTGTATATCTCGTTCAAGCTGCACGCCAGTAATTTTGGTTAAGGCCACGATTATCTCCTCCCAGAACTGACCAATCCTAAGGCAGCCCCACGCTAAGTGTGCAAAACCAGCCTCATCCGCACCACAACGCCTACAGCAGTAAGAATCACGTAAGCCATACTTATACAACTGAGACGGGGTATAGTACGTTTGGTGCAGAAACTTATAATGGATAAGCTTAAAATTGCCATTCACCGCAAAACTCCCAGTCATTCGGCAGCTCTCTTCCCACTCCTCATACGTCAGCCGCTGCGGCAGACATGCATCCCACCTATCTCTAGAACAGGACGGCGCCGCACTCTCATCAACCTGTGAGGCATGATTGAAACGGGAGACCAGCTTGACTTTCGTGGTTGTCGTATACGCTAACTGCAGCGCCCCCAGTGTTGCCGGTTCATCCGGAAAGCTGGGATACAAACTACGCAACACTGCCCGAAGCCGAGCATAGATAAACGTGGGCATCACCTCATTCACTCCAGGGGGTATGAAGGCTGTTAGCGCCATGAATGTCCCTCCCACGAACACGTCACCCATCGCCCGGACCCCAGCCGCATGCAGGACCCCGAGCGCTCCCGTTTTACTCGTCACCGACAGAGCTGCGTGGTGTAGCAAGGGCATCGCTGGAGATATAAAGGCAATCGCTGCGCTCTCCTTCTCAGCTCAGCCCAGGCCATAGCTGTGCACTGCACCGTGTCTATCTCCCCACGGTCATATACCGTATGTGGATTGACTATCATCGCCAGCAGGGGAAGAGGGTGCACCGCACCCGCCTCAACGGCTACATGAGGCGTAAATGGTGGCGCATTCTGCCAATAATATGCGAATTGTGCTTGAGCGCAAAGATAATATAGCTGCATATAGGGCACCGAAAACCCTCCCAGGTCATATGGCTTGGGTAACGTCCCCCATCCTACACGGGGCTTCTTACCTCCCCAGGTGAGAGTAATCAAGAGTGAGCGCAATGATGCAAAAAAATTTCGTTTCAGAAGCAGAGGGACGTTAATAAATAAATATAAAAATTGCGGCAAAACCACCACCATTTCAATTAAAGCAACCCTGTCCGCAAATGTCAGGGGCAACCTCACCCATCTAGCCACTTTGTCCTCAAGCTTGGAGACCGCCACGCCGTAGTTGGCCCTGAGAATTTCTTGCGGGTCCCGATGCACCCATATACCTAGGTACCGCACAGGTTCAGAAGCCCATTCCAACGGGAAGTTCAACGTGAAAGACACTGTGCTCTGGGTGAGAGGTAAGATGATAGATTTATTCCAATTTATGGTCAAGCCCGAGAATCACTCGAAACTGACGTACTCCCTGATGACTTGCTCCAGATACCGCGCTGGCTCCCTGATATACAGGACCATATCGTCCGCATACATCGACACGGCTAATGGCCGTTGATGGAACCGTAACGCAGATGCAGCATGCCTCTGCCGCAGCACACACTCAAGAGGTTCTAAAACAAGCGCGAAAATTAAGGGGGAGAGGGGACATCCCTGTCAAGTGCCCCTTTGAACCGGAAAGGGTAAAGGTGCCTTCAAGGGAATTGTTTAAATGACAATTGGGGATTTGAACTAACTTAATAGGATGAATAAATAATCCTTTTGTGAATTTAATTCATAAGAAATCAAAGTAGCTAATATATAGTCATTGATCAGACACAACATACACAAGACATAAATAACAAACACCAAGGTGTACTGAAAAAAGGAATTTATCAAGAAAATGAAAGGTCAATAATTTGATATACAGATAAAAATAGTTCAAAAATACTTAGGACTGCAGGTCAAACAAGGAATACATTGACAGTTGACACAACAGAACCTAAATACACCTATCCAAGATAAATATCAATCTGAATGAAACAAGAGATGGATGAGGTGGAGGTCGACGTTTCGGTCTCCTAAATATGACTTTGCGAGACCATCTTCAGGACAGTTGTCAATTGTGAACTGTATAAAAAGATCAATGTAATCTGAAATAAAAATATTTACAATTACATATCTATCATTACTATGTACAGGTTTACAACATCTTGGTGAAAGGACAACTTACACTAACAGGAAACAATAACAGAAAACATGAATAACACAATAATGAACCTTGGTTTCATTGAGAGCATACCTCAATTACATTTTAAAAATCAAAGCGCATCTTGTGTAGTCAATTGGGGAATGTTGCGAAACACTCAATAACTCATTTGAAGATTATCTCTTTATCAACATCAAAGTTTGGAAAAAGACTTTAAACTTAATTGTAAAAATATTTCGAAGTATGCTAGGGATTCAACATGGAAACAGATGTTTCATTGTGATTCATTTATGCAAATAACAAAAGTTTATAAAAGAGAACATCTTAGTTAGAAAAACTTATACACAAAAACAGTTAATACAACAAAAAATCAGCTAATTACTATACAATCAAACCGGGGTAATCTATCATTTTTTTACACATTCACTGATTCAACATATGCATCATTGATGACACAATAGTAATCAAGAGAAATTGGCCTAGTTGTTACACTAATATCGAGAGATCACATTTCAATTAGTTACCTCATTTCCAAGCATATTTATGCAAAAAAACTGTATTACCAATAGATTAAATCAGTGCGAATGTTTTAATAACAAAAGGGGAAAGGGGATTTGAAATGTATGGGCTAGTTACCTCAACTGGAGTGATATGAAAATGTATTCGTCTCATATATGAGCCTTCCGAAAGGGAGTCTGTACTTCTCCTAAACGAAAACAGTTTGATTGATCATGAAAAGGTCTCGAAATAGCTAAAGAAACGCTATCTATATCAAGTATTAAATCAGGTACCTAATGTTATAGTCGCCTGTAGTTTCACTTCTGGACAGGCAAGGGTCAAGGAAATCGATGGAAATCGTCTGTAATCTACAAAATAAGACCCGAATTTAAAATCAATAAGGATATAGAGATTATCCGCCATGTAGTCGTCTCAAGTCTATAAACACAAGGTCGAGGTGTGAAAAGGAAGGGTAGGAAACATACCTATCGCCTTGTATTAGATAACTCTCCCATAGATATCCATAGCGGTTTACTTCAGCGGTCACGGAGGTGTGGTGATTTTTTAAGGGATAATCTATAAAAGCAATTGAGACCCCGTCACATACTGATCTAAGCCCAAAGTTAAGAAGGTATTTGACAAGAGAGGCAGAGCTATTTACCTGGCCACAACCACAGAGTTAGTTGAGGTCGTGCAGAGTTTCGACAAGGAAGTGAAATTGCTCTGTAAAAAAAGACGAAAACTGTCAATTTCACAGATTTGTATCTGGTGGATTTTAGACTAAGAGCGCCTAAACAAAAAGCTTACCTAATGTCTCCGATAGTGTCAATCACGGGGAGCGAGTGGAATGCAGCAAGCAAAAAGGTTGCCGAATCCATTCCTATTTAAGGCGCCGTTTGGAGTGCGAAATAGGACTAAGCAGTAGTCGCCATATTGGATAGGTATCCGAAAGAAGAATTCGATTTGAATCATAATTTTGAAAAAGGGTGACGATCTCTCAAACCAGCTATCTAATTAATTCTAAAAATTCACTTGTGGACAGGATAAGTGAAAAGCCAGCCAAATAACTGAAGGTTACACATGGCGATCAATTTATGTAACTCGAGACATCAAGTATATACAACCATAAAAGGGCTGCCATCTTGGAGAGGGGATTTCTACAACAGTATCTATAAGTAATGTAAAAGCATCATAATAGAACAATGTGCACATTTTGAATAAAGAAACAACTATAATACATCAGAGCTCTTATCATAAACATACAGTCATGATTCCCTCCACATAAGATCAACTTTCAGAAACATGATTATAAAACAGAATCGATATTACAATTATTGCTAAATGTGATACATTGTCAGAATATTTCTAATATGATCCAATCACATTGAGTAGAATCTAAGATGCACACACTTAAACAGTATATTGTCAAAACGAAATTAAGTAAGACATGCCAAGGCATGCCATTCACTTGCAGAATTGAGACCACGTTTGACAGTGTCAGTAAGGCAAATAAGTTTGCCTTCTCTTAGGGAGAGAACTTTGTCAATGTTATTCTGTCGTTTATTGGGTTTAATTTCTTCTAAAACCCACCATACCATATCGGTCTCTTTGTGACCCAGTTGGAGGTAATGCTCAACAAGAGGTGCGTTCTCTTTTTTACACCTAATCCGCGATTGGTGCTGCAGAATACGTTTTTTAATTGGCTGGATGGTTTTACCTAAATAGTGTAATAAACAAGGGCATTGAATGCAATAAACTACATTTGTGGTATTGCAGTTCGAAAAGGTCTTAGCTGTAAAATTGAACTCATTGATTCTGCAGGTTTTTACAGTCTTTGTAGTAGCACAGGCTGTGCAGTTATTGCATTTGTGATGCCCCATTAATGGAACTATTTGCTTCATGTTGTCAACGGTGTTTACACAGGAAATATCTTGGTAGGCATGAATCAGCCTGTCCTGCACGTTGGTACCTCTTTTAAAAGCAAAAAGAGGCTTTTGCGCAAATTCAGGAATGGATTGAAGTAAATTCCATTGTCTGGATACAATTATCTTGATTGCATTGGAACGAGTACCAAAAGTGGATACACATACAATGTTAGGTTTACTTTTTCGTTCATTAACAGTTAGGAGAGCCTCACGGTTGTTATACCAGGCCCCTTTCATTGATTTTCTGAGGAGTCTGGATGGATAACTTCGAATTTGTAATTTGTCCTTCAGTTTTCTTGCCTCACAGAAGTAATCATCTTTAAACGTACAATTTCGGCGTAGACGGAGAAATTGCCCAAAGGGGAGTCCATCCTTCAACGCCTGGGGGTGATGACTTGTGTACCTCAAAAGGGTATTTCTGGCTGTTTTTTTAGTAAACAACGTGGTAAATAGCTGGTGTTCGGTGTCTATTTTAATGTTAATGTCCAGGAATGGCATCTCAATAGTACTGTGATCCAGTGTGAACTGTAAATTGATGTTTCTGGCATTTAGCCACAGATGGAATTCAATAAGTTGGTCAACAGTACCACGCCAAACCATGAAAACGTCGTCTATATAACGTAGCCACTTCCAGATGCTAACAATAAATGGATTAGAGGGTTGCCATATGAATTTATCTTCGAAGCAAGCAACATAGATATTGGCTATATCTGGTGCGAAAATTGCCCACATGGCAACTCCTTTCTGTTGTTGATAAAAGGAGTTTTGATAGAGAAAAAAGTTTTCACAAAGAGGAATTCTCACACATTCCAATATGAACGATGTAGGGACAGCATGAGGTTTTGGTCGTGACTCCAAAAGGGCATTGAGAATGTCTAGCACCTCTATCTGAGGGATGTTAGGATACAAGCTTTCTATATCCATATAAACAAGTATGTCGGTAGATGGATCAAACTGGAATTTCTCTATTTCGTTAATGACAGCAGTAGTGTCTTTGATGTATGATGTACGCTCAATTGCAAAAGGTCTGATAAAATAGTCAGAGTACTGAGCGAGGGGCTTTAAGATCGAGTTGCAGCCCGAAACAATTGGGCGGCCCGGCGGATTATTTGAGTCTTTATGCACTTTAGGGATCATATAGATCACAGGAACTGTGGGTGTTTTATTTACTAAAAACGCTGCCTCTTTGTCATTTAACCAACCTCCTTCTAGACCTAGTTTGCTTAAGGCGGTAATTTCTGCAGTGAGCCTTTGAGTAGGATTGCAAGTCAATTTTCTGTAATGGCTAGGGACAGATAGTTGTCTAATCATTTCCTCATCGTATTTTGATTTCTCCCACAGGACTATACCACCGCCCTTATCCGCTGGTTTAAGCAGGGCTTGTGGCAAATTCTGGAGATTTTGGAGAGCTAGTTGTTGGTCTTTAGGTAAATTAGACTTAAATTTACATGGATTTTTAAAGAGATTTTCAATTTCAATAAGGGTGGCGTTCTCAAAAGTAATGATGTCTTTGTTAACCATTGTGTTAGATGGATAAAATGTAGATGGATTTCTCAGTCCTGTAAAACCATTTTTAGGATCTGAGACATTGTTCGCAAAAAAACAGTTTGAGACTAACTGTACGGAAGAAACGATACAGTTCAAGTATGGTTTGAAACAGATCATTGTTGTAGGTGGGAACAAAGCTAAGACCATTAGAGAGAACTGCCACTTCTTGTTCAGAGAGATTGTGAGTCGATAAATTGAAGATCGGTATAGTAATATCCACATTCACCATTCGTAATAGCGGTTTCGTGTTTGTCGGATCCCTGGAGTATATTGTTTGCGGAACCATCCCCGCATTTGTTGTTGTGGTCTCCCTGGTGGTCTGGAGCCTCGTGAGTCCTGGCCTATAAAAGGCTGACTTGATTTGGAGGGCTGTTGATCGTGCTGGCGATAGTTAGAGTTGAATGATCTATCACTGCCAGAATCAGAGCCTGTGTCAGAGAAAGTAGTTTGCTTGGTCTGTTGTTGATTTGGACCTTGAGAGGTGTAAAAATCCTTTCTCAAATAGGGGTAGGTTCTCTCTTTGTTATATCTCCTGATGTCGTTTTGGAGTTTCTCCGTCTTTTTATGTGAATTAAACTCCTCAAATTCTTTCACTGTTTGTTGGATTTTGTCTAAGAGAAGCTTACTATTGGTTATTGTGCTGTCACCTGAAATCTTCTTCTCTAAAGATTCAATCTCTTTAGTGAGAATTTGGATTTGGCGTAATGCTGTTTCAATACTGAGGACCATCCAGGTCCGTGAGCACCTATTTGCAGAAAAACTGAAGCCGATTTTAAATTCTTCGTCGTCTACAAATATGATAGGGATGTTTCGTATTTGTAGCCCTGCCGGAATGATATTGGCGTTCAAACAATCAGTTAGAAATGTTGCATGTAACTCAGTACGTACAAGTTTCTTTTTTAATCTTTCTAATTGATTTAGGACTGATTCATAAGGAAGATTAGTAACCGGGACTTTATTCCCCAATAGGGAAGGGCCAGATGCTACCTTTAGGATATATTCATCTGAGTAAGCTAGCGTTTCTGCCTCATACATTGATTTTTTGGAGCAACCACTGGTTAAAGCGGCTCACAACAGGCTACTGCCTGTGCAAGAATGATCAAAAACAGTGAGCAACCCAAAATACCCTTGAGGGCTTGGGTGATTAAATGAAAAGGGTAAAAGTGCCTTCAAGGGAATTTGTTTAAATAACAATTGGGGATTTGAACTAACTTAATAGGATGAATAAATAATCCTTTTGTGAATTTAATTAATCAGAAATCAAAGTAGCTAATATAGTCATTGATCAGACACAACACACACAAGACATAAATAACAAACACCAAGGTGTACTGAAAAAAGGAATTTATCAAGAAAATGAAAGGTCAATAATTTGATATACAGATAAAAATAGTACAAAAATACTTAGGACTGCAGGTCAAACAAGGAATACATTGACAGTTGACACAACAAAACCTAAATACACCTATCCAAGATAAATATCAATCTGAATGAAACAAGAGATGGATGAGGTGGAGGTCGACGTTTCGGTCTCCTAAATGTGACTTTGCAAGACCATCTTCAGGACAGTTGTCAATTGTGAACTGTATAAAAAGACCAATGTAATCTGAAATAAAAATATTTACAATGACATATCTATCATTACTATGTACAGGTTTACAACACCTTGGTGAAAGGACAACTTACACTAATAGAAAACAATACCAGAAAACATGAATAACACAATAATGAACCTTGGTTTCATTGAGAGCATACCTCAATTACATTTTAAAAATCAGAGCGCAGCTTGTGTAGTCAATTGGGGAATGTTGCGAATCACTCAATAACTCATTTGAAGATTATCTCTTTAGCAACATCAAAGTTTGGAAAAAGACTTCAAACTTAATTGTAAAAATATTTCGAGGTATGCTAGGGATTCAACATGGAAACAGATGTTTCATTGTGATTCATTTATGCAAATAACAAAAGTTTATAAAAAAGAACATCTTAGTTAGAAAAACTTATACACAAAAACAGTTAATACAACAAAAAATCAGCTAATTGCTATACAATCAAACCGGGGTAATCTATCATTTTTTGACACATTCAGTGATTCAACATATGCATCATTGATGACACAATAGTACTCAAGAGAAATTGGCCTAGTTGTTACACTAATATCGAGAGATCACGTTTAAATTAGTTACCTCATTGCCAAGCATATTTATGCAAAAAAACAGTATTACCAATAGATTAAATCAGTGCGAATGTTCGTCTCAAAATTTTTTTTGCGAACAATGTCTCAGATCCTAAAAATAGTTTTACAGGACTGAGAAATCCATATACATTTTATCCATCTAACACAATGGTTAACAAAGACGTTATTACTTTTGAGAACGCCACCCTTATTGAAATTGAAAATCTCTTTAAAAATCCATGTAAATTTAAGTCTAATTTACCTAAAGACCAACAACTAGCTCTCCAAAATCTCCAGAATTTGCCACAAGCCCTGCTTAAACCAGCGGATAAGGGCGGTGGTATAGCACTGTGGGAGAAATCAAAATACGATGAGGAAATGATTAGACAACTATCTGTCCCTAGCCATTACAGAAAATTGACTTGCAATCCTACTCAAAGGCTCACTGCAGAAATTACCGCCTTAAGCAAACTAGGTCTAGAAGGAGGTTGGTTAAATGACAAAGAGGCAGCGTTTTTAGTAAATAAAACACCCACAGTTCCTGTGATCTATATGCTCCCTAAATTGCATAAAGACTCAAATAATCCGCCGGGCCGCCCAATTGTTTCGGGCTGCAACTCGATCTTAAAGCCCCTCGCTCAGTACTGACTATTTTATCAGACCTTTTGCAATTGAGCGTACATCATACATCAAAGACACTACTGCTGTCATTAACGAAATAGAGAAATTCCAGTTTGATCCATCTACCGACATACTTGTTTCTATGGATATAGAAAGCTTGTATACTAACATCCCTCAGATAGAGGTGCTTGACATTCTCAATGCCCTTTTGGAGTCACGACCAAAACCTCATGCTGTCCCTACATCGTTCATATTGGAATGTGTGAGAATTCCTCTTTGTGAAAACTTTTTTCTCTATCAAAACTCCTTTTATCAACAACAGAAAGGAGTTGCCATGGGGGCAATTTTCGCACCAGATATAGCCAATATCTATGTTGCTTGCTTCGAAGATAAATTCATATGGCAACCCTCTAATCCATTTATTGTTAACATCCGGAAGTGGCTACGTTATATAGACGACGTTTTCATGGTTTGGCGTGGTACTGTTGACCAACTTATTGAATTCCATCTGTGGCTAAATGCCAGAAACATCAATTTACAGTTCACACTGGATCACAGTACTATTGAGATGCCATTCCTGGACATTAACATTAAAATAGACACCGAACAACAGCTATTTACCACGTTGTTTACTAAAAAAACAGCCAGAAATACCCTTTTGAGGTACACAAGTCATCACCCCCAGGCATTGAAGGATGGACTCCCCTTTTGGCAATTTCTCAGTCTACGCCGAAATTGTACGTTTAAAGATGATTACTTCTGTGAGGCAAGAAAACTGAAGGACAAATTACAAATTCGAGGTTATCCATGCAGACTCCTCAGAAAATCAATGAAAAGGGCCTGGTATAACAACCGTGAGGCTCTCCTAACTGTTAATGAACCAAAAAGTAAACCTAACATTGTATGTGTATCCACTTTTGATACTCGTTCCAATGCAATCAAGAGAATTGTATCCAGACAATGGAATTTACTTCAATCCATTCCTGAATTTGCGCAGAAGCCTCTTTTTGCTTTTAATAGAGGTACCAACTTGCAGGACAGGCTGATTCATGCCTACCAAGATATTTCCTGTGTAAACACCGTTGACAACATGAAGCAAATAGTTCCATTAGTGGGGCATCACAAATGCAATAACTGCACAGCCTGTGCTACTACAAAGACTGTAAAAACCTGCAGAATCAATGAGTTCAATATTACAGCTAAGACCTTTTCGAACTGCAATACCACAAATGTGGTTTACTGCATTCAATGCCCTTGTTTATTACACTATTTAGGTAAAACCATCCAGCCAATTAAAAAACGTATTCTGTAGCACCAATCGCGGATTAGGTGTAAAAAAGAGAACGCACCTCTTGTTGAGCATTACCTCCAACTGGGTCACAAAGAGACCGATATGGTATGGTGGGTTTTAGAAGTCATTAAACCCAATAAACGACAGAATAACATTGACAAAGTTCTCTCCCTAAGAGAAGGCAAACTTATTTGCCTTACTGACACTGTCAAACGTGGTCTCAATTCTGCAAGTGAATGGCATGCCTTGGCACGTCTTACTTAATTTCGTTTTGACAATATACTGTTTAAGTGTGTGCATCTTAGATTCTACTCAATGTGATTGGATCATATTAGAACTATTCTGACAATGTATCACATTTAGCAATAATTGTAATATCGATTCTGTTTTATAATCATGTTTCTGAATGTTGATCTTATGTGGATGGAATCATGACTGTATGTTTATGATAAGAGCTCTGATATATTATAGTTGTTTCTTTAGTCAAAATGGGCACATTGTTCTATTATGATGCTTTTACATTACTTATAGATACTGTTGTAGAAATCCCCTCTCCAAGATGGCAGCCCTTTTATGGTTGTATATACTTGATGTCTCGAGTTACATAAATTGATTGCCATGTGTAACCTTCGGTTATTTGGCTGGTTTTTCACTTATCCTGTCCACAAGTGAATTGTTAGAATTAATTAGATAGCTGGTTTGAGAGATCGTCACCCTTTTTCAAAATTATGATTCTAATCGAATTCTTCTTCCGGATACCTATCCAATATGGCGACTACTGCTTAGTCCTATTTCGCACTCCAAACGGCGCCTTAAATAGGAATGGATTCGGCAACCTTTTTGCTTGCTGCATTCCACTCGCTCCCCGTGATTGACACTATCGGACACATTAGGTAAGCTTTTTGTTTAGGCACTCTTAGTCTAAAATCCACCAGATACAAATATGTGAAATTGACAGTTTCCGTCTCTTTTTACAGAGCAATTTCACTTCCTTGTCGAAACTCTGCACGACCTCAACTAACTCTGTGGTTGTGGCCAGGTAAATAGCTCTGCCTCTCTTGTCAAATACCTTCTTAACTTGGGCTTAGATCAGTATGTGACGGGGTCTCAATTGCTTTTATAGATTATCCCTTAAAAAATCACCACACCTACGTGATCGCTGAAGTAAACCGCTATGGATATCTATGGGAGAGTAATCTAATACTAGGCGATAGGTATGTTTCCTACCCTTCCTTTTCACACCTCGACCCTGTGGTTTATAGACTTGAGACGACTACATGGCGGATAATCTCTATATCCTTATTGATTTTAAATTCAGGTCTTATTTTGTAGATTACAGACGATTGCCATCGATTTCCTTGACCCTTGCCTGCCCAGAAGTGAAACTACAGGCGACTATAACATTAGGTACCTGATTTAATACTTGATATAGATAGCGTTTCTTTAGCTATTTCGAGGCCTTTTCATGATCAATCAAACGGTTTTCGTTTAGGAGAAGTACAGACTCCCTTTCGGAAGGCTCATATATGAGACGAATACATTTTCATATCACTCCAGTTGAAGTAACTAGCCCGTACATTTCAAATCCCCTCTCCCCTTTTGTTATTAAAACATTCACACTGATTTAATCTATTGGTAATACTGTTTTTTTGCATAAATATGCTTGGCAATGAGGTAACTAATTGAAATGTGATCTCTCGATATTAGTGTAACAACTAGGCCAATTTCTCTTGATTACTATTGTGTCATCAATGATGCATATGTTGAATCACTGAATGTGTCAAAAAATGATAGATTACCCCGGTTTGATTGTATAGCAATTAGCTGATTTTTTGTTGTATTAACTGTTTTTGTGTATAAGTTTTTCCAACTAAGATGTTCTCTTTTATAAACTTTTGTTATTTGCATAAATGAATCACAATGAAACATCTGTTTCCATGTTGAAACCCTAGCATACTTCGAAATATTTTTACAATTAAGTTTGAAGTCTTTTTCCAAACTTTGATGTTGATAAAGAGATAATCTTCAAATGAGTTATTGAGTGATTCGCAACATTCCCCAATTGACTACACAAGATGCGCTTTGATTTTTAAAATGTAATTGAGGTATGCTCTCAATGAAACCAAGGTTCATTATTGTGTTATTCATGTTTTCTGTTATTGTTTTCTGTTAGTGTAAGTTGTCCTTTCACCAAGGTGTTGTAAACCTGTACATAGTAATGATAGATATGTAATTGTAAATATATTTATTTCAGATTACATTGGTCTTTTTATACAGTTCACAATTGACAACTGTCCTGAAGATGGTCTCGCAAAGTCACATTTAGGAGACCGAAACGTCGACCTCCACCTCATCCATCTCTTGTTTCATTCAGATTGATATTTATCTTGGATAGGTATATTTAGGTTCTGTTGTGTCAACTGTCAATGCATGCCTTGTTTGACCTGCAGTCCTAAGTATTTTTGAATTATTTTTATCTGTATATCAAAATATTGACCTTTCATTTTCTTGATAAATTCTTTTTTTCAGTACACCTTAGTGTTTGTTATTTATTTCTTGTGTATGTTGTGTCTGATCAATGACTATATATTAGCTACTTTCATTTCTGATTAATTAAATTCACAAAAGGATTATTTATTCATCCTATTAAGTTAGTTCAAATCCCCAATTGTCATTTAAACAAATTCCCTTGAAGGCACCTTTACCCTTTTCATTTAATCACCCAAGCCCTCAAGGGTATTTTGGGTTGCTCACTGTTTTTGATCATCCTTTGAACCGGAAACACCTCAAAAGATGACCATTTACTCGCACTCGTGCCACTGGGTCTGTATACAACAACTTTATCCAACTAGTGAAAAAGTATGGCACTCCCATACGATGCATCACTGCGAACATGTAGGTCCACGCTATCGAATCAAACGCCTTTGCGGCGTCTAACAGCACTGCCACTGCCGAGAGTTCCGGTTTCAGCAGGTGCAGGACCGCAAACAGCGCCCTCAAGTTGTGTGCAGTAGATCGTGTGGGGATAAATCCCGACTGGTCCGGGAGGACCATAACGTTAAGTAAAAGGCGCAGACGCTTGGCGAGGATTTTAGCAAGTATTTTAACGTCAGTATTCATGAGTGAGAGTGGTCTATATGACTCGCATTTGTCAGACGGTTGACCCGGCTTCAGTAACACGACAATCAAGGCCTCCCTGAGCGTATCTGGCAGACGCTGCTGATCGAACGCCTCCGCATACATGGCCGCCAGACGGGGTATTAGCAATTCGGCGTATTCTTTATAGAATTCAGACGGCAGCCCATCTGTTCCTGCCGCTTTACCGTTGGGCAACGCAGCGATGGCATCCCTAATTTCGGTTTCCGTGATATGGTGCATCAAAAAATCTTGCTGTCCCTTAGACAACCATACTAGCGCAACATCATCAAGGTAGTGTGCTATTTCTTCCTCAGCAGCTGGCGGCCTGCGACCATACATGGTCTTTTAGTAGGTAACAAAGCTCTCCAAAATACCAACAGTACCTGATATGGAACGATCACCATCCGTGAGCACCTGGACACCACATTATTTAACCCAAGGTTCCAGAATTCTTTCAGCCAATGCGCACCCAGGCCTACCTCCTTCTCCGTAATACCGAGCTTTACAACGGCGAGATAGATGACGCACTTCCTGGTCAGCCAAGTCATTATATTCGGTTACGTGGGATTGTATGTCGGCCAAGATCGTAGCAGCGGGGGCCTCCTCATACTGTCGCTCCAATCGCACCAATTCACGCTCCAGTCGTACCATAGAGTCCCGCAATGATTTCAACACCCCAGCCTGTAAACTTATACAAGCCCCTCTAAGGGTCACTTTGAATGCCTCCCAGAGGACACACTCACTCCGCACTGAGCCAGCATTCTCATCAAAATAGTATTCAATAGCCTCGCGCACACCTTCCTTAAATACGGGGTCCAACAAGGCTGTAGGCCGCAACCTCCATTGAAAGGGGGCTGGGGCATAGGTAGGGAGGAGCATTTCGAGCAGGACTGGCGCATGGTCCGATAAGGTACGTGGTAAGTGCAAGACCGTGGACACCCACGTTGCGACGTCACGTGTCGCCAACCAATAATCCAAACAGGACCAAGTGTCATGAGCATAAGTAGAGCAAGTCCCTCACCTCAGGGTGCTGCAGCCGCCACACATCCACAAGGCCCAGGTCACACATACTGTCACGCACAGCTTGTGCAGCTCTTTTGACGCTCACAATGGAGCGCGTTTGTCTATCTAGCAGCTTGTCCAAAACAACATTAAAGTCCCCCCCACAGAGAATGGCAGAGACTGGCAATGCATAAATCCTGTTCCACAATACTGTATAGAACTCCGAGTCATCGACATTGGGGCCATACACATTTACCAATGTAATCAGTGTTCCGCATAATTTCCCCTGTACAATAACATATCTGCCGTCCCTGGCAACCTCCTCATGCAGGACTTCGAATGGCACCCCCCTCTTAACCAGCACCATGACTCCCCTCACGTACGAGGAGTATGACGAAGCAACTCTCATACCACCCCATTTTTTAGCCACACACTCCGTGGTGCGGTCAGTGAGGTGAGTCTCCTGTAAAAATGCCAGGTGCACATTGTGCCGGTCTAGATAAGCCAGCACCTGTCTAGTCTTTTTGGGGTTATTCAACCCCCGGACATTACAAGTAATGCAATTAAGTTTACCCGCCTTATCCAGTATCAATCAATGGTGATGAGCTGACGACATAAGAATACAATGAGCCCAGTCGTGGACATGCCAAATGGAAGAGCACCAGCACACCTCCCAGTACTGTACAAGCAACAGCAGCAACCCGAACCCCCACCCCCCCGCACAATAACACTTGAAGTAATAAACATCACCAAGCCCCCATCCCCCACCCCCCAGGCAACCAAGCCCCCCCAAACCTCCCCAGAGCAACCCATCCCCCCCACCCACTTCAGCTCCCCCAACATGCCAAAGGTTCCTCAATACCTCAACAACATCCCCCTCCCACTCAACCCATCAAACCAATGTTGGGATGCACCCATATGCGGGGGCGTAGAGGTAGAACACTCCCACAGAGTAGGAGTCGACCAAGCATGCCACACAAAGTAATACATCACACGTCGCCCTTAAAGCCAGCAAATAATGACCTCCCCAACAGCTGCACATCACACCCAACAGTAGGCATTGTCGTAAAGCAGAAAGAAAGCATAAATACACAACACATATGGAGCAGATCTCAAGAATATCAAAGACCTTTGCAAGTTCTGACAGGAACGCAGTTCAAGGCGCATCGGGAGCCCCACAGACCATAAAAACCTCACCAGCCCCTTGCAAGGCTCTCAGTGTCCAGCCCCCATCTAGCTCCTCCTCATCCGGCACCGCAGCAGAGTCTCTCTTCTGGCGTTTGAGCTTCTTAGCATAGTCCATGGCAGCTTTTGGGGTAGCGAAGATTTTGTTATCAGCCACAGCGCCAATACGAAGGCGCGCCGGATACAGCATGGCATACGGGACTCCCTCATTCCGTAGGAATTGCTTTACGACGCCAAACTCTCTCTGTGCCACCTGCACAGCCACAGTAAAATCAGGAAAAAACGCCAAGGTATTCCCCTGATATGCTGGTGCCCTTCTCCCTGGCCAAACGCAAGATGGTGTCCCGGTCCCTGTAATTTAAAATCCGAGCTATAATGGGACGAGGTGGAGCGCCCGGGACAGGTCGCGCAGCCAGAGATCGGTGGGCCCGTTCCACAATAAACATAGGTGATAGATGCTCCGTGCCGAAGATATCCGTAATGAGGCGCTCCATATCGGCTTCCATTCTGCCAACGTTTGTGGATTCGGGCAGCCCTGTGACGCGGATGTTATTGCGCCGGGACCGCGCCTCCAAATCCTCATTTTTGGCCTGGATGAGGGAAAGAACCTTCTGCATATTCAGAGTCTTGTCCGTGACCGCAGTCAGGCCATCCTCTGCCGCCGAGACCCTCTGTTCCACTTCCCCCATATGTGCGTTCTGTTTCTCCAATTGGGAGGATATATGATCCAGCCTGGTATAGACGGCCGCCATTGACCCCTCAATGGACTGTAGGGATCTTTGCATAGCCACCAAAGTAGCCTCTAGCGTAGCTGTACCCTCCACAACAGTGTCCGCCTCCGAATCAGAGGCTGCCCTCAGTGGCGTTTTAGGTGTCTTCCTCGTCTCGAAGGTCAGCTTTGTCTGGCTCTTGCCCGTACGACCCATGGATAGAGAGCAGGCCAACAGCGTTAACACAGAAGACAGGGCTCCCCCACTCAATCAAGTGTGTACTGTTAAAAACTACAAATCGCCCTCCGCAGTCAGGTAAGGCAGCTGTCCAACTAGGGCACCAATAGTGAGTTCACCAGTAACTGAGCTGGAGATGAACGTGCCCCCAACGCAACAAATGGACAAGGACGAAATAACCAGGGTGTGGAGGCGCAGATACCCACAATGGAGAAGAGCAATACAGCAGGCCACAGTTCCAGTGCACCATAAAGGACGCTCCCCGTGGGGCCACCACCAGGAGAGTCAGGGCGATAGCAATAGGAAGGCCCTCGGCCGATCGTCGGTCACACAAGTTGCGCAATCTCTTCCCAGCAGGTGGTACCGTATCCGCTTCGCAGGTGGGCCCAGGATGTGCACCAATGACATGGCCCACATGCCCAGATCACCCGCAAGAGGGCCCGAGTATTAAGGACCACACCACAGGCCAGACAGAGCCTCCCCCACCCCCAGCGCCAGGCCCCCCACCAGGCACAGCAAGCCGAGCACAGACCCAGCCCCAGGCCAAGTCCCGCCTCCACAGTCCAGGCCCCGAACCAAGCCGGCCCACTCACCGCACCCAGCGCCGACGGGCACTGACACCAGGCCTAGGGGCCCTCTCCCCTCCTACTCCACTGTACAATGCCCGATCTCGCCGGCAGTAGCTTCAGAGGGCCTCCCGCCGCTCCACACGTCACCCGCCCCATCAGGCAGGTCTCCAGATCTCCAGCAAGCCCTCCTGTTGCCCCCGCGGGGGTCACGCCACAGCCGCTCCTGCCTCAGCGCAAGACGGGTCTACGTGCGGGCCGCAGAGTCTGGCCACCACCGCACACCAGCCCCGGCCGCTGATGTATCCAGCAACGCAGGCCGCAGGTCCTCTCGCAGCGCCAGAGGGGCCCCCAGACAGAAGAACGCCGCAGCACCAATCGGGGTCCGCCACCACTTCTGCGCCACACAGGTCAGGGCCCAGACCACCTCCTCGCCCAGCAGTCTACCTGACTCCACCAGCCGCCATCTTCTAGGTGAACAGCACGGGTCAGATTAGGAGTCGCGTTTCCATCGGCACAGGTAGGGATTTGAGGGCAGGAAACACAGCTACTGGCACAGCAGGATTTTGCAATTCCCCCCAGAGCTTCAGGCAGCCTCAGCGACGCGCGATGTGGCGGATGTTGGACAGATAGTTACTCAGTCGAGCAGAGCCTCACAGAGGTGCGGCCATCTTGCTGTGCGCCCTCTAGCGCCCCCTAGTACAATATATTTTCTGTTGTTTCCTTGGCTGCACCACATGCAGGACAGGAATTGGTACCCCCGTGATTGGCATGAGTAACAGATGCTAAAGTATCCATTATAAATCTGATGTAAGGTGATTTTGTGATTCCGTCAATGTACTTCTCGAAGTGAGAGAATGGCTTAAATTCTAAGAAGATTTGGTCTACTTCCCCATGCCTGGCTAGCTGATTATTTCATACCCCACCTGATCCCAGTACATTGCCTTCAGGTTTCTTATTTTGTATGGGGAAATGGAGTGTGGATCTATCCAATACTTTTCTATGCCTAGTGAATAACATGTCTGTTTCACAAAGGCCAGCCACAGGAGCTTTCTCCCACCCTGGGACCTATCTAATACATCTTGGAGGCCCTCCCTATAGTTAACCAATGTGGGGTCGACCAGACTCGGAGTCTAATTAAGTGGACGATGGGCCGAATACCTAGGTCAAATTTAAAGACAAGGGGGGGTGCTTTTGGGGATTATTTTGAGTACCGTTCTCAAGAGTTGTTCTCTGCCATCTCTAGTGCATCTAGGTTGACGTGACCTCACAATTCTGCACCATAGATACCAGCAGCTACATCTTGGGTCCTCCAAGCTTTAAGAAACAGAGAGACTGGATGGGTAGAGGAATTATTTGCAAATTGTAATAATGCTGCCACCCTATGTTTTAGAATGAGGGTGCTTTTTGTGACTTGATTTACCCAGGAGTTTGTACTGGACAGACGAATACTGAGATATTCACATTTATTCACTCTCTCTATCCGTTTTCCCCTCAAGCACTATTGTTCCTTTAAAACCTCTGTGCTGATGTATGGCCATAAATTTAGTTTTGCTTTCATTTATCACTAGGCCATGATCTAAGCAAAAGAGACTAAACTTGCTCAAGAGGGTCTCTAGGCTCTTAGGATTCTTTGAAATCAACAGCATGTCATCTGCAAACAACAAAGCTGGGATCTTAGTTCTCCCAAGAACCGGGGAGTCATTGCCGCAGGCCAGCAAGTAGTCAATGCATCCATTGATAAACAGCAAGAATAGTGTGGGTGCTAGTACACAGCCCTGCCGAACTCCTTTATCAACCCCAAATGGGCCAGTTGATTTCCTGTTGGTTCCCTATCGGACCTGAGCGGAGTTATTGCAGTGGAGACGAGTAATGATGGTAAGAGCTGGCAGGTATCCTCATTTCACTAAGGGTTCTCCACAATTTATCCCTGGGGAAACCATGTGTAATGCTGCTTTGAGATATACAAAAGCGGCATATAGAACACCATCACCCAGAGCCACCTCTTTCTACCTTACCAACTGAAACCTACACACCTGGTCGACAGTGCTGGTCTTAAGCCGAAAACCAGCCTGAAATTGGGTTAGACTTTTACACTCTTCGATCCAGGACGGCAACCAATCCAGGATAACCTTACAAAAAAAATTTGGCCCAGAGTCGATAAGGTTGATTGGCTGGTAATTCGCTGGAACCAGTTTTATCCTTTTTTGTGGATAGGGATAATCTCTGCCCCCTTCCATGACTTGGGAATATCCGCACCTGCCAGTATAGCGAAAAGATGCAGGTGAGCTATGGAACCCAGATGGTTTGTTCTGAAGTAAAGAGAACCACTGGAAGTAGGTCTAACCCTGGGGCCTTCCCTGGATTCTGGGAAATTATGGCAGATTTGACCTCCATATTACTAATGAAAAGCCCGGCCTCATAAAAAGAATCTGTTTAGGGCACATGCTAGTGACTTGTAGTTGGCCAGATATGTTTAGGGGCTCACAGTTTGTAGATGGGAGAGGGTGACCATATAAGGTTTTAAAATGGGTCACCCAATCATGTGGTAGAAAGTGGGATTCTGGTCTCATCTTGGCCAACCTTGCTTCTGAGAAATTATATGCCAAAAGTCCCTTTGATTCCCCTTCCTCACAGCTGCTAATAGGTCACTCCAGATAGCTGTGTCCAAATCTGTTTTGCAATTTTTTGGGCTTGCTTGTAAGCAGATCTGACGATCTTAACTTGGTGGTAAGAACCCTCCTTGCGGGGACCTAGAATATGGGTTTTTGCCACTCTACAGTTCTTGTTATACCATGTAGCATATACTGACCCAAAGGAATTCTTTATGATTAGGGGCTTGGTTAAAAAACTGCATTCTTAGCTCCTCAAACCATTTGGTATGGACTTCGGTAATCTCTTCAGGGGTTAACTCTAGACCAGCTAGGAATGTCATTATGGGGATCATATTATAATAGATATGGCTTCATTGTCCACTATGCCCCTTCCCTTGACCATTCTACAGTTGTTACTCAATGTCGGGGCACCACATAGTATACTCAGTTCCCTTTCGAACCTACTTTCTAGTCCATTGAGGTTTATAAAAAGGGGGAAATGACCACTTTCTGTCCTAGGAAAAATGTCTATGTCTTAGATGTTAACCCAGTAGTGGAGGGAAACACAGAAATAGTCAATACCACTTGTGTACTTATTTCTAGTGAATGCTTGGTGACTCTTTAGGTCTGACTTGGTTATGCCATTGCAAGCTTTTAGTTGATTACATATGCTAAAATCAGTTAGTAGCAAAACTAATTTGGGAATTGTTTTAATACATGGGCCCAGGATTTAGGGGATGCCCCAATGGTGGTCTTCTTCCTTGTCCAATTCCCTTTGCAGCGGGTTCGGATCGAAGCACACAGTGCAGACCCCCACCTATGATTAAGGCAATCTATCCTTTAGAGTTGGTAATAATGCTATCATTCAGTTTATAGGTTAGAGGGGAATCAGCAGACCTGGAAAAACTCCTGCAATAAACACTAAACAGATGGAATTTGTCATTCCTATTTGGTACGGAGATCTCGAGCCCAGGGATATCTGGGGAGGCAATAGACAGCTGTTTTAACCTGACACCCCAAGGAGACTTGACGGTCGACCTGATTTACATGGTATGTTGTAAAGCCCTGCTTGTGGGTGGGGATGATTTCCCATCTTTTCTGGAGCATTTCTATGGCTGCCTGGTCTATAAAAGCCCCCCCATTCCCTCTGGGCTAGCTTATTCCCCAAGCCAGAGATATTCCAAGAAATCAAGATGGAAGAATTTGGCAAGCTGGAAGTGAGTGGGCTTTGGGCATCGTGGTGTCCTAAGGGCCTGCTACAGGATCATGCCATGGTTGAAAGACTACTGGGGGGGGGGTTGAAAAATTGTTCAGTGGCAAGCCGACAAGTGTTACTAGAATCCATCAATTGTGTTTTCAGGGCGTGAAAACGGGGAGAGGGGAAGGGTAGTGTTTGTGGTGGCTTGCTAGCGATACTCGAGTTTACTGAACTTTGCAGTCAGTCTACGCAAAAAAGGTGAGAAGGAGATTGAGGATGCTCACCTCCTCAAGGGTGAAAACCCCCACTTCTGTGTTGGTTCTGGGAGGTTGTGGGGTTATAGGCTCGAGTTTGCATGGAGAACAGCTGAATAATAATGGATTGGTGAGTGAATTGTAACTTAATACAGTCCAGATTTTCAGAGAAGGGTATGCGAGGAGCCCTTATAATATTTGCCCAAATGATACTTGCGCACTTCCTCAAGCTACGGTTCCAATGGATTGCATTATTGATCAGGGAAGCCTCATCTTTTCTGACTCGTGGAGAACGTTTTGGGACTCCAGTCATGAATAGTATCCTGTTGGGTGGAGAAAAATTTAGATTTGGGTGCGACAGGGAGTGCGTTGAAATTAATCGCTCTGCTGTGGAGCGAGTGTTGGAGCAATGTAGGGGGAGTCAGAGGGTGGGAAGTGTGGATATACCGATTTGGTTACGAACCCCCTTAACTCCCTTGATCCCCTCCCATGGTGCACTGTTGGTAAGGGGATTAGGCAAAGTCATGGTCCAGAGCCTGATTTGCAGTCCATGGTGGATGTCAATTTGCACCCCAGTTATTCACATTGTCAAAGGGCCTGGAGGCTGGAATAGCATGCCCACCTGGCTTGGTCAATGATGCTTTAGACTGTGGTTCAGGGTGAGGGTCAGTCAGCTGTTTGCAAATGTCTCTATGGCCGCCGGACCCACTCTCCCAGGAGTGCTCACATGATTTAACGTTTGGCAGGGTGTGGAGCTCTTCTCTGAGTGCCTTGACCTCTGCCCTCATCGTTTTAAGGACAGCCCAGAGATCCTTGATCTTGATCCCATAATTCTCTGCTTTTTTAGTCTGCTGGGATGAGGTGGCTAGTATCTCAATATTTTGTGGGGGCACTGCATTGGCGGCAAGTATGGAAAATTGATTGGCACATGTAACCACAGGTTCTAGGGGAACTGTAATAGATTGAGGTATAGAGGATCTACACATGGGGGGCCTACCTTCAGAGCTTTCTCCTTGCTGGTTCTCATGATTCTTGTGGTTCTCACTGGGAGACAGAGCTGTGGATCACGAAGTTGTAAGTCTACCGGAATTTGTTCTTAAATATAGGGGCCATGTGCATCTTTTTCTGGGTTGCCCTATTGAAGCAAGAATTCTCCAGCAGTGAAATGTGTTCCACTTCCTCTATGAGATTGTCTATGATACCTAGTGTGGCAGTATGGGAACAGTCAATGGATTTCTTGCCCGTTAGCTCCCCAGGAGGTTCGCTGGTACTTTTCCTTTTACCCATACTTTATTAAAAGATTATTAGCATGTCAGGCACATGGAAATTAAAACAGTAACCCTTTAGCAAGCTTTTTGCAAGATGTAAATGTAGGTAGACTATAAGTGTATATATAAATGACAAGGTACCCAAGGAGGACACGGTACCATGGGCAGTTCTAAGAAATGAGGACAGTAAAGAAGGATTTTTCCATGGGTGTTGAGAACTAACTTGCATCGACAATTGCTAGGGTCATTTTCCTAGCGCTGCGGCTCTGCAGGTCTGTGAGACTTCTTTTACGAGACTCTGTGTATTAATCATCTTCAATCTGACTGACTGTTTTGATAGAAGTGCTGAAACTGATGTATTGTAAATTTTGAGTTATTGTCTTCTGATGTTATGTTTTACACTTCCCTGAGATTTAATGTTGTGCTTATGATTCGTGGTAAATAAACATGACCCGATTCCCATGGCACATTATGGAGTAATGTCTTGTCATTTGTTTGGGTTGTAGGGAGTGTGGTCCAGACTGGGGGATCTCCACATCCTATCATAACTGTTGATGCAGTCATTAGAAGTACTGCAATGATTGTAGCTCACTTTAAAGTTGGGTAAATAAAAGTATATGGACTCCTGTACAATCACTGTGTCCATGGTCCCACCCCTCCAACACCAGGCTTTCTCAGGAGCTACAAGAACTGTGACCAGGAGATACAGCCCCATGCCCTACATTGATGAACAGTGAGCCTACTCCCAAAGCCGGTGTGAGCATTCTTTATCGTAATCTGGATTGCAGTTGTCATGTCACCTTCAGTGCTGATCTAAGAAGTATGAGATGGAGGGCACACTTATTTTTTAGAAGCAATTTTGGATGTAACTTTTATGCCACAAGGGCGACCAGGACTACCAGGTCTTTCACCCTTCCCACCACAAAACAGGGATTTGGCAAACACCCATATGTTGTCACAAAATAGGTCAGTTCCTGCACCAGATAAATGCACCTCATCTTGGTGAAACATGAGACTACTCCTGATCAACTTGTGGGGAATGTTTCATAAGCGCGGCAGGCCCGGACACAATTGTTACTTTTCTGGAGTTAAATCACCTAACGATGAAGACCCTGCAGCCATTTGCGTTGTGGTATCCTGTGATACCAAGTAATGACAGGTTTCGGGAAGAGCCTTTCCAGCCTATTGAACTCCCACAAAATGGCTTCCCTGAATGTTTTGTGTCCCAATTTTAGCAAGGCATTACCACCTATGTGCACGATGACAAGATCTGGGAATTGGAGTCCCTCACAACCTCTTTACCAACTACCAAAACTGAAAAACCTGGAAACCCCCAACTCTGCACTACCTAAAGCAGACATCCTTCAGCTCTCCTGGCTTTGGCTTATGATGCTGTTGCAACAGGTAAGCTGCCCTCTGCACTAAGGAGAGGCCAATGGTCCATACCATCTTGGAAGGTATACAAATAGAAAAGAGAGCAGAGAGGCAGCATGATAAAAAGGAACATGTGACATAGCCCTAGAAGGAAAAGGCTTCTCCTACAGCAGCTCTTGATGTATATGCCACTTGAAACAAAATTATAACCACCTGCTTATCTCTTTGATATTATAATGTGAAAGGCTTGCCTCAGCCGCAAAAGTAGCTGCACCTATCCCAAAGGACTGTGAAGAGTAACCCGTAGGCTCAACCCCAATGATCCTTAAGGCGCCGTGCAAAACTGCTAAAAACTGGGAGCGTGAAAGCCAGTCCCCATTCAAATGAATGAACACCACTGAAGCACCGTAGTTCGGCCAAACAGAGATGTATGCCATCATACGAGCAACCGGTTAGATAGGAGAACCATTGGCTCTATGATGGTCCCCCTCCATTCTGCGTCAGTCTTTGTTCTCCTAAACTTAAGAGCAAGTTGGTCCCACTCATAGTGACTATTGATTCACTGCAACCCCCCTGAGTAATAAGATTGAGAGGATCCAACTAATATGCCCACCTTGAGGGCACCATAAAAAGCAACTGTGAATGCAGCTGAAAACAATGCTGTCTTGTACGGAGAGCTGTAGACCTTATGCAGGTCCTCTAAGTTGGCACCCAGCATTTGCATATCAAGTAGTCTCCTACCATCCTGTACAGTGCCTCCCAGGATCACCCATCCATATAACGCCCTCCTTACAGAGAAACAGCTGCTAACATCCAGTGTGTAGAAAAGTGGGGTTTAATGTAGTGAGGCTGGTTATGCTTCACTTTGCAATACATTCATGTTACCCCAAATAGGTCCTTTCGATTCTCATTAATAAATCCCTAGCTCAGCCCTGGTAGAGTGGCACTGAGCAGTCAGGCTTTTCTAGAAAAACATGTGTTAAGCATATCAAAGTATCAACATGGATGATAAGTAATGCTTATAGTAGCCCCGAATGGAAGGAGGCAACAATATGGACATTTAAGCTTGCCCTTCTATGTCCACACCTTCGCTATAATGCATCATGCCTCCTGGGCTTAGGAAGCCTGACTTAGAGGTGATTGAAATATTAAAAATAGTACTGTGACTTTGCCCCTCTTGGTGAGGGCAAGATCGAGTTTGGGCAGTTTTCACTGATCATGCAGTCTGCAATGGCAAGACTGCTGTCATCTTTTTAATTGGGTCACTCAGGGTGGCACAATCAGTGCTTCAGGTCTTGGTGACCCCTTTAACTCCAATGCCCTGGGGACCACTGGCACCACTAACTAGGGAGCTATAAGTGTGTTGAAGTCCTTGCCAATTGGGGCTACACATTTGCATGCCTTATATTTTAGGGAGAGAACTTTGGCACTAGGGCCTGGTTAGTAGGATCCAGTGCACAGAGTCAAAAACATCAGCATTGGGGTTCAAATGGGGCAAAAAGTGGGGGAGGGGAAACCTACAAAAAGTCTTTTCCCTTAGACTGTGCACCTCTCAGCTTGGAAAAGAAGCCAATAACTGCCAAATGTGCCCTGATATAGGACACTGGCATACCCTGGTTTCTCAAAGCACCAAGGAAAAGACAAATGTTGCTTTACGAAAATAAATCAGTTCTGTTCACTTAGAAGGACCTATTCATTCAAAAACATATTTCATAGGTATCCCATGTGCGCTTCGCCAGAGGGGGCGCTACTAAATTTGAAAAAGGCGGGGCTCCAATCTTCCACAGATATTTCAGGAACGCCATCATTTTCTCGGCTGACCGTGAGTGGAAATTTCGAAAGTCCTGCTACCTGGAGTGAGACGATGCATCAGCAGCATTATTGTGGGCCCCAGGCACATATTTGGCTTTAAATAAGACATTCAGATTCAAGCAGAGCAAGACCAAACGCTACAACAACCTCAGAACCAACCTGCATGAGGCCCCTTGTCTATTACTAGCCTCCACCACCAGCATGTTGTTAGACCAGAAAATAACACGTATGTTCCTGAAGATATCACACCATATCATCACCATTTAAGCTTTATTTCGACTATTCAAATCATACAGGCTACAAAAGTCATACTTAATAAAACACAGTTAAAAATGTGGTCACTGCCACCACAATCAGGAACAGTTCCAGGAAGGCAATGTTCTTCATGACCCCACTGACAAGCTAAGAACCAGGCCAGCCACCCCTGCACCACTCTTGACTCAATATGGCCCGAAACCTACACTGCCAGTTGAGTTTGTGAAGAGACCAAGTGTCAGAACCATTCAAATGCTGCAGAAAGCTGCACCAGATTCTCAAGCACTCTTTCACCTCTACGTAAAGTCTACAGGCGCGGTGCGTCCATTGGGGCGTAGGGGCATGGGGCATAGCCCCACTACGCCAAATGGACGCACCGTCATATTTTTGGCAATAATTACCTCTCTGTTATTATTAGCGCAACCGGCCGGGAATCCGCCGGGAGTGGGACACACCCGACTCAATCGGGAGTGCACAGGGGGTGGGGCTGGCTGGGCTGCTGCAGCTTGAGTGACAGTCCACACTCAGCTGCAGCAGTACTGCGCATGACAAGTTGTGGGCTCTAACTAGCCCGAGCATGCGCGCTAGACTTTCCCCATAGAGAGGGACCAAGGGGGGTGCTGCTTCTTACAGCAGCGCCGCTGCTGAAAACGGGTTGAAAACGGGCGAGTAGTAAATGTGCCCCCCTAGCCAATCCTGGCGCTGCATGCAGCGCCAGGATTGGCTGGTCCACCGCGCAGAAGGGCAGGCAATCCATTATTGGATGCCGCGCGTGGGTGGTGGCACACTCCCTTGGCCACACTTTATATGGCCAATCACTGTATGACTTCATGTGAAGCCATGCAGTGATTGGCCATTTCGGGATGCGCACGCGTGCGCCGCTGTGCCTGTGTAGTCCTGAATCTCTTCTCTCTCTCTAGGCACGCAGCAGACCGACTCCCTGCCTGCCTGCCGCCTCATCACCTCACCACGTGCGCCACACGCTGTCACGCTGTCTGTGTCCTGCTCCTGTGAAATTATTATATGAAGTAAGAATAAAAAAAGGATTAAGGGAAATCTGTGTAATTCTGTACAGTATGGCTGTTCGCAAGCAAAACTCCACTGGAGTTGCGCTGCTTTGCACCGGTGCAGCGTCTCAGGCGGTAATAATTACAGAGGGACGGACGGTCCAAGTAGTATATGCCCCTAAAGCGCTCTTACTGTCTAGTACTTCGGTTGTCGGCAGGGCTACTCAGCGCACAATCAACAGAGATTGGACCCCGCGGCCTGGGTGCGCATGCTGATGCTGGCAATAGATCATGATGCGCCGCTAGCCCTGCCCACTCAGCTATCGCAGCGCTATACAGGCCGCAGGCGTAACATTAAACGGGCCTTTGGGCTAGGCTTTGCAAATTGTAAGGGGTGCGCGGTGCACCCCGTGCATATTTTAGAAGGGTGGATGGATGGATGGGGGTGGGTGGGGGGTAGCCTTGTGATTGTATGCGTTTATTGCAGGAACCCTGAAAAAGTTGTGTCGTCATCATGATCAGTATAAAGGCAACTCAAGCTTGCCTTATCTTCTAACCAAATGCTATTGTCTTTCTCAAGTTTTAAAACGGCCGCACCAGAGGAATGGGCTGTTACACCACTTTGTACTAGTAGACTCCTATATGTATACTGCACAATGACACCATTTTTATTCAATGTTACATGCATTGCACAGTTTGCACAGTACTAACTAATGCAACTGGTACGTGAAAAAGTAAATTCCTTTTAAAGGCGCAACAAATTTTCCTGTTTCTGTGTTATAAAAACTTTATTAGCAGGCAGCAGTGTGCTTGGGAGTGTGTCTTATAGTGTACGGTCGGCGTATGGTTATACTAGTATTTATTACAATATTTACCTAACAGCATACTGACATCACCTCTTAAGTCCACCACAGTAGCACCCTAATATTTATACAATGCTTAGAAAAACTAGAAGTGCTTTCTACAGCGCAACATGAAATGGTTTAAAATTATTACTAAATAAGACATGACCGATAGTCAGAGACGCAGCCTACATCTGCATGGAGGCTGCTATATTTAGTGGGGCAAATGGTGGCAAGCTCCTAAAGAGAGGAGGATTTAACTTAACTAGCACTGAACATGGGGGCCATTGACATAATATGGAACCACCATCAATGAGACTGCACACTTTCAAAGTCATAATATGGCCGCTCTAGGTGAACCGGCCCTTCTATCAATGGAGTTTTCTGACTATATGCGCATTCAACATTCCGTCGAATTAGTAGCAATTGCACCTTAACCTTTGGAGGATCTGACGTGCCTAACCAACACCTAAGATGGCCGTTCACAAAGTACTTTGCCTTTTTATATACTCACCTATCATGTCTCAACACAAGTTCCCAGAGGTTATGGGTGCTAACGTTATGTCCACTTCGGGCGCTTTATTTACGATTGTGAGCATCAGGTTTCTGTGTACTTTGAGTTGCTTACCCACGCTGCAATCATTTTTTTTAACTTTTGGAATTTGTCTGCCAGTGTTTTTTTATGGGTCGGGATTACAAATAAACCAATGCAATGCAGAAAAAAAACTGATTTAGTAACCTACTTACTGTCTTGCAACTGGGTAATTTTGAGAGCTCTAGTCTGAGTCCTTGGTGGAAACGTGGTAAAGGTAATGTGTGGTTCCCAATGCTTTGTAAAGGCTGTTTCCCAACTGCTGTGCAACTTCTGCTACTCTTAGAGCTGAGATTTTCATGAAAGTCTTATAGTCTAAATTCAGCAGCGTAATAGGACGGAATGTATGAAGCTCTGTGGTTATACTGAATAAGCAGCTACCTATGTTATGACATCTATTAATGTAATAACTGCACTTTCACAATTGCTGTATTAACCTTCCTGCTTTCTCAAATTTGCTTGAATATACACCATTTGTCCACACTTTTTTCAAAATTTTCTCGGGGGGAAATCCTCCCATACCCTCCTTAGGGTGTTCGAGCTCGCTCGCTGCGCTTGCTCACTACGGTGCAGTATGATTATCATTTTACGCCTCACCACTTTCAAATGTTGCCAGCCGCCCCTGAAAGTCTAGTTTGGTGATACTTCTGGGTGAGGCCACTCATTGCTCTGGCTATAGGTCTGGATAAGGGGTGAGCTATGGGGATAATCCTCACGGCAAATTCAGATTCAATACCAGTTTTGGACAACAGTGCACCAGGACCTAGCTTCCCTAGCATGGCCAACGCAAAGTAATCAGAGGAATATTTCACAGAGCAAGACTGGGGATCGATAGCATCATTGACTGAGGATTCCCTTGGGTGGAGAGATTACGAACCAATCTAAACTGCCTGGTCTCTTTTTTGTTGGGAACTGCACCCAGTGGAAAGCAAACAAAACCTTCCAAGGGATGTGTCAAAAATGGGCCCGCAATTCTCCCCAGTGAGTTCTCCTTTGCCAGCTTCTTTGCTATCATAGCCTGGTGTGTTCAGACTGAAATTAGATTATTACAGTGCACAATAGGGCCAACTCCCTGAGCAGGAATTCGGAAGCCAGTAGAAATGAGAAATTACAATGTATAGTATCCTCCGTAATGGGTATGCATTGAGCCAGGGATGCAATTTGCTAATCTGCAGAGGTGAGGGTTAGCTTGAAGGCTTAGTGTTGTCTTTCCATTTCTCCTTAGATTTTTGTAAAGCATTTCATTTGAGGTGTGAGGTGTGGGGTGTGGGCAGAGGTGTGTGGCCCACACCAGGACCCTCTGGGAACTAGAACCAAATGCCACTGTCCCAGCGAGATAAACCATGGCTGGAATCCCCTAACCAGAAGGACTTTTCCTGTGTTCAGGAGTAGTGCTCAACGCCTGCTTTTTATGTTCTTTTTACAGGAGGGAAGGCGGAGCGGGGATGGGGACTTTGGATCGCTGTGGGTGGCTGGCTATTAGGGGTAACTTTTCTGGTTCTGAGTCTGAAGCTGAGTTGTTAGACCCTCCCTCATCACACAATTTGCAAGGACCAGCTTCGGGAGTTGAGCCAACTCAGGATCACGCCCCTTCCTTTTACCCACATGACCACTCTTGGCTGTCATCCTACCCCAAGAGGTGCAGCACCGACTAAACAAGCAGGTAAGCACCTTCAAGGCAGCACAACACACTGGGTGCTCTCATCCAGGAGCTTAGCACTCACCTTTGTTGCTCTGGGCCACATTCCTGGCCCTGTGAAGCTGCAGTTCACCAAGGGCGGACTGCCCAAGCAATCGCTACAACGTGCAACAAGAGTCAGCGACCCCGGGCATGGAAGGGTGAACAAAAAAGGTGAGGACATGAATGGGAAGCCAGAATAACCACACTGATGAGGTGGCCCCCAGAATAACTACTGTATGGTTGAACCTCAGCTGGGAATTAGCCACAGAGTTAATTTTGCTGAGGAAAATTATTGGTACCCAATAAGAAATACTCTGTCGGGCCAGAAGAGTTTTGCTTATTTGCATCTACTTCGTCTGCGCTCTACCATCCTAATAAATGCCCATAGCAATTAGTGAAGATATCAGGCCTGGATGCAATGGAAGCTCGATTTCATGGGAAATTACTTTGCAAAGGCCGAGGCAGAAAGATGCGCAGTGCAGCGCTCCTCAAGTCCTCTGTTGGGAAATCGTGCAATTCCTATCTCCAAGTATCCACTCCCACCATTGCTGAGGCCACTGCTGAAAAAGAGTTGGCCAGTGTCAGCCCCACCTAAATAGGCGATTGCAAGATTCACTTCCTGTTCCTGTCGCCGATCTCACGACTCACAGGACAGATGACAGGAAGCCCCTAACACAACCCTTATTCTGAACCCCTCTCCCCCATGCCATAGAGTTGTGTGTGCAGGAGAGGATGCAGTCCTTGGGGCATCCGGTCCTAATGCCATGCCCCACTGAGGCATCGTACTCTGTTGAGATGTAACTGAATATGTAACATCAGTTGATAACCTGTCCAAAACTAAGTAACCCAATTGTTGCAAAAACGGTATTGCAGCTTTTCTAAGAAATGTTGGTCCTGTCCATAAAAATGATAACAGCCCTGTTAAGCAGTATTGTTCTTCTCACATGAGATGGCAGACTTGATGAGAAGCTCTGGTGCTGTCAAAGAAATGTATATCAGGTGTGTCTATAAGTCCTTCCACCAGTATGGTGGGGAAAATGAATTTATGAATTACATGTCTATGGAACAGCCTCTCAGTCACCTGGCACTAACATGCTTCTGCCCCTACAGTAGCAAATATTGACACCTGCCCAATAATTGTGTGTCTTCCAAAGTAAAGCTGTTCACTTCCAGAACTTGTGCATAGCGTTTTCAAGAGGCCTCAGCTGCTTCTTAGAGAACATCTTTGTGATGGGTGGGAGCCATGCAGCAAGCATGGCTCCCAACACGAAACAAAGAGCGAGCACACTCCTACCCTCTCAGCCGGATCGCCCCTTTGCATTCTGGTACATGCAGTTCGTATGATTCAGGACAAAGTTCGTAAGTATTTCACCAAGGTTGGTGCAAGTAGGTACTTGGTATAAGGTATATCTAGACACGAGACACGACTCGTGTTTCTGGATAATATCCTTCATCAGTAGAGATCAGTTTGGGGTGGCTTTGAAGGCTGCCAAACAACACTAACAGGCTTCGTTGCCTCTCGGGCGCGCAGGTGCATCACCAATAGCTCGTCAGCTACGGAGGCTCACAGGAGCCCTTTAACAGGAAACAAACAGAGAGCACACTCCTACCCTCTCAGCCGGATCGCCCCTTTACATTCTGGTACATGCAGGTCGTATAATTCAGGGCAAAGTTCGTAAGTATTTCACCAAGGTTGGTGCAAGTAGGTACTTGGTATAAGGTATCTCTAGACACGAGACACGACTAGTGTTTCTGGATAATATCCTTCATCAGTAGAGATCAGTTTGGGGTGGCTTTGAAGGCTGCCAAACAACACTAACAGGCTTCTTTGCCTCTCGGGCGCGCAGGTGCATCACCAATAACTCGTCAGCTACGGAGGCTCACGGGAGCCCTTTAACAGGAAACAAAGAGGGAGCACACTCCTACCCTCTCAGCCGGATCGCCCCTTTGCATTCTGGTACATGCAGTTCATATGATTCAGGACAAAGTTCGTAAGTATTTCACCAAGGTTGGTGCAAGTAGGTACTTGGTATAAGGAATATCCCAACACATTGGTATGTCTTGTGTAGAGTAGTGGTAAGAATAACGTGGATTCTTGGCCATTCTTTTGTCATTTTAATGCTTCTGTGCATCACACGTAGTGAAATGGGAATTCCTGTGTAGAGAGTCTGACAGATAGAGTGGCTAATGAGTAGGACTGCAGCCAGAGCCTAGGGGTCCAATGCTGTGAATTAAGAGAATGCTACTTGGTTAGCTCCAGTGAATGTAAACGGAGATGGAGTCACTGCTCCCAGGTATGGCCATAAATGTGTCTGGGTCTTGGGTGCACTTACTTTACAATCCTCACACACAAATCTGTTCAGTTTTGACCAATTGTCCTTGTCAAATATGAATTAGTGCAAAGCGTACTTTGGGTAATGAGCAGTATAACTCTGAACCAATCCATTAATGAGGGTATTTTGTGCCGTTCGTTTACCCGAACCGGCTTTGGGGAATCCAACCCAAGCATTCGATATTTATTCAGTTGGATATGGTCGTTTTACAGAGCATACCTAGCCGAAAGGTCCTGGAGCTCTGTACACTCTCACAGTCCTTAATGCTCTTTAAAATACACTATTTTTTAAAATAATTTTATCGAACATTCTTTCCTGGAAACGAACCACACACACCCCTGTATAGCTGTCTTTAAATCGAATCAAGTAAGTGCGGCAGTGGGCTTGAAAATATGACATTTAAGAGGAACTCTGTGTTGTTTGCTTAGTTCTTCTTAGCCCATTGTATTTTATAATGCACAGCAATATTTATTATATTAAAACATAATATTATATAGCGTTCTTTCTGATCTCACTGAATTGTATTATCTTTTCAAATAATTTGTGGGCAGGAAGATTACTTTGCCAACCCCCTGGGATCCCTTTCTGTTGTTGTCGTCACTTCTGCCATGCCCCCAAACACATGTATTCCTGGATGAGGCAACTGATTTACCTGATTGTGCTAATGTGAAGCGCTCAAACGACCTAGGGCCATGATCACACCTTATAAAATCACACAAATACGAATAATACAGAAAAAAGATGAAGGCGTATGGGCATTAAAAGTTATGACGTCACACGCATTCTTAACAGAAAGGGATATTGTCAAAAGAAACTAAGTAACCTTTCAGTTTTTTGTTTTTTTCAGGTTCATACGTCTTTATTTCGATAAAATTCATCATAAAAGACTACATACAACATCCTTCTTTACAACATAAAATAGATAGTAATCCGAATAATACAGGTTTAAAACACACGTTAATTTAAATACATAAAACAGTATTAAATTGGCATATATAGATGTTCTAAAAAATACAGTGCAATTAATAACATCACATTACTAGTTAACTCTCAAGTAATGATTTGGTGCCTAGCTCTAATAACCCATGTCCAACCCAAAAATTTTGCAACCGCTACAGCCACCGGAATAGATGTTAAAGACCTCAGCTTCCACAACGCTTCCTGACCCACCCGTGTTTTCAAGTTCTTACAAATTTGTTTTAACCATTTTCTCCTGGGGGCCAGGTATGCTGGGCAAACAAAAAGACATGGCCTGTAGATTCTATCTGGTCGCAACACTACGGACATGTGGCCAAAGACTCACCCCCCCATTTATGTGTAAATAATCTTAGAGGTAGTGCCCCAACTCTAAATTGGTGATACAATTTCCTATCTAAACTCTTGGTAATAGTATCCCAGTACTTTTCAAACAGGGGATCGAGCTTCCGTAGTAAAAACCGACCAGTCAAAGAAGCAATATCTGACTGAACAACAAGCTGTTTTTTTTAAAACCGCCCAGTAAAGTTCCTTAAATGCCTTTTTAGGGGGAAAAACATTTGTTCCGGGGTCCAGCCACAGCTCACTTAAGCCCATGGTCTCCAATGTAGATTTAAGACATTTGAACCACGGTATATTTCTAGAACCCACTATTGATCTCACATCCTGGATTTCCTTTGCAAAGGAGGCAAGTTCTGGAGTTGTCCAAATTCTCCTCCAAAGTGCAACAATCCTAAAGCGTGCCACATCCTCAATTGATTCACAACCAAGATCTAATAACAGAGGTCGCAATGGGATCGATTGGGGCAAACCAACCAAACAGCTTAGAAATTTGCTTTGCACTCTGACTAGATGGGACAAATCAGAGTGACCCCAAAGGTCCGCACCATACAAGATTGCCGACTTTATTTTTGCATTATAAATTTTAAGTGCTGGACCAATTCGTTTTGTTAGAGAGGCTCTCTGTTCCTTAATAAGACAGCCAGTCAATTGGACAAACCTCAAAGAAAGTACATCAATCTGGGGTTTCCAGCTAGCTCTATTTTCAAGAACAACCCCCAGATAAATCATTGATTTCACCTGCTCAAGCCCTATCCCATTCAGGCTAACACGACCCCCCTTAGGTCTATTTTTGGTTAGCACCATAAATTTGGTTTTGCTTACATTAATCTGGAGATCATTATTCTTGCAAAATAACTCAAATTTATTCAGTGCTAGTTGTAAGCCCTTTTGGGTTTTGGACAGGATGAGGGTGTCCTCGGCAAAAATAAGAAGAGGGAACTTTGTACCTCCTAGCACCGGAGCATCCGTCGGGGTGTCCTCAAAAAACTGCACCACTCTATTAATACATAATAGAAAGAGAGTGGGTGCCATGACACACCCTTGGCGGACACCGCGGGTCACTGAAAAGCTCTGGGTAACCTGTCCCTGCCTACCCCATCTAATTTGAGCGAAGTTCGCTCCATGCAACCTTATGACCAGATTCAAAAGATCACTTGGCATACCCATGTTGCCCAAAGCCTCGCATAGCTTGGCGCGGGGGACAAGGTCGAATGCAGACTTTAAGCCTACAAACGCCACATAAATTGTATCCCCACCCAGGGTAACCACCTTCCAATAGATGAGGATAAATCTTAGCACCTGGTCAATAGTACTGACGAAGGATCTAAAACCGGCCTGCATAGGGGATAGAATGTTCTCAATGTCCATCCAGGCCGGATTTTAGCCAACACCATCCTAGATATGACCTTATCATCATTCCTGGGTGGTGTGCAGCTGCAATGGTAAAAGACAGACCACCCCACAGTTCCCACTCACTTGTTTATCACGCCTTATCTTACCCCCAAAATACCACCCCCTCCCTCTCTTCACCGTCCCTTTGAAATACAGATCTCACGGCCACTTAGAGCCCCCAGCAGGACAGAGTTGGCACATTTCTAGCATAAGACCCGCAAATGTGAAGTCAACGGCCTCTCCGCATGGAGGAAGTTTACCAAACTCCCCCCTGAGGGATTTGATGGCATCGAGGCTACAATCAGCCCCCTGGCGCTCTGCCTGCTAGGATCTGGCCCCTGGCATGTGTCTGAAAGGACTCATGGGGCGAAGGAGGGAGGCGGGAAAAGTTACGGGGAAAGTAGCTAGCTCAAAGGAGGACGTCTGATTACTGGCATGCGCCACCAAAGATAGAATAGAATGTTTATTAATGAGGCTGGAAAAACATCTTTAATGGTTAATGGGTAATCGTTAATGGTTCTTCTAGAGCCTCATAAACTTCATAGTTATTATGAACTGTATCTGCAGTGTTTATGTGAAACAGTCTTGTAATTGCATTAACTGCTGGGAATGTAACCCATGAATAGTACCCTTTGTCTTGAATGCTTCCTGAGCATTCACAATGAAAGTGACGTCTCCACCTGTCTAGGGCAGACCACGTTGCAACAACATTTGTGTAACCTAATGTCTGCAGTTACTCGGTATGCTGATAAACGTGTTTTCGGTTTCAGACATATTAGATATGTAGAATCAGAGGGGGTACCCCTTTGAGGAGATCCTTTGAATAGTTTAAGCTTGAACCACTTACAGCCAATACATAGGGTTTAACCTACTCATTTGAGGAGGATTTTTCCCTAAGATCAAGGATGCCTCCTGTTGATTAGAGAGTTGGAGTCTTTGGGTACATTAAAGAGAACTACTCAGGTGATCCATTACATAGGAGCCCAAACTCTGACGCTGGTGGCGCCTTGTCATGCGGTTTGTACCTCCCTCGGTAAAACTATGCATTTGTTGGATAACATATACATCAGGATTGTGCAAGACTGATTCCGTGCACACCATCAAGATATGTTGGCCAATGTACATGTTAAATATAACAACAGGGGAGATGAGAGACAATGTGGATCCGTTCTCCCTTACAAAGTAATTCAAATAAAAATAATCCACTATTAGATGTTCTATTGGTGGTCCCTACAATGGTGGGAGCACACTGTGTTCTTTTAATACCCCTCACACACCAAAAGGACCCTTGGTGTCATGCTTCATCATTGGGGTCCCCTCTACGGGATGCAGCGTGCTGCTACATGGGGACTACACGGGAGGACTTTTAATATATGGCTATGTGTGGTGCGTGTGAGGTTTCAGTGTGTTTTTAAAGTGAGTGGTGTGGTCTGAAAAAGTGACTATGTGCGGTTAAAAAAAATACCTGGCACGTGAGGACTCCCAAAAACTTTAATGGGCCTCCGTGCTGGTACTGTTAAAAAGGTGATAGTGAGGTATTTGTATGTTAATGTACATCACCTCATGTGTGCATGGTTGACATGTTTCGAAGCATACGTTTCTTCTTCAGGACAGGGTGCACAGATCCCCACCTTACTCACATCCTCTGGGGGAAAAAAATTGGTGGGTTTTACAGAAAAGTGAAGTTAAACTAAAAAGGCTAATATGTGCCTATTCGTCTGTTCAGAAGTATCTACATCGAGAAACCTAAAAAAGAGGAAAAAAGAACACAAACAAAGACCAACTTGGAATTTATCATAGTCAAAATCCATGATTACTGGTACAGAGACCTGAAAAAATATATATGTGTGAGGGCAGCAACTACTAGACATTAATATGTCATCCTACTGTGGTGATGTGCCCTGTAAAAAAGAAAACATACAAGACAAACACAACACATAACATAAAACACACGCTCCATTTTAATGTCCTGTCAGGTTCTTGGAAAGGAGTCTTAATTTTTAAGTATGTTAGCCATTTGGAAAAAGAGGAGATTTTTAGGCATACTTGCTGCTAGAATGCTGAATGGCATCATGAGCATCCTCAAAATGGAGTCGAAGTGCTATTTGCACCCTAAAAGGTAAGGAATAAAGTGGTAGAGAACTCTGATAGAGCGCCACATATTCACTTACTTTAGGTTGTAGTTCAAGGGTGTTACAGTGGTCAATAGTACTCACAGCTGCAGGGCAGTCTCTGCGTCTCACTACCACCTTCTGAGGCTCCGTTGATAGTGTGGAGAGCTCAGCAACCAGGCTTTAAATGCTGCCACCAATCGTTCTTAACTGAAAAGTAAATTGCTCAATTGACCGGAAAACATGCATGCCAAATATGGTGTTTCCAGTCTCCCTGTCTCAATGTAATTGCCTCCATTGTCATGTCCTGGCCACTGCGCATGCACCTGGCATTCTGTGTTTAACGCGCATGTGCGAAACCGTGTCACTAGGACTCCGGTTCTGCACATGCGCGGAGGAGCGTTAGAAGGCTTTCCTGATATTACAAAATGCAGCGTTTGGATTTAAAGCATTTAAAACACTTTACTGATATTACCAGGTGTAGCGTGTATGTTCCTTGCCATGCTTCGAAACATATCGACAACGCACACATGAGGTGATGTACATTAACATATAAATACCTCACTATCGCCTTTTTAACAGTACCAGCACGGGGGCTCATTAAAGTTTTTTGTAGTCCTCACGTGCCAGGTATTTTTTTTAAACAGCACATAGTCACTTTTTCAGACCACAGCACTCACTTTAGAAACACACTGAAACCTCGCACGCACCACACATAGCCATATATTAAAAGTGCTCCAGCGTAGACGCCGTGTAGCAGCACGCCGCATCCCCTAGAGGGGTGCGAAGTCCCCAATGATGAAGCATTACACCAAGGGTTCTTTTGGTGTGTGAGGGGTATTAAAAGAACACAGTATTCTCCCCACCATTGTAGGGACCATCAATAGAACATCTAATAGTGGATTCTTTTTGTTTGAATGACTTTGTAAGGGAGAACGGATCCACTTTGTCTCTCATCTCCCCTGTTGTTATATTTAGTATTCAGACAGCGCACAGCTGTGGGAGTATACTCTAGGAACATAGCCACACACGCAATACCACACATAATACATGCACCTAGGTCACTTAGATATCCTCAGGAACATGGAGGACGGACATGGCCTCACGTTCGGAGATGATGATATCGATAGGATTCTAGCAGCCGTCAATCCTTTTGAGGGCTTGAACAACACCGACTCAGGACCAAGCGTAGCCGATTGGGACGAACTGACCAATCTAAGAAGAACACAAATCAAAGCAGCACTCCATGGTCTACTGAAGACAGAATACTTGAGGGGTAAAGTGGCCCCCAGGGTCTTATAGTGAAAAATGAGCCTTTTATCTTCCAACATAATATGCAATTCAAAAAAGATTGGTCGCTCATATCATGGCACTGCACCAGGGACTGGTGAGTCCTTATAATAAAAGCTGCCACCAGAATCAGCCAAGAACTTAAAATTGATATATAAAACTAGAGGTCCAGCTTAAGTCATATCAGTCACATAGTGTCCTCAAGAAACGCCTAGAGGAACTTAACCAGCAGATGACGGATTTTGAGCGTACCCTGAAACAAAGCAAATTCAGTAAATTGAAAAAAGATAAAGATCGCTTTACACACGAGAGAGCATATCCATACATAAAAGAGGGTTACCGGTCCAGAGACAACATGAGTGACCAAGACAGTGAGGCATCAGACAGTAGTTCCAATGGGTCAAGCTCGAGTGGACATCAACCTTATCCGTAACAAAGAGGGGGCCAAAGACAACAAAAACCATTCTACCCCAGACAAAGGGGATGGAGAGGCTACCAAGGCCCTCCAATATACCAAACATACCAGGGCCCTCCTGCATTCCAACAATATCAGTATGGTCCACCACCCATAGGACCCCACTACCAACAATGGGCTCCTGAATATGATGGGAGTTTCTACGGGCCACAGCCTTTTTTAGGATCACGTCCGGGACACCGGAGGGGCAGGAACAAGAGGGGAACCAATGTAATATGGCAAGATGGGGACCAAGAGGACCCCCAAGTGGCGACCAGTAGCATGCCAGGCGCCCTCCTAAATCCACCAACAACCAGCAGGAGGGGGACCTAGTGGTCAATATAACTCAATGGGCACTCTCAGAAACAGAAAAGGCAGTCCTTAACAAAAGGCTAGGTTTTGTACCCACAAACAAATTGGATTATTTCAAACTGCACGTTGAAATGAAAGACTTTGTGAGAAAAATAAAACTACAAACCTTCTTTCAAGACAAAGAGGACACCTCTGTACCCACTGACACGGGGCTCAAACCAAAATCTACTTTCACCCCCCCTGATGCAGTCCTGCTGGTTGAAGTACTTGCCTTTGAAAAGGCGGTAATGGCTGATTTTAAAAAACTGAACACAACCAGTATGAACGTGTTCCACAACACCAGTAATGTGGAACAAGAGGCCATAAAACACCTGGCAGGGAACAAAGAAATCATTATAAAGCCTGTTGATAAAGTCTGTATTGTTGTACAGACAGCGACAGCATACAATCAAGAATGCCTAAGACTCTTGGCATACAGGAGGAATTGCACTCCCTTGCGAGATGACCCCACAGGGACACTCCGTATCAAGATATCTGGGATGGTGAAGGAAGCCTTGGCCCACAATTGGCTTTCTAAAAAAGAGGCAGACTTTTTGATCCAAAAAGAACCGAGAATACCATACTTTTATACCATTCCTAAAATACATAAAAACCTGGAAAATCCTCCAGGTAGGCCAATTGTTTTGGGCATTGGTTCGATTTTAGAACCCTTTTCCCGTTCAGTTCAAAGCCACTCGATATTGATTGATAACGTAATTTAATCAATCCAATGAAGTATTTCATCAACAACCAAAGCATACAATTTTTATCACATGGTTATCATCATTAGACAGGAAGTGATGTGTGAAGAATCAGTGCTCATGTGGAGAAAGGATAGAAGGTTATGGAAAATTAGGAGAGGGAAATTATTAAACACTATTTTAACATATGAAATCCAATGTAATTTACAGTCAGGTCTCGCTTTACTGTTGAGGCCTACCCCTATACAAATAATATAGCATGGAGCATTATAAGATGTTATTTCCACAGCATAATGTCTTTTGTTTGTCAAGTAACGGGGAATACAGAGTAGGGTGTAGGCCTATCTCTAGGGCGTCGACGTTTCGACCCAGGTGCTTAAGGGTTAGTTCGTTCCTCAGCGGCGGGTCTTCTTCAGGACAGGTGTGGGGGGGGGTATCATGAGAGGACTGGTGACAATCCAAGAACAAATCTTGTTCAAAACATTAGTTTGATAATCCTGTATATGTATCAGGAAGATGCCGCACCGCGGGGATCAGCTTGTGGGCGTGAGTATAATCTTGTCTAGTATACCAGATAACATCAATCTGTATCTAGTGTTGATGGACGCTCCACAGGTGGTAGTGTCCGTGCTCTTAAAATAATTCGGCCTGGGCAGTATGCTAAGATAAAGTGAGGTCCATCGCTACGTAAGAGCCGCATCCGTCAGTCTCGCTGCCGATGGGTGAATATAAGGCACAAGCAGCAGACCTCAAATGGAAACTGCAACAGACAAACTATCCTGCACTGGTAATCAACAAAGCCATGAAGATAGCCCGGAATAACAACAGAGAGGCTCTCCTAGAAGAAAAAGTGCAAACAGAGACTAACAACAAAAGACCGATATGTGTCACCACCTATAACACACATTCCAATGAGATATCAAAAATTGTAAATAGGGCGTGGCTACCGGCCGTGAGGAATGGCCGCCTAGACCCGGAGCTCCGGAGCAGTACCGGCCTTAAGATTCAAATCCGTCCATTTATCCGCCACAGCAGAGTCCGTCGAGAGGTTCTCCCGACATCGGAACTCTCCTGACATGCATCGGTCGCAACCGTGACCTAAATGGATGCCGCTGGTCGAAGTTCTAGCCACCTGATCAGATACGGCCTAGCAGGGCCTGGGAGACCGGGGACTGGCGTGGCGGAGGCGACCGCCTGCGATCTGGCTGCAAGACGGGGAACGCCGACGTCCGCGAGGCCTGGACGACGACTTCGCGGCTTCTAGAGCTCCCCGTGGTATCAGGAGCTAGATGCGCACTACCGACCCCCACGTGACCCTCCGGCTGTAATCAGATTATACCCCGGACTTGACCGTGGTCTCAGGGATGGCGGAGGCGGCGACCAGATCGCGGTGAGGTGCCCTTGCAATCTACCTCGCCATACCTCACGCTTCCTGCTGGTGACTGGTGGCGGCCGACTGGTGCCTTGAGGGTGTGCACTTTCTGCCCTGGCTGGAGTGGCTGCGTGGTCCTGGGGACGCACTGGGTCAACAAGCGACCGAGCAGAGTCTGGGGGTGCATTGCGGCGTGGGCCTCTCCTTCCGGCCCTTGCCTGCGAGTGGACCTCTGGCTGGACTGCTGGAGGCATCGTGGACTGAGAGTGACTCTTCTGTATCCTGGTGGTGGGTCGGGGGTCCATCTGCCTAACCGGGGGGTTGCCTTGAGGTCTGCGCTGGGTGTGGAGGCCTCCGAGGTTCGCCGTCCACCGAGTCGCGGTGGACCTACCGGATCCACCGCTTGTCCGGCCTTCCCTCCCTCCTCCCCCCCTGGTCTTCGACTCACGCCGTTGCGGACCCTACCAGGTTGCGTCAGCATCAGCTGCGGACTTTGGGGTCTGAGATACTGGAAGAGGTGCAGGTTGGGCGCGTACTACCGCTCTCTCGGTTTGATCCGCCTGGTCTATATAAGTTGTATGCTGGACACTATATCGTAAGATGGCGGGCAGAGGGCCTAGAAATCAATCTGTCCAGGCAAAATTGGACAAGTTCGCTTTTGAGAAAGGATCCAACACAACACCGCCTCATAGCAAAACACAGGAGGGCGACCGTGGAAAGAAAGTCACGCTGGACGACATCATGAGGGCGCTTGCAAATGTCCAGACGACAGTTGGGACGATATCCACGGATGTATCCCTGCTCCTGGTGGACCTCCACAAAATGACGGACAGAGTTAAGGACGTTGAAATAGTGGCAAAATCCTTGGTTCAGCTGATGCAGCTGATGCTGACGCAACCTGGTCTGACCTCCAGCTATCTGTGACCCAACTGGAAAAGGACAACAAAATGCTACTAGACCGGCTGGATGACCAAGAAGGGCGCGCAAGACGGAATAACGTCAGAATCATAGGTATTCCGGAATCAGAAGGCGCCCAGGCAATGGACTTGTATGTAGAGGAACTCATAAAAACCAGGTTGCAACCCAAGGGACTTTCTCATTTCTTCTCGGTTGAGCGCGCCCATAGAGTGCCTGGTGGAAAGTCGAAGCCCAGGGCGCCGCCGCGACCAGTTCTTGCGCGTCTCTTTAACTTTAGGGATCGAGACGCGATTCTACAAGCGGCACGGATCTTCCCCCTATCCGGATCTTGAACTCGACCATCTCCTTCTTCCCGGATTACACAGCAGCTGTTGCGAGGAGACGTCGCAGCTTCTTTGAAGTTAAAAAATTGCTCAGAGCGCAGGAGTTGCCGTATTCCATGCTTTTTCCTGCGAAGCTGAGGGTGGTGGCTGAAGGAAAGACTTGGTTTTTTAAATCTCCGGAGGCAACACACGAATGGCTGGAGGGATGGCGACCAGTGAACAAAACAGACCGGAGACCTGGGCCGCGCCGCCGTCGAGTGGGGGAAGAATCCCCGGGAGACATGGACTCTGGCGGTCAGGAGCCGAGCCACGATTTACCTCCCGAAGAAGAATAAGGTTGGCAGTATAGTGAACAATCCTTTATGGCTGATGATGCGGCACCAAGGATATTACAGTTGTAGTGAACTCAAGACCCTGGACTAGGGGGGACCTATAGGACTCGTAAAGGCTGCTGTCTCGTGGGACTCCTCCCCTGACACGCAAGTATTGCAGCACAGGAAGGGAAATTAAAGCGCTCTGCAAAGTTGGGTTGGCGGGCAGTTGTAGGTTCGTTGAGCAGGGAGGCAGGGTGGGTGGGTGGGACCTGGGTTGGGAAGGTAACTGAAGCGTTAAATTCTGTTGACTATGTTACATGTCTGATTTTTCTCTTTTGCTTTGTTGAATGTAAACTGGATATGACAGCGATGTGGGATATTACTTTAGCTTTGCGGGCCGAATTCACTTCCAGATGTTTGACACACCTTACTGTAGATGACGGCTGACACTGTCTCACTGGGGTGACAGGTTCCGCGCACCACCCTCACTTTACTTACCTGGAATGTTCGGGGATTGGGAGACAAAGTAAAGAGAGGCCTAGTATTGCAACACTTGAAGCGTTATGACCCTGCAGTGGTCTTATTACAGGAGACACATCTGGTTGGAACAACTGTTCGAGCCCTGGAAATATGGGGATTCCAGATGGTAGCTCATGCAGACTTTTCCTCTGGCTCCAGGGGCACAGGGATTCTTATTAGGAAAAACTTCCCGCTGGTGGTGCAACAAACACGAGTTGACGACCAGGGCCGCTTTGCGGCGTTGACCTGTCAATGGGAAGGGCGGTTATTTATTCTGGTCTCGGTCTATATACCGCCGGCGCTTCACACACAGGCCCACTCCGATTTTACTGCCTTCCTTTTGACACTACCGGCGGCGACACTCTTAATAGGGGGCGACTTTAACGACATAATTGATAGCAACTTGAACAGATTCCCTGTTTCACGCGAAACACAGGGTGGGCGCCGTCTTCTTGGTCTCATAGATTCCCTGGGACTTGTGGTAAATAAATAAATAATACCCTATTTTTGACTAGACTTATAGCATAACAGATAGCTCAATAAATAAGAGTCAAGATTCGAGGTAGTAGGAGTTTCTGCAGGTTTATTACAGCATAAGGACAGGATCAGGACAACCTGCATAGGAACAGAATGACAGGGCCCAGCAGGACAACTGGGGCCCAGCAGCTGCCGGGGCTTGGTCTGGGATGAGCGCGCTAACATTCAATAACAAAACATTGACTTATATACATAGCGCAAACACATAGCATTACATTGCAGTAGGCGTAACAGTAGGTGGAGTAGAAGGCGTGACACGTAGCAGTCGCGAGAGATAACAGAAATAAGGGGTGTAACTGGGAGTTTACTTAGACATGTGATGCAAAAACGTAACAGAATATGTCCTGAATGGGCGGACACATAGGAGGGGGCTACCTAAGGAGCCGGGACCTCTAACCTAATGGTGCGCGGAAACTAGCAATGACGTGTTACTAGGAGAAGCTGGGGGCTACGAACTCTGGGCTAGGAGCAGAGACTAGTGTCTGGAGGGTCGGAGCGACATGTACCTAAACCCTATCTGGTATCTAATGTTTAGGGAACACGTTGATATAAACTAGAAGTCATGAGGGGAAAAGCTAACTTGATTCTAAGACTGGACCATGCATTATTCTACATGTAGTGCGTGAAGAATATTAAATGACCATTAAATACAGTATTTCTCTAACATGGAGACGAGAAGGCTAGACAATGACGGAAACTATTGATGCAGTTCAGTAGCTTAGGAATGCAGAGGAGGAGGACTGAACTGATAGCTGGAACTATAACATACTTTTGGCAGACTCAGAGGCAGAGCCGGGGTGCACCGGGCACTGCAAGGCAGGAAGTAAGTGAAGGGTCGAGGATACAGGTGGGGGCTGTATCGCTCCTCAGCGAGGCTTTCAGAAAACAGGAGCTGAATCTGTGGTCCGGGCCCTTTTGAGGCCTAGAAACGGAGACTTTATAATGGAATAACGTGCACACTGAGAAACGTGGCAACATTATTTACATAGGCCTGATATTCGTAGTATTCACGAGGACTGGAAACTAACATACTAGAGGTGGACACAACTGTAATTGCGTCTTTAATCAGAAATGGGGAATAACATATGCATATTGATCATGCACACATAACATATGATGGATGAGGCGTAGGGACACAGAACATGGCAAAATTTACTTTTCCACATTCCCTCCTTGTCACTACGTTTCCATCAGGAAACATCAATATTCATGATACCGTCTATCATTTCATACAGTAACATTTGCTCGTCTCGAATTGTCTTGGAACGAGATTTAGAACGGGGCTTGGGACTAGGAATACAAGAGGTAGCACACATGCTGCAAATCGCAGGGCCACATTGTATACCGAGGCAGCAGCTAAATATGATCGCTACTGCAATACCTAAGAAGGACAGGACTTTCCATCCCCATGCGGAAATTATATTCCAGAACCAACCGGACCATGTCCAGGTGCCTGGATCTTGGTGTAACAGATGGGCAATTTTATGGAGTCTGGTTATAGCTGAATAAACAGACGGCGCGTTATTTGGAATGAAAATACAACAACTGGATCCGAGAATTCTACAGGCCCCGCCCCTATCGGCCAGTATGACGTCAAGGACGAGACGATTCTGTAAAACGACAATTCTCATAAAGGATTGCTCTTCAGTTAAGTTACCTAGAGCGGAGGCAGTCTCATCTACTACTGCTTCAAGGGTTCTTGTTAACCTACGAATAAGCTTACTATTTACAACTGTACCTAAATAAGGGAAAACACCTTTATCTATATCAATGAATTGCTCTGCGGCAGTTTCAGTATAATCGACAATCGGGAGATTTCTCTTGTGTCTAGTGTGTACTAAGAAAGAATTCCTATGATAGTCAGGTGGGGCTAAAAAAACAGGTGGCAGTAGGAAAGCAATGTAACAGGTTCCCTCCCAATCGAGGGGCAGACGGACATATGCAGTTTGACCACAAATAAAATAAGAATGACGTGAAGCTTTGAAAATAGATTTCCCACTGTCACTATACTGGATAACAGTAGTACATTCACTATGACCTATATGTACAGAACCATAACTACGGACACATAATTCGCCTTTGACTGGTAGTACTGAAATAGCGGGTGAGTCTGGAGTAGTATCAGACTGAACATTCAGAACCATGAAATTCGACGAATAATTTCCTAAATTATATACTTCATTTTCTAAATCTAAACCTGTTCTGTGGGGGAAACCTTGCTTGTCTGGGAAACATGTACTGTTAAGAAAAGACATATCTGTTGAGGATGACGTTAACGTGGACCATGCTCCACACGAACCATTGTGTGAGAATGGATAAGGAAAGAGTGGCAGAACTCCCTTCGGTGTCTGGAAAGGGGGGAGTCGACCACACACCCAACAATTAGTGGCATTGCTGGTCTGGTGTGAATAATGTAACATACGGATAAATGTGTTATTACGCATAGCGAGGCGGTATGCATATTCGTGAGGAGGCAGATCACTAAACGTGTGCTCTACTGTAGCATGAGCAGACATATTTACATGAGGAACTGAAAAACACAGATAGAAAGCATAGCTGGTGCAGGAAATCATTATGCTGATGAATAATACGAAACTCAGAAAAACGATACATTTGATTGAGCTTTGACTGACTCTCTCACTATGGGGGTCTATTTTATACATGTCAGAAACAGTCTAACCGTTTCACCTAGGGGAGGACTTATACAATCAAACTGGCTGACTTATTAGACCTGAGCTTTAACTTATACTCCTGTTGCGGAGTTTTCTCTAACAAGGGAGGGAATGTAACAATGTCTTGTGCGGGACAGTCCTTTAAAACAATGTTCTGGCAATCCTTCGAATCCTGGGAAATGTTCTTGGGAATGTTTTTAAAGACTGGTTTCGGTCCTTTGAAAAGTTTTACATGAGAAAGGTGGACCCACCCCTTCCTGCCTTCCAACTTGACGGCAGTTCGGGTGGTCAAGAGGACCTGACGTGGCTCCTTCCAACGTGGTTCCAGCGGACTTGATCTGTCAAAATTTCTGATCATCACTAGGGAGCCTGGAACGATCTCGTGCGGTGCCACCTCAGTATTGTCTGGAAATGCGGCGGCAACCTGTGAACGACATGAGTTGAGGGCAGACATCAAGGAAGCTAGGTAATCTGTCAACATATTACATGAAACATCGGTAATACTTCGGGGTCTAGGAGTACCCCACATGTTAGGGGGGCGGCCGAAAACGACCTCATACGGGGACAGACCTGATCTGGAATGTGCGACCATACGCATGTAAAACAGAGCGACTGGCAAAGCTACTAACCAATCCACACCCTTGTCTTTACATACTTTTGCTATACGGATTTTCAGAGTCTGATTATGCCTTTCGACTAGTCCAGCTGCTTCTGGATGGCGTACACAATGGAACTTCCACTGGTACCCTAACAACAGGGAAACGTGTCTCATGAGTTCAGATGAGAATGGCTGGCCGTTATCAGAATATACGACTCTAGGGAGTCCATATCTAGGGAAGAATTCACGAACCAACTGCTTGGCAGTGGTCGCGGCTGTGTAATCTGGGACTGGATATGCTTCTGTCCATCTGGACAAGGCGCATACAACTACAAGGACGTACTTGAAACCTCGACATCGCTCCATTTGAATATAATCCATCTGGAGGACCTCAAAAGGGTGGTCAGGGGGCTGGAAACCACCTTGTTCCACCGGAACACTTTTACCTGGATTAAACTGACAACATATCATACAGGTACGGACTTTCTGCTTGGCTGCAGCTCGTAAATGCTTGTTGAACCAAATGGTCTGGATACTGTCTAACATAGCTTTTTCTCCTAAATGTGCTGGACTATGTGCGGTATTGATAATGACTTGAACCATAGAATCGGGGAGAAACCATGTGGCTCTACCCTTCGTTAACCATCCTTGATCTGTCTGGACCCCTCCTTGTACAGACCATTTCTTGATTTCATCGGGAGTAGCATGTGACTGGATATCTATGACATCTTGTGTAGGGTCCTTAACTGTCATGCATGTAATCGGATCTGGAGTATGTGTCAGATTGACTGGAATGTCTGGAGTCTGTGCTGTAAGCTTGGCTGTGCGGTCTGCTAAATCATTACCTTGGGAAATAATGTCAGTAACTTTCGTATGTGCTTTGCACTTCATGATAGCAATAGATGTCGGTAAATGTATGGCATCTAACAGGGCTTGAATAAGGAGACCATGCTGAATCTTGGTTCCATGAGAAGTCATAAAACCTCTCTCCTGCCAGAGCACTCCGAAGTCGTGTACAACTCCGAATGCGTAACGTGAATCTGTGTAAACATTAACCTTCAGGTTCTTGGCATGTATACAGGCTTGTGTCAGAGCAACTAGCTCTGCTGCTTGAGCGGACAGAGTATCAATACGGTGTGTTTCAATAACTTCAGTGTCAGTAGTCACTGCATACGCGGCGACTAGTTCTCCTGTACTAGTTCTCATACATGAACCATCCACATAAAGTGTCAGGTCAGGATCTGGTAACGGAATGTCTGTCAGGTCTTGTCTTGGCTTTGTCGTAATGTTAACTACTTCCACACAATCATGTGTGTCTGGATTTGAACTAACTGATGGTAACAGTGTAGCAGGATTCAGGACGTTGCAGCGTCTAATTTCTATGTGTGGCTGGAACAGTGTCAATTCATAACCTGTTAAACGTGCAATTGTCAAGTGCTGAGTTTGTGTTCGGTTTAAAAGAACTTCTACTGAATGTGGAACTTGTACTGTCAGGGAATGTCCTAAAACTATAGAATCACTTTGTCTGATAGCTAGTGCTGTGGCTGCAACTGACTTGAGGCACGCAGGCAACGCCTGGGCGACTGGATCTAATGTGCTCGAAAAATAAGCACAGGGCTTGTATTGACCTGCTTGATCTTGTGTGAGGACAGATAATGCTGTACCTTCGCGTTCAGTAACGAAAAGTGTAAAAGGCTTACTGTAGTTCGGTGTAGCTAGAACTGGAGCTTGACATAGGGCTTTCTTTAACTCGTTGAAACTAAGTGTATGGTCAGATGTCCAAGGGAGGACAGTCGATACGGCTGCCTCCTGTGTCGTTAACTGTATCAGTGGCTTGGCTAGAAATGCATACTGGGGAATCCATTGTCTACAATAAGAAGTAAGGCCGATGAAGGCACGTACCTCCTTCTGGGTTCTTGGCTGGGGAAGACTCGCTATTAACTGGATACGGTCGGGTGTCAACTGCCTACCCCTCTTGGACAGCAAGTGTCCTAAGTATACCACTTGCTGGACACAGAATTGAAGCTTCGAAGGTGACACCTTGTGCCCCATCTCGGCTAGAAAATACAGAACTGTAAGTGATGCTCGCTCGCAGTCACGTTCAGAACGGGCTGTGATCAGTAGATCATCGACATACTGGAGCAGGGCAGTGTCAGTTGGCATGTGAATGTTGTCTAGTTGTCTCTTGAGTGCTTGACTGTAAATACTAGGGCTTTCTGTGAAACCTTGAGGAGCGCGTGTAAACATATAGCTCCTTCCATTTAAACAGAATCCGAAAAGAAACTGGCTATCTGGATGAATTGGAACACTAAAAAATGCATTCTTGAGGTCAATAACAGTGAAAAACATGGCTTCGGAATCAATGGCTGTTAACAGGGAAGAAATGTCTGGAACAACTGGGTACTGAGGAATAATACATTTGTTAAGCTCTCGTAAATCAATCACTAATCGATATACTGGGGGTGCATTTGGATCAGTACGTTTCATGACTGGAATGATCGGAGAATTACACACATTGGAGTCAGTTTCTACAACTACTCCTTGAGCCATGAGCTCGTCAATAATTTTGGATAAGGCTGCTACAGCCTCAGGTGGCAATCTGTACTGCCTGATTCGTGGTAACACTACACCTGGTTTGAGAGTCACACGATAGGGTGTGATTTGCATGTAACCTACATCAGTTGGACCTTGCGCCCATAAATGCTGCGGAACATTAGACAATCTTGAATCAAAATCTCGTAATACATAGTGACCCTTAAAGTCACGTAGGAACAGACGTATTCCCTCTGGGGAACAGCAAATAACTGCACCTAATTCTTTCAATGTCTTAATGCCTAATAGATTTTCTGGACATGACTTAGTAAGTAACAGATCAGTAGTACGGGACAATGGACCTACTTCTAGAGTAACTGGCTTAGATATTTCATTAACTATGGGTTTTCCTGAAAATCCAAGGGAAACATTTCTTGAGCCTGAGAGCGGAGCCCCTGGAACTTCGGCATGACTAATTGTGGTCCTACTTGCCCCTGTATCGATCAAAAACTTTCTGTCTTTCCCTAATACTTGACTGTGAACATAGGGACCTTCTTGATCTACAGGTATCTCGATGAGAGGCAAGCCTACCTCCTTCTCTAGGCTGTTTCATGAATATGACTGGTACTCTGGATACTCGGACTGTGCATACTGGTACATCTGCGATGTAACGTGCTGTGTTGCAGCAATAGGCTGCGGTGCTGTAACCGTCTGTTGTGCATTCTGTGACTGAGGAGTCTGTGAAACTTGTTCTTGTCTTGGCGGACGTGGTCTTTCTTTAGTCTTACCAGTAGCTATGTTGTGTTTCAGAACTGCACACTCGTTTATAAAATGACCTGGCTGTTTACAATAGTTGCAGTTCCCTTTAACGGGAGCTGCAGGATGACTGGCTTGATTCGGACCTCTCTTCTGACTGTCTTGAGGAATAGATTGTGCAACTAGCACTTTCATTTTCGTGTCTTTCATACGTTTTCTTTCGTGTTCTTGCTCTTCTCTGATTCTATTCTGGTGGTACTGGAGCATCTGGAGCATCTGGGACGGAGTATTTGCTTGCCAGGTGCTTTCGACTTTCAAAACTCGGTTTTTAATTTGTGGACTTGAATTCTCGACTAATTTGGTAACGAAAAGGTGAGGGTATGACTCACTACTTGTCTTGAGACCACTATTAATACTGAAACATTTCTCAAATCTAGAATAAAAATCACTAATATCCTCATCTTGTTTCTGTTTACAGGCTGAGATTGCATCCCAGTCTTCTTTCCTAGTTGTCAATAATCTGGGTAAAACTTGAATCAATAATTCTGGTAATTCTTTACATTTATCTCCAAGACCGGTACCTGGTACTCGTGCCTTGTCTTCAGCTTCTAGAGCTGCCCAATCGATCTTTTTCTCTCCCACCTCCCATTCTTTTTCCTTTAACTTTTCATACACCCCTGCGGGTAACAGGACCTTTAACATTTTAATGATATCTGGGTAAGTGTATTCTCCCATACGGAGCATGTCTTTTAATTCTCTATGGAACCCCGCTGGATCTTTGTCATGACAGGGGATTAATTTCTTCATTTCAAGAAGTTCCATCTTTGATATCGGAGTGTATACAAACACTCGTTGCATTACGCCACCCGCCCCTTGGACTGGGTGGACTTCTCGTAGCGGATTCTGTCTGTCTATGTAGAATGGTTTACTTTCTGGGGGTGAGACATGAACAAAATGCGGGTTCAGGAACGTTCTATACTTGTGGCGCTGTTCTAGAATGACACTTATTAAATCGGTACCTAGACCTCTCCATCTGTACTGGAGTAACTCGTTCAGGATATCATGTAACGGGCCTGGATCAGAATGTTGACCCTCATACAGGGTAATGAGGTGCTGGATCATATACATACCCACCAGTCGTTGCTCGGCTAGGGGCAGTTTCAGAAACATTTGTGCCACTATTTCGTCTGAAAAAGTGGTAGAATCAGTAATCCATCGGACTGCTGATCGGGCTAGTTCTTGTTCGTGCATGGTACTTAATTCGCTATAACCGACTCGTGATTTCAGAATGTGATCGGTAGCTTGAAATACTTGTTCTAAAGAGCTTTGTTCTGGTGCTAGATGTTGAAAAATAGACTTGGGTTCTAGACGTAAATGGCGATCTAGAAATCTGGATTTTCCTACATACGCTATTCTGGCGGGATTCTCGTCTTCCTCTTCAGGATCAGAGATACTTTCTTTCTCGCTTACTTGTGCTGCTTTACGCTGTTCGTGTAACCTTATTATTTCTTTACGAATTTTCTTGTACATACTTTCCATGGCACTAATGGTCTTGTGCTTACCCTCGGCTATATTATCACTCCACCTTGTTAAGATTCTCATTTCGGCGGGATCTTTAGACGGATAATCTTGTTCTCTTATTAGACAATTGATCAGGAACTTTAATATCATGAGCTGAATCTCGGCTTTCCTTTGAGACATAATCTCGCCAATACTTTCTGGATCATCCCCTGTACGGCTGAAACGATATATTCTGTCTAGATCTTCTTTCATATTCGGTAAGGTGACTAGATACTCGGTCACCCTTCTTACGCGTACGGAATATAAAACCATATTATACTCGCCTGGGACTGTGTCATAGACACATTCGGCAAGGGCTTGTCTGATTTCTGTAACAGACTTATTACTTTTAGGAGTACGCTGTGATGCTTGGGCATGTAATTCGAGTGCTGATAGACGCTTGTGTGGCGGTGGGGTTTGAGGAGGACCTCCTCCTGCGGCCCCTAGACTGGAATCGTCGACTGACATTCTTCGTGCTTGCAGGGTCGGTAATTGTAACGTGGGCTGAACTTGTATGACAGGCTGACCCGGGGGTACCGTAACAGGTACTCCGGTGTCTGGAGAAACGGGAAGTGCCTGATTTACAGGGACAGGTGGAGCGCGAACTGGATTGGCATATTCTGGAACTGTGTCGTCCAAATAGGACGAAATAAAAATATCAGCTGCGGTCGGTTTGTGACGTAGCTTGGTCGGAACTAATGGTGGCGGGAAATTACTGGGTGCCTCTGGGGTCGCTTTTGGCAAGCCTTCGGCAAGGAGAGGATACATACCCTTAATAAGGGCATGCCTCTGTCTGTCTGACTGTTCGACTTTGACTTGTTCACCTATCTCGATTAATTCTCTTTCTTGGGCCCGTTCTTGGGATTCTCTACTTAACTCTGACTTTCTGACTTCCTTTTCCGTTCTTCTATGCGCTTCCTTACGCCATAACTCGATGGCATCTTTCTGTGACTGTCTGGCTTTCTTTTTCCATAATGCTTCTTCTACTCGCATGATACATTCGGCATCCCATGTACCCGATACGGGCCATCTATACTTTTCTTCTAACTGTTTGGTATACTCTACCCATAAATCTAGATACAATATGGCGCTTATGCCATGTTTCTGATACATAAAGTGACCTGGACTGTCCCTAGGCGGAACAGGAACTGCTGCTTCCAGCAGACCCTTTCTAGTTTTTAACTGACGTAACTTGGAAAAGAGCGGCATTCTAAACTTGAATCGGAACACAATACAATACACGAAAAACAATAACAATTGGGAAAACAATTCAGGCATACCACGACATTGGAAATACATTAAACAATATTATAAATAACAGTTCGAACAGAATACTACCTGAAAATACTGAAAACAGAACAGAATTCTCGAGAACGGAACAGACTAGAGTTACTGGATGCACTGCTGTAACAGTACGGAACATACCGGTCCCATAAAGGAACGCATCAAGACCCGTATCCACCTAGGTGAACACTTCGTTTGTGGGCTTGGGTACCACCAACCCACGGACCAGGAGTCAATTTAGACTGACCCTGTCTAGACACTACCCCAGCAATGGTACTCACCGGGCAGCACGGAACGGAAGGCCTCGAACGGGACTGGACTACGACGGACTTCGGACTTCGGACTTCAGTTACGGGTGGGCCTCCGGATACCTCGGACCTTGGACTCTCGGCTTGGGCTCTGGTCGGGACTCGCCGCGTTCCTCCACCGTCTCGTTCGGATGCTGGACCGCCTCCTCCGTCTCCTCCGTGGGCCTGAGGGATACTTGAAGCAGAAATATCTGCACTTGGCCAGTATGGTTCCGTCACGACTGCAGAGGGTCAGGGGGTCGGCGTGGCTTCACCGACGCGTGGGGAAAGGGCAAGTCCCTATTCGGGCGCCATTATGTGGTAAATAAATAAATAATACCCTATTTTTGACTAGACTTATAGCATAACAGATAGCTCAATAAATAAGAGTCAAGATTCGAGGTAGTAGGAGTTTCTGCAGGTTTATTACAGCATAAGGACAGGATCAGGACAACCTGCATAGGAACAGAATGACAGGGCCCAGCAGGACAACTGGGGCCCAGCAGCTGCCGGGGCTTGGTCTGGGATGAGCGCGCTAACATTCAATAACAAAACATTGACTTATATACATAGCGCAAACACATAGCATTACATTGCAGTAGGCGTAACAGTAGGTGGAGTAGAAGGCGTGACACGTAGCAGTCGCGAGAGATAACAGAAATAAGGGGTGTAACTGGGAGTTTACTTAGACATGTGATGCAAAAACGTAACAGAATATGTCCTGAATGGGCGGACACATAGGAGGGGGCTACCTAAGGAGCCGGGACCTCTAACCTAATGGTGCGCGGAAACTAGCAATGACGTGTTACTAGGAGAAGCTGGGGGCTACGAACTCTGGGCTAGGAGCAGAGACTAGAGTCTGGAGGGTCGGAGCGACATGTACCTAAACCCTATCTGGTATCTAATGTTTAGGGAACACGTTGATATAAACTAGAAGTCATGAGGGGAAAAGCTAACTTGATTCTAAGACTGGACCATGCATTATTCTACATGTAGTGCGTGAAGAATATTAAATGACCATTAAATACAGTATTTCTCTAACATGGAGACGAGAAGGCTAGACAATGACGGAAACTATTGATGCAGTTCAGTAGCTTAGGAATGCAGAGGAGGAGGACTGAACTGATAGCTGGAACTATAACATACTTTTGGCAGACTCAGAGGCAGAGCCGGGGTGCACCGGGCACTGCAAGGCAGGAAGTAAGTGAAGGGTCGAGGATACAGGTGGGGGCTGTATCGCTCCTCAGCGAGGCTTTCAGAAAACAGGAGCTGAATCTGTGGTCCGGGCCCTTTTGAGGCCTAGAAACGGAGACTTTATAATGGAATAACGTGCACACTGAGAAACGTGGCAACATTATTTACATAGGCCTGATATTCGTAGTATTCACGAGGACTGGAAACTAACATACTAGAGGTGGACACAACTGTAATTGCGTCTTTAATCAGAAATGGGGAATAACATATGCATATTGATCATGCACACATAACATATGATGGATGAGGCGTAGGGACACAGAACATGGCAAAATTTACTTTTCCACAGACTAACGGACAGCTGGAGATTTAAACACGCGAATGACACCAGGTTTCCTTTTTACTCTGCAGTTCATAACTCTCTTACACTCATAGATTATATCCTGACATCGGCCGAAGCCCTGCAGGGCATTGAAGAGGTCACTATCTGCCCCAGGGGCATATCGGACCACTCCCCTCTACTCTTTAAATATACCCTTCACCAGGCCTGTAGAAGGCGTATGTTCCCGGTGCACGCTGGCTTCCTCCAGATGACACCGGTTGCAAGGGCCCTCACTCGTACTACTAAGCAATTTTTCCAAGAAAACCAGGGCTCGGTGGACTCGCCCAGTGTGCTATGGGAGGCATATAATGTGGTGCTCCGGGGTCAGGCGATGGCTGCCATCCTAGGTCACAAACGGGAGAGACGGGCAGAGTTGGACGGCCTTGAAGCTGAATTGGCCAAAGCCATCGAGGAGCAGGAGGCTCGCCCTTCTCAGGGAACTGCTCGTAAGGTCCGTTTAAAACAGACGGAAGTTGTGACCCGCCAAAGAGAAATGGCACAACTTAAAATACAGGCCACTAGGCACAAGGTGTATGAACTGGGAGACAAGGCAGGGAAAATGCTAGCATGGCTAGATAAGAAGGAAAGAGCGAATAAAGTCATTGCACAACTGCTATCCCCTGCGGGCTCCCTGGTCTCTGACCCTAATGAGATAGTGAATCTTTTAACTGATCACTATGAACAAATATATGCTCCCCGGGCAACCTACACAGTTGCAGAGGCATACGAATATATTAAGGACTTAAAGATACCTAGACTCTCCCCGGAGGCAGCACTCCTGTTGGAGACAGACATAACCACTGATGAGATCCAGGCGGCCACTTATGCGCTGGCATCCGGCAAGGCACTGGGGCCAAATGGGTTCCCGGTTGAACTATATAAAAGAACAGTACAGACGACGGCCCCCTTCTTCCTAAATATGTTATCCCGTAGCCTGGAAATGGGAGAGCTCCCGCGTGATCAGAGACTGGCGACAATTGTCGCAATACATAAGCCTGGTAAATCTAAAACAAGCTGTGCCTCCTATCGTCCAATTTCACTGATCAACGCGGAACCTAAAATACTGGCCAAACTACTAGCGATGCGCCTTACTCCTCACCTTCCGTCGCTAGTACATCCGGACCAGTCAGGCTTCATCCCACATCGGAGCACAGCCCTTAACCTCCGACGGCTTCATGCGGTCCTGGCGCCTGCACCTCACATCACGGAACCTGCTGTCATCCTTTCACTTGACGCTACTATGGCATTCGATACAGTCGAATGGCCTTATTTATTTGCAGTGCTCCAACATATGGGATTTGGTCCCAAATTCTGCGCCTGGATTGGTTTCTTATACACTAAACCACCAGCGCATGTTGTCGCGAACGGGCACATCTCACTGGACTTCTCGCTCGACCGGGGCACAAGGCAGGGCTGCCCTTTGTCCCCGTTGCTCTTTGCGTTGCTCTTGGAACACTTAGCGATTTGGATCAGATGGGAGCCTTCCATTAAAGGGATCCGTTGGACCAATTTGTGGGAGGACCGTATATCCCTATACGCGGACGATATCCTTCTATATCTCACCTCCTCCAAAAAATCTATTCTGGAAATACTAAATGTATGTGAGAAGTTGGCAGGGTATCCGGATATAGGATTAACTGGAGTAAATCAATTCTATTTGTCCTGACAGGTCCCCCGCCTTTCTTGCCTCTGAGCTGTCCTCTGGTGACTGCTGCAACGACATTCAAGTACCTGGGTATAGTTGTCACATTAGATCTTGACAAAGTTTGCACCCTGAACCTCCGCCACATTCTAGAGAGGTTTAAGCTTGATGTTAAAGTGTGGCAGACTCTCCCTCTTACACTTCTGGGCAAGGCTGCGTTGTATAAAATAATAGCACTCCCACGCTTCCTTTCCGTGCTTGAAAATACGCCTTCCGCGGTCCCTTCACAATACTTTAAAACTATTGCTGCAACAGTGTCCCATCTCCTATGGGGAGGGAAGCCGCCCCGCATTGAACAAGATAAGTTAACCAGGGACTGGTATGATGGGGGAATAGCACTCCCAAATGTAGAACTAAATTATTGGGCGGCACATCTAAAGCAGATCAACTTCTGGTTGCATGCCCCACAAACTGAGCCGGCATATCTTGCTGACAGACACTCCCTGGAAGGCAGGGGACTACTAAGTATTCTCTACAGCCCTCGTCCCCCTCCAGATCTGATAGGACAGACACAACACTCGGTGCAGTTATGGTACAAGGCCAATAGACATCTTAAATGCTTGGGTACTATCACCCAAATGACACCGTTGTGGGACTCCAGCAAATTAGGCTTCCTCCGAAATAGTAAGGGATTTCAGGCTTGGGATACCATTGGTTTATCGGTGGTGGGCGATCTCTGGAAGAGGGGTGGGGTGGTGGAATTTGCCCATCTACAAATGCAATATGAGTTGTCACAAGCGGAGAAGTTTAGATATCTACAAATTAAGCATGCACTACAATCAGTTATACGGACAGGTACCGTCCTACAAGACTCGTCGCGACTTGAAGACAGACTTCTGACCGAACACATGCAGGAGAAGGCAACCTCTCTCACATATAGAAAGTTCATAAATAACCTCCCAGACGTGACTACTATCCTGAAACAGCACTGGTCAGAGGAAGACTCTGAATGGCAGGAGGCCCTCGCCTCACCTTGGGAGACCGCTATCCCCTCCAGATTGAAACTGATACAACTCAAAATACTCCACCCCACATACTACACTAGAACGACTTTGTTCAGGATAGGAAGAGCCACGCATAAATTCTGCTTACGTAACTGTGGGGAGGAGGGAACGTTCTTCCACACCATATGGGACTGCAGATACATGGCGACCTACTGGGCGGCAGTGATGCGCACGATTTCCCAGACCTTAGACATCTCGCTGCTCCCGGAATCTCGCCGCTGCCTGTTAAATGTGTGGGAGCCCAATGACCTGAACCATCGCCAACAAGACTGGGTAATACTGGGCATGTTGATAGCAAAACGTAATATCGCCAGGCTCTGGGGTTCGGCACTTTCGCCGACGCTGCGAGATTGGTGTAGGGATGTCGATGAGGCGATGGTGGCAGACAAGGCGGTCTACATCCACCGCAGCTGCCCAAGAAAGTGGGGTAGAATCTGGGGGGCCTGGAACACATTCAGGGGTAACATTTGCGAACCACCATGTGTCACTGAGGAGGGTGAAGATTCGGACTAGTGGAACTGGTCAAGATATGTGTAATAAGGTTATACTGTACTCAGATTATTATGTTCAATATTTATGATCGGAAACTAGCTGTAATTGTATTCTACCCGCTAACAGTACCTATGTATCTGCTGTAACGTATTCTTGCAATGCTGTCACGTTTACAATGTTTAACTGAAAAAAGAAAAACATTTAAAAAAAAAGAAATTTAAATAAACATTGGCGCACTCTGGTATGCGGTGATCTGGACTTAGTGAAACCCCTCTTTGCACATAGACAAGGTAGAAACCTAAAAGACATTCTAGTCCACACTCGACCTAAAAAAAAAGCAGCCAGAACAATCCACCCTGCACGGGATACAGGGCCACCATCCCTGTGGTAATTGCAGTAATTGCCACCTTACAAGGAAAAGCAAACATCTGATATTCAAGAACGGGACAACATGGGACCAAAGAAAATTCACGAATTCCAATAGCAAACATGCCATTTACTTGATAACTTGCCCCTGCGGGCGTGAGTACGTAGGAATGACGAAGATATCTGTCAAGGCCAGAATCAGCAAACATAAGAGCAAAGTGAGATGCAAGAAAAGCACTACAAAAATGTCGACACACTTTCTCAATGAAATGCATTGTGTAAACGACATACACTTGACAGTGATTGAACAACTACCCTCTGAGCAAGGCCTTTTTGAAAAAGGACAACGTTGGGTGTTCCGGCTGGGCACCCATTTAACCGGCCTTAATGATGATATTCCGTGGGGCCAGATGAATTGATTCTGGTACCAAGCTGAGATAACTCGGACACCAGTATCTATTGGTCTCAGGGCCATACACAGGCCATCTGTCTAGTCCAGAATACACTACCTGGCAAACTGAGGATCATTTTTATAATAATTTGTATCTTATCTGACCACCTTAACTACACCGTCTTTTAGGTTTTCTCATCCCTCCCATTAACATCCTCTAAAGGGTAATACGCATCCTCTGAGATCGGTATCTTAATATCTCATTTATTAATTTGACTTCATCCTCAGCGTTATTTGAGGCAATCTGTAAAATGAGCACACCTCTCCCCAGAAATCGCGGTGTTTACTTTAGACTCTGAGATATACCTTACTAATAACGTATCATTTACCCATGTGCGAGACGCGCGCATGCGCTGTAGGTATGTACAACCGAGCGCGCATGGTAGCCCTTTCCCAGTCAACTCTTGCCTTATTCAATTTGGCAAGGAACATACACACTACACTTGGTAATATCAGTAAAGTCTTTTAAATGCTTTAAATCCAAACGCTGCATTTTGTAATATCAGGATAGTCTTCCAACGATCCCCCGTGCATGTGCAGAACCGGAGTCCTAGTGACACGGTTTCGCACATGCACATTAAACACAGAAAAGCCAGGCGCATGCGCTGTGGCCAGGACACGACAATGGAGGCGATTGCATTGAGACAGGGAGACCGGAAACACCATATTTGGCATGCATGTTTCCCGGTCAATTGAGTAATTTACCTTTCAGTTAAGAACGATTGGTGGCAGTATTTAAAGCCTCGTTGCTGAGCTCTCCACACTACCAATGGAGCCTCAGAAGGTGGAAGTGAGACGCAGAGACTGCCCTGCAGCCGTGAGTACTATTGATCGCTGTAACACCCTTGAACTACAACCTAAAGTAAGTGAATATGTGGCGCTCTATACTATCAGAGTTCTCTACCAATTTATTCCTTACCTTTTCGGGTGCAAATAGCACTTCGACTCCATTTTGAGGAGGCTCATGATGCCAATCAGCATTCTAGCAGCAAGTATGCTTAAAAACCTCCTCTTTTTCCAAATGGCTAACATACTTAAAAATTAAGACTCCTTTCCAAGAACCTGACAGGACATTAAAATAGAGCGTGTGTTTTATGTTATGTGTTGTGTTTGTCTTGTATGTTTACTTTTTTACAGGGCACATCACCACAGTAGGATGACATATTAATGTCTAGTAGTTACTGCCCTCACGCATATATATTTTTTCAGGTCACTGTACCAGTAATCTTGGATTTTGACTACGATAAATACCAAGTTGGTCTTTGTTTGTGTTCTTTTTTCCTCTTTTTTAGGTTTCTCAATGTAGATACTTCTGATCAGACGAATAGGCACACATTAGCCTTTTTAGTTTAACTTCACTTTTCTGTAAAGCCCACCGACATTTTTTTTTCTTCGAAGGACGTGTGTAAGGTGGGGATCTGTGCACCCTGTCCTGAAGAAGCGTATGCTTCGAAACATGTCGACAACGCACACATGAGGTGATGTACATTAACATACAAATACCTCACTATCACCTTTTTAACAGTACCAGCACAGGGGCCCAGTAAAGTTTTTTGTAGTCCTCACGTGTCAGGTATTTTTTCTAAACGCACATAGTCACTTTTTCAGACCACACCACTCACTTTAAAAACACACTGAAACCTCGCAGGCACCACATTAAAAGTGGTTAAAAAGTTAAAAGTGCTCCCGCGTAGTCGCCGTGTAGCAGCACGCCGCATCCCGTAGAGGGGTGCGAAGACCCCAATGATGAAGCATGACACCAAGGGTCCTTTTTGTGTGTGAGGGGTATTAAAAGAACACAGTTTGCTCCCCACTATTGTAGGGACCACCAATGTACATGCTAGCCACAGTGCACCATCTGTACCCCTAACCTTACAGGGCAAAAAATGTGTGTACAACCTTAGAACAAGACAACCATGATCCCCTAAGTAAATCGTGGTAACAGATCTAGAACATTTTCGTTTGGACTGTCATGCATATCCAAAGAAACACTATGAAGTGGAAATATAAGTAGTGCAGATTCAGAGCATGTTGTCCTGCATGGTCACACATGTAAATTTATAAAAAGTCATGGTGTGTAAAAAAAAAAGGCAACTTAAGAAACGTGAGCATGTAAATTGTAGCGTTTCTAGCTTGACTTACCCTAACCACGTGACATATCTTTCCATGAGATCGGCTCTAGAAATCTGCACACAGTCACTCCTCAGCACACACCCAGATGTCCCCAGTGTTTGAACTGTAATTCAATGTTTACTCATGCTTATTTGTTTTGCATGGGGTTACAGTTGTCCCAGTCCAAGCAATGTCATGGCCCCAAGCCACATCCTCGGTGGCAGGAATCCACTGTAGGCCACACCTGCATCTTGAGCATCCATCCAGAACGCACCCCAGTCACAGCCAAGATCCTTCACATGCCATGGGTACTCTCTAGTTTGACATCTATGCACCTGTGGGGTTCCCCGTTGTGGCCAGCAATGGAGTTTCCAGGTTACAGCAATGTAGGCTCCACAGTCCCAAAGCGCTTGTTTTTCCACCAGGAGCAACTCAGCTTGAATGCTTCTCCATGGCAGGGTTGTACTACTGTACCACCTACCATTACCTATTGCCACCACATTCCAGGGCCCCCAGGCCACTGATTGCAGGTTCTATTCCTCCTCTGGGTGTTTGTCTGACTCTGAGCCCTTCAGTGGGACCCAAAGGCTATCAGCTCCCATCCACAAAGAGGGATGAGCCCTCTGCAGAGTTTCTAGTGCCAGGATTGTCCTCCCCTGGGGGTACAGGGATTGCTCAGCCTCCTCTCGGCACATGAGTATATGCTGCAGATTTGACCCCCTACAGCTGGAGACACTGGCCAAGGGTCAGATGTCACTTTTATAGCCCCTCAGGGGTTTTCAGGTTTTATGCAGCCGTACCGCACAGGTCCCAAGCTGCCCCAGTCCTTACACTTACACAGCCCCAGCCATACGTTCCGAGTTCACCTCTCAAGCTCGGTTGCTGCCTCTCGATCCCCTGGATCTCCTCTGCAGCACTCAAGCACAGCTGCTGCCCTGCTTCTGGCTTGCTGAATCTGTGAAGGATCTGTGAGCATGCGCCAGGCTCCTTTCTGTCGCTGGCTATGCTCTCTCCCACAAGAGCACCGGGGCTTGACCAGCCAGGGGTTTCCTCTCCACCTTGATCCCCTCACACAGCCACCAAGCATGCTGCAACAAGGACCTCCCCGTGCCTAGCAATGGCGATCGGGGTCAGGTGTTACTCTATCGTACCTCGTGGGATTCAGAGATCACTGCCATGCAGCACTGCCCAGAGTCCAGGACACCCCAGCTCTCTACACTTAAGTGGCCACATCTGTGCACTCCTGGCTCACCAATGACTTTGGATGCCGACTCCAAATCTCCTGGTGTCTTCTTGCCGCACCCTGTCACAGCAGTGGACCCTGAGGTGACCCGCGGGATCAGCACAAGCCCCATGGCACCTCAGCTGTGCTTCATTGTCTCAACATCGTCCCCAGGCAAGCCACCCCCTCACGTGGCATCCCCCGTCGGGTCAGCCAACAAGGGCAGAATTGGCACAGCCAGGCATGCAAACCCCTGATAAGGGGTATCATGATGTAAGGCTTCACCTCAGGAGTCCGTGTGACTTATTGTAGAGGAGTTTCACTATTTCTACAGGGAGAATGTCACAGGATCAGTAACTGGGGCTATGTAGCTAGGGCTTAAAGCATCTAAGAGGCCATCTTTCCAGGCCATGCCTCCTTTCCAAAAAAGTGCCTTATAATGAACTTATTTTTCTGCATAGAGGTGGTTTCGTGTCTAAGTACTATAAATAACCAAATAACAGATGTTATGCTTACCCTAATTCTGGTACTCAATATAATGATCCGTGTGCTGAATTTCTTATTATAGCAGATCCAATGTGAGCACCTTTGATATCAGGACTTGTTGTTCAGCTCTCAGCTCTAGGTCTCGCATTAGGCTGAGGAAAAGTGCCATCTCCAGTCCTCTCCAAATGTGTCACTTTGTCACCAGTCCATAGCATGAAAGGGTGAGAGTGGCCTCCATCCTGTCAGTTGCCAACAGGGGGAATAGGAATCTATTTTCTTGGTGTCCCTCACATTGTGGGCCTTCCTTGTAGAATAACAAATATGACTTGTAGATCAGAAATCTTCTCAGAGGGCCTTTTCATCTCTGAACCTGTTCTTCTGGGTTTCCTAAAAAGATTGTGTTACTTTATGCAGTTGCTATTGAATCAACGCTTGCTCTTGGAGTAGCCCAATTTAAGCTTCTCCCTTACATGTCACATTTATATACTGAAATTGTATGACTTGTTAGCCTTAACTTTATTAATGAGTGTGAAGCATTTAAATGTATTCATGAAATGTAATCATTGTAGAGATTAGAGATTTATATACATATACACTAATATTCAGTCGAAACATATAAACGTGTACTCTTTTATTCACGTTTTGCTTTTATTTGTCAAGTTATACGTGTGGATGGATAATCATGTTTTCGAAGTTCTTATTAAATGCTCAGCAAAATTAGCCTGACTACAGGCTCAATTGAAATGCATTTTGCTTTGCCAGCATGTTCTCTCTTCCTTTGCAGGTGTATTGTCATGATTCTCTTTACTTAGAGAAAGGCTTATTGTTCGTATTGGACTGCTGCTTGTGGGGCCTGAGGGAAAAACTTGGCAGTGAACGTGAATAATTAATGGTCAAAAAAGGCCTTCTGTTCATCATGTTGCAGGACGAAGAAATGTTCAAGTATGAGAACTGCAGTCCCAGTTGCAGGTGATGATAAACTAAAGGGAAGATGCAGAGGTGTTATGATTTGATTCGTTCCTGGTGGTGTGACAGGAGATAAGATGTTTTTGAATCCTCTGTTACCTTTAAATTACCTCGCCGCCATCGTCAGACAGCATGGACGAAGCATGCTATCCTAAGCCGACGATACCCAGCTCATCCTCTCCCTCACCAAGCACCCCTCACCTCCAGACTCAGCTTCTAGGAAGGAATGAAGGACATTGCATCCTGGATGAGCAGCAGCTGCCTGAAGCTGAACTCGGAGAAGACAGAAGTCCTCATCCTCGGCCCTTGGCCCTCTGCATGGGACAACACCTGGTGGCCCACTGCTCTCGGCAGCCCCTACTACTCCACGGACCATGCCCAGAACCTCGAAATCATACTCGACCTGTCCCTCCCCATGACCCGACAGATCAACGCTGTCGCCTCCACCTGCTTCAACACCATCCGCATCCTTCCCAGGACCTTCAAATGCATCCCCCCGAATCAAGAGAGACCATCACCCATGCACTCATAACCAGCAGACTGGACTACAGAAATGCCCTCTATGCCGGGATCAACAAATCTCTGCTCTGCAGGCTCCAGTCCATACAAAAAACTGCAGCCAGACTCATTCTCTGCATCCCCCGACATGAACACATCAGCCAACACCTGCGAGACCTCCACTGGCTCCTCATCGGGAAAAGATTAACCTTCAAAATACTCATACATGCCTAGAAATTCCTCCACAACACCGGCACCAATACCTCAACAAAAGAATCTTCTTCCACATAGTCAAGAGAAACCTAGCCACACGTCTGTGAGCCCCATGTGCAGGGGGCGGCAGTATCACCCTTTTTCGAGGCACCCTTGAATATCGGCGCTGTTTTGAGTGCTCTGGCAGACCTGCACGATGCCCTGTGTTATGACGCTCGTGATCTGGAGGACCGATTGTGTAACATTTTGCCCCCACTCTCCTCGCCTGACCGAGCTGGCGCTCGCGTGCGGAGCGTTTTGCCACATCCTGTGCTCGACTATTGCGAGCCGCCTCTTCAGAGATGCATGGAGATGCTGAGGTTGAGGGAATTAAACAACATCGCGACTCTGCCGGTCACAGCAATGGTGGATGGTTTGCGCCCTGCGCTTTTACAGATGCTGGGGAATCACCTTTGGAAGCCAGGTCTGATACCTCCGTCGAGATCTATTGGAGAGACTGACATTCTTATTCTGGACATGTTGCCTGCGCCTGGGTTGACTAGCTTTGGTGGACTGCTGCAGTGTGCTGGCCCGTGCTGTGCCTTTCTGGATCATAATGCCCTGAGTCGGACGGATATAGGTGGATGGTGCCTTGGATGGTGCCTTGTCTTGCTGTGGTTATTCTGGCTGCCTCCCCTGTTCCGTGGGGCCACTTCGTTACTGTACTTCATTGGCACGCTGGATCGTAAGGGACAAGGTTGACTCTGTTTTTCCCCTTCTTATTTGCCGATGATGGATAGACAGGGGAGCTGGACGTTGGCTATGTTTTGATATGGGGTCGGGGGTGGGGTGGCCGATAGTATTCCTGCTGGCTGTCCTGGGTTTGTGTGGATGGCCCTCCTCCGGTAATACATGTTTCCTTCTTCTTTCTTCTCTTTTCTTTCTTCTTCATTTCGGGTACTCTTTTGGGGCGACAGGCCCACTGCGAGGGGGGGTAGGCCGTAGCCTCTGCATGCGTGTAGGGTGGGGGGATGTTCTTTTGTCCTTTTTGGTTTCTATGGGCCTTTATTTCTCTTTATTTTATATTCTTTTTTCTTTCCCCTTTTTCTTGGGTCATTGGTGTTAGTTGTCAGGGGGTGGGTAGCAACTGGCACACAACGTGTTATGCGATTGTCTATCCTTATGTGCTGTTTTAGTGCCGCCATTTTGATGATGTCTCCATGCTTGCTGGATTTCTTGCTGTGCGTTGCCCACTTCGAATTTGTTTAGTATGTTCGGTCTTTGATCCTTACTAGTCTTTTCCAGCTTAATATTCTTCATTTAAGAAAGTTAAAAAAGAAAAACCTTTAAAACTGAACCTTCCCTTCTCCTCCTCCCCAGTAGTGCGTAATTTTTCCAGTGTAACTCGAATCTACTGTATTTTGTTTAAATACTACTGCGGTGCCATATTGTTTGCTGATGTGCTCCAAAACGTTATTGAGGCCGGCCGGATGGTTGTAGGCCCGTAATTGTTTCATGACATTGTGCAATAAAGGTTTAAAAAAAAAAAAAAAAAAAAAGAAACCTCCGATCCGCCCAAGAGAAAACTCCAATCCATTGAACTCGCCGAAACCCTGCGCATTCGCAGAGCCAGACCGAGTGGAAGAGCCTTCTCCTACATTGCAGCTAAAACCGAGCTCCCAATCAACATCAGATGCACCCCAACTCTTCACATCTTCAGGAGGATCCTCAAGACCTGGCTCTTTCACCAACCATAGCTGCACCGCCCCCGGCGCCTTGGGGCCCACACAGGTGAGTAGCATGCTTAAAAATTCCTTGGTTGATTGATTGATAAATTGGTGTTAGTTGGAAGACACTGAGATTCCCTTTAGACTTCGAGAGGTACAGACCTCTCTGATTGTCTTATTCTTGCAAGAGTACAGCTTTATGCTCAACACATTTCCTTTTTTCAAGACTTCTACTGAAATCTGATCATGCTGACAACTTCTATGCTGCATAATTAGAGACCCTTGGCAGATAAATCTTATCTATGTTTCGGAGAGAGAAGGGAAGTTTCTTTAAGGAACACCTGTTTGCTTTAATCAATTTCTTTATTGTTGTGGCTATCACTATTCTGTATCTCTTTTTGTTAAGCCTCAACCTACTGAGATATTTGAGCTTATCTGCTGTATTGCTGTACTTATTGAACTTATTATTGGTTTGCATACATACTAGATTGGTTGGAAATCCAAAACAAAACCCTTTAACCATATCTGGTGATGTTTGACTCTTATTGTGGAGTCACATTGGCTTCACAAGTTAGAAATGTAATGTTGATGTCTTCTCTCTTTCAATGCTTCATGTCACCCAACAACGACCAATGAGGCCAAATCTTTATTGACTTAACAAAGATATTACTTTGTAAGGCTCAGCATCCTTTCACGCTCGCCCTGTTTAATATCTAATTTCTAAATGTTAACGTTAGCATCATCTGAATCTCCACAGGCACTCCGACCGATCAAACATGAAACTTCCTCAGAAGCGCACACCACCCACAGTTTAGTATGTTTGTCACAGTCAATTACCATTACACGCTCCAGCACACCCATGGGTTACCATCAGCTCTTAACGCTGGTTCCATGTGTACTCTCATGCACCCCCACAATGGAGTATCAATTTTCCTACATTCTAGAACTATAGCTCTTGAGGGCCAGTCACTGCCACAGTTAGTCTATGAATGTACTGCGCATTCTACACTCAGGGGTCGATTTACTAAGATTTAACGCTGTGTTTGTGTCACAAAAGTGACACAAAACAACATTAAATCTTTTTTGTTTAAATCTCTTTTATTAAGTTTGAAGACAAAGAGAAAATATTAACATACGCCAGGCAATAGGCAGTAGTAGTCAGGCAAGAATACAGTGTGTACATCGTTGGTCCACTTCAGTGAAGTTATAAAAGATACAGCACACCACTTAGCCATCAAATATGAAAACAACAGGAGGATAGATAGGAGAAGCCCCCTCCCGGCTCAGAAACGCCAATACTAACCAAGCATAAAGGAGTCCCTCAATTGCTCGAGTCTAGTATACCTGAGTGATTACATTCGTGTCTGCTATAAACCTATAGAGAGCGTAGTGCAATGATTGTGAAGGCTGAAGAGACAGTTGTGTATCGCCAAACAATAAGTACAGCAAAGGGATAAGAACATGGATAGCAATAACAATTATAACAAAAAATGACTAACCTGACTGGATTATCACTGCAGGCCCTAGTGGTGGGTAATATGTCATTGAAATCATCATAGGCTTGTCGCGATCTGTTAGTGACCAGCTTACCAGGGACCAACAGGCGCTAGAGGCACAATATGCAGTCTGCAACAAGGTATAGGGGGGAGCCCCATGTCTGCTAGCCTGTGAAGAAAGAAAGGAAGAAAGAAGAGCCAGAACAAAAAGCTTAAGAAGGAAAGATAAGAGAAAAGAAGAAGAGGAGGGGAGAGGAGATGGTGCAGCATTCCATTGGTGAGGACGAGCTAAAGTGGAAGAGGAGTAAGTGCCCAGGTCAGAGCGTCAGACCCAACCACCCCATGGGAGGATTGTCCACCCTCACCCTGCCTACCCTGGCTCCTCCTCATAGGATTCTTTCCTAGGGAGCAGAGGGTCGTCGAACAGTTGGAGGGCTCATAAGCGGGGAGGGACAGATCAAGCATGTTCCAGTTTAGCGAGATGGGAAACTAGGGGTTGCCATGTGCGCTTGAATTTAAAATCAGTGTGAGCTAAACGATGGGAGAGGAGCTCCATCGCCATTACCTCCCAGAGATGGGTGAAGCCACACCGAGGAGGGAGGGGAGGTCAAGGCCTTCTTCCAATGGAGTGCTATAACCTGCTTTGTTGCATTAAGCATGTGGAAGATCAAGTGCCAGTCCAAGTGAGTCATTGCTTTAAGAGACCTCGGCCGAAGTACCGGAATCACTACCCCTGGGGCACTCGAAATGGGAAAGCCCACCACCTCCCTAATGTGGCTCACAACCTCCTTCCAAAAAATTGCTATAAGCGGGCAAGACCACCATATGTGCATAAATGAACCAGGGGCGTTCTGGTAACCCCAGCAGGTAGACGTGGAATTGAGGAACATCTCCTGTTGCGCAATGCTTTTAAAAGTGCCAGGAATGTCCCTCCATAATTGTTCCCAGGGGTCTGGGGGAATGTCTTCCTCAAAATCTGTGTGCCAGCCTTGTTGATAGGTATGAAATGGTAGCGCATTTGAGTGCTGAAGGGCCTTGTAAGTCCTAGGGATCAGGCCTCAGTAGCCATCAAAATAGCGGACTAAGGATTCATAGGGGGTAAGGTGGCGTGTGGCGCTCTCTGTGTATGAAGGAGTATGTAGCCAATGGCGTATTTGAAGGTATTCCAAACGCGCTGTGTTGGGGAGGTGAAACTCCTGCCTACATTGCTTAAAAGATTTAAAAAGCCCCCTCTCAAATAGATTTGCGATTCTACAACACTCTCCAGTTGCCCATGCAGAAAAGAATGCGCTCTGGAGGGCTGGTGGAAACCCCGGGTTGCGCGCCAAGGGTGTGTGAGGGGAGGGAAAGGAGGTAAGACCTCGGGCCACTGCAATTCTTTCCCATATCACTAGAACCGTTAATGTTGGGTTAGCAATATAGGCGCTACGATGGCGAGCACCCCTCGGCAACCAAGCCAGGGCCCATAGCGGGCAGCAGGCCACCCCTCTGTCCATGTGGAACCAATGTTTCTTGCTTTCGCGAGCCACCCACTCTGAGACATAGCGCAGATGCAACGGCCAATAATAAACAAGAAAATCGGGACATGCCAGCCCTCCCCGGTCTGGGTGCAGCGTTAATACTTTGATAGAGAATCGCGGCCTCCCACCATCCCAAATAAAGGCATTGACCTCCCGTTGAAGGCTCAGAATGCCCCTTTGGAGGATAGGGGTTGAAAGGATCTTGGGGAGAATGGACATCTTGACCACGTTGAGGTGGCCCAGCCAGGAAATAGGTAGCAATTTCCATCGCCGGAGGTCACCTCTAACTGAATTTCTACAAGCGGGCCAATTTGCCCGGGTCCACGAGTCCAGCATAGCGGTGACATTAATACCTAGATAGCGGATGGATTAGGAGGCCCACTGGAAGAGGATACCATCCCCAAGCTCCTCAAGCTGTTCGCGAGGAGAGGGTAAGGTTAAGCGCCTGTGACTTAGCAACGTTGATTTTAAGCCCCGAGATCAGCTCGAACTGGGAGAGTACATCAACCAGCGCTGGGAGGGAGCTCTCTGGGTTAGTAAGTGTCAAAAGGAGATCATCAGTGAAGAGAGCGATTTTGTGCCCATCCCCCCAAATGGGAGGCTCCTAATTAAATCTTTTTTAACAAATTTACTTTATGGTACTAAACTTGTTTAGTGCTGGAAAAACTCATAGGTAGGGCAAAGCAGCACATAGCGCTGCTATGCATTACTTAGCATCAAAAGGGCGTACCATGAGTGGTGCATTGGCATACCCAGGCATCCACCCAAGGTTTCTGATGCTGCACCTTATTTAATTAAAAAAAGTATACCGGGTTTAGTGTGAGAAAACAGCACCCATTTCAAATATTCGCTATGAAGGAGATTTGTTTTCTTTTCTCCTTCCTTTTCCGACTTTTTATGTGTTGTATGTAAGTATTGAGCGTGGTTTCCACAAATACCTTCTTCCTTTCTTTCTGTGCTCGTGGAGATCACGCTCTTTCTCTGTGTGTCACTTTCCTTCTGGTCACGCTCCATTAGGAGTGTTGTTGTTCGAATGTACTTGTTCTATGGGGGCGGTTAGGGTGTCCATGGAGGATTATTATCAACTGACCTTTTGTCTTGAAGAGATGCATTAAACTTCTCTTGGATTCAACTTGATTCGTCTTTCATCATTTGTATTGGATGAATGATACTTTCCCACAGTATGTGTGTACCGCACTGTACATCACACATACAAAGTGGGAAACGGTTTCAAGTTAGTCTAAGTGTGCCATTTTGTACTGGAAAGGTTACTTGGAGTACAAAACCTATGTTAGACTCACAGAGAAACCATTGCACTATAGCGCAAAGGTGTGACCATTGGCACACGGCTGCATATTTCTGCATCAGCGCTAGGGAGAGGGAAGGGGAGTGCCATGTTTCTGTAAATATGGCGTTCTCCTGCTCGCTCCTTCTCACGCAGTGCAGCATTTTCAGATGGTGCACTGCGCTATGTGAGAAATTAGTAAATCTGCCCCTCAGTATCTAGCCTACCTCTGATGCAGTGAGTTTTAGCCAGTGAAGATCTGTGGTCTTGCACCAAGGTGTCTGATCAGTAAAGAGATACACAGAAAGACATCTCAGATTGGGCAGAAGAGGGTCTGTGCTGAGAGACCCCCTGGAGGTAATTGCTATAGACCTGAAGTGTGTTGTGCATGACAATGGCTATCAGTGGTGTTGGTTACTGTTACATCTGTCATCATTAATTATCCATCTATAAAGAGCTAAGTTACCTTTCAATAATTCAAACCTATTCTCGAGAATAAGCAGTCAGTGCCAACAAGACACATTTTTCATTCTTTGTTAATGTCTAGCTAAAAATAACAATCTATACATTTCTAGTCTCAGCCCTACTTACAAACTCAAGTGAAGATAAAGCTGTATATTCATCCAGTCTGTAGAAAATGATGGAATTATTTTGTTATTCATGGAATATCACTTGTGATTCTTGTGATTGTGTGCTGTGGATTGTGGAAACGGTACAAAAGGGGGTGGTGATGGACGGAGCATCTGACCCAATCAAACACTCACACCCAGTCAACAGATCTGGGTTTAATCCATCACCGTTCTTTAGCCCACTCTGCCACCCCAGTTCAGACATGGCCATATGCAAATCAGTCTGACCCTGTGCCTCATGGGAACAGTCCAGCCTGAACTGCCAAGCCATGCCTTCCCTGGACCGGAAGCAAGCTTCCGAGGACCAGTTTCTGGCATTTCAGCCGCCTTCAGCCCGGCTTGCTTGAATTCAGTGGCAAAGTGAGCAAGGGACTCACGTCTGAGCATACCCTGCCAACTTATGGCGAACAAAGCGGTACAAAAGGGGATGGTGATGGACGGAGTGTGATGATTTGACTTGGTTCCATGGGAGTGTTCCAGCATGGAACCAAGTCAGTGGAATGTTCCTCATGTGAACCTTGGGAAGGTTCCAGCTTGGTCAGTTATTCTGTTGGACGTGGGATGAGGTTGATTAATAAAGACCTCCTATCTTTACCATTCTTTCATTGGTATGCGCTTTATTACACTGGCGACGTTAGGTGGTGTGATGTACCCACAGTGAATTCAACAACCTCAACAACAAGGAAAAGAAAAGGTTAAAGAAAACGATACCTCGTGAAGAAAATCGGTGTCGAGTGTAACGAGCACGGCGGTAAGCGGAGAACGGTGTGTATCACTGGCGAGCTGTGTGGCAGATCGGTGAGGAAGAAGTACGAAGTTTGGGAGAGTTCGGTCGGCTGTACTCCGAGGTGACACGCATGAACCTCGTCTGCGTTCCACTGCCGTGAGTAGAGAAAAACAAGCTACATTTGCCGTAGAGAGATTTTGGAATGTTGGAAAACAAGCTCAATTGCCCTAAGAAAAAGTACTGACTGTTTGTGACGTCACGTGGCGGCCATCTTAGGTGTGGAAAACAGTACTGTGATGAATTGGAAAAAATCGGAAGAGCAGTGTTTTCATCGTCTTTGGAAGGAAAAGACAGTTTTGAACATTGGAAAGATGAAACAATTTATTAAAAACATCAGTTAAGGGCAATTCATGGTAAAATTAAAGCGTTTTAAATGTGAAAACAGAACAATAGAAAAAGAAGAAGCAGTTTCATAGGAAAAAGAACACCGAACTAAATGAACATGAGGAAAAGAGGTTATCGGTGGTGAAATAACTTTTGATTAATATAAAAAAAAAAGAAAACAGTTGGAGATTAAAGAAAAGAAGAGGAGTTTGTGCTTACGGTGATAAGCACACCAAAATTTGTTTTTTTTTAAAATTATTTTTGTTTTGACATGTATAATGTATGAAAATATGATACTCATAGAAAAGTAAAGTAATAGTGTTGCATGGATAACAAATGTAATAAGTGAAATTAGATAGATTACCTAAGTTAAAAAAGAGGAGAAGAAATATATTTTTTTAAACTTGTAGAAAGGTTAAAAGAAGTGTGTGTGAAAATGCAGAATGTAACTTCGCCACCGTTTTTTTCTTTCTGATCCAGGCGATCCACCTATTAGATGGAAAAAGTGGAAAAAAATGTTTGAGAATTACGCAAGGGTCTGTGGCACAAATCTAAGTGCAGAAAGGAAACATGCTCTCTTGATGCATTGCATTGGTGGAGAAGGACAGGAAGTTTTAGAGAATTTACCTGCATTAAGTCAAGCAGAACAAAGGGGACTTAATGAGTATGAAATTTGTATAAAACAATTAGACTTACATTTTCTGCCTAAAGTAAGTACTATAACGGAGAGATAATATTTTGGTTTGAGAGAGCAAGGAAAGGAAGAAACGGTAGAACAGTTTGTAACTGTGTTAAGAAAATTGGCTTCAAGCTGTAAATTTGGTGAGTTAACAGAAGAAAGGATACAAGATGAATTTGTATTGAGATGTACAAATGACAAAATAAGGGAGGAACTGTGGATGAAGGATGAACCATCTTTAGATGAAGTGATGATTATTGCCAAGCGGGTAGAACATATGGTTAAGTGTGTGGGAGAGTTGAGCAAAACTGGAAAAAATACGTGCCCCAATGAAAAGGTTGAGGAAGTACAAGTTCAGGAGGTGAAGTATCAAGAAGAGAAAAAGAAGAAAGATCCTGTTGATGCTGAAGGTGGCGTTAGTGATAGTCAAGCTGGCAAAGCAGGTGTAGAAAAGGGAACTGGGAGTAATTTTCAAGGAAATTGCTACAGATGTGGAAGATTGGGACATATGGCTAATGATAAAAATTGCCCAATCTTGAAAGTTGTATGCAATGTGTGTGGGAAGAAAGGCCATTTGGGAAAGAATTGTCGTCTAAGATTTAGAAGAGACACTAGAGTTGAAACTAAAGAAGTAACTTTCGAAATTAATGATGGCATCTTAGAACATCCTTCTGATTGGGTTAGTGTAGGAGGAGTTAAGATTAAGATGAAGTTTGATTATTGCTCACATTTAACTTTTATTTCAAAGGAAGATTATTTAAAACATTTGGAAGGGAAATTTGTATTAAAAAGATCTGATGTGAGACCAACTGGTTATGGAAAAAAACCAATCAATATGTTAGGTTACTTCACAGAAAATATAGAATATAATGAGAGATTTGTTGTTGGTAAAATTTATGTTGCGGAAAAAGGTGATAGCTTAATAAGCTGGTCGCATCAAGCTAATTTGGGTGTGGTGCTCAATCCAAATGCAAACCCTTCAATTCAAGTACAATCTGTAAATGATGACAGTGAAGAAGTGATAGGAAACTTTAAAGAATTGTTCAGTGAGAAACTTGGATGTTTGAGAGGTTACAAACACAAAATCAAGTTGAAAACTGGTGCAATCCCTGTTGCTGCAAAAGTTAGGCGTGTTCCAATCTATATGCAGGATGACGTGAAGGATGAAATTGAGAGATTATTAAAAACTCGTGTGATTGAAGCTGTGGAAGCGACAGAATGGTCGGCACCCATTGTCGTTGCGAGAAAACCCAATAATGAGATTTGTCTATGTGTAGATCTTCGTGCTTTGAACAAAGAGGTGATAGTAGATAAATTTCCTCTTCCCAATATTGAAGAGCTTGTTGCAACATTGGATGGTGCGTGTTATTTTACGACCTTAGATATGGCTTCGGCTTATCATCAAGTTTCTCTGTCCTCTGAATCACAAGAGTTGACAGCTTTCATAACCCCTTTCGGATCCTACAAATTTAAAAGAATGCAGTTTGGTCTAATTTCTGCAGCGTCAGTGTTTCAGCGGATAATGAATGATTTGTTAAAGGATGTATGTGGCGTGAAATGTTATCAGGATGATGTGTTGATTTGTGGAAGTACTAAGGAAGAACATGATTGTAGATTAAGGTGTGTACTTAGGAAGATGTTAAAAGCTGGTCTTTCTCTTAGACGTGACATATGTAAGTTTGGTGTGACGGAACTAGATTATTTAGGTCATCATATTTCTGGTTTTGGTGTGAGGCCAAAATAGGATTTGGTAAAAATGGTTGAAGAGATTAAAGAATCTTGTTCAAAGGAGGAACTTTCGTCGTTTTTGGGAATGGCGGAATTTTACAATAAATTCATTAAGAATTTTGCAGACAAAACTGAGAATTTAAGAAGTATGATGTGTAGGAAATGTGAGTTTGTCTGGACTGATGAGTGCAATAAGGAATTCGTACAAATTAAAAAGGAGCTCAAATGTGCACCGAATCTGCAAACATTTAGACCAGGAGAACCTACTTTCATTGTAACAGATGCAAGTTGTAAAGGACTTGGAGCTTTGTTGTTTCAGGTTAGGAATGGGGGAGAAAATCTCATTGCTTGTGCATCTAGGTGTTTGAAAGGTGCAGAGTTAAATTCCTCTGTGATAGAGAAAGAGGCTCTTGCCATTTTCTGGGCAATTAATAAGTTTAGGAAATTTGTTTGGGGTTGTCCTTTTGTAGTGAGGTCAGACCACAAACCTTTAAGAGAGATATTGGAAAAAAAAGGTCTAGATGCTGTTTCTGCGAGGATTAGGAGATGGGTAATTGCTCTTCAGGAATTTGATTTCAAGTTTGAATATATTCCTGGTAGCACTAATGTTTCCGCAGATTGTTTGTCACTTTTAGTGAATTGTGTAGACGACTTGGAAAAGGACGAGAATGATGATGAAGGAGTTGAGGAGAGTGAAATCAGGGTTTGTGAAATAACGTCAGGTGCCATAAAAGAAGACGAATTGAAGGAGGAGTTATCTAAGGATGGTGAACTGGTTGAAGTCATGAATTATGTATCTAAAAATCACAATGGGAAATTGACAAAACCTTGGTCGCTGGTTTCTCATGAACTAGCTGTGGTGAATGGGATTCTAGCAAGGGGGACTAGATTAATTCCTCCTGTGAGTTTGAGAAACAACATTATCAAAATGGCTCATGTTGGTCATTTGGGTATTTCAAAAACAAAGGAGCGTATCAGACAGAATTTGTGGTGGCCGGGTCTTGATTTGATGGTGGAAAGGGCTGTTCGCGACTGTGTGGCGTGCTGTGTAAGTGACAAAGTACTCAAACCAAGGTGTTCACCTATGGTGTGCAGAGTTTTGCCGTTGTGTCCTTGGGATGAAGTTGCAATAGATATTGTCGGTCCATTGCATGGTGAGCAGAATACTCCTTATTTGTTGGTGTTGATGGACTTATATTCTCAGTGGGTGAAAGTTAGTGCTGTACGAGATGTTACCTCTCATTGTGTGATAAATTTTCTAGAAACATTATTTAAAAGAGATAGTTTTCCTAAGTCTTTACTTTCAGATAATGGGCCTCAATTTTGTTCAGTGGAGTTTGAAGATTATTTGACAAAATGTGGTATTGTTCACAAAAGGATTTCGTTATATCATCCAGAATCCAATGGTTCCTTGGAAAGGTTAAAAAAAACTTTGAAAGAAGGAATTCAGTTAGCTAGAGTTAATTCAATTTATTGGAGGGTGGAGTTGCAGAATAGAGTTTCTGCTTATCGCTATACTCCTCATTTCACAATGGGCAAGACTCCTTTTGAATTGTTTAGGGGTAGATCTTCAAATACTAATTTGTGTCCAGGTTGGATGGATCTGGACAAAGGTTTGAAAGATAACAGTATTGGACAATGGAGAGACAAAGAAGTCCAGTTACAGAGGAGAAGGAAAATTTACTATGATGTGAAAAAAAATGTTTTGGTTCCCAATTTCAAACTTGGTGACATGGTAAAAATTAGAGTTCCTGTTGGTTGTAAGAGGTGGTCTAAGTTTACTGATGCAAAGAAAATTGTAAAAATGTTCAAAAATGCGGTGAAAACAGATGATGGGCGAATTTGGAATCTAAATAGGGTTGCACATGTGCCTATTAGTGTTTCAAGTGATGTTTTGTTACCATCTGTTTCTTATGGTAAAAAAATCTCAAATTCTGTTACAAGAGTTAATGACTCTTGCAGCTCTTGCAGAGTTACTAGAGCTCCCGCTTATCTGAATGACTATGTATAACATCTTTCACTTTGCAAGAAATTTTCAAATGTTTTATTATTATTGAAAGGAAGGTGTGGGTTGAATGTCAGCTAGAACTATGTTATAGTTTTGTGTTATCATTCAATTTGGTTATTGCCTCTGTACTCCTTCAATATCTTTAATTTTGATCTTGTGAAATGTAAAGGGGAAGGAGTGTGATGATGTGACTTGGTTCCATGGGAGTGCTCCAGCATGGAACCAAGTCAGTGGAATGTTCCTCATGTGAACCTTGGGAAGGTTCCAGCTTGGTCAGTTATTCCTGTTGGACGTTGGATGAGGTTGATTAATAAAGACCTCCTATCTTTACCATTCTTTCATTGGTATGCGCTTTATTACACGGAGCATCTGAACCAATCAAACACTCACACCCAGTCAACAGATCTGGGTTTAATCCATCACCGTTCTTTAGCCCACTCTGCCACCCCAGTTCAGACATGGCCATATGCAAACCAGTCTAACCCTGTGCCTCATGGGAACAGTCCAGCTGAACTTCCAAGCCATGCCGTCCCTGGACCGGAAACGAGCTTCCGAGGACCGGTTTCTGGCATTTCAGCCATCTTCAGCCTGGCTTGCTTGAATCAAGTGGCAAAGTGAGCAAGGGACTCACATCTGAGCATACCCTGCCAACTTATGGCGAACACAGCGGTACTAAAGGGGGTGGTGATGGACGGAGCATCTGAACCAATCAAACACTCACACCCAGTCAACAGATCTGGGTTTGATCTATCACCGTTCTTTAGCCCACTCTGCCACCCCAGTTCAGACATGGCCATATGCAAATCAGTCTGACCCTGTGCCTCATGGGAACCGTCCAGCCCGAACTGCCAAGCCATGCCTTCCTGGACCGGAAACAAGCTTCCGAGGACCGGTTTCTGGCATTCCAGCCGTCTTCAGCCCGGCTTGCTCGAATCCAGTGGCAAAGTGAGCAAGAGACTCACGTCTGAGCATACCCTGCCACACTTATGGCGGCCAAAAGCGGTACAAAAGGGGGTGGTGATGGACGGAACATCTGAATCAATCAAACACTCACACTCAGTCAAAAGATCTGGGTTTAATCCATCACCATTCTTTAGCCCACTCTGCCACCCCAGTTCAGACATGGCCATATGCAAATCAGTCTGACCCTGTGCCTCATGGGAACAGTCCAGCCCGAACTGCCAAGCCATGCCTTCCATGAACCAGAAACAAGCTTCCGAGGACCGGTTGCTGGCATTTCAGCCGTCTTCAGCCCGGCTTGCTTGAATCCAGTGGCAAAGTGAGCAAGGGACTCACGTCTGAGCATACCCTGCCAACTTATGGCGAACAAAGCGGTACAAAAGGGGGTGGTGATGGACGGAGCATCTGAACCAATCAAACACTCACACCCAGTCAACAGATCTGGGTTTAATCCATCACCGTTCTTTAGCCCACTCTGCCACCCCAGTTCGGGCTGGACTGTTCCCATGAGGCACAGGGTCAAGGCTGATGCGCATATGGCCATGTCTGAATTGGGGTGGTGTGGAGTGCAAAAAAACGATGGATTTAGGCCCAGATCTCTGTACTGGGGTGAATATATGACATTGTTCTGTATTCTGTCCATCAACTGTTGTTTTTGCATTTGTTACCCCGAGTGGGATGGGTATGCTCAGACGTGAGTCCCATGCACTCCACACCACTGGAGTCAAGCTATCCTGGCTGAAGACGGCTGATAGCCAGAAACCGGTCCTAGGATGCTTGATTCCGGTCCATGAAAGACATAGCTCGGCAGTTCCGGCTGGACTGTTCCTATGAGGCACAGGGGCAAGGCTGATTTGCATATAGCCATGTCTGAACTGGGGTGGTGTGGAGTGCAAAAGAACGATGGATTTAGGCCCAGATCCCTGTACTGGGGTGAATGTATGACATTGTTCTGCATTCTGTCCATCAACTGTTGTTTTTGCGTGGATTGTGGAAAGGCATACAAGGAAGGGTACTTGGCATTGTGGAGATATCTGATTGGCTTGTTTACTGTTGATATACTGTACACTCACATTACTGTTGGCAGGGCAGCAGCTGACACTATAATGCCAATGACATCACACATTTTCCTAAGTGGTGCTGGGTGACAGGGGATGTGCAAGGGATATATTGAGCTGCCCAGAAAATTCTGGTGTCTTTTTCGGCTTATAGTGAGTACTAGCGTTTTTTTCTTGTTGTTTATTGCTTTACAGCGATTGACCAATTGGAGGTAAGGACAACCGATTGTTTCACTCAAATGGCAGTTCGCGGGATGTTGACAACTATATTGGCAAGCGCTAGTTTATATATTTCATGTTTTAAATTAAATACATGATGGTTGTTCAATATATATATAATTCTATAATATTGCTAGTCCTATTTTACCAGAATCTTTAACTTTCATTTAATTAAAATTTTAAGACTATTATTTTTACATACTTCTAAAAATATTGGAAAATATTGTAACATCTAACATTGTTCAACACAAAAAGTAATGTCAATATTTCTCGTATTCATACTAGTATTTGTAATTGTATTCTAGGCCTTTATAATCCACGGGTACCCAGGTAGTTTACCAGCCTGTCATGGGCTTGGTGTTTTACCTCCACATGTTGAGGCATATGAGGGTGGAAGAATGTAATGGGCAAATGGAGTGGCACATTTCTCCATATTGAAGTGTACCTGCGCTCTTAGTAGAAGATAACTATCTGAAGGAGACTGCCCACTCCTTCCCCCCTCAGGTTGGCGGGCCTGTCCCAGATTCCCACCTGCAATACCCTAAAGCAGCAAACTCTGTGCGGCTCAACCCAGGAAGCTTGTTTGGGTGAAGCAATGGCATGTAGAGGAACAGCTCTCCTTGAACACGTGCACTTCTAGGTGGTATTTATTGTAGAGCCATGATGCATTTCACTTCATGTGACATTTTCCATGCAAATAGGCCTAGTCGCGAGCACACCACAAAGGCAGGTGCTCGAAGAGGGCCTGGGTTGGGGGACAGCTTTAACTCCTAACATGACCTCTTAACATGTAAAAGCCCCAGCCAAGGAAGCTGCAAACACCTTGATGGGCTGATGGCTGATGTGGAGCAGTTTTTCCCTGAAGAAAACTGAACTCTAGAACCCCCTTGGGGGTCTTGTGTCGTCTCAGCTCTGGTGATTGTGACCCTGCTGATCGACCAGTCACAGCACAGGCCCCTTGTAACTTGTAGAGGTATACCAGCTCCTTTACATCGATGCGCAGATACACAGCCATCCTCTCTATGGAGGATTTCAAAGGGGGTGTAAACGTGTTAAATGACTGGTGCAAGTAAACCAAGGTGAAAGGATGACAGACATAACAGTCTCAAGTGAATGATGCATGGATTCATATTTTTAAAATGTTATTTTAATCCTAAAATTACATTCTGTGATATTCCTTCCCTGCAATTATCATGCTGCCTTTTTTTCAGTTGCAAGTTGTATGTATTTTACAAGGCTGAATAATCAGAACATAGCATTGTAAGCTGGATGAAAATACACAGGAGGCAATGCCTTGTGTTTGGTCTTCTTGCTCTCGTCTGTACATCTTTTCCAGTGATGTCTGTCTCTCCGAATCATCTCACCTTCACCTCTTTAACTTTTCTACCTATCATCTACCGAATCAAGTTTCCCTTTTCCCCTTTCTCTCACTTTTAGCCATTTTATACCCAAAGCTTCATTTTCTTTTACCATTTCATTTCAGTTTTAATATCTATTATGTATTTTAAATTCCACTCACACCCGAACCTGTTCTGTTGGCCCTCTATCCTTTTGTCTGGTTCTGCACTTTTTCATGCATTCTCGATTCTTTTCCAAAACCCTTCTCACCCCACATCTACAATTGTTCTATGTGTTTTGTTTACTCTGAGACATGCTCTAGCTTTCTTTCCAGCTGTATGTTTTTTATTTTCCTCTCCATCAAACTTTTCATCCAGGTTAGATCTTTAGATGGCTCGATCATCATATATCATGCCTGTCCCCAGTCCACATAGCTCTGATAAATCTATCAGTCAAGTAATGGAGACTTTAGGACTTTATGCTTCTGACAGCAGAGCCAGCGCTCAAGCTACCAAGCTCTTCCACGTCTGGCCATTCAAACGCCTCATAGAAATCCATCTATTAAAATGTAATTTATACTTAATCTTGATTGAATTTTATGCAAAGTTTATTCCTAATTATTTTGCTGAAGTTGAACCTTTCACGTGTCTGCTTAAAAAAAATGCGAAATTCATATGGTCCAGTGAAATGTCTGAAGCTTTTGAAAATCTAAAAAAAGTCATTATTAATGCTCCATGTTTAAAACCTTTTATTCCAGGAAAAAAATGCTAAGTTATGGTAGATGCAGTAATTTAGGGCTTGGTAGTGTTTTACTACAAAAAGACAATTGCAGTGAGTGGATTGTAGCCTATGCTTCTAGGGCTTTCAGAGATGCGGAGAAATACTACTCCGTTATTGAAAGAGAAATACTTGCTTGCGTATGGGGTGCAGAACATTTTAGGAGTTTTTTGTGGGGTACTGAGTTTTTAATCAAAACCAACCATAAATAACTTGTATTTCTAATGTCTCCTGGTGGTGGTAGATCTATGTCTGCATGGTTAGACAGATTATCCTCGAGATTACAATCGTTCCAGTTTAGTATAGAGTATGTTCCAGGCAAGGCAAACATGCATGCTGACTGTATGTCTAGACTACCTGTTGCTATCGAAAATAGTCATCAGGATGATGATTGTGAAGTTGCATTCACTACACATGATGTGAATTTAATACATGGTGGGAAATCTGCTCTTCACGAGGACATTTGAATGTCAGAAATGGAAAAGGTTGTTAAATTAAATACTGTAAAGAAATATGTTGTGGAAGGTTGGCCAGAATTAAGAAAACTGGTGAAATGATGAGTTTTTCGAAAATCCAGGATGAATGAGCCATTGAGAATGGTTTAATTTTGAGACAGGATAAAATAATTTCCCCTGTTGCTTTGAGGGATACCATTATGGAATTAGGTCATGAGGGTCATCTTGGGATTTCATTCACTAGGAAGCGAATCAAGGAATCGTTTTGGTGGCCTGGAATAGATATATCAGTTGAACATTTTGTTTGTCAGTGTATTAAGTGTACAAATAGCAAAAAATCGGCTGTACCTTTACGTGCAGAATCCCATCCCGTTGATTTTCCTATAGGTCCATGGAGGAAATTGGGTCTAGATATTATTGGTCCTTTCCATGAACTACCTGAGGACAATTCTTATGGCATTGTCTTAATTGATTATTTTTCAAAGAGGCCTGAAGTCAAGCTGCTGAAAGAATTAAATTCACAAAGTGTGATTGAGTTTCTGGATAATATATTTTGCAGAGAAGGTATCCCACAAGAAATTTACTGATAATGGACCCCAATTCATTAGTAAAGAGATGGAGTCATTTTTTGAGAAATGTGGCATAACTCATAGGAAGATAGCTGTGTTTCACCCAGAGGCAAATGGTCAAGTGGAACGGTTTAACCGTGTTGTAAAGAAGGCTATTCAACTATCTGTAAAGGGGGGACTCAATTGGTGAAATGCTCTAGAATCTATGCTACTAGCATATAAGACCTCTCCAAATTCAGTCACCTTAGCAAGTCCTTTTGAACTTTTGAGGGGACGCAAACCAAGCACATGCTTAGTTCCAGGGTGGCTTAAAAAATGTGTGAATGACGATAAGTTGACTGTTATTGACTATGATGTTGTTAAACATAGGGTCAAGGCTTACAAAGAAAAAAGTGAAACAAACCATGGACAAAAAGAGAAGTTATGGAAGCAAACAAAAAATTGTCATTGGTGATTTTGTTTGTTAAAAAAAAAAAAAGAAAATGTTCTTAAAGGCTCACAATGCTGGTCAGACCCAAAGAGAATTACTGAAGTGTTCAAAAATGCAATAAGAGTTGAGGGAGGAAGTGTTTGGAATTTAAATAGAATTTCTAGGTTCAAGGGAATTTCACGCTCACGTGATGTACGTAACAATTTTTCTTCTAGACAAAATCCTAGTTGCTCCGGTTTGGACAGTGACTTGTCTAGGAAAAAACATGAGCATCATCTACCTGAGAAATTCAAAGATTATGTTATGGATCATCTTTAAAAAAAAATAAAAAAAAAATAAAGGAGGAGGATGTGTTGTATGTAAGTATTGAGCGTGGTTTCCACAAGCACCTTGTTCCTTTCTTACTGTGCTCGTGGAGATCACGCTCTTTCTCTGTGTGTCACTATCATTCTGGTCACGCTCCATTAGACGTGTTGTTGTTCGAATGTACTTGTTCTATGGGGGCGGTAAGGGTGTCCAGGGAGGATTATTATCAACTGACCTTTTGTCTTGAAGAGATGCATTAAACTTCTCTTGGATTCAACTTGATTCGTCTTTCATCATTTTTATTGGGATGAATGATACTTTCCCACAGTATGTGTGTACAGCACTGTACATCACACATACAAAGTGGGAAACGGTTTCAAGTTAGTCTAAGCATGCTATTTTGTACTGGAAAGGTTACTTGTAATACAAAACCTATGTTAGACTCACAGAGAAACCATTGCACTATAGCGCAAAGGTGTGACCATTGGCACACGGCTGCATATTTCTGCATCAGCGCTAGGGAGAGGGAAGGAGAGTGCCATGTTTCTGTAAATATGGCGTTCTCCTGCTCGCTCCTTCTCACGCAGTGCAGCATTTTCAGATGGTGCACTGTGCTATGTGAGAAATTAGCAAATCTGCCCCTCAGTATCTAGCCCACCTCTGATGCAGTGAGTTTTAGCCAGTGAAGATCTGTGGTCTTGCACCAAGGTGTCTGATCAGTAAAGAGATACACAGAAAGACATCTCAGTTTGGGCAGAAGAGGGTCTGTGCTGAGAGACCCCCTGGAGGTAATTGCTATAGACCTGAAGTGTGTTGTGCATGACAATGGCTATCAGTGGTGTTGGTTACTGTTACATCTGTCATCATTAATTATCCATCTATAAAGAGCTAAGTTACCTTTCAATAATTCAAACCTATTCTCGAGAATGAGCAGTCAGTGCCAACAAGACACATTTTTAATCCTTTGTTAATGTCTAGCTAAAAATAACAATCTATACATTTCCAGTCTCAGCCCTACTTACAAACTTAAGTGAAGATAAAGCTGTATATTCATCCAGTCTGTAGAGAATGATGGAATTATTTTGTTATTCATGGAATATCACTTGTGATTCTTGTGATTGTGTGCTGTGGATTGTGGAAACGGTACAAAAGGGGGTGGTGATGGACGGAGCATCTGAACCAATCAAACACTCACACCCAGTCAACAGATCTGGGTTTAATCCATCACCGTTCTTTAGCCCACTCTGCCACCCCAGTTCAGACATGGCCATATGCAAATCAGTCTGACCCTGTGCCTCATGGGAACAGTCTAGCCCGAACTGCCAAGCCATGCCTTCCCTGGACCGGAAACAAGCTTCCGAGGACCGGTTTCTGGCATTTCAGCCGTCTTCAGCCCGGCTTGCTTGAATCCAGTGGCAAAGTGAGCTAGGGACTCACGTCTGAGCATACCCTGCCAACTTATGGCAAACAAAGCGGTACAAAAGGGGATGGTGATGGACGGAGCATCTGAACCAATCAAACACTCACACCCAGTCAACAGATCTGGGTTTAATCCATCACCGTACTTTAGCCCACTCTGCCACCCCAGTTCAGACATGGCCATATGCAAACCAGTATAACCCTGTGCCTCATGGGAACAGTCCAGCTGAACTTCCAAGCCATGCCGTCCCTGGAACGGAAACGAGCTTCCGAGGACCGGTTTCTGGCATTTCAGCCGTCTTCAGCCCGGCTTGCTTGAATCAAGTGGCAAAGTGAGCAAGGGACTCACGTCTGAGCATACCCTGCCAACTTATGGCGAACAAAGCGGTACTAAAGGGGGTGGTGATGGACGGAGCATCTGAACCAATCAAACACTCACACCCAGTCAACAGATCTGGGTTCGATCCATCACCGTTCTTTAGCCCACTCTGCCACCCCAGTTCAGACATGGCCATATGCAAATCAGTCTGACCCTGTGCCTCATGGGAACAGTCCAGCCCGAACTGCCAAGCCATGCCTTCCCTGGACCGGAAACAAGCTTCCGAGGACCGGTTTCTGGCATTCCAGCTGTCTTCAGCCCGGCTTGCTCGAATCCAGTGGCAAAGTGAGCAATAGACTCACGTCTGAGCATACCCTGCCACACTTATGGCGGCCAAAAGTGGTACAAAAGGGGGTGGTGATGGACGGAGCATCTGAACCAATCAAACACTCACACCCAGTCAACAGATCTGGGTTTCATCCATCACCATTCTTTAGCCCACTCTGCCACCCCAGTTCAGACATGGCCATATGCAAATCAGTCTGACCCTGTGCCTCATGGGAACAGTCCAGCCCGAACTGCCAAGCCATGCCTTCCCTGGACCAGAAACAAGCTTCCGAGGACCGGTTTCTGGCATTTCAGCCGTCTTCAGCCCGGCTTGCTTGAATCCAGTGTCAAAGTGAGCAAGGGACTCACGTCTGAGCATACCCTGCCAACGTATGGCGAACAAAGCGGTACAAAAGGGGGTGGTGATGGACAGAGCATCTGAACCAATCAAACACTCACACCCAGTCAACAGATCTGGGTTTAATCCATCACCGTTCTTTAGCCCACTCTGCCACCCCAGTTCAGGCTGGACTGTTCCCATGAGGCACAGGGTCAAGGCTGATTCGCATATGGCCATGTCTGAATTGGGGTGGTGTGGAGTGCAAAAAAAAGATGGATTTAGGCCCAGATCTCTGTACTGGGGTGAATGTATGACATTGTTCTGCATTCTGTCCATCAACTGTTGTTTTTGCATTTGTTACCTCGAGTGGGATGGGTATGCTCAGACGTGAGTCCCATGCTCTCCACACCACTGGAGTCAAGCTATCCTGGCTGAAGACGGCTGATAGCCAGAAACCGGTCCTAGGATGCTTGATTCCGGTCCAGGAAAGACATGGCTTGGCAGTTTGGGCTGGACTGTTCCCATGAGGTTCAGGGTCAAGGCCGATTTGCATATGGCCATGTCTGAACTGGGGTGGTGTGGAGTGCAAAAGAACGATGGATTTAGGCCCAGATCCCTGTACTGGGGTGAATACATGACATTGTTCTGCATTCTGTCCATCAACTGTTGTTTTTGCGTGGATTGTGGAAAGGCATACAAGGAAGGGTACTTGGATTGTGGAGATATCTGATTGGCTTGTTTACTGTTGATATACTGTACACTCACATTACTGTTGGCAGGGCAGCAGCTGACACTATAATGCCAATGACATCACACATTTTCCTAAGTGATGCTGGGTGACATGGGATGTGCAAGGGATATATTGAGCTGCCCAGAAAATTCTGGTGTCTTTTTCGGCTTATAGCGAGGACTAGCGGTTTTTCTTGTTGTTCATTGCTTTACAGCGATTGACCCATTGGGGGTAAGGACAACCGATTGTTTCACTCAAATGGCAGTTCGCGGGATGTTGACAACTATATTGGCACGCGCTAGTTTATATATTTCATGTTTTAAATTAAATACTTGATGGTTGTTCAATATATATAATTCTATAAAGTATTCCTATCAATAATATTGCTAGTCCTATTTTACCAGAATCTTGAACTTTCATTTAATTTAAATTTTAAGACTATTATTTTTACATACTTCTAAAAATATTGGAAAATATTGTAACATCTAACATTGTTCAACACAAAAAGTAATGTCAATATTTCTCGTATTCATACTAGTATTTGTAATTGTATTGTAGGCCTTTATAATCCACGGGTACCCAGGTAGTTTACCAGCCTGTCATGGGCTTGGTGTTTTACCTCCACATGTTGGGGCATATGAGGGTGGAAGAATGTAATGGGCAAATAGAGTGGCACATTTCTCCATATTGAAGTGTACCTGCGCTCTTAGTAGAAGATAACTATCTGAAGGAGACTGCCCACTCCTTCCCCCCTCAGGTTGGCCGGCCTATCCCAGATTTCCACCTGCAATACCCTAAAGCAGAAAACTCTGTGCGGCTCAACCCAGGAAGCTTGTTTGGGTGAAGCAATGGCATGCAGAGGAACAGCTCTCATTGAACACGTGCAATTCTAGGTGGTATTTATTGCAGAGCCATGATGCATTTCACTTCATGTGACATTTTCCATGCAAATAAGCCTAGTCGCGAGCACACCACAAAGGCAGGTGCTCGAAGAGGGCCTAGGTTGGGGGACAGCTTTAATTCCTAACATGACCTCTTAACATGTAAAAGCCCCAGCCACGGTAGCTGCAAACACCTTGATGGGCTTATGGCTGATGTGGAGCAGTTTTTCCCTGAAGAAAACTGAACTCTAGAAACCCCTTGGGGGTCCTGTGTCGTCTCAACTCTGGTGATTGTGACCCTGCTGATCGACCAGTCACAGCACAGGCCCCTTGTAACTTATAGAGGTATACCAGCTCCTTTACATCGATGCGCAGATACACAGCCATCCTCTCTATGGAGGATTTCAAAGGGGGTGTAAACGTGTTAAATCACTGGTGCAAGTAAACCAAGGTGAAAGGATGACAGACATAACAATCTCAAGTGAATGATGCATGGATTCATATTTAAAATGTTATTTTAATCCTAAGATTACATTCTGTGATATTCCTTCCCTGCAATTATCATGCTGCCTTTTTTTCAGTTGCAAGTTGTATGTATTTTACAAGGCTGAATAATCAGAACATAGCATTGTAAGCTGGATGAAAATATACAGGAGGCAATGCCTTGTGTTTGGTCTTCTTGCTCTCGTCTGTACATCTTTTCCAGTGATGTCTGTCTCTCAGAATCATCTCGCCTTCACCTCTTTAACTTTTCTACCTATCATCTACCGAATCAAGTTTCCCTTTTCCCCTTTCTCTCACTTTTAGCCATTTTATACCCAAAGCTTCATTTTCTTTTACCATTTAATTTCAGTTTTAATATCTATTCTGTATTTTAAATTCCACTCACACCCGAACCTGTTCTGTTGGCCCTCAATCCTTTTGTCTGGTTCTGCACTTTTTCATGCATTCTCGTTTCTTTTCCAAAACCTTTCTCACCCCACATCTACCATTGTTCCATGTGTTTTGTTTACTCTGAGACGTGCTCTAGCTTTCTTTCCAGCTGTATGTTTTTTCCTTTCCTCTCCATCAACCTTTTCATCCAGGTTAGATCTTTAGATGGCTCGATTATCATATATCATGCCTGTCCCCAGTCCACATAGCTCTGATAAATCTATCAGTCAAGTAATGGAGACTTTAGGACTTTATGCTTCTGACAGCAGTGCCAGTGCTCAAGCTGCCAAGCTCTTCCACGTCTGGCCATTCACATACCTCATAGAAATCCATCTATTGAAATGTAATTTATACTTAGTCTTGATTCATTTTACGCAAAGTTTATTCCTAATTATTTTGCTAAAGTTGAACCTTTCAGGTGTCTGCTTAAAAAAAAAATGCGAAATTCATATGGTCCAGTGAAATGTCTGAAGCTTTTGAAAATCTAAAAAAAGTCATTATTAATGCTCCATGTTTAAAACCTTTTATTCCAGGAAAAAAATGCATAGTTATGGTAGATGCCAGTAATTTAGGGCTTGGTAGTGTTTTACTACAAAAAGACAATTGCAGTGAGTGGATTGTAGCCTATGCTTCTAGGGCTTCAAGAGATGCGGAGAAAAACTACTCCGTTATTGAAAGAGAACTACTTGCTTGCGTATGGGGTGCAGAACATTTTAGGAGTTTTTTGTGAGGTACTGAGTTTTTAAACAAAACCAACCATAAACCACTTGTATTTTTAATGTCTCCTGGTGGTGGTAGATCTATGTCTGCATGCTTAGCCAGATTATCCTCGAGATTACAATCGTTCCACTTTAGTATAGAGTATGTTCCAGGCAAGGAAAACATGCATGCTGACTGTATGTCTAGACTACCTGTTGCCAGCAAAAATAGTCATCAGGATGATGATTGTGAAGTTGCATTCACTACACATGGTGTGAATTTAATACATGGTGGGAAATCTGCTCTTCGCGAGGACATTTGAGTGTCAGAAATGGAAAAGGTTGTTAAATTAAATACTGTAAAGAAATATGTTGTGGAAGGTTGGCCAGAATTAAGAAAACTGGTGAAATGAGGAGTTTTTCGAAAATCCAGGATGAATGAGCCATTGAGAATGGTTTAATTTTGAGACAGGATAAAATAATTTTCCCTGTTGCTTTGAGGGATACCATTATGGAATTAGGTCATGAGGGTCATTTTGGGATTTCATTGACTAGGAAGGGAATCAATGAATCGTTTTGGTGGCCTGGAATAGATATATCAGTTGAACATTTTGCTTGTCAGTGTATTAAGTGTACAAATAGCAAAAAAACGGCTGTACCTTTATGTGCAGAATCCCATCCCGTTGATTTTCCTAAAGGCCCATGGAGGAAATTGGGTCTAGATATTATTGGTCCTTTCCATGTACTACCTGAGGACAATTCTTATGGCATTGTCTTAATTGATTATTTTTCAAAGTGGCCTGAAGTCAAGATGCTGAAAGAATTGAATTCACAAAGTGTGATTGAGTTTCTGGATAAGATATTCTGCAGAGAAGGTATGCCACAAGAAATTCACTGATAATGGACCCCAATTCATTAGTAAAGAGATGGAGTCATTTTTTGAGAAATGTGGCATAACTCATAGGAAGAGAGCTGTGTTTCACCCAGAGGCAAATGGTCAAGTGGAACGGTTTAACCGTGTTGTAAAGGAGGCTATTCAACTATCTATAAAGGGTGGACTCAATTGATGCAATGCTCTACAATCTATGCTACTAGCATATAGGACCTCTCCAAATTCAGTCACCTTAGCAAGTCCTTTTGAACTTCTGAGGGGATGCAAACCAAGCACATGCTTAGTTCCAGGGTGGCTTACAAAATGTGTGAATGACGATAAGTTGACTGTTATTGACTATGATGTTGTTAAACATAGGGTCAAGGCTTACAAAGAAAAAATTAAACAAACCATGGACAAAAAGAGAAGTTATGGAAGCAAAGGCGCGCTGACTAACAATCGCGCCCAGAGGACTGTTTACTCCTGAGGCGGAAGCCGGGAGATTGCTTGTTCATCTTTTTAAAACTTGTAATATTTGTGATATTGTGTATTTTACCTCACTTGCCTCTCCCTCTGAGCACTCCCACGCAGCGGATCCTTAGCGCTGACGTAGGGAAACCCGCCGAATTGCCGCCACCTGGCCGAGCACTCAGGCCACGCCCACTTCTCAGGCCACGCCCCCCCACACCACTAAAATGTGCTCATACCGGACGCGCAGCGGACGAGCGCAGCGGGAGCGCCTAAGGCAAGCCCGTCTGCGCCCGTCCGCGCCAGATCGCACCCAGAGCCCAGACACCTGGTTCACCCTACTCAAGCCATCATCAAATACTCCAGTGATACCCTGCATGGACTTAGAATCACCCCAGCCCCCCCTTGCAGCAACTCGATCTCACCCGAGGAAGGGCACTCTCGCTGCCTTAAATGCCCTTACAGTCTCAGCCCGGAGCCACCGCTGAAACCTAGCGGACTGACCATGGCCCTGCTAAACTGTACATCCCTCCCAAAGCATCAAACTGAAATTAATATACTCCTTAAGGACTCCGATATAGAAGTTCTTTTCCTAACGGAAACATGGCTCACAGGAGGTTCAGAACCGGACATCATTCAATCACTCCCCCCGGAATACCTGATTAAGTTCCACAATAGACCTGAAGGTGTCGGCGGAGGAATAGCTGTCATACACAGAGATTACCTCTCTTGCCAACTCAAAGACAGTCCTATACTAGACTGCGAAAACGTCCTCTTCTCCGTCCTTCGACCACCCTCGTTCACCCTTTCGGGACTGTTAGTATACCGCCCTCCTGGACCAACTCGACGCTTCAATGATTCACTTATTGACTCCGTCTCCTCCCTCGCGTGCCTATCACCGAATTTCACGCTACTGGGAGATCTTAATCTCCACTTTGATGACTCCTCCAGTAAACCTGCTATGGACCTCAAAGCAGACCTGGGCTCTCTTAGTCTCGAATTGCTTAATAACCTACCGACTCACATCAAAGGGCATCTGTTGGATCCCGTTTTTTCCAACCTCCCGAGCTTAACAACTCAACCCCCCATTCCACTTCCTTGGTCAGACCACTTTTTGGTCCCTTTTAAATTACATCTATCTACCAAGACCCATGGCAGACATCCCCCTCAACCCCCCGATCGCCCATGGAAAAAATTGGACATAAACGATTGGGCCCAGGTCCTATCCTCCACTTCACCCTATCTGGACGTTGATCCTTCTAAAGCAGACGTCCAACTACAGGATTGGATCCATCAATCCTTAGAAACCATCTTACCACTCAAACAACTGCCCTGCAGAAATAAAACGGCCAAATCTCCCTGGTTCACTCTGGAACTTCGCAATCTAAAAACGAGATGCAAAAAACTCGAACGCGCATGGAGGAAAACCTGATCAACAGCTTCCAAAAGTGAGTACAGAGCCGCCATCAAGCTCTACAAGAACTCCATAAAAACAACTCAGGCCACCTTCTTCGAAGGAAAGATTGCAGCAGCGGCTAATTCCGCGAAGGAAACATACCGCATAGTACGTCTTCTGACAAAAATACAGGACCCCCCCTCCTCCGCCAGATCCTGAGGGCATTAGATGCAATCATTTCATTTCAAAAAATCTTTATTTCGATCACTGATCATAAAAGATACATAACAATATATACAATTAAAAACTTATTAAACCAATGTGATCAAGTAGTTAGGATATATGAATTTAAATACATGTAGAACAATAAATACAAATCTATTTAGTGTGGACCATTAAACCAGTCTTTTCATAGCTCGACTGCGGCAAAACCACAGTGACGTTAAACATTTTGAAATTGCAAAAACCACAGTGGGAGAAAGGTCTGATTTTAAAACTCTGTAGGCAGTTTGATAAGATCTAAATCCCAAGTTCCTAAGTAGCGGGACTAGCCAGTATTTCCTGCTCCGCTCGTAGCCCTTGGAAAAGAAGACCGCGTGCACGTCGTCCTCCTTCGGGTGTGCACACATTGGGCAAGATGGTACGGTGGAGCAGGATTTCCAGGACGCTGTAAATGAAGCTAGTGGAAGGCAACCATATCGCCACTGTAAAAACAATTTCCTCGTTAATGGAGGAGCGATCTCGTCTAAAGTTTTTTCAAGGGAATAGGAATCTTTCACTTGGAGAAATAGGTTTGACAAGGACCCTTCTCGAGTGTCATTAATTGCTCTTGTACGCATCAGGTCATAGTAAGCACTCACAATCACCTTTTTTGGAATCCTAATACATGAGTTCAAAGGGTCCGTCCATAATTCCGGGTAGCCCAATTCCTCAAACCTCCCCTTTACGTACGTTAACCACGGAATCTTCTTTATGTTCCTTTGTTCCAGGAATTCCTGTAATTCCTCTCTATAGTTTATGAGATCTGGGCTGCTCCACAAACGCCTCCAGAATGTTAAGGGTTTAAGTCCTAACTCCTCTGTTATGGGTTTAATTCCTAGATCTAATCTAAGGGGTAGTAATGGAGTGCTCTGGGGGAGGGCAGCTACCTGTCTCAAAAACTTGTTTTCAGTGGACTGTAGCTTTGGATGTTGGATGTGGCCCCACAACTCACCCCCGTAAGTGACCCCCGCCCGGGCTTGTGTTTTGTATATATGAATGATTGGGGTAAAGGGTCGATGGCGTGATTTATTTGCCAGGCGCAAAGTGCCACCCGCCAACTGAGCCAGTTTGATGGTCACTTTGGCCAGGTGCGACGTCCAAGTGAACTGTTCGTTTATGGTGATCCCCAAATATTCGATGTTATGTACACGTTCTAATTGGGCGGTGCCTAGCATAGGAGGGGTTCGATTACGAGATTTGGGATTTAAAATCATAAATTTTGTTTTTTGTGGGTTTATTTCCAATCCCCGGTCAGAGCAGAAATCTAAAAAGCCATCCAAGATGCGTTGGATCCCCATCGGGGATTTGGACAGCAGCAGGGTGTCATCTGCAAACATAATTGCAGGCACCCTGTTGCCAGTCAGCTTTGGGGCGTCGGAGTTGGCAATCCTGTTCAGGTGGGCAACAACCCCGTTCACAAAGATGCAAAACAGGGTGGGTGCGAGCACGCACCCCTGTCTCACACCTCTGCGAACGGGGAACCTTTCGGTTAGTTTGCCACCTTTGCCACACCTTACGCGGGCGTAGTTGTTGGAATGAAGTCTCATCAGGATTGCCAAAATATCCCCGGGGACATTCAGATCCTCCATGACTTTCCACAACCTTGCTCTGGGGACTAAATCGAAGGCGGCACGCAGGTCTACAAAGATGGTATATAGACTGCCGCCCTCGATTACCGCTGTTCTCCAGTAGAGAAGGTGGAGCCTAAAAATTTGATCTGTGGTCGATACTCCCTCCCTAAATCCTGCCTGATACTGAGATAGGATGTCCATTTCTTCAATCCATGCCTGCAAACGATTCAGGATCAATCTGCCAAAGAGTTTTTGGGATATGTCAATCAGGCTGATGGGCCGGTAGTTGGAAGGGAGCAGGGGGGATCCCTTTTTGTAAATTGGGACAACCTCTGCTCCCCTCCAAGTATCAGGCACCATCATTCCCCCCCAAATAGCATTAAATAATAGTGTGAGATACGGTGCACATATCCCTGGTTCCTGTTTGAACAGGTCCCCCGGGACCCCGTCCAGCCCCGGTGCTTTTCCGGCAGCCAGCCCTTTAATGGCCTCCCTCACCTCCTTTTCAGTGATGGGGACATCTGGGGGGATTGGTATAGTTGTAGCTCCATCACTATTTGATTCCCATCCACCCTCCGCATATAATGCTTCAAAGTGGGCCTGCCATACTGGAGGGGCAATATTGGGCTCTATTGCGGAGGATAGGTCCTCCGTACCATTCGCCACTATCCGCCAAAATTTTCGGGAATCTCTAATTGCCAGTGCGTTGGCGAGGTTCTCCCAATATTCAGAATCCCATTCCGCCCTTGCGTTCACCAGGAGGGATTTATACTTTTTCCTCCTATCGCGGATTACTTCCTTGCTAAGGTGTCCCTTGATAGCAGATAACAAATGGGCCTTTGCCTCCCTACACGTGGCGTTGTACCAAGAGGTTTTCGGCTTGTGAGGATTCAATTTCCCTGTGGTTATAAACAAATCCTGTTCTAGAGAGGCAATGATGCTTTTATGTGCTTGTGCTAACTCTCCTCTAGTATCTTCATTTTGGTCTTTGGTTCCTATATAAAAGGCATTCTCCAGCAAGGGGATTAACCTTTCATATAGGCGGGGTATTCTATCCATACTGCTCGCCAACTTCTCCCACTTGACTTTCCTGCGGTTATTTTCAAGTAGGAGGCCCGTCATTACTTTGCCCGGTCCCTGCGATGTGTCCTCCCTCCCGGGAAGTGAATACATTAGTTCCAAAGAGTTGTGGTCACTATCCGTTCTAGGGCAAACTTTGAAGTCAACTATAGCTGGCCACATAAACGTTTTAACCATAATGTAATCCAGTCTGGACTCACTACCAGCTTTGTTGTAAGTAGGATTACTAGGTATATCCGATTTGCATCGGCCATTACATGCCCTAAGACCAAAATTAAGAGTGAGAGCGTTAATCTGCAGGGCTAGGGGAGTCCAAGCCCTTGGGGGTGGTGCCGCCGTCTCCGGTATAAACCAACAGGAGTCCTCGTCTAGAGAAGGACCATCTCGTAGTCCAGGCAAGGGTTCATAGTGAGAATTAAAATCGCCCCCTACCAGACAGGCAAGTTCAGACGGAATGCCCTCTAGGAAGCTAGCTAGCTCATCCACGGTGCTCGACTCTTTATGCATCTGTGTCGGCCTTGAATAGATACTGATCACTAGTAGCTTCATAGAGTCTGGCCATTCAAGTAGGACAGCCAGCAAATCGTCAGAAGCAGTCTCTAGGTAGGTAGCTTGGCAACCTAGGTCCGATGCTACCGCTATCATTAATCCCCCTGATGGCCTGCCCCTTCCCCCCCATTTGGCTGCCTTGAAGAAGGAAGCGAAACCCGGTAATTCTATTTCTTCTCGTGCCCATGTTTCTTGTAGGAGTAATACGTTTTTGGATCTAATATAGGAACCCCACTCTGGACAGTCTAATTTGTTGGAGAGCCCTGCCACATTCCAGGAGATTGCTGTCATAACTATCGATTGGTTGAGTGGTGGACTTATAGGAACCACATTGGAATCAATAGACTCAGGGTAAACCCTATGATTTAAAGTGGGGTGGTTCTTGCCCTGTGGTCTAATAGCAGAATGTGGGGAGGGCTGCAACAAGCTTGGGGACAGGCTAGGTTCAACTGTGCTAACTGCCCTAAGGTGTAAATCGGGTGCTGTAGATGTAGTAGTAACAGTTGAATGGTCTGTAGGTGTAAAGATGCCAGGTGGGGAAGTTGCACTGGCGTCATTCCCCGATTCGACCGCCTGTCAATCTACCATTTCTAGGCTATTATATCGGTTCTGTGTGGATAAATAAGCAGGATAGTGTGTTCTATATGGACCGGAAATTCCCCTCTTGTGTCCACCACCCCCCCTCCTCCTCCTAGTGATAGTTTCCCAGCCAGCCTCATCCCCAAAACTAGGGTAGTACTCTCTGGTTCTTTCCCTGCGTAACGGATAGTTATTGGTCTCCCTGGGGCAGTTTTCCCAACCCTCCAATAGCTCTTGGTGATGCCCCCATCTATGGTCCTCTAAATTGTATGTATCGGAGGGGTAAAAAAAGGCGAGGGGAAGTGTTTGAATGGTACTGCCAAAAACCTCATCAGAAACACAAGAGCAAATATATGCAGCTGTGTTGGGGTCTCTAAAAGAAACCAGGATACAATCTCCTCTTATGGATTTCCTGGTGTGCCCCACCCAAGCTACTCTCTTGGTCGTGGCTATGTCACTCACTGTTCCTCTCGGAAGTGGTCTATTAACCGAGAGCCAGTTTATCACTTTGTTCTTAAGTGAAGTGGTTGATTCAAATATAGGGGGATTGAGTTCAGGCACCCCTGCCATAACTACGGTGAAAGGAGAGGCTTCTGGGGGGAGGTTTGCAAACTGTAATTTTCGTTTGCTGTATGGTTTCTCTCCATCCAGAGGAGGATCGTTCTTAGTTTTTGCCGAAGACATAAGATTTTCTTTAGGGGGGGGAGGGGCTGGTTTTGGGGAGGCGGTATTTGAATGCTGCATAGGCATCAAAGCCTTAATTGCAGCTGGCGGTTGTGATGCGTTCTTGTTTGGGGGTACTGTAGGTTTAGGTTTTAAGTCTGGGGGCTTATTATTTGCTGCTGCCAATGGACTGTTATCTTTACTAGGGTCAGAACCCAAACCCTCCTTTGTTGTTTTGGTCCCACTAGTGTCAATTTTCCTTGCGTCAGCAAGTTGCACGGTTGCCTTTTCAATAGTGACTAATCTTGCTTCTATCTTAATCAGTCTCGCCTCGAGGGGACTCAATAGAGACCTAAGCAGTGTACCTATATCCTCTAATGTGATGTCATCCGTGGAGGTGTCTGCTTGCGTGTTATTTGGGCATTGTGAGGGTGGAGTAGGTTTGGGTAATCTAGAAGTATCTAACATACCCGGCCTCTCCACCACGGAGGCAAGTGTGGCTGCATTCCCCCCTTTGCCTCTGACTTGTTTAGGATTGGGAGTATTGGACCTAAACTCTTCTAGATTTTGCAGCCCATGCTTCTTTTTTGGAATAGCCCCCTCTCTAGATCCCTTGTTGCTATCTATATTAGCCTCTGTAATTGGAGCTATCCCTGTATTCTCTAAAGGCATAAGCTGGACGGGTTGAATGGTAGGTAGACCCCTAAGACTCATGTCGTCTAGATCACTCTGCAGATCGATAGTGAGTTCTGGAGTAATAATTAAAGTATCTTGGGCGGAGCCTAGTACCTGGTCTGTGCTGGAAATATTTGGTATTATAGAACTATTTTCTGGGGTTCTAGCTTGGGCCATAGGACCCAACGAAGATCTCCTTACCCAGTCAATTTCTTGGGATATTCTGCGTTCCAAGACCTGGATTTCCTCGATCAAGAGGGAGCCCGCTTTGGCAAAGTAAGTGCCTTTCACCGCTCCAGCTGCGGCAAGCGAAGATGTTTTACTCCTAGTTTCCCGTGTGCACATTTCACAAGTGTTTTAATGGTCTCGGGTTAACAAATTAAGAGGTAGGGCCCGGACCGGACTCTCACGTACTCTAACGGCCTCAAACGGCCCTGTCTTTGCCCAGTCTTCGCCCCAGCCTGCGTCCTGCATGCGTCCCGCGGTGTGGTGTGAGACTCTTCAGTTTGTAGTACAGGGCTGGGGGCGTGGCCGCCGGGGGAAGAGGCACCAGCTGTGAGGAGCAGAGGCTGCTGGTCCTCGCAGTCCCCCGGTAGGCTCGCCGCGCTGCTAACCCCCCGCAGTGCTCAACCTGGGAGCGAAGGTTCCTTCCACCGACTGTGGACGCTCACACCAGGGAGGACGAGGTTAGTGCAAGGAGATGAACGGCACCCGGGAAGCGGGTGTCGTGAAATGTGGGCTCGGTCTGATAAGCAGGAAGCAAGTGATCCGGACAGCAAACAAAGGAGGTATGATAGATGCAATCAAATGGCCGACTTTTTCTCCGCAAAAATTGACAAAATACTCACTGCACTCCCTATACCCACTGCCCCCCACCCCACCACCTCTCTTCCCCTTCATCCCGAGACTCCATACCTACGAGCCTTTGACCAGATCTCCACGGAGACCTTCTTAGCCACCCTGCAAAATGTGAAAAGTGGCTCGCCATCTGACCCAGCCCCCATCAGCAAGTTAAAACTGGTCGCTACCACTGTAGCCCAACCCTTCACTAACCTCATAAATGCCTCCTTCAAGGAGGGCACCGTCCCAGCCAGTTGGAAGAAGGCTACCGTCAAAGCCCTCCTCAAAAAACCTCATCTTGACCCCACGGACCCCGCCAACTTCAGACCTATTTCGCTGCTTCCCGGGACCAGCAAAGTGGCCGAACGAATAGCTAACCGGCAACTCTCCATCTTTTTGGAGTCGAATCACTTACTACGCGACTCCCAGACCGGCTTCAGACCGGGGCAAGGCACCGACACCGCCCTACTAGCAGTTGTCGAAGAGGCGAGAGGCATCATTGACGCAGGAGGATCAGTGGCGGTGATCCTCCTCGATCTTAGCGCCGCCTTCGATACGGTGGACCATGCCATCTTGGTCCACCGACTGAGACGAGTGGGAATCACCGACTGCCCTTGCCTGGATTAAATCCTTCCTTGAGGGAAGATCCTTTCAGGTGTCAGATGGCTCTTGCACTTCGAAAGCCTTGCCCATGCAGTGTGGGGTCCCCCAGAGCTCCTCCTTGAGCCCCACACTTTTTAACGTTTACATGTCCCCCCTCGAAGACGTTATCACTCCTTTTGGCGTCAAGACAGTGATGTACGCTGATGACACTCAGCTGGTGGTGTCCATCAATCAATCAAACTCTAGCCTAGAAAATCTCGCCAGATGTCTCGAAGGTATCTCACAATGGATGTGTGATTCACGTCTTAACCACTTGGCTGCTAAGGCACCTGATGATCTTCCATTGACTTTCCATTGAAATCAATGGAAAGTCCATGACGAGTTACCCTTGTCATTAGCGCTGAAGTGGTTAAGCTTAACGGTGACAAATCGGAGATCCTTTTCCTTGGCAACCCGAACAAATTACCCATAAATCTCTCCTGGCCACCCTGCATGGGTACCTACCCGACCCCAAAAACCGAGGTCAAAAGCCTAGGTATCTGGCTCGACCAGGACCTTAATTTTAAAACCCAGGCCAGAAAAACCTCAGGGACCTGCTTCGGCCTTATTCGCATGGCCTGAAAAATCCTCCACCTGATCCCCTTCCAGTCCAGGACGTTACTGATGCAGGGACTGGTTAACTCCAGGTTAGACTATGGTAACGTCCTGTACCTGGGAGCCCCTGCATCAGTCGTTCATAAACTCCAGGTGGCTCAGAACGCGGCAGGTAGAGTCCTTACAGGAACCAACCAAAGCCAGAAGCTCGGCAAAACCAGCCCTCAAAAGCCTGCACTGGCTCCCAGTGAAAGAGCGCATCACCTTCAAGACGCTCTGCATTTCGCACAAAATCATGCACGACAAGGGCCCCCAATCCTCAGACCCCTGATGAAACCACATCAGTCTACCAAAAATCTAAGATCGGATGCACTTGCCCTGGCCTACATCCCTAGAATAAAAAAGGCAAGATCCGGCGGCCGTTTGTTCGCCTACAACGCGCCAAAGCTCTGGAATACCCTCTCATTAGCCATGAGGAGAGACCATAACCTCCTCTCCTTCCGAAAACAATTAAAAACTTGGCTCTTCCCCTAAACCCCCTGTTTTCTGACCTTCCCCTCGGAAGAAAAAAAAAAAAATAAAAAAAAAAACAACTAGGTCCTCTCAGCGCTGGGATGCCCAAGGGTAGCTATGCGCTCTACAAATCCTTTTCCAAATTCCAAATTCCAAAATTCCAAACAAAAAATTGTCATTGGTGATTTTGTTTGTTTAAAAAAAAACAAGAAAATGTTCTTAAAGGCTCACAATGCTGGTCAGACCCAAAGAGAATTAGTGAAGTGTGTGTTCAAAAATACAGTAAGAGTTGAGGGAGGAAGTGTTTTGAATTTAAATAGAATTTCTTGGTTCAAGGGAATTTCATGCTCACGTGATGTACGTAACAATTTTTCTTCTAGACAAAATGCTAGTTGCTCCCGTTTGGACAGTGACTTGTCTAGGAAGAAACGTGAGCATCATCTACCTGAGACATTCAAAGATTATGTTATGGATCATCTTTAAAAAAAAATAAAAAAAAAATAAAGGAGGAGAATGTGTTGTATGTAAGTATTGAGCGCGGTTTCCACAAGCACCTTGTTCCTTTCTTTCTGTGCTCGTGGAGATCACGCTCTTTCTCTGTGTGTCACTTTCATTCTGGTCACGCTCCAGTAGACGAGTTGTTGTTCGAATGTACTTGTTCTATGGGGGCGGTTAGGGTGTCCAGGGAGGATTATTATCAACTGACCTTTTGTCTTGAAGAGATGCATTAAACTTCTCTTGGATTCAACTTGATTCGTCTTTCATTATTTTTATTGGATGAATGATACTTTCCCACAGTATGTGTGTACAGCACTGTACATCACACATACAAAGTGTGAAACGGTTTCAAGTTAGTCTAAGCGTGCTATTTTGTACTGGAAAGGTTACTTGTAGTACAAAACCTATGTTAGACTCACAGAGAAACCATTGCACTATAGCGCAAAGGTGTGTCCGTGGCACACGGCTGCATATTTATGCATCAGCGCTAGGGAGAGGGAAGGAGAGTGCTATGTTTCTGTAAATATGGCATTCTCCTGCTCGCTCCTTCTCACGCAGTGCAGCATTTTCAGATAGTGCACTGCGCTATGTGAGAAATTAGTAAATCTGCCCCTCAGTATCTAGCCCACCTCTGATGCAGTGAGTTTTAGCCAGTGAAGATCTATGGTCTTGCACCAAGGTGTCTGATCAGTAAAGAGATACACAGAAAGACATCTCAGTTTGGGCAGAAGAGGGTCTGTGCTGAGAGACCCCCTGGAGGTAATTGCTATAGACCTGAAGTGTGTTGTGCATGACAATGGCTATCAGTGGTGTTGGTTACGGTTACATCTGTCATCATTAATTATCCATCTATAAAGAGCTAAGTTACCTTTAAATAATTCAAACCTATTCTCGAGAATGAGCAGTCAGTGCTAACAAGAGACATTATTAATTATTTGTTAATGTCTAGCTAAAAATAACAATCTATACATTTCCAGTGTCAGTCCTACTTACAAACTCAAGTGAAGATAAAGCTGTATATTCATCCAGTCTGTACAAAATGATGGAATTATTTTGTTATTCATGTAATATCACTTGTGATTATGTGCTGTGGATTGTGAAAACGGTACAAAAGGGGGTGGTGATGGACAGACCATCTGAACCAATCAAACACTCACACCCAGTCAACAGATCAGGGTTTAATCCATCACTGTTCTTTAGCCCACTCTGCCACCCCAGTTCAGACATGGCCATATGCAAATCAGTCTGACCCTGTGCCTCATGGGAACAGTCCAGCCCGAACTGCCAAGCCATGCTTTCCCTGGACCAGAAACAAGCTTCCGAGGACCGGTTTCTGGCATTTCAGCCGCCTTCAGCCCGGCTTGCTTGAATTCAGTGGCAAAGTGAGCAAGGGACTCACGTCTGAGCATACCCTGCCAACTTATGGCGAACAAAGCGGTAATAAAGGGGATGGTGATGGACGGAGCATCTGAACCAATCAAACACTCACACCCAGTCAACAGATCTGGGTTTAATCCATCACCGTTCTTTAGCCCACTCTGCCACCCCAGTTCAGGCTGGACTGTTCCCATGAGGCACAGGGTCAAGGCTGATTCGCATATGGCCATGTCTGAATTGGGGTGGTGTGGAGTGCAAAAAAAAGATGGATTTAGGCCCAGATCTCTGTACTGGGGTGAATGTATGACATTGTTCTGCATTCTGTCCATCAACTGTTGTTTTTACATTTGTTACTTCGAGTGGGATGGGTATGCTCAGACGTGAGTCCCATGCTCTCCACACCACTGAAGTCAAGCTATCCTGGCTGAAGACGGCTGATAGCCAGAAACCGGTCCTAGGATGCTTGATTCCGGTCCAGGAAAGACATGGCTTGGCAGTTTGGGCTGGACTGTTCCCATGAGGCACAGGGTCAAGGCCGATTTGCATATGGCCATGTCTGAACTGGGGTGTTGTGGAGTGCAAAAAAACGATGGATTTAGGCCCAGATCTCTGTACTGGGGTGAATGTATGACATTGTTCTGTATTCTGTCCATCAACTGTTGTTATTGCATTTGTTACCCCGAGTGGGATGGGTATGCTCAGACGTGAGTCCCATGCTCTCCACACCACTGGAGTCAAGCTATCCTGGCTGAAGACGGCTGGTAGCCAGAAACTGGTCCTAGGATGCTTGATTCCGGTCCAGGAAAGACATAGCTTGGCAGTTCCGGCTGGACTGTTCCTATGAGGCACAGGGGCAAGGCTGATTTGCATATAGCCATGTTTGAATTGGGGTGGTGTGGAGTGCAAAAGAACGATGGATTTAGGCCCAGATCCCTGTACTGGGGTGAATGTATGACATTGTTCTGCATTCTGTCCATCAACTGTTGTTTTTGCGTGGATTGTGGAAAGGCATACAAGGAAGGGTACTTGGATTGTGGAGATATCTGATTGGCTTGTTTACTGTTGATATACTGTACACTCACATTACTGTTGGCAGGGCAGCAGCTGACACTATAATGCCAATGACATCACACATTTTCCTAAGTGATGCTGGGTGACATGGGATGTGCAAGGGATATATTGAGCTGCCCAGAAAATTCTGGTGTCTTTTTCAGCTTATAGCGAGGACTAGCGGTTTTTCTTGTTGTTCATTGCTTTACAGCGATTGACCCATTGGGGGTAAGGACAACCGATTGTTTCACTCAAATGGCAGTTCGCGGGATGTTGACAACTATATTGGCACGCGCTAGTTCATATATTTCATGTTTTAAATTAAATACTTGATGGTTGTTCAATATATATATAATTCTACAATATTGCTAGTCCTATTTTACCAGAATCTTTAACTTTCATTTAATTAAAATGTTAAGACTATTATTTTTACATACTTCTAAAAATATTGGAAAATATTGTAACATCTAACATTGTTCAACACAAAAAGTAATGTCAATATTTCTCATATTCATACTAATATTTGTAATTGTATTCTAGGCCTTTATAATCCACGGGTACCCAGGTAGTTTACCAGCCTGTCATAGGCTTGGTGTTTTACCTCCATATGTTGGGGCATATGAGGGTGGAAGAATGTAATGGGCAAATGGAGTGGCACATTTCTCCATATTGAAGTGTACGTGCGCTCTTAGTAGAAGATAACTATCTGAAGGAGACTGCCCACTCCTTCCCCCCTCAGGTTGGCGGGCTTGTCCCAGCTTTCCACCTGCAATACCCTAAAGCAGCAAAATCTGTGCCGCTCAACCCAGGAAGCTTGTTTGGGTGAAGCAATGGCATGCAGAGGAACAGCTCTCCTTGAACACGTGCAATTCTAGGTGGTATTTATTGCAGAGCCATGATGCATTTCACTTCATGTGACATTTTCCATGCAAATAGGCCTAGTCGCGAGCACACCACAAAGGCAGGTGCTCGAAGAGGGCCTGGGTTGGGGGACAGCTTTAACTCCTAACATGACCTCTTAACATGTAAAAGCCCCAGCCAAGGAAGCTGCAAACACCTTGATGGGCTGATGGCTGATGTGGAGCAGTTTTTCCCTGAAGAAAACTGAACTCTAGAACCCCCTTGGAGGTCCTGTGTTGTCTCAGCTCTGGTGATTGTGACCCTGCTGATCGACCAGTCACAGCACAGGCCCCTTGTAACTTGTAGAGGTATACCAGCTCCTTTACATCGATGCGCAGATACACAGCCATCTTCTCTATGGAGGATTTCAAAGGGGGTGTAAACGTGTTAAATGACTGGTGCAAGTAAACCAAGGTGAAAGGATGACAGACATAACAATCTCAAGTGAATGATGCATGGATTCATATTTAAAATGTTATTTTAATCCTGAGATTACATTCTGTGATATTCATTCCATGCAATTATCATGCTGCCTTTTTTTCAGTTGCAAGTTGTATGTATTTTACAAGGCTGAATAATCAGAACATAGCATTGTAAGCTGGATGAAAATACACAGGAGGCAATGCCTTGTGTTTGGTCTTCTTGCTCTCGTCTGTACATCTTTTCCAGTGATGTCTGTCTCTCAGAATCATCTCGCTTTCACCTCTTTAACTTTTCTACCTATCATCTACCAAATCAAGTTTCCCTTTTCCACTTTCTCTCACTTTTAGCCATTTTATACCCAAAGCTTCATTTTCTTTTACCATTTCATTTCAGTTTTATTATCTATTCTGTATTTTAAATTTCACTCACACCCGATCCTGTTCTGTTGGCCCTCTATCCTTTTGTCTGGTTCTGCACTTTTTCATGCATTCTCGTTTCTTTTCCAAAACCTTTCTCACCCCACATCTACCATTGTTCTATGTGTTTTGTTTACTCTGAGACGTGCTCTAGCTTTCTTTCCAGTTGTATGTTTTTTCTTTTCCTCTCCATCAACCTTTTCATCCAGGTTAGATCTTTAGATGGCTCGATTATCATATATCATGCCTGTCCCCAGTCCACATAGCTCTGATAAATCTATCAGTCAAGTAATGGAGACTTTAGGACTTTATGCTTCTGACAGCAGAGCCAGTGCTCAAGCTACCAAACTCTTCCACATCTGGCCATTCACACGCCTCATAGAAATCCATCTATTGAAATGTAATTTATACTTAATCTTGATTCAATTTAACGCAAAGTTTATTCCTAATTATTTTGCTTAAGTTGAACCTTTTAGGTGTCTGCTTCAAAAAAAAGCGAAATTCATATGGTCCAGTGAAATGTCTGAAGCTTTTGAAAATCTAAAAAAAGTAATTATTAATGCTCCATGTTTAAAACCTTTTATTCCCGGAAAAAAATGCATAGTTATGGTAGATGCCAGTAATTTAGGGCTTGGTAGTGTTTTACTACAAAAAGACAATTGCAGTGAGTGGATTGTAGCCTATGCTTCTAGGGCTTTAAGAGATGCGGAGAAAAACTACTCCGTTATTGGAATTGGAATGGAATTGGAATTGGATTTATAGAGCGCATGGCTGCCCTTGAGCGTCCCAGCGCTTATTGAAAGAGAACTACTTGCTTGCGTATGGGGTGCAGAACATTTTAGGAGTTTTATGTGGGGTACTGAGTTTTTAATCAAAACCAACCATAAACCACTTGTATTTTTAATGTCTCCTGGTGGTGGTAGATCTATGTCTGCATGCTTAGCCAGATTATCCTCGAGATTACAATCGTTCCAGTTTAGTATAGAGTATGTTTCAGGCAAGGCAAACATGCATGCTGACTGTTTGTCTAGACTACCTGTTGCCAGCGAAAATAGTCATCAGGATGATGATTGTGAAGTTGCATTCACTACACATGATGTGAATTTAATACATGGTGGGAAATCTGCTCTTCGCGAGGACATTTGAATGTCAGAAATGGAAAAGGTTGTTAAATTAAATACTGTAAAGTAATATGTTGTGGAAGGTTGTCCGGGATTAAGAAAACTGGTGAAATGATGAGTTTTTCGAAAATCCAGGATGAATGAGCCATTGAGAATAGTTTAATTTTGAGACAGGATAAAATAATTTCCCCTGTTGCTTTGAGGGATACCATTATGGAATTAGGTCATGAGGGTCATCTTGGGATTTAATTCACTAGGAAGCAAATCAAGGAATCGTTTTGGTGGCCTGGAATAGATATATCAGTTGAACATTTTGTTTGTCAGTGTATTAAGTGTACAAATAGCAAAAAATCGGCTGTACCTTTACGTGCAGAATCACATCCCGTTGATTTTCCTATAGGTCCATGGAGGAAATTGGGTCTAGATATTATTGGTCCTTTTCATGTACTACCTGAGGACAATTCTTATGGCATTGTCTTAATTGATTATTTTTCAAAGTGGCCTGAAGTCAAGCTGCTGAAAGAATTGAATTCACAAAGTGTTATTGAGTTTCTGGATAATATATTCTGCAGAGAAGGTATCCCACAAGAAATGTACTGATAATGGACCCCAATTCATTAGTAAAGATATGGAGTCATTTCATTTTTTGAGAAATGTGGCATAACTCATAAGAAGATAGCTGTGTTTCACCCAGAGGCAAATGGTCAAGTGGAACGGTTTAACCGTGTTGTAAAGGAGGCTATTCAACTATCTGTAAAGGGGGGGACTCAATTGGTGCAATGCTCTACAATCTATGCTACTAGCATATAGGACCTCTCCAAATTCAGTCACCTTAGCAAGTCCTTTTGAACTTTTGAGGGGACGCAAACCAAGCACAGGCTTAGTTCCAGGGTGGCTTAAAAAATGTGTGAATGACGATAAGTTGACTGTTATTGACTATGATGTTGTTAAACATAGGGTCAAGGCTTACAAAGAAACAATGAAACAAACCATGGACAAAAAGAGAAGTTATGGAAGCAAACAAAAAATTGTCATTTGTGATTTTGTTCGTTCAAAAAAAAAGAAAAGGAAAATGTTCTTAAAGGCTCACAATGCTGGTCAGACCCAAAGAGAATTACTGAAGTGTTCAAAAATGCAATAAGAGTTGAGGGAGGAAGTGTTTGGAATTTAAATAGAATTTCTAGGTTCAAGGGAATTTCACGCTCACGTGATGTACGTAACAATTTTTCTTCTAGACAAAATCCTAGTTGCTCCCGTTTGGACAGTGACTTGTCTAGGAAGAAACGTGAGCATCATCTACCTGAGAAATTCAAAGATTATGTTATGGATCATCTTTAAAAAAAAAATTATAATAAAGGAGAAGGATGTGTTGTATGTAAGTATTGAGCGTGGTTTCCACAAGCACCTTGTTCCTTTCTCTCTGTGCTCGTGGAGATCACGCTCTTTCTCTCTGTGTCACTTTCATTCTGGTCACGCTCCATTAGACGTGTTGTTGTTCGAATGTACTTGTTCTATGGGGGCGGTTAGGGTGTCCAGGGAGGATTATTATCAACTGAACTTTTGTCTTGAAGAGATGCATTAAACTTCTCTTGGATTCAACTTGATGCGTCTTTCATTATTTTTATTGGATGAATGATACTTTCCCACAGTATGTGTGTACAGCACTGTACATCACACATACAAAGTGGGAAACGGTTTCAAGTTAGTCTAAGCGTGCTATTTTGTACTGGAAAGGTTACTTGTAGTACAAAACCTATGTTAGACTCACAGAGAAACCATTGCACTGTAGCGCAAAGGTGTGACCATTGGCACACGGCTGCATATTTATGCATCAGCGTTAGGGAGAGGGAAGGAGAGTGCTATGTTTCTGTAAATATGGCATTCTCCTGCTCGCTCCTTCTCACGCAGTGCAGCATTTTCAGATGGTGCACTGCGCTATGTGAGAAATTAGTAAATCTGCCCCTCAGTATCTAGCCCACCTCTGATGCAGTGAGTTTTAGCCAGTGAAGATCTATGGTCTTGCACCAAGGTGTCTGATCAGTAAAGAGATACACAGAAAGACATCTCAGTTTGGGCAGAAGAGGGTCTGTGCTGAGAGACCCCCTGGAGGTAATTGCTATAGACCTGAAGTGTGTTGTGCATGACAATGGCTATCAGTGGTGTTGGTTACTGTTACATCTGTCATCATTAATTATCCATCTATAAAGAGCTAAGTTACATTTTAATTAATTCAGACCTATTCTCAAGAATGAGCAGTCAGTGCTAACAAGACATATTATTAATTATTTGTTAATGTCTAGCTAAAAATAACAATCTATACATTTCCAGTGTCAGTCCTACTTACAAACTCAAGTGAAGATAAAGCTGTATATTCATCCAGTCTGTAGAAAATGATGGAATTATATTGTTATTCATGGAATATCACTTGTGATTATGTGCTGTGGATTGTGAAAACGGTACAAAAGGGGGTGGTGATGGACAGACCATCTGAACCAATCAAACACTCACACCCAGTCAACAGATCTGGGTTTAATCCATCACCGTTCTTTAGCCCACTCTGCCACCCCAGTTCAGACATGGCCATATGCAAATCAGTCTGACCCTGTGCCTCATGGGAACAGTCCAGCCCGAACTGCCAAGCCATGCCTTCCCTGGACCAGAAACAAGCTTCCGAGGACCCGTTTCTGGCATTTCAGCCGCCTTCAGCCCGGCTTGCTTTAATTCAGTGGCAAAGTGAGCAAGGGACTCACGTCTGAGCATACCCTGCCAACTTATGGCGAACAAAGCGGTACTAAAGGGGATGGTGATGGACGGAGCATCTGAACCAATCAAACACTCACACTCAGTCAACCGAGCTGGGTTTAATCCATCACCGTTCTTTAGCCCACTCTGCCACCCCAGTTCAGACATGGCCATATGCAACTCAGTCTGACCCTGTGCCTCATGGGAACAGTGCAGCCCGAAGTGCCAAGCCATGCCTTCCCTGGACCGGAAACAAGCTTCCGAGGACCGTTTTCTGGCATTTCAGCCGTCTTCAGCCCGGCTTGCTTGAATCCAGTGGCAAAGTGAGCAAGGGACTCACGTCTGAGCATACCCTGCCAACTAATGGCAAACAAAGCGGTACAAAAGGGGGTGGTGATGGACGGAGCATCTGAACCAATCAAACACTCACACCCATTCAACAGATCTGGGTTTAATCGATCACCGTTCTTTAGCCCACTCTGCCACCCCAGTTCAGACATGGCCATATGCAAATCAGTCTAACCCTGTGCCTCATGGGAACAGTCCAGCCTGAACTGCCAAGCCATGCCTTCCCTGGACCAGAAACAAGCTTCCGAGGACCGTTTTCTGGCATTTCAGCCGTCTTCGGCCCGGCTTGCTTGAATCCAGTGGCAAAGTGAGCAAGGGACTCACGTCTGAGCATACCCTGCCAACTAATGGTGAACAAAGTGGTACAAAAGGGGGTGGTGATGGACGGAGCATCTGAACCAATGAAACACTCACACCCAGTCAACAGATCTGGGTTTAATCCATCACCATTCTTTAGCCCACTCTGCCACCCCAGTTCAGACATGGCCATATGCAAATCAGTCTGACCCTGTGCCTCATGGGAACAGTCCAGCCCGAACTGCCAAGCCATGCCTTCCCTGGACCAGAAACAAGCTTCCGAGGACCGGTTTCTGGCATTTCAGCCGTCTTCAGCCCGGCTTGCTTGAATCCAGTGGCAAAGTGAGCAAGGGACTCACGTCTGAGCATACCCTGCCAACAGATGGCGAACAAAGCGGTACAAAAGGGGGTGGTGATGGACGGAGCATCTGAACCAATCAAACACTCACACCCAGTCAACAGATCTGGGTTTAATCCATCACCGTTCTTTAGCCCACTCTGCCACCCCAGTTCAGGCTGGACTGTTCCCATGAGGCACAGGGTCAAGGCTGATTCGCATATGGCCATGTCTGAATTGGGGTGGTGTGGAGTGCAAAAAAAAGATGGATTTAGGCCCAGATCTCTGTACTGGGGTGAATGTATGACATTGTTCTGCATTCTGTCCATCAACTGTTGTTTTTACATTTGTTACTTCGAGTGGGATGGGTATGCTCAGACGTGAGTCCCCTGCTCTCCACACCACTGGAGTCAAGCTATCCTGGCTGAAGACGGCTGATAGCCAGAAACCGGTCCTAGGATGCTTGATTCCGGTCCAGGAAAGACATGGCTTGGCAGTTTGGGCTGGACTGTTCCCATGAGGCACTGGGTCAAGGCCGATTTGCATATGGCCATGTCTGAACTGGGGTGGTGTGGAGTGCAAAAAAACGATGGATTTAGGCCCAGATCTCTGTACTGGAGTGAATGTATGACATTGTTCTGTATTCTGTCCATCAACTGTTGTTTTTGCATTTGTTACCCCGAGAGGGATGGGTATGCTCATACGTGAGTCCCATGCTCTCCACACCACTGGAGTCAAGCTATCCTGGCTGAAGACGGCTGATAGCCAGAAACTGGTCCTAGGATGCTTGATTCCGGTCCAGGAAAGACATAGTTTGGCAGTTCCGGCTGGACTGTGCCTATGAGGCACAGGGGCAAGGCTGATTTGCATATAGCCATGTTTGAATTGGGATGGTGTGAAGTGCAAAAGAACGATGGATTTAGGCCCAGATCCCTGTACTGGGGTGAATGTATGACATTGTTCTGCATTCTGTCCATCAACTGTTGTTTTTGCGTGGATTGTGGAAAGGCATACAAGGAAGGGTACTTGGATTGTGGAGATATCTGATTGGCTTGTTTACTGTTGATATACTGTACACTCACATTACTGTTGGCAGGGCAGCAGCTGACACTATAATGCCAATGACATCACACATTTTCCTAAGTGATGCTGGGTGACATGGGATGTGCAAGGGATATATTGAGCTGCCCAGAAAATTCTGGTGTCTTTTTCGGCTTATAGCGAGGACTAGCGGTTTTTCTTGTTGTTCATTGCTTTACAGCGATTGACCCATTGGGGGTAAGGACAACCGATTGTTTCACTCAAATGGCAGTTCGCGGGATGTTGACAACTATATTGGCACGCGCTAGTTTATATATTTCATGTTTTAAATTAAATACTTGATGGTTGTTCAATATATATATAATTCTACAATATTGCTAGTCCTATTTTACCAGAATCTTTAACTTTCATTTAATTAAAATGTTAAGACTATTATTTTTACATACTTCTAAAAATATTGGAAAATATTGTAACATCTAACATTGTTCAACACAAAAAGTAATGTCAATATTTCTCATATTCATACTAATATTTGTAATTGTATTCTAGGCCTTTATAATCCACGGGTACCCAGGTAGTTTACCAGCCTGTCATGGGCTTGGTGTTTTACCTCCATATGTTGGGGCATATGAGGGTGGAAGAATGTAATGGGCAAATGTAGTGGCACATTTCTCCATATTGAAGTGTACCTGCGCTCTTAGTAGAAGATAACTATCTGAAGGAGACTGCCCACTCCTGCCCCCCTCAGGTTGGCGGGCCTGTCCCAGCTTTCCACCTGCAATGCCCTAAAGCAGCAAAAGCTGTGCGGCTCAACCCAGGAAGCTTGTTTGGGTGAAGCAATGGCATGCAGAGGAACAGCTCTCCTTGAACACGTGCAATTCTAGGTGGCATTTATTGCAGAGCCATGATGCATTTCACTTCATGTGACATTTTCCATGCAAATAGGCCTAGTCGCGAGCACACCACAAAGGCAAATGCTCGAAGAGGGCCTGGGTTGGGGGACAGCTTTAACTCCTAACATGACCTCTTAACATGTAAAAGCCCCAGCCAAGGAAGCTGCAAACACCTTGATGGGCTGATGGCTGATGTGGAGCAGTTTTTCCCTGAAGAAAACTGAACTCTAGAACCCCCTTGGAGGTCCTGTGTCGTCTCAGCTCTGGTGATTGTGACCCTGCTGATCGACCAGTCACAGCACAGGCCCCTTGTAACTTGTAGAGGTATACCAGCTCCTTTACATCGATGCGCAGATACACAGCCATCCTCTCTATGGAGGATTTCAAAGGGGGTGTAAACGTGTTAAATGACTGGTGCAAGTAAACCAAGGTGTAAGGATGACAGACATAACAATCTCAAGTGAATGATGCATGGATTCATATTTAAAATGTTATTTTAATCCTGAGATTACATTCTGTGATATTCATTCCATGCAATTATCATGCTGCCTTTTTTTCAGTTGCAAGTTGTATGTATTTTACAAGGCTGAATAATCAGAACATAGCATTGTAAGCTGGATGAAAATACACAGGAGGCAATGCCTTGTGTTTGGTCTTCTTGCTCTCGTCTGTACATCTTTTCCAGTGATGTCTGTCTCTCAGAATCATCTCGCTTTCACCTCTTTAACTTTTCTACCTATCATCTACCGAATCAAGTTTCCCTTTTCCCCTTTCTCTCACTTTTAGCCATTTTATACCCAAAGCTTCATTTTCTTTTACCATTTCATTTCAGTTTTAATATCTATTCTGTATTTTAAATTTCACTCACACCCGATCCTGTTCTGTTGGCCCTCAATCCTTTTGTCTAGTTCTGCACTTTTTCATGCATTCTCGTTTCTTTTCCAAAACCTTTCTCACCCCACATCTACCATTGTTCTATGTGTTTTGTTTACTCTGAGACGTGCTCTAGCTTTCTTTCCAGCTGTATGTTTTTTCATTTCCTCTCCATCAACCTTTTCATCCAGGTTAGATCTTTAGATGGCTCGATTATCATATATCATGCCTGTCCCCAGTCCACATAGCTCTGATAAATCTATCAGTCAAGTAATGGAGACTTTAGGACTTTATGCTTCTGACAGCAGAGCCAGTGCTCAAGCTACCAAGCTCTTCCACATCTGGCCATTCACACGCCTCATAGAAATCCATCTATTGAAATGTAATTTATACTTAATCTTGATTCAATTTTACGCAAAGTTTATTCCTAATTATTTTGCTAAAGTTGAACCTTTTAGGTGTCTGCTTAAAAAAAAAGCGAAATTCATATGGTCCAGTGAAATGTCTGAAGCTTTTGAAAATCTAAAAAAAGTAATTATTAATGCTCCATGTTTAAAACCTTTTATTCCAGGAAAAAAATGCATAGTTATGGTAGATGCCAGTAATTTAGGGTTTGGTAGTGTTTTACTACAAAAAGACAATTGCAGTGAGTGGATTGTAGCCTATGCTTCTAGGGCTTTAAGAGATGCGGAGAAAAACTACTCCGTTATTGAAAGAGAACTACTTTTACTACAAAAAGACAATTGCAGTGAGTGGATTGTAGCCTATGCTTCTAGGGCTTTAAGAGATGCGGAAAAAAACTACTCCGTTATTGAAAGAGAACTACTTGCTTGCGTATGGGGTGCAGAACATTTTAGGAGTTTCATGTGGGGTACTGAGTTTTTAATCAAAACCAACCATAAACCACTTGTATCTTTTATGTCTCCTGGTGGTGGTAGATCTATGTCTGCATGCTTAGCCAGATTATCCTCGAGATTACAATCGTTCCAGTTTAGTATAGAGTATGTTTCAGGCAAGGCAAACATGCATGCTGACTGTATGTCTAGACTACCTGTTGCCAGCGAAAATAGTCATCAGGATGATGATTGTGAAGTTGCATTCACTACACATGATGTGAATTTAATACATGGTGGGAAATCTGCTCTTCGCGAGGACATTTGAATGTCAGAAATGGAAAAGGTTGTTAAATTAAATACTGTAAAGAAATATGTTGTGGAAGGTTGTCCGGGATTAAGAAAACTGGTGAAATGATGAGTTTTTCGAAAATCCAGGATGAATGAGCCATTGAGAATAGTTTAATTTTGAGACAGGATAAAATAATTTCCTCTGTTGCTTTGAGGGATACCATTATGGAATTAGGTCATGAGGGTCATCTTGGGATTTAATTCACTAGGAAGCGAATCAAGGAATCGTTTTGGTGGCCTGGAATAGATATATCAGTTGAACATTTTGTTTGTCAGTGTATTAAGTGTACAAATAGCAAAAAATCGGCTGTACCTTTACGTGCAGAATCCCATCCCGTTGATTTTCCTATAGGTCCATGGAGGAAATTGGGTCTAGATATTATTGGTCCTTTCCATGTACTACCTGAGGACAATTCTTATGGCATTGTCTTAATTGATTATTTTTCAAAGTGGCCTGAAGTCAAGCTGCTGAAAGAATTGAATACACAAAGTGTTATTGAGTTTCTGGATAATATATTCTGCAGAGAAAGTATCCCACAAGAAATGTACTGATAATGGACCCCAATTCATTAGTAAAGAGATGGAGTCATTTCATTTTTTGAGAAATGTGGCATAACTCATAGGAAGATAGCTGTGTTTCACCCAGAGGCAAATGGTCAAGTGGAACGGTTTAACCGTGTTGTAAAGGAGGCTATTCAACTATCTGTAAAGGGGGGGACTCAATTGGTGCAATGCTCTACAATCTATGCTACTAGCATATAGGACCTCTCCAAATTCAGTCACCTTAGCAAGTCCTTTTGAACTTTTGAGGGGACGCAAACCAAGCACATGCTTAGTTCCAGGGTGGCTTAAAAAATGTGTGAATGACGATAAGTTGACTGTTATTGACTATGATGTTGTTAAACATAGGGTCAAGGCTTACAAAGAAACAATGAAACAAACCATGGACAAAAAGAGAAGTTATGGAAGCAAACAAAAAATTGTCATTTGTGATTTTGTTTGTTCAAAAAAAAAAAAAGGAAAATGTTCTTAAAGGCTCACAATGCTGGTCAGACCCAAAGAGAATTACTGAAGTGTTCAAAAATGCAATAAGAGTTGAGGGAGGAAGTGTTTGGAATTTAAATAGAATTTCTAGGTTCAAGGGAATTTCACGCTCACGTGATGTACGTAACAATTTTTCTTCTAGACAAAATCCTAGTTTCTCCCGTTTGGACAGTGACTTGTCTAGGAAGAAACGTGAGCATCATCTACCTGAGAAATTCAAAGATTATGTTATGGATCATCTTAAAAAAAAAAATTATAATAAAGGAGAAGGATGTGTTGTATGTAAGTATTGAGCGTGGTTTCCACAAGCACCTTGTTCCTTTCTCTCTGTGCTCGTGGAGATCACGCTCTTTCTCTCTGTGTCACTTTCATTCTGGTCACGCTCCATTAGACGTGTTGTTGTTCGAATGTACTTGTTCTATGGGGGCGGTTAGGGTGTCCAGGGAGGATTATTATCAACTGAACTTTTGTCTTGAAGAGATGCATTAAACTTCTCTTGGATTCAACTTGATGCGTCTTTCATTATTTTTATTGGATGAATGATACTTTCCCACAGTATGTGTGTACAGCACTGTACATCACACATACAAAGTGGGAAACGGTTTCAAGTTAGTCTAAGCGTGCTATTTTGTACTGGAAAGGTTACTTGTAGTACAAAACCTATGTTAGACTCACAGAGAAACCATTGCACTGTAGCGCAAAGGTGTGACCATTGGCACACGGCTGCATATTTATGCATCAGCGTTAGGGAGAGGGAAGGAGAGTGCTATGTTTCTGTAAATATGGCATTCTCCTGCTCGCTCCTTCTCACGCAGTGCAGCATTTTCAGATGGTGCACTGCGCTATGTGAGAAATTAGTAAATCTGCCCCTCAGTATCTAGCCCACCTCTGATGCAGTGAGTTTTAGCCAGTGAAGATCTATGGTCTTGCACCAAGGTGTCTGATCAGTAAAGAGATACACAGAAAGACATCTCAGTTTGGGCAGAAGAGGGTCTGTGCTGAGAGACCCCCTGGAGGTAATTGCTATAGACCTGAAGTGTGTTGTGCATGACAATGGCTATCAGTGGTGTTGGTTACTGTTACATCTGTCATCATTAATTATCCATCTATAAAGAGCTAAGTTACATTTTAATTAATTCAGACCTATTCTCAAGAATGAGCAGTCAGTGCTAACAAGACATATTATTAATTATTTGTTAATGTCTAGCTAAAAATAACAATCTATACATTTCCAGTGTCAGTCCTACTTACAAACTCAAGTGAAGATAAAGCTGTATATTCATCCAGTCTGTAGAAAATGATGGAATTATATTGTTATTCATGGAATATCACTTGTGATTATGTGCTGTGGATTGTGAAAACGGTACAAAAGGGGGTGGTGATGGACAGACCATCTGAACCAATCAAACACTCACACCCAGTCAACAGATCTGGGTTTAATCCATCACCGTTCTTTAGCCCACTCTGCCACCCCAGTTCAGACATGGCCATATGCAAATCAGTCTGACCCTGTGCCTCATGGGAACAGTCCAGCCCGAACTGCCAAGCCATGCCTTCCCTGGACCAGAAACAAGCTTTCGAGGACCGGTTTCTGGCATTTCAGCCGCCTTCAGCCCGGCTTGCTTTAATTCAGTGGCAAAGTGAGCAAGGGACTCACGTCTGAGCATACCCTGCCAACTTATGGCGAACAAAGCGGTACTAAAGGGGATGGTGATGGACGGAGCATCTGAACCAATCAAACACTCACACTCAGTCAACCGAGCTGGGTTTAATCCATCACCGTTCTTTAGCCCACTCTGCCACCCCAGTTCAGACATGGCCATATGCAACTCAGTCTGACCCTGTGCCTCATGGGAACAGTGCAGCCCGAAGTGCCAAGCCATGCCTTCCCTGGACCGGAAACAAGCTTCCGAGGACCGTTTTCTGGCATTTCAGCCGTCTTCAGCCCGGCTTGCTTGAATCCAGTGGCAAAGTGAGCAAGGGACTCACGTCTGAGCATACCCTGCCAACTAATGGCAAACAAAGCGGTACAAAAGGGGGTGGTGATGGACGGAGCATCTGAACCAATCAAACACTCACACCCATTCAACAGATCTGGGTTTAATCCATCACCGTTCTTTAGCCCACTCTGCCACCCCAGTTCAGACATGGCCATATGCAAATCAGTCTAACCCTGTGCTTCATGGGAACAGTCCAGCCTGAACTGCCAAGCCATGCCTTCCCTGGACCAGAAACAAGCTTCCGAGGACCGTTTTCTGGCATTTCAGCCGTCTTCGGCCCGGCTTGCTTGAATCCAGTGGCAAAGTGAGCAAGGGACTCACGTCTGAGCATACCCTGCCAACTAATGGTGAACAAAGTGGTACAAAAGGGGGTGGTGATGGACGGAGCATCTGAACCAATGAAACACTCACACCCAGTCAACAGATCTGGGTTTAATCCATCACCATTCTTTAGCCCACTCTGCCACCCCAGTTCAGACATGGCCATATGCAAATCAGTCTGACCCTGTGCCTCATGGGAACAGTCCAGCCCGAACTGCCAAGCCATGCCTTCCCTGGACCAGAAACAAGCTTCCGAGGACCGGTTTCTGGCATTTCAGCCGTCTTCAGCCCGGCTTGCTTGAATCCAGTGGCAAAGTGAGCAAGGGACTCACGTCTGAGCATACCCTGCCAACAGATGGCGAACAAAGCGGTACAAAAGGGGGTGGTGATGGACGGAGCATCTGAACCAATCAAACACTCACACCCAGTCAACAGATCTGGGTTTAATCCATCACCGTTCTTTAGCCCACTCTGCCACCCCAGTTCAGGCTGGACTGTTCCCATGAGGCACAGGGTCAAGGCTGATTCGCATATGGCCATGTCTGAATTGGGGTGGTGTGGAGTGCAAAAAAAAGATGGATTTAGGCCCAGATCTCTGTACTGGGGTGAATGTATGACATTGTTCTGCATTCTGTCCATCAACTGTTGTTTTTACATTTGTTACTTCGAGTGGGATGGGTATGCTCAGACGTGAGTCCCCTGCTCTCCACACCACTGGAGTCAAGCTATCCTGGCTGAAGACGGCTGATAGCCAGAAACCGGTCCTAGGATGCTTGATTCCGGTCCAGGAAAGACATGGCTTGGCAGTTTGGGCTGGACTGTTCCCATGAGGCACTGGGTCAAGGCCGATTTGCATATGGCCATGTCTGAACTGGGGTGGTGTGGAGTGCAAAAAAACGATGGATTTAGGCCCAGATCTCTGTACTGGAGTGAATGTATGACATTGTTCTGTATTCTGTCCATCAACTGTTGTTTTTGCATTTGTTACCCCGAGAGGGATGGGTATGCTCATACGTGAGTCCCATGCTCTCCACACCACTGGAGTCAAGCTATCCTGGCTGAAGACGGCTGATAGCCAGAAACTGGTCCTAGGATGCTTGATTCCGGTCCAGGAAAGACATAGTTTGGCAGTTCCGGCTGGACTGTGCCTATGAGGCACAGGGGCAAGGCTGATTTGCATATAGCCATGTTTGAATTGGGATGGTGTGAAGTGCAAAAGAACGATGGATTTAGGCCCAGATCCCTGTACTGGGGTGAATGTATGACATCGTTCTGCATTCTGTCCATCAACTGTTGTTTTTGCGTGGATTGTGGAAAGGCATACAAGGAAGGGTACTTGGATTGTGGAGATATCTGATTGGCTTGTTTACTGTTGATATACTGTACACTCACATTACTGTTGGCAGGGCAGCAGCTGACACTATAATGCCAATGACATCACACATTTTCCTAAGTGATGCTGGGTGACATGGGATGTGCAAGGGATATATTGAGCTGCCCAGAAAATTCTGGTGTCTTTTTCGGCTTATAGCGAGGACTAGCGGTTTTTCTTGTTGTTCATTGCTTTACAGCGATTGACCCATTGGGGGTAAGGACAACCGATTGTTTCACTCAAATGGCAGTTCGCGGGATGTTGACAACTATATTGGCACGCGCTAGTTTATATATTTCATGTTTTAAATTAAATACTTGATGGTTGTTCAATATATATATAATTCTACAATATTGCTAGTCCTATTTTACCAGAATCTTTAACTTTCATTTAATTAAAATGTTAAGACTATTATTTTTACATACTTCTAAAAATATTGGAAAATATTGTAACATCTAACATTGTTCAACACAAAAAGTAATGTCAATATTTCTCATATTCATACTAATATTTGTAATTGTATTCTAGGCCTTTATAATCCACGGGTACCCAGGTAGTTTACCAGCCTGTCATGGGCTTGGTGTTTTACCTCCATATGTTGGGGCATATGAGGGTGGAAGAATGTAATGGGCAAATGGAGTGGCACATTTCTCCATATTGAAGTGTACCTGCGCTCTTAGTAGAAGATAACTATCTGAAGGAGACTGCCCACTCCTGCCCCCCTCAGGTTGGCGGGCCTGTCCCAGCTTTCCACCTGCAATGCCCTAAAGCAGCAAAAGCTGTGCGGCTCAACCCAGGAAGCTTGTTTGGGTGAAGCAATGGCATGCAGAGGAACAGCTCTCCTTGAACACGTGCAATTCTAGGTGGCATTTATTGCAGAGCCATGATGCATTTCACTTCATGTGACATTTTCCATGCAAATAGGCCTAGTCGCGAGCACACCACAAAGGCAAATGCTCGAAGAGGGCCTGGGTTGGGGGACAGCTTTAACTCCTAACATGACCTCTTAACATGTAAAAGCCCCAGCCAAGGAAGCTGCAAACACCTTGATGGGCTGATGGCTGATGTGGAGCAGTTTTTCCCTGAAGAAAACTGAACTCTAGAACCCCCTTGGAGGTCCTGTGTCGTCTCAGCTCTGGTGATTGTGACCCTGCTGATCGACCAGTCACAGCACAGGCCCCTTGTAACTTGTAGAGGTATACCAGCTCCTTTACATCGATGCGCAGATACACAGCCATCCTCTCTATGGAGGATTTCAAAGGGGGTGTAAACGTGTTAAATGACTGGTGCAAGTAAACCAAGGTGTAAGGATGACAGACATAACAATCTCAAGTGAATGATGCATGGATTCATATTTAAAATGTTATTTTAATCCTGAGATTACATTCTGTGATATTCATTCCATGCAATTATCATGCTGCCTTTTTTTCAGTTGCAAGTTGTATGTATTTTACAAGGCTGAATAATCAGAACATAGCATTGTAAGCTGGATGAAAATACACAGGAGGCAATGCCTTGTGTTTGGTCTTCTTGCTCTCGTCTGTACATCTTTTCCAGTGATGTCTGTCTCTCAGAATCATCTCGCTTTCACCTCTTTAACTTTTCTACCTATCATCTACCGAATCAAGTTTCCCTTTTCCCCTTTCTCTCACTTTTAGCCATTTTATACCCAAAGCTTCATTTTCTTTTACCATTTCATTTCAGTTTTAATATCTATTCTGTATTTTAAATTTCACTCACACCCGATCCTGTTCTGTTGGCCCTCAATCCTTTTGTCTAGTTCTGCACTTTTTCATGCATTCTCGTTTCTTTTCCAAAACCTTTCTCACCCCACATCTACCATTGTTCTATGTGTTTTGTTTACTCTGAGACGTGCTCTAGCTTTCTTTCCAGCTGTATGTTTTTTCATTTCCTCTCCATCAACCTTTTCATCCAGGTTAGATCTTTAGATGGCTCGATTATCATATATCATGCCTGTCCCCAGTCCACATAGCTCTGATAAATCTATCAGTCAAGTAATGGAGACTTTAGGACTTTATGCTTCTGACAGCAGAGCCAGTGCTCAAGCTACCAAGCTCTTCCACATCTGGCCATTCACACGCCTCATAGAAATCCATCTATTGAAATGTAATTTATACTTAATCTTGATTCAATTTTACGCAAAGTTTATTCCTAATTATTTTGCTAAAGTTGAACCTTTTAGGTGTCTGCTTAAAAAAAAAGCGAAATTCATATGGTCCAGTGAAATGTCTGAAGCTTTTGAAAATCTAAAAAAAGTAATTATTAATGCTCCATGTTTAAAACCTTTTATTCCAGGAAAAAAATGCATAGTTATGGTAGATGCCAGTAATTTAGGGTTTGGTAGTGTTTTACTACAAAAAGACAATTGCAGTGAGTGGATTGTAGCCTATGCTTCTAGGGCTTTAAGAGATGCGGAGAAAAACTACTCCGTTATTGAAAGAGAACTACTTTTACTACAAAAAGACAATTGCAGTGAGTGGATTGTAGCCTATGCTTCTAGGGCTTTAAGAGATGCGGAGAAAAACTACTCCGTTATTGAAAGAGAACTACTTGCTTGCGTATGGGGTGCAGAACATTTTAGGAGTTTCATGTGGGGTACTGAGTTTTTAATCAAAACCAACCATAAACCACTTGTATCTTTTATGTCTCCTGGTGGTGGTAGATCTATGTCTGCATGCTTAGCCAGATTATCCTCGAGATTACAATCGTTCCAGTTTAGTATAGAGTATGTTTCAGGCAAGGCAAACATGCATGCTGACTGTATGTCTAGACTACCTGTTGCCAGCGAAAATAGTCATCAGGATGATGATTGTGAAGTTGCATTCACTACACATGATGTGAATTTAATACATGGTGGGAAATCTGCTCTTCGCGAGGACATTTGAATGTCAGAAATGGAAAAGGTTGTTAAATTAAATACTGTAAAGAAATATGTTGTGGAAGGTTGTCCGGGATTAAGAAAACTGGTGAAATGATGAGTTTTTCGAAAATCCAGGATGAATGAGCCATTGAGAATAGTTTAATTTTGAGACAGGATAAAATAATTTCCTCTGTTGCTTTGAGGGATACCATTATGGAATTAGGTCATGAGGGTCATCTTGGGATTTAATTCACTAGGAAGCGAATCAAGGAATCGTTTTGGTGGCCTGGAATAGATATATCAGTTGAACATTTTGTTTGTCAGTGTATTAAGTGTACAAATAGCAAAAAATCGGCTGTACCTTTACGTGCAGAATCCCATCCCGTTGATTTTCCTATAGGTCCATGGAGGAAATTGGGTCTAGATATTATTGGTCCTTTCCATGTACTACCTGAGGACAATTCTTATGGCATTGTCTTAATTGATTATTTTTCAAAGTGGCCTGAAGTCAAGCTGCTGAAAGAATTGAATACACAAAGTGTTATTGAGTTTCTGGATAATATATTCTGCAGAGAAAGTATCCCACAAGAAATGTACTGATAATGGACCCCAATTCATTAGTAAAGAGATGGAGTCATTTCATTTTTTGAGAAATGTGGCATAACTCATAGGAAGATAGCTGTGTTTCACCCAGAGGCAAATGGTCAAGTGGAACGGTTTAACCGTGTTGTAAAGGAGGCTATTCAACTATCTGTAAAGGGGGGGACTCAATTGGTGCAATGCTCTACAATCTATGCTACTAGCATATAGGACCTCTCCAAATTCAGTCACCTTAGCAAGTCCTTTTGAACTTTTGAGGGGACGCAAACCAAGCACATGCTTAGTTCCAGGGTGGCTTAAAAAATGTGTGAATGACGATAAGTTGACTGTTATTGACTATGATGTTGTTAAACATAGGGTCAAGGCTTACAAAGAAACAATGAAACAAACCATGGACAAAAAGAGAAGTTATGGAAGCAAACAAAAAATTGTCATTTGTGATTTTGTTTGTTCAAAAAAAAAAAAGGAAAATGTTCTTAAAGGCTCACAATGCTGGTCAGACCCAAAGAGAATTACTGAAGTGTTCAAAAATGCAATAAGAGTTGAGGGAGGAAGTGTTTGGAATTTAAATAGAATTTCTAGGTTCAAGGGAATTTCACGCTCACGTGATGTACGTAACAATTTTTCTTCTAGACAAAATCCTAGTTTCTCCCGTTTGGACAGTGACTTGTCTAGGAAGAAACGTGAGCATCATCTACCTGAGAAATTCAAAGATTATGTTATGGATCATCTTAAAAAAAAAAATTATAATAAAGGAGAAGGATGTGTTGTATGTAAGTATTGAGCGTGGTTTCCACAAGCACCTTGTTCCTTTCTCTCTGTGCTCGTGGAGATCACGCTCTTTCTCTCTGTGTCACTTTCATTCTGGTCACGCTCCATTAGACGTGTTGTTGTTCGAATGTACTTGTTCTATGGGGGCGGTTAGGGTGTCCAGGGAGGATTATTATCAACTGAACTTTTGTCTTGAAGAGATGCATTAAACTTCTCTTGGATTCAACTTGATGCGTCTTTCATTATTTTTATTGGATGAATGATACTTTCCCACAGTATGTGTGTACAGCACTGTACATCACACATACAAAGTGGGAAACGGTTTCAAGTTAGTCTAAGCGTGCTATTTTGTACTGGAAAGGTTACTTGTAGTACAAAACCTATGTTAGACTCACAGAGAAACCATTGCACTGTAGCGCAAAGGTGTGACCATTGGCACACGGCTGCATATTTATGCATCAGCGTTAGGGAGAGGGAAGGAGAGTGCTATGTTTCTGTAAATATGGCATTCTCCTGCTCGCTCCTTCTCACGCAGTGCAGCATTTTCAGATGGTGCACTGCGCTATGTGAGAAATTAGTAAATCTGCCCCTCAGTATCTAGCCCACCTCTGATGCAGTGAGTTTTAGCCAGTGAAGATCTATGGTCTTGCACCAAGGTGTCTGATCAGTAAAGAGATACACAGAAAGACATCTCAGTTTGGGCAGGAGAGGGTCTGTGCTGAGAGACCCCCTGGAGGTAATTGCTATAGACCTGAAGTGTGTTGTGCATGACAATGGCTATCAGTGGTGTTGGTTACTGTTACATCTGTCATCATTAATTATCCATCTATAAAGAGCTAAGTTACATTTTAATTAATTCAGACCTATTCTCAAGAATGAGCAGTCAGTGCTAACAAGACATATTATTAATTATTTGTTAATGTCTAGCTAAAAATAACAATCTATACATTTCCAGTGTCAGTCCTACTTACAAACTCAAGTGAAGATAAAGCTGTATATTCATCCAGTCTGTAGAAAATGATGGAATTATATTGTTATTCATGGAATATCACTTGTGATTATGTGCTGTGGATTGTGAAAACGGTACAAAAGGGGGTGGTGATGGACAGACCATCTGAACCAATCAAACACTCACACCCAGTCAACAGATCTGGGTTTAATCCATCACCGTTCTTTAGCCCACTCTGCCACCCCAGTTCAGACATGGCCATATGCAAATCAGTCTGACCCTGTGCCTCATGGGAACAGTCCAGCCCGAACTGCCAAGCCATGCCTTCCCTGGACCAGAAACAAGCTTCCGAGGACCGGTTTCTGGCATTTCAGCCGCCTTCAGCCCGGCTTGCTTTAATTCAGTGGCAAAGTGAGCAAGGGACTCACGTCTGAGCATACCCTGCCAACTTATGGCGAACAAAGCGGTACTAAAGGGGATGGTGATGGACGGAGCATCTGAACCAATCAAACACTCACACTCAGTCAACCGAGCTGGGTTTAATCCATCACCGTTCTTTAGCCCACTCTGCCACCCCAGTTCAGACATGGCCATATGCAACTCAGTCTGACCCTGTGCCTCATGGGAACAGTGCAGCCCGAAGTGCCAAGCCATGCCTTCCCTGGACCGGAAACAAGCTTCCGAGGACCGTTTTCTGGCATTTCAGCCGTCTTCAGCCCGGCTTGCTTGAATCCAGTGGCAAAGTGAGCAAGGGACTCACGTCTGAGCATACCCTGCCAACTAATGGCAAACAAAGCGGTACAAAAGGGGGTGGTGATGGACGGAGCATCTGAACCAATCAAACACTCACACCCATTCAACAGATCTGGGTTTAATCCATCACCGTTCTTTAGCCCACTCTGCCACCCCAGTTCAGACATGGCCATATGCAAATCAGTCTAACCCTGTGCCTCATGGGAACAGTCCAGCCTGAACTGCCAAGCCATGCCTTCCCTGGACCAGAAACAAGCTTCCGAGGACCGTTTTCTGGCATTTCAGCCGTCTTCGGCCCGGCTTGCTTGAATCCAGTGGCAAAGTGAGCAAGGGACTCACGTCTGAGCATACCCTGCCAACTAATGGTGAACAAAGTGGTACAAAAGGGGGTGGTGATGGACGGAGCATCTGAACCAATGAAACACTCACACCCAGTCAACAGATCTGGGTTTAATCCATCACCATTCTTTAGCCCACTCTGCCACCCCAGTTCAGACATGGCCATATGCAAATCAGTCTGACCCTGTGCCTCATGGGAACAGTCCAGCCCGAACTGCCAAGCCATGCCTTCCCTGGACCAGAAACAAGCTTCCGAGGACCGGTTTCTGGCATTTCAGCCGTCTTCAGCCCGGCTTGCTTGAATCCAGTGGCAAAGTGAGCAAGGGACTCACGTCTGAGCATACCCTGCCAACAGATGGCGAACAAAGCGGTACAAAAGGGGGTGGTGATGGACGGAGCATCTGAACCAATCAAACACTCACACCCAGTCAACAGATCTGGGTTTAATCCATCACCGTTCTTTAGCCCACTCTGCCACCCCAGTTCAGGCTGGACTGTTCCCATGAGGCACAGGGTCAAGGCTGATTCGCATATGGCCATGTCTGAATTGGGGTGGTGTGGAGTGCAAAAAAAAGATGGATTTAGGCCCAGATCTCTGTACTGGGGTGAATGTATGACATTGTTCTGCATTCTGTCCATCAACTGTTGTTTTTACATTTGTTACTTCGAGTGGGATGGGTATGCTCAGACGTGAGTCCCCTGCTCTCCACACCACTGGAGTCAAGCTATCCTGGCTGAAGACGGCTGATAGCCAGAAACCGGTCCTAGGATGCTTGATTCCGGTCCAGGAAAGACATGGCTTGGCAGTTTGGGCTGGACTGTTCCCATGAGGCACTGGGTCAAGGCCGATTTGCATATGGCCATGTCTGAACTGGGGTGGTGTGGAGTGCAAAAAAACGATGGATTTAGGCCCAGATCTCTGTACTGGGGTGAATGTATGACATTGTTCTGTATTCTGTCCATCAACTGTTGTTTTTGCATTTGTTACCCCGAGAGGGATGGGTATGCTCATACGTGAGTCCCATGCTCTCCACACCACTGGAGTCAAGCTATCCTGGCTGAAGACGGCTGATAGCCAGAAACTGGTCCTAGGATGCTTGATTCCGGTCCAGGAAAGACATAGTTTGGCAGTTCCGGCTGGACTGTGCCTATGAGGCACAGGGGCAAGGCTGATTTGCATATAGCCATGTTTGAATTGGGATGGTGTGAAGTGCAAAAGAACGATGGATTTAGGCCCAGATCCCTGTACTGGGGTGAATGTATGACATTGTTCTGCATTCTGTCCATCAACTGTTGTTTTTGCGTGGATTGTGGAAAGGCATACAAGGAAGGGTACTTGGATTGTGGAGATATCTGATTGGCTTGTTTACTGTTGATATACTGTACACTCACATTACTGTTGGCAGGGCAGCAGCTGACACTATAATGCCAATGACATCACACATTTTCCTAAGTGATGCTGGGTGACATGGGATGTGCAAGGGATATATTGAGCTGCCCAGAAAATTCTGGTGTCTTTTTCGGCTTATAGCGAGGACTAGCGGTTTTTCTTGTTGTTCATTGCTTTACAGCGATTGACCCATTGGGGGTAAGGACAACCGATTGTTTCACTCAAATGGCAGTTCGCGGGATGTTGACAACTATATTGGCACGCGCTAGTTTATATATTTCATGTTTTAAATTAAATACTTGATGGTTGTTCAATATATATATAATTCTACAATATTGCTAGTCCTATTTTACCAGAATCTTTAACTTTCATTTAATTAAAATGTTAAGACTATTATTTTTACATACTTCTAAAAATATTGGAAAATATTGTAACATCTAACATTGTTCAACACAAAAAGTAATGTCAATATTTCTCATATTCATACTAATATTTGTAATTGTATTCTAGGCCTTTATAATCCACGGGTACCCAGGTAGTTTACCAGCCTGTCATGGGCTTGGTGTTTTACCTCCATATGTTGGGGCATATGAGGGTGGAAGAATGTAATGGGCAAATGGAGTGGCACATTTCTCCATATTGAAGTGTACCTGCGCTCTTAGTAGAAGATAACTATCTGAAGGAGACTGCCCACTCCTGCCCCCCTCAGGTTGGCGGGCCTGTCCCAGCTTTCCACCTGCAATGCCCTAAAGCAGCAAAAGCTGTGCGGCTCAACCCAGGAAGCTTGTTTGGGTGAAGCAATGGCATGCAGAGGAACAGCTCTCCTTGAACACGTGCAATTCTAGGTGGCATTTATTGCAGAGCCATGATGCATTTCACTTCATGTGACATTTTCCATGCAAATAGGCCTAGTCGCGAGCACACCACAAAGGCAAATGCTCGAAGAGGGCCTGGGTTGGGGGACAGCTTTAACTCCTAACATGACCTCTTAACATGTAAAAGCCCCAGCCAAGGAAGCTGCAAACACCTTGATGGGCTGATGGCTGATGTGGAGCAGTTTTTCCCTGAAGAAAACTGAACTCTAGAACCCCCTTGGAGGTCCTGTGTCGTCTCAGCTCTGGTGATTGTGACCCTGCTGATCGACCAGTCACAGCACAGGCCCCTTGTAACTTGTAGAGGTATACCAGCTCCTTTACATCGATGCGCAGATACACAGCCATCCTCTCTATGGAGGATTTCAAAGGGGGTGTAAACGTGTTAAATGACTGGTGCAAGTAAACCAAGGTGAAAGGATGACAGACATAACAATCTCAAGTGAATGATGCATGGATTCATATTTAAAATGTTATTTTAATCCTGAGATTACATTCTGTGATATTCATTCCACGCAATTATCATGCTGCCTTTTTTTCAGTTGCAAGTTGTATGTATTTTACAAGGCTGAATAATCAGAACATAGCATTGTAAGCTGGATGAAAATACACAGGAGGCAATGCCTTGTGTTTGGTCTTCTTGCTCTCGTCTGTACATCTTTTCCAGTGATGTCTGTCTCTCAGAATCATCTCGCTTTCACCTCTTTAACTTTTCTACCTATCATCTACCGAATCAAGTTTCCCTTTTCCCCTTTCTCTCACTTTTAGCCATTTTATACCCAAAGCTTCATTTTCTTTTACCATTTCATTTCAGTTTTAATATCTATTCTGTATTTTAAATTTCACTCACACCCGATCCTGTTCTGTTGGCCCTCAATCCTTTTGTCTAGTTCTGCACTTTTTCATGCATTCTCGTTTCTTTTCCAAAACCTTTCTCACCCCACATCTACCATTGTTCTATGTGTTTTGTTTACTCTGAGACGTGCTCTAGCTTTCTTTCCAGCTGTATGTTTTTTCATTTCCTCTCCATCAACCTTTTCATCCAGGTTAGATCTTTAGATGGCTCGATTATCATATATCATGCCTGTCCCCAGTCCACATAGCTCTGATAAATCTATCAGTCAAGTAATGGAGACTTTAGGACTTTATGCTTCTGACAGCAGAGCCAGTGCTCAAGCTACCAAGCTCTTTCACATCTGGCCATTCACACGCCTCATAGAAATCCATCTATTGAAATGTAATTTATACTTAATCTTGATTCAATTTTACGCAAAGTTTATTCCTAATTATTTTGCTAAAGTTGAACCTTTTAGGTGTCTGCTTAAAAAAAAAGCGAAATTCATATGGTCCAGTGAAATGTCTGAAGCTTTTGAAAATCTAAAAAAAGTAATTATTAATGCTCCATGTTTAAAACCTTTTATTCCAGGAAAAAAATGCATAGTTATGGTAGATGCCAGTAATTTAGGGTTTGGTAGTGTTTTACTACAAAAAGACAATTGCAGTGAGTGGATTGTAGCCTATGCTTCTAGGGCTTTAAGAGATGCGGAGAAAAACTACTCCGTTATTGAAAGAGAACTACTTTTACTACAAAAAGACAATTGCAGTGAGTGGATTGTAGCCTATGCTTCTAGGGCTTTAAGAGATGCGGAGAAAAACTACTCCGTTATTGAAAGAGAACTACTTGCTTGCGTATGGGGTGCAGAACATTTTAGGAGTTTCATGTGGGGTACTGAGTTTTTAATCAAAACCAACCATAAACCACTTGTATCTTTTATGTCTCCTGGTGGTGGTAGATCTATGTCTGCATGCTTAGCCAGATTATCCTCGAGATTACAATCGTTCCAGTTTAGTATAGAGTATGTTTCAGGCAAGGCAAACATGCATGCTGACTGTATGTCTAGACTACCTGTTGCCAGCGAAAATAGTCATCAGGATGATGATTGTGAAGTTGCATTCACTACACATGATGTGAATTTAATACATGGTGGGAAATCTGCTCTTCGCGAGGACATTTGAATGTCAGAAATGGAAAAGGTTGTTAAATTAAATACTGTAAAGAAATATGTTGTGGAAGGTTGTCCGGGATTAAGAAAACTGGTGAAATGATGAGTTTTTCGAAAATCCAGGATGAATGAGCCATTGAGAATAGTTTAATTTTGAGACAGGATAAAATAATTTCCTCTGTTGCTTTGAGGGATACCATTATGGAATTAGGTCATGAGGGTCATCTTGGGATTTAATTCACTAGGAAGCGAATCAAGGAATCGTTTTGGTGGCCTGGAATAGATATATCAGTTGAACATTTTGTTTGTCAGTGTATTAAGTGTACAAATAGCAAAAAATCGGCTGTACCTTTACGTGCAGAATCCCATCCCGTTGATTTTCCTATAGGTCCATGGAGGAAATTGGGTCTAGATATTATTGGTCCTTTCCATGTACTACCTGAGGACAATTCTTATGGCATTGTCTTAATTGATTATTTTTCAAAGTGGCCTGAAGTCAAGCTGCTGAAAGAATTGAATACACAAAGTGTTATTGAGTTTCTGGATAATATATTCTGCAGAGAAAGTATCCCACAAGAAATGTACTGATAATGGACCCCAATTCATTAGTAAAGAGATGGAGTCATTTCATTTTTTGAGAAATGTGGCATAACTCATAGGAAGATAGCTGTGTTTCACCCAGAGGCAAATGGTCAAGTGGAACGGTTTAACCGTGTTGTAAAGGAGGCTATTCAACTATCTGTAAAGGGGGGGACTCAATTGGTGCAATGCTCTACAATCTATGCTACTAGCATATAGGACCTCTCCAAATTCAGTCACCTTAGCAAGTCCTTTTGAACTTTTGAGGGGACGCAAACCAAGCACATGCTTAGTTCCAGGGTGGCTTAAAAAATGTGTGAATGACGATAAGTTGACTGTTATTGACTATGATGTTGTTAAACATAGGGTCAAGGCTTACAAAGAAACAATGAAACAAACCATGGACAAAAAGAGAAGTTATGGAAGCAAACAAAAAATTGTCATTTGTGATTTTGTTCGTTAAAAAAAAAAAAGGAAAATGTTCTTAAAGGCTCACAATGCTGGTCAGACCCAAAGAGAATTACTGAAGTGTTCAAAAATGCAATAAGAGTTGAGGGAGGAAGTGTTTGGAATGTAAATAGAATTTCTAGGTTCAAGGGAATTTCACGCTCACGTGATGTACGTAACAATTTTTCTTCTAGACAAAATCCTAGTTTCTCCCGTTTGGACAGTGACTTGTCCAGGAAGAAACGTGAGCATCATCTACCTGAGAAATTCAAAGATTATGTTATGGATCATCTTAAAAAAAAAAATTATAATAAAGGAGAAGGATGTGTTGTATGTAAGTATTGAGCGTGGTTTCCACAAGCACCTTGTTCCTTTCTCTCTGTGCTCGTGGAGATCACGCTCTTTCTCTCTGTGTCACTTTCATTCTGGTCACGCTCCATTAGACGTGTTGTTGTTCGAATGTACTTGTTCTATGGGGGCGGTTAGGGTGTCCAGGGAGGATTATTATCAACTGAACTTTTGTCTTGAAGAGATGCATTAAACTTCTCTTGGATTCAACTTGATGCGTCTTTCATTATTTTTATTGGATGAATGATACTTTCCCACAGTATGTGTGTACAGCACTGTACATCACACATACAAAGTGGGAAACGGTTTCAAGTTAGTCTAAGCGTGCTATTTTGTACTGGAAAGGTTACTTGTAGTACAAAACCTATGTTAGACTCACAGAGAAACCATTGCACTGTAGCGCAAAGGTGTGACCATTGGCACACGGCTGCATATTTATGCATCAGCGTTAGGGAGAGGGAAGGAGAGTGCTATGTTTCTGTAAATATGGCATTCTCCTGCTCGCTCCTTCTCACGCAGTGCAGCATTTTCAGATGGTGCACTGCGCTATGTGAGAAATTAGTAAATCTGCCCCTCAGTATCTAGCCCACCTCTGATGCAGTGAGTTTTAGCCAGTGAAGATCTATGGTCTTGCACCAAGGTGTCTGATCAGTAAAGAGATACACAGAAAGACATCTCAGTTTGGGCAGAAGAGGGTCTGTGCTGAGAGACCCCCTGGAGGTAATTGCTATAGACCTGAAGTGTGTTGTGCATGACAATGGCTATCAGTGGTGTTGGTTACTGTTACATCTGTCATCATTAATTATCCATCTATAAAGAGCTAAGTTACATTTTAATTAATCCAGACCTATTCTCAAGAATGAGCAGTCAGTGCTAACAAGACATATTATTAATTATTTGTTAATGTCTAGCTAAAAATAACAATCTATACATTTCCAGTGTCAGTCCTACTTACAAACTCAAGTGAAGATAAAGCTGTATATTCATCCAGTCTGTAGAAAATGATGGAATTATATTGTTATTCATGGAATATCACTTGTGATTATGTGCTGTGGATTGTGAAAACGGTACAAAAGGGGGTGGTGATGGACAGACCATCTGAACCAATCAAACACTCACACCCAGTCAACAGATCTGGGTTTAATCCATCACCGTTCTTTAGCCCACTCTGCCACCCCAGTTCAGACATGGCCATATGCAAATCAGTCTGACCCTGTGCCTCATGGGAACAGTCCAGCCCGAACTGCCAAGCCATGCCTTCCCTGGACCAGAAACAAGCTTCCGAGGACCGGTTTCTGGCATTTCAGCCGCCTTCAGCCCGGCTTGCTTGAATTCAGTGGCAAAGTGAGCAAGGGACTCACGTCTGAGCATACCCTGCCAACTTATGGCGAACAAAGCGGTACTAAAGGGGATGGTGATGGACGGAGCATCTGAACCAATCAAACACTCACACCCAGTCAACAGATCTGGGTTTAATCCATCACCCTTCTTTAGCCCACTCTGCCACCCCAGTTCAGACATGGCCATATGCAAATCAGTCTAACACTGTGCCTCATGGGAACAGTCCAGCCTGAACTGCCAAGCCATGCCTTCCCTGGACCGGAAACAAGCTTCCGAGGACCGGTTTCTGGCATTTCAGCCGTCTTCAGCCCGGCTTGCTTGAATCAAGTGGCAAAGTGAGCAAGGAACTCACGTCTGAGCATACCCTGCCAATTTATGGCGAACAAAGCGGTACTAAAGGGGGTGGTGATGGACAGAGCATCTGAACCAATCAAACACTCACACTCAGTCAACCGAGCTGGGTTTAATCCATCACCGTTCTTTAGCCCACTCTGCCACCCCAGTTCAGACATGGCCATATGCAACTCAGTCTGACCCTGTGCCTCATGGGAACAGTGCAGCCCGAAGTGCCAAGCCATGCCTTCCCTGGACCGGCAACAAGCTTCCGAGGACCGTTTTCTGGCATTTCAGCCGTCTTCAGCCCGGCTTGCTTGAATCCAGTGGCAAAGTGAGCAAGGGACTCACGTCTGAGCATACCCTGCCAACTAATGGCGAACAAAGCGGTACAAAAGGGGGTGGTGATGGACGGAGCATCTGAACCAATCAAACACTCACACCCAGTCAACAGATCTGGGTTTAATCCATCACCATTCTTTAGCCCACTCTGCCACCCCAGTTCAGACATGGCCATATGCAAATCAGTCTGACCCTGTGCCTCATGGGAACAGTCCAGCCCGAACTGCCAAGCCATGCCTTCCCTGGACCAGAAACAAGCTTCCGAGGACCGGTTTCTGGCATTTCAGCCGTCTTCAGCCGGCTTGCTTGAATCCAGTGGCAAAGTGAGCAAGGGACTCACGTCTGAGCATACCCTGCCAACGTATGCCCAGTCTGCCACCCCAGTTCAGGCTGGACTGTTCCCATGAGGCACAGGGTCAAGGCTGATTCGCATATGGCCATGTCTGAATTGGGGTGGTGTGGAGTGCAAAAAAAAGATGGATTTAGGCCCAGATCTCTGTACTGGGGTGAATGTATGACATTGTTCTGCATTCTGTCCATCAACTGTTGTTTTTACATTTGTTACTTCGAGTGGGATGGGTATGCTCAGACGTGAGTCCCATGCTCTCCACACCACTGGAGTCAAGCTATCCTGGCTGAAGACGGCTGATAGCCAGAAACCGGTCCTAGGATGCTTGATTCCGGGCCAGGAAAGACATGGCTTGGCAGTTTGGGCTGGACTGTTCCCATGAGGCACAGGGTCAAGGCCGATTTGCATATGGCCATGTCTGAACTGGGATGGTGTGGAGTGCAAAAAAACGATGGATTTAGGCCCAGATCTCTGTACTGGGGTGAATGTATGACATTGTTCTGTATTCTATCCATCAACTGTTGTTTTTGCATTTGTTACCCCGAGTGGGATCGGTATGCTCAGACGTGAGTCCCATGCTCTCCACACCACTGGAGTCAAGCTATCCTGGCTGAAGACGGCTGATAGCCAGAAACTGGTCCTAGGATGCTTGATTCCGGTCCAGGAAAGACATAGCTTGGCAGTTCCGGCTGGACTGTTCCTATGAGGCACAGGGGCAAGGCTGATTTGCATATAGCCATGTTTGAATTGGGGTGGTGTGGAGTGCAAAAGAACGATGGATTTAGGCCCAGATCCCTGTACTGGGGTGAATGTATGACATTGTTCTGCATTCTGTCCATCAACTGTTGTTTTTGCGTGGATTGTGGAAAGGCATACAAGGAAGGGTACTTGGATTGTGGAGATATCTGATTGGCTTGTTTACTGTTGATATACTGTACACTCACATTACTGTTGGCAGGGCAGCAGCTGACACTATAATGCCAATGACATCACACATTTTCCTAAGTGATGCTGGGTGACATGGGATGTGCAAGGGATATATTGAGCTGCCCAGAAAATTCTGGTGTCTTATTCAGCTTATAGCGAGGACTAGCGGTTTTTCTAGTTGTCCATTGCTTTACAGCGATTGACCCATTGGGGGTAAGGACAACCGATTGTTTCACTCAAATGGCAGTTCGCTGGATGTTGACAACTATATTGGCACGCGCTAGTTTATATATTTCATGTTTTAAATTAAATACTTGATGGTTGTTCAATATATATATAATTCTACAATATTGCTAGTCCTATTTTACCAGAATCTTTAACTTTCATTTAATTAAAATGTTAAGACTATTATTTTTACATACTTCTAAAAATATTGGAAAATATTGTAACATCTAACATTGTTCAACACAAAAAGTAATGTCAATATTTCTCATATTCATACTAATATTTGTAATTGTATTCTAGGCCTTTATAATCCACGGGTACCCAGGTAGTTTACCAGCCTGTCATGGGCTTGGTGTTTTACCTCCATATGTTGGGGCATATGAGGGTGGAAGAATGTAATGGGCAAATGGAGTGGCACATTTCTCCATATTGAAGTGTACCTGCGCTCTTAGTAGAAGATAACTATCTGAAGGAGACTGCCCACTCCTTCCCCCCTCAGGTTGGCGGGCCTGTCCCAGCTTTCCACCTGCAATACCCTAAAGCAGCAAAATCTGTGCCGCTCAACCCAGGAAGCTTGTTTGGGTGAAGCAATGGCATGCAGAGGAACAGCTCTCCTTGAACACGTGCAATTCTAGGTGGTATTTATTGCAGAGCCATGATGCATTTCACTTCATGTGACATTTTCCATGCAAATAGGCCTAGTCGCGAGCACACCACAAAGGCAGGTGCTCGAAGAGGGCCTGGGTTGGGGGACAGCTTTAACTCCTAACATGACCTCTTAACATGTAAAAGCCCCAGCCAAGGAAGCTGCAAACACCTTGATGGGCTGATGGCTGATGTGGAGCAGTTTTTCCCTGAAGAAAACTGAACTCTAGAACCCCCTTGGAGGTCCTGTGTCGTCTCAGCTCTGGTGATTGTGACCCTGCTGATCGACCAGTCACAGCACAGGCCCCTTGTAACTTGTAGAGGTATACCAGCTCCTTTACATCGATGCGCCGATACACAGCCATCTTCTCTATGGAGGATTTCAAAGGGGGTGTAAACGTGTTAAATGACTGGTGCAAGTAAACCAAGGTGAAAGGATGACAGACATAACAATCTCAAGTGAATGATGCATGGATTCATATTTAAAATGTTATTTTAATCCTGAGATTACATTCTGTGATATTCATTCCATGTAATTATCATGCTGCCTTTTTTTCAGTTGCAAGTTGTATGTATTTTACAAGGCTGAATAATCAGAACATAGCATTGTAAGCTGGATGAAAATACACAGGAGGCAATGCCTTGTGTTTGGTCTTCTTGCTCTCGTCTGTACATCTTTTCCAGTGATGTCTGTCTCTTAGAATCATCTCGCTTTCACCTCTTTAACTTTTCTACCTATCATCTACCGAATCAAGTTTCCCTTTTCCCCTTTCTCTCACTTTTAGCCATTTTATACCCAAAGCTTCATTTTCTTTTACCATTTCATTTCAGTTTTAATATCTATTCTGTATTTTAAATTTCACTCACACCCGATCCTGTTCTGTTGGTCCTCAATCCTTTTGTCTGGTTCTGCACTTTTTCATGCATTCTCGTTTCTTTTCCAAAACCTTTCTCACCCCACATCTACCATTGTTCTATGTGTTTTGTTTACTCTGAGACGTGCTCTAGCTTTCTTTCCAGTTGTATGTTTTTTCTTTTCCTCTCCATCAACCTTTTCATCCAGGTTAGATCTTTAGATGGCTCGATTATCATATATCATGCCTGTCCCCAGTCCACATAGCTCTGATAAATCTATCAGTCAAGTAATGGAGACTTTAGGACTTTATGCTTCTGACAGCAGAGCCAGTGCTCAAGCTACCAAGCTCTTCCACATCTGGCCATTCACACGCCTCATAGAAATCCATCTATTGAAATGTAATTTATACTTAATCATGATTCAATTTTACGCAAAGTTTATTCCTAATTATTTTGCTAAAGTTGAACCTTTTAGGTGTCGCCTTAAAAAAAAAGCGAAATTCATATGGTCCAGTGAAATGTCTGAAGCTTTTGAAAATCTAAAAAAAGTAATTATTAATGCTCCATGTTTAAAACCTTTTATTCCAGGAAAAAAATGCATAGTTATGGTAGATGCCAGTAATTTAGGGTTTGGTAGTGTTTTACTACAAAAAGACAATTGCAGTGAGTGGATTGTAGCCTATGCTTCTAGGGCTTTAAGAGATGCGGAGAAAAACTACTCTGTTATTGAAAGAGAACTACTTGCTTGCGTATGGGGTGCAGAACATTTTAGGAGTTTTATGTGGGGTACTGAGTTTTTAATCAAAACCAACCATAAACCACTTGTATTTTTAATGTCTCCTGGTGGTGGTAGATCTATGTCTGCATGCTTAGCCAGATTATCCTCGAGATTACAATCGTTCCAGTTTAGTATAGAGTATGTTCCAGGCAAGGCAAACATGCATGCTGACTGTATGTCTAGACTACCTGTTGCCAGCGAAAATAGTCATCAGGATGATGATTGTGAAGTTGCATTCACTACACATGATGTGAATTTAATACATGGTGGGAAATCTGCTCTTCGCAAGGACATTTGAATGTCAGAAATGGAAAAGGTTGTTAAATTAAATACTGTAAAGAAATATGTTGTGGAAGGTTGTCCGGGATTAAGAAAACTGGTGAAATGATGAGTTTTTCGAAAATCCAGGATGAATGAGCCATTGAGAATAGTTTAATTTTGAGACAGGATAAAATAATTTCCCCTGTTGCTTTGAGGGATACCATTATGGAATTAGGTCATGAGGGTCATCTTGGGATTTAATTCACTAGGAAGCGAATCAAGGAATCGTTTTGGTGGCCTGGAATAGATATATCAGTTGAACATTTTGTTTGTCAGTGTATTAAGTGTACAAATAGCATAAAATCGGCTGTACCTTTACGTGCAGAATCCCATCCCGTTGATTTTCCTATAGGTCCATGGAGGAAATTGGGTCTAGATATTATTGGTCCTTTCCATGTACTACCTGAGGACAATTCTTATGGCATTGTCTTAATTGATTATTTTTCAAAGTGGCCTGAAGTCAAGCTGCTGAAAGAATTGAATTCACAAAGTGTTATTGAGTTTCTGGATAATATATTCTGCAGAGAAGGTATCCCACAAGAAATGTACTGATAATGGACCCCAATTCATTAGTAAAGATATGGAGTCATTTCATTTTTTGAGAAATGTGGCATAACTCATAGGAAGATAGCTGTGTTTCACCCAGAGGCAAATGGTCAAGTGGAACGGTTTAACCGTGTTGTAAAGGAGGCTATTCAACTATCTGTAAAGGGGGGGACTCAATTGGTGCAATGCTCTACAATCTATGCTACTAGCATATAGGACCTCTCCAAATTCAGTCACCTTAGCAAGTCCTTTTGAACTTTTGAGGGGACGCAAACCAAGCACATGCTTAGTTCCAGGGTGGCTTAAAAAATGTGTGAATGACGATAAGTTGACTGTTATTGACTATGATGTTGTTAAACATAGGGTCAAGGCTTACAAAGAAACAATGAAACAAACCATGGACAAAAAGAGAAGTTATGGAAGCAAACAAAAAATTGTCATTTGTGATTTTGTTCGTTCAAAAAAAAAAAAAGGAAAATGTTCTTAAAGGCTCACAATGCTGGTCAGACCCAAAGAGAATTACTGAAGTGTTCAAAAATGCAATAAGAGTTGAGGGAGGAAGTGTTTGGAATTTAAATAGAATTTCTAGGTTCAAGGGAATTTCACGCTCACGTGATGTACGTAACAATTTTTCTTCTAGACAAAATCCTAGTTGCTCCCGTTTGGACAGTGACTTGTCTAGGAAGAAACGTGAGCATCATCTACCTGAGAAATTCAAAGATTATGTTATGGATCATCTTAAAAAAAAAAATTATAATAAAGGAGAAGGATGTGTTGTATGTAAGTATTGAGCGTGGTTTCCACAAGCACCTTGTTCCTTTCTCTCTGTGCTCGTGGAGATCACGCTCTTTCTCTCTGTGTCACTTTCATTCTGGTCACGCTCCATTAGACGTGTTGTTGTTCGAATGTACTTGTTCTATGGGGGCGGTTAGGGTGTCCAGGGAGGATTATTATCAACTGAACTTTTGTCTTGAAGAGATGCATTAAACTTCTCTTGGATTCAACTTGATGCGTCTTTCATTATTTTTATTGGATGAATGATACTTTCCCACAGTATGTGTGTACAGCACTGTACATCACAGATACAAAGTGGGAAAAGGTTTCAAGTTAGTCTAAGCGGGCTATTTTGTACTGGAAAGGTTACTTGTAGTACAAAACCTATGTTAGACTCACAGAGAAACCATTGCACTGTAGCGCAAAGGTGTGACCATTGGCACACGGCTGCATATTTATGCATCAGCGTTAGGGAGAGGGAAGGAGAGTGCTATGTTTCTGTAAATATGGCATTCTCCTGCTCGCTCCTTCTCACGCAGTGCAGCATTTTCAGATGGTGCACTGCGCTATGTGAGAAATTAGTAAATCTGCCCCTCAGTATCTAGCCCACCTCTGATGCAGTGAGTTTTAGCCAGTGAAGATCTATGGTCTTGCACCAAGGTGTCTGATCAGTAAAGAGATACACAGAAAGACATCTCAGTTTGGGCAGAAGAGGGTCTGTGCTGAGAGACCCCCTGGAGGTAATTGCTATAGACCTGAAGTGTGTTGTGCATGACAATGGCTATCAGTGGTGTTGGTTACTGTTACATCTGTCATCATTAATTATCCATCTATAAAGAGCTAAGTTACATTTTAATTAATTCAGACCTATTCTCAAGAATGAGCAGTCAGTGCTAACAAGACATATTATTAATTATTTGTTAATGTCTAGCTAAAAATAACAATCTATACATTTCCAGTGTCAGTCCTACTTACAAACTCAAGTGAAGATAAAGCTGTATATTCATCCAGTCTGTAGAAAGTGATGGAATTATTTTGTTATTCATGGAATATCACTTGTGATTATGTGCTGTGGATTGTGAAAACGGTACAAAAGGGGGTGGTGATGGACAGACCATCTGAACCAATCAAACACTCACACCCAGTCAACAGATCTGGGTTTAATCCATCACCGTTCTTTAGCCCACTCTGCCACCCCAGTTCAGACATGGCCATATGCAAATCAGTCTGACCCTGTGCCTCATGGGAACAGTCCAGCCCGAACTGCCAAGCCATGCTTTCCCTGGACCAGAAACAAGCTTCCGAGGACCGGTTTCTGGCATTTCAGCTGCCTTCAGCCCGGCTTGCTTGAATTCAGTGGCAAAGTGAGCAAGGGACTCACGTCTGAGCATACCCTGCCAACTTATGGCGAACAAAGCGGTAATAAAGGGGATGGTGATGGACGGAGCATCTGAACCAATCAAACACTCACACCCAGTCAACAGATCTGGGTTTAATCCATCACCGTTCTTTAGCCCACTCTGCCACCCCAGTTCAGACATGGCCATATGCAACTCAGTCTGACCCTGTGCCTCATGGGAACAGTGCAGCCCGAAGTGCCAAGCCATGCCTTCCCTGGACCGGAAACAAGCTTCCGAGGACCGTTTTCTGGCATTTCAGCCGTCTTCAGCCCGGCTTGCTTGAATCCAGTGGCAAAGTGAGCAAGGGACTCACGTCTGAGCATACCCTGCCAACTAATGGCGAACAAAGCGGTACAAAAGGGGGTGGTGATGGACGGAGCATCTGAACCAATCAAACACTCACACCCAGTCAACAGATCTGGGTTTAATCCATCACCGTTCTTTAGCCCACTCTGCCACCCCAGTTCAGACATGGCCATATGCAAATCAGTCTAACCCTGTGCCTCATGGGAACAGTCCAGCCTGAACTGCCAAGCCATGCCTTCCCTGGACCGGAAACAAGCTTCCGAGGACCGTTTTCTGGCATTTCAGACGTCTTCAGCCCGGCTTGCTTGAATCCAGTGGCAAAGTGAGCAAGGGACTCACGTCTGAGCATACCCTGCCAACTAATGGCGAACAAAGTGGTACAAAAGGGGGTGGTGATGGACGGAGCATCTGATCCAATGAAACACTCACACCCAGTCAACAGATCTGGGTTTAATCCATCACCATTCTTTAGCCCACTCTGCCACCCCAGTTCAGACATGGCCATATGCAAATCAGTCTGACCCTGTGCCTCATGGGAACAGTCCAGCCCGAACTGCCAAGCCATGCCTTCCCTGGACCAGAAACAAGCTTCCGAGGACCGGTTTCTGGCATTTCAGCCGTCTTCAGCCCGGCTTGCTTGAATCCAGTGGCAAAGTGAGCAAGGGACTCACGTCTGAGCATACCCTGCCAACGTATGGCGAACAAAGCGGTACAAAAGGGGGTGGTGATGGACGGAGCATCTGAACCAATCAAACACTCACACCCAGTCAACAGATCTGGGTTTAATCCATCACCGTTCTTTAGCCCACTCTGCCACCCCAGTTCAGGCTGGACTGTTCCCATGAGGCACAGGGTCAAGGCTGATTCGCATATGGCCATGTCTGAATTGGGGTGGTGTGGAGTGCAAAAAAAAGATGGATTTAGGCCCAGATCTCTGTACTGGGGTGAATGTATGACATTGTTCTGCATTCTGTCCATCAACTGTTGTTTTTACATTTGTTACTTCGAGTGGGATGGGTATGCTCAGACGTGAGTCCCATGCTCTCCACACCACTGGAGTCAAGCTATCCTGGCTGAAGACGGCTGATAGCCAGAAACCGGTCCTAGGATGCTTGATTCCGGTCCAGGAAAGACATGCTTGGCAGTTTGGGCTGGACTGTTCCCATGAGGCACAGGGTCAAGGCCGATTTGCATATGGCCATGTCTGAACTGGGGTGTTGTGGAGTGCAAAAAAACGATGGATTTAGGCCCAGATCTCTGTACTGGGGTGAATGTATGACATTGTTCTGTATTCTGTCCATCAACTGTTGTTATTGCATTTGTTACCCCGAGTGGGATGGGTATGCTCAGACGTGTCCCATGCTCTCCACACCACTGGAGTCAAGCTATCCTGGCTGAAGACGGCTGGTAGCCAGAAACTGGTCCTAGGATGCTTGATTCCGGTCCAAGAAAGACATAGCTTGGCAGTTCCGGCTGGACTGTTCCTATGAGGCACAGGGGCAAGGCTGATTTGCATATAGCCATGTTTGAATTGGGGTGGTGTGGAGTGCAAAAGAACGATGGATTTAGGCCCAGATCCCTGTACTGGGGTGAATGTATGACATTGTTCTGCATTCTGTCCATCAACTGTTGTTTTTGCGTGGATTGTGGAAAGGCATACAAGGAAGGGTACTTGGATTGTGGAGATATCTGATTGGCTTGTTTACTGTTGATATACTGTACACTCACATTACTGTTGGCAGGGCAGCAGCTGACACTATAATGCCAATGACATCACACATTTTCCTAAGTGATGCTGGGTGACATGGGATGTGCAAGGGATATATTGAGCTGCCCAGAAAATTCTGGTGTCTTTTTCGGCTTATAGCGAGGACTAGCGGTTTTTCTTGTTGTTCATTGCTTTACAGCGATTGACCCATTGGGGGTAAGGACAACCGATTGTTTCACTCAAATGGCAGTTCGCGGGATGTTGACAACTATATTGGCACGCGCTAGTTTATATATTTCATGTTTTAAATTAAATACTTGATGGTTGTTCAATATATATATAATTCTACAATATTGCTAGTCCTATTTTACCAGAATCTTTAACTTTCATTTAATTAAATTGTTAAGACTATTATTTTTACATACTTCTAAAAATATTGGAAAATGTTGTAATATCTAACATTGTTCAACACAAAAAGTAATGTCAATATTTCTCATATTCATACTAATATTTGTAATTGTATTCTAGGCCTTTATAATCCACGGGTACCCAGGTAGTTTACCAGCCTGTCATGGGCTTGGTGTTTTACCTCCATATGTTGGGGCATATGAGGGTGGAAGAATGTAATGGGCAAATGGAGTGGCACATTTCTCCATATTGAAGTGTACCTGCGCTCTTAGTAGAAGATAACTATCTGAAGGAGACTTCCCACTCCTGCCCCCCTCAGGTTGGCGGGCCTGTCCCAGCTTTCCACCTGCAATACCCTAAAGCAGCAAAAGCTGTGTGGCTCAACCCAGGAAGCTTGTTTGGGTGAAGCAATGGCATGCAGAGGAACAGCTCTCCTTGAACACGTGCAATTCTAGGTGGTATTTATTGCAGAGCCATGATGCATTTCACTTCATGTGACATTTTCCATGCAAATAGGCCTAGTCGCGAGCACACCACAAAGGCAGGTGCTCGAAGAGGGCCTGTGTTGGGGGACAGCTTTAACTCCTAACATGACCTCTTAACATGTAAAAGCCCCAGCCAAGGAAGCTGCAAACACCTTGATGGGCTGATGGCTGATGTGGAGCAGTTTTTCCCTGAAGAAAACTGAACTCTAGAACCCCCTTGGAGGTCCTGTGTCGTCTCAGCTCTGGTGATTGTGACCCTGCTGATCGACCAGTCACAGCACAGGCCCCTTGTAACTTGTAGAGGTATACCAGCTCCTTTACATCGATGCGCCGATACACAGCCATCTTCTCTATGGAGGATTTCAAAGGGGGTGTAAACGCGTTAAATGACTGGTGCAAGTAAACCAAGGTGAAAGGATGACAGACATAACAATCTCAAGTGAATGATGCATGGATTCATATTTAAAATGTTATTTTAATCCTGAGATTACATTCTGTGATATTCATTCCATGCAATTATCATGCTGCCTTTTTTTCAGTTGCAAGTTGTATGTATTTTACAAGGCTGAATAATCAGAACATAGCATTTTAAGCTGGATGAAAATACACAGGAGGCAATGCCTTGTGTTTGGTCTTCTTGCTCTCGTCTGTACATCTTTTCCAGTGATGTCTGTCTCTCAGAATCATCTCGCTTTCACCTCTTTAACTTTTCTATCTATCATCTACCGAATCAAGTTTCCCTTTTCCCCTTTCTCTCACTTTTAGCCATTTTATACCCAAAGCTTCATTTTCTTTTACCATTTCATTTCAGTTTTAATATCTATTCTGTATTTTAAATTTCACTCACACCCGATCCTGTTCTGTTGGCCCTCAATCCTTTTGTCTGGTTCTGCACTTTTTCATGCATTCTCGTTTCTTTTCCAAAACCTTTCTCACCCCACATCTACCATTGTTCTATGTGTTTTGTTTACTCTGAGACGAGCTCTAGCTTTCTTTCCAGCTGTATGTTTTTTCTTTTCCTCTCCATCAACCTTTTCATCCAAGTTAGATCTTTAGATGGCTCGATTATCATATATCATGCCTGTCCCCAGTCCACATAGCTCTGATAAATCTATCAGTCAAGTAATGGAGACTTTAGGACTTTATGCTTCTGACAGCAGAGCCAGTGCTCAATCTACCAAGCTCTTCCACATCTGGCCATTCACACGCCTCATAGAAATCCATCTATTGAAATGTAATTTATACTTAATCTTGATTCAATTTTACGCAAAGTTTATTCCTAATTATTTTGCTAAAGTTGAACCTTTTAGGTGTCTGCTTAAAAAAAAAGCGAAATTCATATGGTCCAGTGAAATGTCTGAAGCTTTTGAAAATCTAAAAAAAGTAATTATTAATGCTCCATGTTTAAAACCTTTTATTCCAGGAAAAAAATGCATAGTTATGGTAGATGCCAGTAATTTAGGGTTTGGTAGTGTTTTACTACAAAAAGACAATTGCAGTGAGTGGATTGTAGCCTATGCTTCTAGGGCTTTAAGAGATGCGGAGAAAAACTACTCCGTTATTGAAAGAGAACTACTTGCTTGCGTATGGGGTGCAGAACATTTTAGAAGTTTTATGTGGGGTACTGAGTTTTTAATCAAAACCAACCATAAACCACTTGTATTTTTAATGTCTCCTGGTGATGGTAGATCTATGTCTGCATGCTTAGCCAGATTATCCTCGAGATTACAATCGTTCCAGTTTAGTATAGAGTATGTTTCAGGCAAGGCAAACATGCATGCTGACTGTATGTCTAGACTACCTGTTGCCAGCGAAAATAGTCATCAGGATGATGATTGTGAAGTTGCATTCACTACACATGATGTGAATTTAATACATGGTGGGAAATCTGCTCTTCGCGAGGACATTTGAATGTCAGAAATGGAAAAGGTTGTTAAATTAAATACTGTAAAGAAATATGTTGTGGAAGGTTGTCCGGGATTAAGAAAACTGGTGAAATTATGAGTTTTTCGAAAATCCAGGATGAATGAGCCATTGAGAATAGTTTAATTTTGAGACAGGATAAAATAATTTCCTCTGTTGCTTTGAGGGATACCATTATGGAATTAGGTCATGAGGGTCATCTTGGGATTTAATTCAGTAGGAAGCGAATCAAGGAATCGTTTTGGTGGCCTGGAATAGATATATCAGTTGAACATTTTGTTTGTCAGTGTATTAAGTGTACAAATAGCAAAAAATCGGCTGTACCTTTACGTGCAGAATCCCATCCCGTTGATTTTCCTATAGGTCCATGGAGGAAATTGGGTCTAGATATTATTGGTCCTTTCCATGTACTACCTGAGGACAATTCTTATGGCATTGTCTTAATTGATTATTTTTCAAAGTGGCCTGAAGTCAAGCTGCTGAAAGAATTGAATTCCCAAAGTGTTATTGAGTTTCTGGATAATATATTCTGCAGAGAAGGTATCCCACAAGAAATGTACTGATAATGGACCCCAATTCATTAGTAAAGAGATGGAGTCATTTCATTTTTTGAGAAATGTGGCATAACTCATAGGAAGATAGCTGTGTTTCACCCAGAGGCAAATGGTCAAGTGGAACGGTTTAACCGTGTTGTAAAGGAGGCTATTCAACTATCTGTAAAGGGGCGGACTCAATTGGTGCAATGCTCTACAATCTATGCTACTAGCATATAGGACCTCTCCAAATTCAGTCACCTTAGCAAGTCCTTTTGAACTTTTGAGGGGACGCAAACCAAGCACATGCTTAGTTCCAGGGTGGCTTAAAAAATGTGTGAATGACGATAAGTTGACTGTTATTGACTATGATGTTGTTAAACATAGGGTCAAGGCTTACAAAGAAACAATGAAACAAACCATGGACAAAAAGAGAAGTTATGGAAGCAAACAAAAAATTGTCATTTGTGATTTTGTTCGTTAAAAAAAAAAAAAGGAAAATGTTCTTAAAGGCTCACAATGCTGGTCAGACCCAAAGAGAATTACTGAAGTGTTCAAAAATGCAATAAGAGTTGAGGGAGGAAGTGTTTGGAATTTAAATAGAATTTCTAGGTTCAAGGGAATTTCACGCTCACGTGATGTACGTGTCAGGTCCCAGGTGTCCTCAGGATGGTACGATGCCAAAAGGGTTCCACCTCTCGACAACCCCTGGGTCTGATTACTAACAGACCCGCAGAAGTGGTCAAGCGAGGGATAACAGGAACTGCAGGACGGGAACGGTAGGGTGAGGAAGCTGAAATGAAAATAAGACACTATGAGCCAAGCCTACGCTGTATAAACCATGTACACCTAGCACCTTGTACTTCCACTAGAATTATATATATTCAAGCACTGTTTACCTGGAGGGAAGAAAGAGATAGGCTTTGCCTGGCCATCAGAGTGTATAACATAAATCACAACCCTAGAATGCAAGAAACTATATGTTATCGTTTTGATACACTGTATATTCTCTATGAACACTTTAGGATGACATACACATACCAGTTGTGCAAAATACAGGGCTTCAACAGAGGGCAGAATGGTAAATAGCCAGCCAGGCGAAGCTCATTATACCCCTGTTGTAGAAAGGTCAAAACAAATACGAGATATCCGTTATTTCCAAACCACATTTATGTCCAGACTTCAAGGTTAACGTCACCAGAAGCGCATGCAGTTATCTGGTGTATCTGGGATATCTCGCTGTAGAAACACTGGACCCAGCATAGACCAGCATGCAAACTACTCAGCGTACCGAATGCTTCTTCAGTACAAAAGCTAGAGACCTGTAGCCTGACCTGGGATCTTCCCCGGCCGGTGTAAGAATATCCGGATGTTCAACCAAAGTAAAAACAGAAATGATGCCACAGCCCGTAGCAACAACGAAAAGCAGTCAAAATATGTAAGTTCAAGAATAGTACTTCCCAAACTTCAGTGCGCTCCAATACGGGAGTCCCAATAGGTAATCAGGAAATGTCTCCGACCAGGAACCATAAGGTCCGACAAGACGTAGCCACCAAAAAGGCTCCGCCACACACCAGGAGATAGTTCCGCTAAAGTGGCAAAGCGGTCTTAGCGGGACACACAAGGAATCGCAAAGTAAGCGAGCAAAAAGATCACTAGAAAGGATACGCTGGATACACGCAGGGAAATCTGTATCCTACCGTGTCTTTAATCCGGAACCAGAATAAACGGCAAGGCGTTGTTGTCATCGCTCCGTCTTGAAGCTTCCGCGATGTGACGTCATCGGCCTGATGCGTCGCTCACCTTGCAGGAATCATGGGAACTGTAGTCTCTTCCCTGAAATACAAGTCTCGAGGCAGTGTTCAAGACTTCCCACCGCCGTGGGTCGTGACAGTACATCCCACCCCCGAAGAACACTGACAGAGACATGGTTTGAGGGGGAAGCGTTTGTGGAACTGTTTAACATATTTGGGAGCATGAACTCCCGAAGCCGGTTCCCACAAATTCTCCTCATTACCATACCCTCTCCAAGCCACCAAATACCATAATCTGGTGCGGAAAATCTTTGAATCCACGATTCCCCTCACCTCATGTTCTTCCTCCCCATCAACAGCAACAGCAGTGGGACTGATCCTTTTACCAGAACGTGAGGGTTTGACTAGAGACACGTGAAAAGCGGGGTGTATTCGCAAAGACGATGGTAGAGCCAGCTTAACCACCACAGGATTGACCAATTTAACCACTTTGTAAGGACCTATGTATTTGGGGTTGAAAACACTGTACCTACGAAAGCGTATGTTTTTCGTGGATAGCCATACATAGTCCCCCTTTTTGTAAACCGGACCAGTTTGCCTGTGCTTGTCTACATAAGTCTTGTACCTCGCCTTGGCTTGTGTTAGCTGTCCCTTGACCTTCCGCCATGTCTCCTGTATATTCTGTACTCTTTCCTGAACTTCGGGAACAGGGGAGGCTGAAGCCGAATGATGGAATGGCGTGAAATTAGGGTGAAAACCGTATGTGCTAAAAAAGGGGCATGTTTAGCGGACCCATGAACAGCACTGTTATAAGCTATTTCAGCCAACCATAACCTGTCCACCCAATCCTCCTTAGCAACATCCACATAGCATCTTAAATACTGTTTCAAGGTTTGATTTACCCTTTCCGTCTGCCCGTCTGTTTGAGGGTGGAAACTCGTGGATGTACTGGATGTTATACCCAAAGCCTTACACCATGTTCTCCAAAATCTAGCCGTAAACTGACTGCCCCTATCTGATACAATCACCCTGGGTAACCCATGTAACCTCACTACGTGTAGGATTAAACGAGCTAGCAAACTAGCAGAAGGAACTTTCTTGCACGCGACGAAATTTGCCATTATTGTCAGGTAATCCACTACGACTAAGATGGCTGTACACCCCTGGTCAACTGGCATGCCCACCACAAAGTCCATAAAAATGCATTCCCAGGGTTCATCGGGAGTTGGAAGAGGCTGTAATAGACCTGATTGTTTAGCATGCATCGTCTTCATTTGGCAACAAACTGGACACTCCGCCACCCAAGCCTCGACGTCTTTTTTGATGTTAGGCCACCAGAACTGTCTTTGTATTCGTTCGAGAGTCTTACTGGTGCCGTTATGTCCTGCACAAGGTGCAATGTGACACCATTGGAAAGCCTGCTTCCGTAGGGCCTGGATGGGTAAAAGTAGCTGTTTCTGTCGCATGGGGAGACCCTGCACCATTGTCCACTCATTGTGTTCACTTAACCATTTCTTCCATACGTCCCTCTGAACGTTTCTAAGAACACTGCGTAGGAACATCTGTGTGCATGTGACGCCTATGACCCTCTCTGGATTGATAATGGCCTCTTCTCTTCCTTCTTTAGGTTCGGTCCTGGTGTACTGTCGGGATAAAGCATCTGCCTTTCTGTTATCCTTCCCGGGCCTGTACGTTACAATGAAGTCGAACTCCGCAAAGTGCATCATCCATCGCATCTGCCTAGGTGTCAAATGGCGCGCCGCAGCCATGTACTGTAAATTACGGTGATCCGTATAAACAGTTACGGCATGTCTAGCCCCCATGAGATGATGCCTCCATTCCAGGAAGGCTGTTCTTATCGCCAGCAACTCCTTCTCTGCTATTACGTAATTTTGTTCAGCCTGATTCAGGGTACGTGATAGGTAGGCCACAGGATGTAACTGGCCCGTATCGGAATGGCGTTGTGATAGAACCGCTCCCACTGCTGAATCAGAAGCGTCAGCTTCCACTATGAAAGGCTTGCTAGGGTCTGCATGCACCAATACAGGTGCCGAAACAAAAGCCTTCTTCAGCTCCTCGAAGCTTCTTTGTGCGTCTTCCGTCCAAACAAAGGCCACCTTCTTCTTTAACAGTCTTGTCATCGGACAGGCCAGAGCAGAAACATTTTCAATAAACCTGCGATAAAAATTCGCAAACCCAATGAAACACTGAATGTCTCTTACTGTTTTGGGTGTGGGCCACTCTTTCACAGCCAGAATCTTTCTTTCTGACATTTCCTGACCATTCGGCGTGAGCATCACCCCTAAAAATTCCACAGTGGTAGTGTTAAACTCACACTTACTGAGTTTGCAATACAGCCGATGTTCCAACAAAGTACGCAATACAGCCTTCACATGACCCGCATGTTGTTCCGTGGTGGAGGAGTAAATCAGGATGTCGTCAATATATACTACAACGAAGCGGTCCAAGTAGTCCTTGAGTACATCATCCAAAAAGAATTGGAAGGCGGCAGGCGCGTTACATAGCCCAAAGGGCATTACAAGGTATTCGTACAGCCCAAAACGGGTTTTGATGGCAGTTTTCCACTCATCCCCTGACCTCATTCTAACTAAGTGGTAGGCCCCCTTTAGGTCCAGTCGTGTGAATATCACCGCATCCTTCACCTGTTCCAGTAACACCGTGATGAGGGGAAGAGGGTATTTATTCTTCACCGTAATGGCGTTCAAAGCTCTATAATCAGCACAAGCTCGAAGATCACCATTGGCTTTGGGAATGAAGAATAACGGAGAGGCAGCAGGAGATTTAGGTTCTCTGATGAATCCGAGCTCTAATAGCTTGTCCAGGAGATGCAAAGTCTCTGGTTCGGTAAGTGCATAAACCCGCCCGGCCGGTATCTTAGCCCCAGGAATCAAGTCTATTTGGCAGTCATAAGGTCTGTGTGGTGGTAATGCTTCCGCCTTAGCCTCACTAAACACCTCTGCCAAGTCCTGATACTCGACCGGGAGTTCCACATCATGTTCGACCGCTGTGGCAATATGATGGATACCAGCCAAACCAGAGGCAGGACTAGGGATTGCAGGGTAACAGTTCTTTTGACAATACTCCGAGGAAAAATTTAGAGTCTGGCTTTCCCAATCTATTGTGGGATTGTGTTTCCTCAACCATGGAAGTCCTAGGATTACCCCATACTGTGGTGCGTTTATAATGTTGAAGAACAACCTTTCTTGGTGTTCCAAGCCCATGGTCATACAGAGATCCCTGGTCTGTAACCTGATAGGGCCTGAATCCAACTTTCGACCATCCACCGCAAAAACGGCTTCAGGAGTTTCTTTTTCTTGTAGTTCAAGACCTAGGCTGCTGGCTTTGGTATGATCCATGAAACACCCCGTTGCTCCGGAGTCCAACATCGCTCTGGTCCACATCCTCTCATTGTGTATATCCAATCCTATGTCTACATAGAAATGTATGGCTTCCTTTGTACCGTCTCTGTCCAATGAAGGGATGAACAACTTGCTTGAAGGGATCCCTTCATTCCTCTTCAAGCCTTCTCGTTTCCCGACTTCTGTTCAGAAGACACCACAGACACCTTCTTGTTTTCGTACTTCGGTTTTGTTCTCGATGGGCATTCCCGAATGAAGTGCCCCTTCCTACCACAGTATAAGCACAATCCCTTCTTTCTTCTGTATTCCCTTTCCTCCGCAGTCAGGGGGGATCTCACTGCCCCAATCTCCATAGGCTCCGGTTTAGAGGAGGATGTTCCATCTGTTGCTCTAGGGTGCTCATAACTAAGCGTTACCTTGTCCTTCCGCCGATTTTCTCCCCTCCTGTCACTGAGGCGATGATCCAATCTCAGGACCAGGCTAATCATGTCTTCACAAGTTCTGGGCTGTGGATCGATTTGGGCCAGGACATCTTTCATCTCTCCAGTTAATCCCGTGTAAAATATGGCTAGTCGTTTTTCTTCTGGCCATTCGGTTTCCGCTATCAGCCTTCTAAAGTCATTGAGATACGCTATCAAATCTCTGTTTCCTTGTTTCAATCCTAGCAACTCCCTATCTGCCGACAGGGTGGCTGACCTACGGTTGAAGGTTTTCTCGAAGTCCAAACGAAAGGCCTCCCAATCCCTTAATAGAGGATCATCTCTTTTCACTAGTGGTACTGCCCATTGCGCTGCATCCCCCGCTAAGTAAGAAATGAGAAAGGCCACCCTCGCATGATTTGTGTTGAAAACCTTAGGTTTGCAAGAAAAATGTAACAATACTTGTGTGAGAAACACTTGCACCTTACTACTATCCCCATGAAATCTTTCTGGAGGAGCCAAGGGTATTGGGGCGGGTACTTCCACCACCAGGGAGGAAGCGGGCTGAGTACCTGCATTAAAGGGATTTTGACTCATCCTATCTACCTGTGCTTGCAATGCCGCAGTCTCAGCTCTGGATGCCTGCAACTCAGACTGTACCAGTGCCAATGCTGCCAGGACATCGTCAATGGTGGACATGGTATCGTACCATCGGGAGGACTAAATTCTTGGGCCGTTTATTCTGTCAGGTCCCAGGTGTCCTCGGGATGGTACGATGCCAAAAGGGTTCCACCTCTCGACAACCCCTGGGTCTGATTACTAACAGACCCGCAGAAGTGGTCAAGCGAGGGATAACAGGAACTGCAGGACGGGAACGGCAGGGTGAGGAAGCTGAAATGAAAATAAGACACTATGAGCCAAGCCTACGCTGTATAAACCATGTACACCTAGCACCTTGTACTTCCACTAGAATTATATATATTCAAGCACTGTTTACCTGGAGGGAAGAAAGAGATAGGCTTTGCCTGGCCATCAGAGTGTAGAACATAAATCACAACCCTAGAATGCAAGAAACTATATGTTATCGTTTTGATACACTGTATATTCTCTATGAACACTTTAGGATGACATACACATACCAGTTGTGCAAAATACAGGGCTTCAACAGAGGGCAGAATGGTAAATAGCCAGCCAGGCGAAGCTCATTATACCCCTGTTGTAGAAAGGTCAAAACAAATACAAGACATCCGTTATTTCCAAACCACATTTATGTCCAGACTTCAAGGTTAACGTCACCAGAAGCGCATGCAGTTATCTGGTGTATCTGGGATATCTCGCTGTAGAAACACTGGACCCAGCATAGACCAGCATGCAAACTACTCAGCGTACCGAATGCTTCTTCAGTACAAAAGCTAGAGACCTGTAGCCTGACCTGGGATCTTCCCCGGCCGGTGTAAGAATATCCGGATGTTCAACCAAAAGAAAAACAGAAATGATGCCACAGCCCGTAGCAACAACGAAAAGCAGTCAAAATATGTAAGTTCAAGAATAGAACTTCCCAAACTTCAGTGCGCTCCAATACGGGAGTCCCAATAGGTAATCAGGAAATGTCTCCGACCAGGAACCATAAGGTCCGACAAGACGTAGCCACCAAAAAGGCTCCGCCACACACCAGGAGATAGTTCCGCTAAAGTGGCAAAGTGGTCTTAGCGGGACACACAAGGAATCGCAAAGTAAGCGAGCAAAAAGATCACTAGAAAGGATACGCTGGATACATGCAGGGAAATCTGTATCCTACCGTGTCTTTAATCCGGAACCAGAATAAACGGCAAGGCGTTGTTGTCATCGCTCCGTCTTGAAGCTTCCGCGATGTGACGTCATCGGCCTGATGCGTCGCTCACCTTGCAGGAATCATGGGAACTGTAGTCTCTTCCCTGAAATACAAGTCTCGAGGCAGTGTTCAAGACTCCCCACCGCCGTGGGTCGTGACAGTACGTAACAATTTTTCTTCTAGACAAAATCCTAGTTGCTCCCGTTTGGACAGTGACTTGTCTAGGAAGAAACGTGAGCATCATCTACCTGAGAAATTCAAAGATTATGTTATGGATCATCTTTAAAAAAAAAAATTATAATAAAGGAGAAGGATGTGTTGTATGTAAGTATTGAGCGTGGTTTCCACAAGCACCTTGTTCCTTTCTCTCTGTGCTCGTGGAGATCACGCTCTTTCTCTCTGTGTCACTTTCATTCTGGTCACGCTCCATTAGACGTGTTGTTGTTCGAATGTACTTGTTCTATGGGGGCGGTTAGGGTGTCCAGGGAGGATTATTATCAACTGAACTTTTGTCTTGAAGAGATGCATTAAACTTCTCTTGGGTTCAACTTGATTCGTCTTTCATTATTTTTATTGGATGAATGATACTTTCCCACAGTATGTGTGTACAGCACTGTACATCACACATACAAAGTGGGAAACGGTTTCAAGTTAGTCTAAGCGTGCTATTTTGTACTGGAAAGGTTACTTGTAGTACAAAACCTATGTTAGACTCACAGAGAAACCATTGCACTGTAGCGCAAAGGTGTGACCATTGGCACACGGCTGCATATTTATGCATCAGCGCTAGGGAGAGGGAAGGAGAGTGCTATGTTTCTGTAAATATGGCATTCTCCTGCTCGCTCCTTCTCACGCAGTGCAGCATTTTCAGATAGTGCACTGCGCTATGTGAGAAATACTAAATCTGCCCCTCAGTATCTAGCCCACCTCTGATGCAGTGAGTTTTAGCCAGTGAAGATCTATGGTCTTGCACCAAGGTGTCTGATCAGTAAAGAGATACACAGAAAGACATCTCAGTTTGGGCAGAAGAGGGTCTGTGCTGAGAGACCCCCTGGAGGTAATTGCTATAGACCTGAAGTGTGTTGTGCATGACAATGGCTATCAGTGGTGTTGGTTACTGTTACATCTGTCATCATTAATTATCCATCTATAAAGAGCTAAGTTACCTTTAAATAATTCAAACCTATTCTCAAGAATGAGCAGTCAGTGCTAACAAGACACATTATTAATTATTTGTTAATGTCTAGCTAAAAATAACAATCTATACATTTCCAGTGTCAGTCCTACTTACAAACTCAAGTGAAGATAAAGCTGTATATTCATCCAGTCTGTAGAAAATGATGGAATTATGTTGTTATTCATGGAATATCACTTGTGATTATGTGCTGTGGATTGTGAAAACGGTACAAAAGGGGGTGGTGATGGACAGACCATCTGAACCAATCAAACACTCACACCCAGTCAACAGATCTGGGTTTAATCCATCACCGTTCTTTAGCCCACTCTGCCACCCCAGTTCAGACATGGCCATATGCAAATCAGTCTGACCCTGTGCCTCATGGGAACAGTCCAGCCCGAACTGCCAAGCCATGCCTTCCCTGGACCAGAAACAAGCTTCCGAGGACCGGTTTCTGGCATTTCAGCCGCCTTCAGCCCGGCTTGCTTGAATTCAGTGGCAAAGTGAGCAAGGGACTCACGTCTGAGCATACCCTGCCAACTTATGGCAAACAAAGCGGTACTAAAGGGGATGGTGATGGACGGAGCATCTGAACCAATCAAACACTCACACCCAGTCAACAGATCTGGGTTTAATCCATCACCGTTCTTTAGCCCACTCTGCCACCCCAGTTCAGACATGGCCATATGCAAATCAGTCTAACACTGTGCCTCATGGGAACAGTCCAGCCTGAACTGCCAAGCCATGCCTTCCCTGGACCGGAAACAAGCTTCCGAGGACCGGTTTCTGGCATTTCAGCCATCTTTAGCCCGGCTTGCTTGAATCAAGTGGCAAAGTGAGCAAGGGACTCACGTCTGAGCATACCCTGCCAATTTATGGCGAACAAAGCGGTACTAAAGGGGGTGGTGATGGACAGAGCATCTGAACCAATCAAACACTCACACTCAGTCAACCGAGCTGGGTTTAATCCATCACCGTTCTTTAGCCCACTCTGCCACCCCAGTTCAGACATGGCCATATGCAACTCAGTCTGACCCTGTGCCTCATGGGAACAGTGCAGCCCGAAGTGCCAAGCCATGCCTTCCCTGGACCGGAAACAAGCTTCCGAGGACCGTTTTCTGGCATTTCAGCTGTCTTCAGCCCGGCTTGCTTGAATCCAGTGGCAAAGTGAGCAAGGGACTCACGTCTGAGCATACCCTGCCAACTAATGGCGAACAAAGCGGTACAAAAGGGGGTGGTGATGGACGGAGCATCTGAACCAATCAAACACTCACACCCAGTCAACAGATCTGGGTTTCATCCATCACCGTTCTTTAGCCCACTCTGCCACCCCAGTTCAGACATGGCCATATGCAAATCAGGCCGGCTTGCTTGAATCCAGTGGCAAAGTGAGCAAGGGACTCACGTCTGAGCATACCCTGCCAACGTATGGCGAATAAAGCGGTACAAAAGGGGGTGGTGATGGACGGAGCATCTGAACCAATCAAACACTCACACCCAGTCAATAGATCTGGGTTTAATCCATCACCGTTTTTTAGCCCACTCTGCCACCCCAGTTCAGGCTGGACTGTTCCCATGAGGCACAGGGTCAAGGCTGATTCGCATATGGCCATGTCTGAATTGGGGTGGTGTGGAGTGCAAAAAAAAGATGGATTTAGGCCCATATCTCTGTACTGGGGTGAATGTATGACATTGTTCTGCATTCTGTCCATCAACTGTTGTTTTTGCATTTGTTACTTCGAGTGGGATGGGTATGCTCAGACGTGAGTCCCATGCTCTCCACACCACTGGAGTCAAGCTATCCTGGCTGAAGACGGCTGATAGCCAGAAACCGGTCCTAGGATGCTTGATTCCGGTCCAGGAAAGACATGGCTTGGCAGTTTGGGCTGGACTGTTCCCATGAGGCACAGGGTCAAGGCCGATTTGCATATGGCCATGTCTGAACTGGGGTGGTGTGGAGTGCAAAAAAACGATGGATTTAGGCCCAGATCTTTGTACTGGGGTGAATGTATGACATTGTTCTGCATTCTGTCCATCAACTGTTGTTTTTGCGTGGATTGTGGAAAGGCATACAAGGAAGGGTACTTGGATTGTGGAGATATCTGATTGGCTTGTTTACTGTTGATATACTGTACACTCACATTACTGTTGGCAGGGCTGCAGCTGACACTATAATGCCAATGACATCACACATTTTCCTAAGTGATGCTGGGTGACATGGGATGTGCAAGGGATATATTGAGCTGCCCAGAAAATTCTGGTGTCTTTTTCGGCTTATAGCGAGGACTAGCGGTTTTTCTTGTTGTTCATTGCTTTACAGCGATTGACCCATTGGGGGTAAGGACAACCGATTGTCTCACTCAAATGGCAGTTCGCGGGATGTTGACAACTATATTGGCACGCGCTAGTTTATATATTTCATGTTTTAAATTAAATACTTGATGGTTGTTCAATATATATATATAATTCTACAATGTTGCTAGTCCTATTTTACCAGAATCTTTAACTTTCATTTAATAAAAATTTTAAGACTATTATTTTTACATACTTCTAAAAATATTGGAAAATATTGTAACATCTAACATTGTTCAACACAAAAAGTAATGTCAATATTTCTCATATTCATACTAGTATTTGTAATTGTATTCTAGGCCTTTATAATCCACGGGTACCCAGGTAGTTTACCAGCCTGTCATGGGCTTGGTGTTTTACCTCCATATGTGGGGGCATATGAGGGTGGAAGAATGTAATGGGCAAATGGAGTGGCACATTTCTCCATATTGAAGTGTACCTGCACTCTTAGTAGAAGATAACTATCTGAAGGAGACTGCCCACTCCTTCCCCCCTCAGGTTGGCGGGCCTGTCCCAGCTTTCCTCCTGCAATACCCTAAAGCAGCAAAAGCTGTGCGGCTCAACCCAGGAAGCTTGTTTGGGTGAAGCAATGGCATGCAGAGGAACAGCTCTCCTCGAACACGTGCAATTCTAGGTGGTATTTATTGCAGAGCCATGATGCATTTCACTTCATGTGACATTTTCCATGCAAATAGGCCTAGTCGGGAGCACACCACAAAGGCAGGTGCTCGAAGAGGGCCTGGGTTGGGGGACAGCTTTAACTCCTAACATGCCCTCTTAACATGTAAAAACCCCAGCCAAGGAAGCTGCAAACACCTTGATTGGCTGATGGCTGATGTGGAGCAGTTTTTCCCTGAAGAAAACTGAACTCTAGAACCCCCTTGGGGGTCCTGTGTCGTCTCAGCTCTGGTGATTGTGACCCTGCTGATCGACCAGTCACAGCACAGGCCCCTTGTAACTTGTAGAGGTATACCAGCTCCTTTACATCGATGCGCAGATACACAGCCATCCTCTCTATGGAGGATTTCAAAGGGGGTGTAAACGTGTTAAATGACTAGTGCAAGTAAACCAAGGTGAAAGGATGACAGACATAACAATCTCAAGTGAATGATGCATGGATTCATATTTAAAATGTTATTTTAATCCTAAGATTACATTCTGTGATATTCCTTCCCTGCAATTATCATGCTGCCTTTTTTTCAGTTGCAAGTTGTATGTATTTTACAAGGCTGAATAATCAGAACATAGCATTGTAAGCTGGATGAAAATACACAGGAGGCAATGCCTTGTGTTTGGTCTTCTTGCTCTCGTCTGTACATCTTTTCCAGTGATGTCTGTCTCTCAGAATCATCTCGCTTTCACCTCTTTAACTTTTCTACCTATCATCTACCGAATCAAGTTTCCCTTTTCCCCTTTCTCTCACTTTTAGCCATTTTATACCCAAAGCTTCATTTTCTTTTACCATTTCATTTCAGTTTTAATATCTATTCTGTATTTTAAATTTCACTCACACCCGATCCTGTTCTGTTGGCCCTCAATCCTTTTGTCTGGTTCTGCACTTTTTCATGCATTCTCGTTTCTTTTCCAAAACCTTTCTCACCCCACATCTACCATTGTTCTATGTGTTTTGTTTACTCTGAGACGTGCTCTAGCTTTCTTTCCAGCTGTATGTTTTTTCTTTTCCTCTCCATCAACCTTTTCATCCAGGTTAGATCTTTAGATGGCTCGATTATCATATATCATGCCTGTCCCCAGTCCACATAGTTCTGATAAATCTATCAGTCAAGTAATGGAGACTTTATGACTTCATGCCTCTGACAGCAGAGCCAGCGCTCAAGCTACCAAGCTCTTACACGTCTCGCCATACACACTCCTCATAGAAATCAATCTATTGAAATGTAATTTATACTTAATCTTGATTGAATTTTACGCAAAGTTTATTCCTAAATATTTTGCTAAAGTTGCACCTTTCAGGTGTCTGCTTAAAACAAAAAGGCGAAATTCATATGGTCCAGTGAAATGTCTGAAGCTTTTGAAAATCTAAAAAAAGTGAATTATTAATGCTCCATGTTTAAAACCTTTTATTCCAGGAAAAAAATGCATAGTTATGGTAGATGCCAGTAATTTAGGGCTTGGTAGTGTTTTACTACAAAAAGACAATTGCAGTGAGTGGATTGTAGCCTATGCTTCTAGGGCTTTAAGAGATGCGGAGAAAAACTACTCTGTTATTGAAAGAGAACTACTTGCTTGCGTATGGGGTGCAGAACATTTTAGGAGTTTTTTGTGGGGTACTGAGTTTTTAATCAAAACCAACCATAAACCACTTGTATTTTTAATGTCTCCTGGTGGTGGTAGATCTATGTCTGCATGCTTAGCCAGATTATCCTCGAGATTACAATTGTTCCAGTTTAGTATAGAGTATGTTCCAGGCAAGGCAAACATGCATGCTGACTGTATGTCGAGACTACCTGTTGCTAGCGAAAATAGTCATCAGGATGATGATTGTGAAGTTGCATTCACTACACATGATGTGAATTTAATACATGGTGGGAAATCTGCTCTTCGCCAGGACATTTGAATGTCAGAAATGGAAAAGGTTGTTAAATTAAATACTGTAAAGAAATATGTTGTGGAAGGTTGGATAGAATTAAGAAAACTGGTGAAATTATGAGTTTTATCGAAAATCCAGGATGAATGAGCCATTGAGAATGGTTTAATTTTGAGACAGGATAAAATAATTTCCCCTGTTGCTTTGAGGGATACCATTATGGAATTAGGTCATGAGGGTCATTTTGGGATTTCATTCACTAGGACGCGAATCAAGGAATCGATTTGGTGGCCTGGAATAGATATATCAGTTGAACATTTTGTTTGTCAGTGTATTAAGTGTACAAATAGCAAAAAATCGGTTGTACCTTTACGTGCAGAATCCCATCCCGTTGATTTTCCTATAGGTCCATGGAGGAAATTGGGTCTAGATATTATTGGTCCTTTCCATGTACTACCTGAGGACAATTCTTATGGCATTGTCTTAATTGATTATTTTTCAAAGTGGCCTGAAGTCAAGCTGCTGAAAGAATTAAATTCACAAAGTGTGATTGAGTTTCTGGATAATATATTCTGCTGGGAAGGTATCCCACAAGAAATTTACTGATAATGGACCTCAATTTATTAGTAAAGAGATGGAGTAATTTTTTGAGAAATGTGGCATAACTCAAAGGAAGATAGCTGTGTTTCACCCAGAGGCAAATGGTCAAGTGGAACGGTTTAACCGTGTTGTAAAGGAGGCTATTCAACTATCTATAAAGGGGGGACTCAATTGGTGCAATGCTCTACAATCTATGCTACTAGCATATAGGACCTCTCCAAATTCAGTCACCTTAGCAAGTACTTTTGAACTTCTGAGGGGACGCAAGCCAAGCACATGCTTAGTTCCAGGGTGGCTTACAAAATGTGTGAATGACGATAAGTTGACTGTTATTGACTATGATGTTGTTAAGCATAGGGTCAAGGCTTACAAAGAAAAAATTAAACAAACCATGGACAAAAAGAGAAGTTATGGAAGCAAACAAAAAATTGTCATTGGTGATTTTGTTCTTTAAAAAAAAAACAAGAAAATGTTCTTAAAGGCTCACAATGCTGGTCAGACCCAAAGAGATTTACTGAAGGGTTCAAAAATACAGTAAGAGTTGAGGGAGGAAGTGTTTGGAATTTAAATAGAATTTCTTGGTTCAAGGGAATTTCACGCTCACGTGATGTACGTAACAATTCTTCTTCTAGACAAAATACTAGTTGCTCCCGTTTGGACAGTGACTTGTCTAGGAAGAAACGTGAGCATCATCTACCTGAGAAATTCAAAGATTATGTTATGGATCATCTTTAAAAAAAAAAAAAAAAAAAAAAAAAAAAAGGAGGAGGATGTGTTGTATGTAAGTATTGAGCGTGGTTTCCACAAGCACCTTGTTCCTTTCTTTCTGTGCTCGTGGAGATCACGCTCTTTCTCTCTGTGTCACTTTCATTCTGGTCACGCTCCATTAGACGCGTTGCTGTTCGAATGTATTTGTTCTATGGGGGCGGTTAGGGTGTCCAGGGAGGATTATTATCAACTGACCTTTTGTCTTGAAGAGATGCATTAAACTTCTCTTGGATTCAACTTGATTCGTCTTTCATTATTTTTATTGGATGAATGATACTTTCCCACAGTATGTGTGTACAGCACTGTACATCACACATACAAAGTGGGAAACGGTTTCAAGTTAAGGTTACAAAACCTATGTTAGACTCACAGAGAAACCATTGCACTATAGCGCAAAGGTGTGTCCGTGGCACACAGCTGCATATTTTTGCATCAGCGCTAGGGAGAGGGAAGGAGAGTGCCATGTTTCTTTAAATATGGTGTTCTCCTGCTCGCTCCTTCTCACGCAGTGCAGCATTTTCAGATGATGCACTGCGCTATGTGAGAAATTAGTAAATCTGCCCCTCAGTATCTAGCCCACCTCTGATGCAGTGAGTTTTAGCCAGTGAAGATCTGTGGTCTTGCACCAAGGTGTCTGATCAGTAAAGAGATACACAGAAAGACATCTCAGTTTGGGCAGAAGAGGTTCTGTGCTGAGAGACCCCCTGGAGGTAATTGCTATAGACCTGAAGTGTGTTGTGCATGACAATGGCTATCAGTGGTGTTGGTTACTGTTACATCTGTCATCATTAATTATCCATCTATAAAGAGCTAAGTTACCTTTCAATAATTCAAACCTATTCGCGAGAATGAGCAGTCAGTGCCAGCAAGACACATTTTTAATTCTTTGTTAATGTCTAGCTAAAAATAACAATCTATACATTTCCAGTCTCAGCCCTACTTACAAACTCAAGTGAAGATAAAGCTGTATATTCGGCCAGTCTGTAGAACATGATGGAATTCTTTTGTTATTCATGGAATAGCACTTGTGATTCATGTGATTGTGTGCTGTGGATTGTGGAAACGTGCAAAAGGGGGTGGTGATGGACGAAGCATCTGAACCAATCAAACACTCACACCCAGTCAACAGATCGGGGTTTAATCCATCACCGTTCTTTAGCCCACTCTGCCATCCCAGTTCAGACATGGCCATATGCAAATCAGTCTGACCCTGTGCCTCATGGGAACAGTCCAGCCCGAACTGCCAAGCCATACCTTCCCTGGACCGGAAACAAGCTTCCGAGGACCGGTTTCTGGCATTTCAGCCGTCTTCAACCCGGCTTGCTTGAATCCAGTGGCAAAGTGAACAAAGGACTCACGTCTGAGCATACCCTGCCAACTTATGGCAAACAAAGCTGTACAAAAGGGGGTGGTGATGGACGGAGCATCTGAACCAATCAAACACTCACACCCAGTCAACAGATCTGGGTTTAATCAATCACCGTTCTTTAGCCCACTCTGCCACCCCAGTTCAGACATGGCCATATGCAAATCAGTCTGACCCTGTGCCTCATGGGAACAGTCCAGCCCGAACTGCCAAGCCATGCCTTCCCTGTACCGGAAACAAGCTTCCGAGGACCGGTTTCTGGCATTTCAGCCGTCTTCAGCCCGGCTTGCTTGAATCCAGTGGCAAAGGGAGCAAGGGACTCACGTCTGAGCATACCCTGCCAACTAATGGGGTACAAAACGGTACAAAAGGGGGTGGTGATGGACGGAGCATCTGAACCAATCAAACACTCACACCCAGGGCTGATGTGGAGCAGTTTTTCCCTGAAGAAAACTAAACTCTAGAACACCCTTGGGGGTCCTGTGTCATCTCAGCTCTGGTGATTGTGACTCTGCTGTTTGACCAGTCACAGCACAGGCCCCTTGTAACTTGCAGAGGTATACCAGCTCCATTACATTGCTGCACAGATACACAGCCACCCTCTCTATGGAGGATTTCAAAGGAGGTGCAAACGTGTTAAATGACTGGTGCAAGTAAACAAAGGTGAAAGGATGACAGACATAACAATCTCAAGTGAATGATGCATGGATTCATATTTAAAATGTTATTTTAATCTTGAGATTACATTCTGTGATATTCCTTCCCTGAAATTATCATGGTGTCTTTTTTCAGTTGCAAGTTGTATGTATTTTACAAGGCTGAATAATCAGAACTTAGCATTGTAAGCTGGATGAAAATACACAGGAGGCATTGCCTTGTGTTTGGTCTTCTTGCTCTCGTCTGTACATCTTTTCTAGTGATGTCTGTCTCTCAGAATCCTCTCGCCTTCACCTCTTTGACTTTTCTACCTATCATTTACCGATTCAAGTTTCCCTTTTCCCCTTTCTCTCACCATTAGCCATTTTAAACCCAAAGCTTCATTTTCTTTTACCATTTCATTTCAGTTTTAATATCTATTTTGTATTTTAAATTCCACTCACACCCGAACCAGTTCTGTTGGCCCTCTATCCTTTTGTCTGGTTCTGCACTTTTTCATGCATTCTCGATTCTTTTCCAAAACCCTTCTCACCCCACATCTACCATTGTTCTATGTGTTTTGTTTACTCTGAGACGTGCTCTAGCTTTCTTTCCAGCTGTATGTTTTTTATTTTCCTCTCCATCAACCTTTTCATCCAGGTTAGATCTTTAGATGGCTCGATTATATCATGCCTGTCCCCATTCCACATAGCTCTGATAAATCTATCAGTCAAGTAATGGAGACTTTAGGACTTTATGCTTCTGACAGCAGAGCCAGTGCTCAAGCTACCAAGCTCTTCCACGTCTGGCCATTCAAACGCCTCATAGAAATCCATCTATTGAAATGTAATTTATACTTAACCTTGACTACTAAGGCATTCATTCTGCCATTGCTTCTTCAGTGCGAAGTGATTCAGCTATCACTAATTGTAAGATTCCATGTTTTACATTTGTTCTACACCTGGAGTTTAACAACACTCAAAACATGAAGAATTTAAGTCTTCTGCAAATGCACCTATCCAACCATATTAAAGGCTATTTCGTTGTTCAGCCCTCAAAGCCCTACTCATCTATTTTGTTTTAATTAGAGTTTACAATTCGTGACTATTTCTATCCTTCAAATGCTTGCCTGGTGTTAGGAGTTGCTCTATCATTTTTTTCATCATGTGTCAATATATTGCTAAAATGCTGCAATCAGTGTTTATAAGAGTAACTTAGTGTTCTAACCAGATCTTTGTGTCCTGATTTTTGTTATCATAGATTTTTTGTGTACCGACTTCTGGCTTGCGTTTCTTGGATTTGGATTGCCCTCAAATCTAGATATTGACCATCAGTGTACCCGGACCGCGTTATTGGATTTCTTCTGGCTCAAGCGTACTGACTTCTGGCTTTTCTTGTAAATTTAATTTTCTATTTTACTCCGATTTATCGAACACCTGTTCACCGACTTGGATCATTTTATAGGATTTCCTATGGAGAAACCTTTTGTTCATAATGGTGAGTGACCTGACATGCTAGTTTTGTTCCTTCTAGTTGAGAGGATGGCTACCCTTTCTGCTGTTATTGAATTATTCTGTTACTTGTTTTACCACTATTTTAGGGCATGCCCTACCTCTAATCATGTTTCCCTAACCTACCCTCTGTGTGACTTGATCTTGTTATAGCCCTGTGTGACAATGTCTTTGTTATCTACCTTACATTTCTAAATATTGCATAAACTGTCCTAATCAATTCAGACACTTTAATCTTCTACAAATTAGATTTTCCATATGTCCTTTCGCAGAACATAGTTTTGTTAAACATTAGATCTAGCACATTCTATGCTGGCCTAATTCAGTTTTAATCCTCAGGTAACTGTGCCCTCATTAACCTTTGTTCTTGCTTCCCTACTATATTTTTGTTATAAGCTGAAGGCCATTAGATTTTTTCTATATAATCTTTACCCACTGCATTGTCATAATGTTGACTGGACGAGTATTCATTGTCAAAAATACTTTAATCGCCTTATTCATGTGCTTGACAATGTCTTTACCACTCAACTCATATATTCAAGTTCACAGAGCCCAAAATACATGCAGAATTTCCAGGCATCTGGATCTGTGAACAAACTAAGATATATTGTCTATCGTCCCACACCCAAGCACCACCCACCCATGGAATGCCTCCCTGGAACAGAGTACCTCAACACAGCAATTTGCACTGCGTTGCTGTACTCTGGATTTATCAAGCCACTCGGCCACACAAGATGGCCTTGCATGGGTTGATTAATCACACTTAAGGGTTGCGTTGCGCTTTCACTCCGTTGCTTGGTGCAAAAGCGACGTAACACTTTGATAAATATGGGCCTATATCTTTACTGAACCGAATACAACTTGTGTTCTGTAGAATAACAGGTGTGAGACAATGGGTGGCCAGAAGCCCATGATGAGTTTATCCTTCCAGAGATATGCATGAACATTAGAGCCCATGAATCTTAATTGAAAGCAGTAACATTTAAGTGACATAAGTATGTGGTAGATTTGTGACTTTGGACCACCAACACCTGGGCTTCACCAACACAATTATCTGACTTTTTTCTTGACATTGTCTCACACATTCTCTTTTTTAATTGGACCCAATTAGAGTTTGTATGTTGTAGATGATTGCTAACTTTTCTTATTTTCTTCCAAACATTGCATGTTATCAGGATTCCGGCATGAGAAGGACTCCTCAGACTTCAGAAGAAGGCGGTTGTCTGCCGTGGGAGGTAACTCATACTCCTAAATGGCAGCATGATCTGAGTACAAAAGTAGAGCATGTGAAATAGTTATTTTTTACTGTCCTGTCCTATTAATCTTTGGTTTTCCACTGATATATCTAACCATTGTACCACTTCCTTTGAGTCTCTTTAAAATACAATTGGTAATATGCTGTATTCCTTTAATAGGTTCAGTCCACAAAAAGGCATGGTTGAGGGATATGTAGTTTTTTTTTACTTGCTCTATTCTGACAACCCTTGTACAGGGAACATCATTTACCCTACATTCTTTACATTGACCAGTCTTTACAGAGATGTTAGTACCCAGCAAGCGAGGCTACCATGTGTTACTTTAGCAGGCAAGTCATTACAATGACTTGCTGTAGGGGGTGCATTGTTGGACTGGTGTTGGACTTATAAGTCCAACACCATCCCTACTGTTGCATAGACAAAAGTTAGAATAGCAATTTATGATATTCCGAAGTCCAGCACCCGCTAAAGTAAGTTGTTATAATGTTACTTTAGTGCATTGCTATTCATGGTTCTCATGGAGAGCCATTAGCATGACCGACTGGAATCTAATTCCACTAATTCACAGGAATGGTGTAGCAAGGATGGGTAACCGAAATTCGTGATCATTGTTGCTATGTAATAAAGCGATCCCAGACTGCTGTGGGTTGGCTCTTTGAGAGCCTGATAGAGTGGCGCTGGAAAGCAGGGACATAGGTTTCAAAGGTGAGGAAAGAGAAGGCACAGAGAGTGATGGAGCTGGTGTCATGAATTTGTATTTATTTTATTTGGGACAGGGAGGAGAGACCATGTTATATATGGCTCCCCATTACTCCGCTCTTACATAGCACTTGAAAGCAGGGGCAGCTGATTTTGGGGGCGGTACATAACATAAAACTATGGGGGAAAAGTGAATTCTGAGGATATATTTCACCTCAGGCTTCTAAGTGATATCATAGATATCTCAAGATTTGCTCTCGTCTACCTGATATCACTCAGAACTTCTCTGTGTAAAACTTTCCCACGTTTCGCTGTTACCCATCTTTAATTCTATATGTAGTGGTTGATGCCTTGCAATCCGTATTCTGTTGAAAATTCTAAACCATTATTGTGAAACTAATATTGATCACATTTTCTATATCAGATTGGTGTGTCATACAAAACAGTTATGTTGATAATCGTGGCTCATTTTAAAATGATCTCTCTGGGCATCAATATACTCACCATATATTTGCTCAGTTAAAATAAGGGATTCAGAATGGGGTCGTTATCCATAGCTCCCTTTTCTTCCAGATCAATGAGTGTTGCTCATCCACTTCACTTTTTTCTTTGTATTCAGGGACTTGTAGTACTGTTTATCCGTGTTTATGAGCAGGAAAGTGGGACTAAAAGTCCCTGAATGCGAAGCAAATATCTGGACAGGTTGGATTATTCACACATGGAAGTTGGAAACTTGCAAGCTCTAGATTTTACCTGGCAAACTCCGCTTGCACCAATGTCCCTTTAGTTAATTGGCGGGACAAAGTATCCAAATTGTTATATCTCTTGCCTTCTAGTTTGTCTATAGCTCAGTTTTCCAAGGTGAGTGATCAATGGATCTGAACCAATGCTTCACCAATCACTTCCAAACCTAGTAGCTCACAACCCAAAAGTGAACAGGGAACCCAGATCTGAAAACGGTTACACTTGTTAGCAATGGGATGCAGTTGCTAACTTCACCTTCAGGGGTGTAAAATTCACTAAGGTTTCAAAATCTGGTGCTGGTAAATGTTCAGGAATTACATAGATAAGTCAATTTTCAGGGTGCCAAGTGGTATCCAGATACGGATGGGGGTATCTGGCAGTTGGCACCTAAATGGTGTCTTAAGTTTTGGGGTCTGTATCTTGATATTTGTTGCCAGAGATGGGAGCACCACCTACATCAGCATGCCAATACATATACAAAGGACATTTGGAACACTAATTACTCTTACTTTAATATCTGTGGAACCACTTAGATCCCAGATGGAGCGGAGAGGGGAACCAAAAGGTTAGCAAGATATGCATAGAGAAGTAAGGGAGAAAACATTTCTAACAGCCTGAGAAGGAAACCAGGCCAGATTTAGTCAGTTGCTTGTTGAAGGGCCTATCACTGATATTAGAGGGTGTGACTGTGGTGTATCAACGCCCTCTGTGATGGGTAACAAGGTTTGCCAGACGTTACTTGTAATTTGTAACAACCACCAAGATGCAAACACTGTGAAAGGAGCCTCCATTTTGTTCTACAGCTCCCCTGTTTTTTACACCCTCCACATGAGATTGTGCAACATACGTGATCTCTCAATTATGCAATACACAAAGCTCAACTATTTCTTCACATAATAGTGGAAGTAGAGAATCACACGTAAGGGGGACTGAACATGTTTTCCCTTAGGTGGTCGATAGGCCCTCTATTTAATATGACAAATTGTTTGATGTTATATTTTGCTAGATAATGAACATGTTGTTTTCTTGCTTTTCCAACAGCTCTTCGTTTTCCTGAAAGGTATGTACATGAGATCTGAATCGTAATTTGTTGTGGCTTATGCAAAATTTACAGACCACCAGGCGGGAAATAAATGCAAAGATAGGCTTCCCGTTCTGTCCGCAACTCTGTAGAAATTTTGCATAAATTGTGTGAATTAGGTGGTGGATGACATACTATGTTTTTCAGGTTTGTCTCATAATGCTGTTTAACACCTGCAGGGGGACTGATCAGAGGATGAATAGATGCTTGGCATGGAAACAAGGCATCTAGTTTACTATAAAAATGCTCAGGCTTTAAGTGTTCTTTCAAAATAGAGCTCTTAGTCAAGAATTGAAAAAGATTGAGCTAAGAGATTTCAAAGCAGGCCTACCCTTCCTGGAACAAAGAATAAGCACAGTCTGACCATTATGATCGCGGACGGACTTGAGTCCGTCCGCCACCATAGAGGAGGAGGGAACCTCCGCATGGCCTGTGGAGTTCCCTCCTGTCCAATTAGGATGTGACCGCCACCCTGGCGGTCACATCCTCTATTTTTACCATTGCGGCGGGTGCGGCTTCAAGCTGCACCCGCCGCAATGGTAAAAATGCATACATTGCATTTGTATGCAGAAAGCTGCAGGCACCGTGCGGTGCCTGCCGATTTCTGCATACAAATGCAGGGGGTACCATAGGTTCCCCCCATGTGCACCCCCCACCCGCCCTTCACCCAGGGGGCCTGCAACGGGCCCCCGCAGTGAAGTTCCACATGCTTTTCCACGGCGGAAAACCCGCCGCGGAAAAGCATTTTTTAAAGCCATCCTAATATGGCTGGCGGTGTCTGAGAGACACCGCCACCATATTAGAGCTTTTCCGCCACGGTTGTAAGCCAACCGCGGCGGAAAAGCTGCGGACGGAAACCAGGACCCACCAGCCATCGTAATGTGGCGGTGGGTCTTTGGTGGGTCCGCTGCGGTTTTTCCGCATCCTCCGGGCCAGCGATGGCTTCCGCCGGCCCGGAGGATGCGGAAAAACCGCAATCGTAATAGGCCCCTTAGTCTGAATCCTTAGTATGATAGACTCTAGAGATAATTCTGATAGTGAAAAAAGTCTCCAAAGTCTTATTTTTGCAACAGAAAGCTGATGAAAAACAAAGGGTTTAAAGAAAGATTACCTCCTATTTCCTTCCAGAAGAACACACAACTGGAAGCTCCTTGTTATGCATGGCTCTCACATGAGCCATTTGCGTGAATGACTTGATTCTAAATCCAGTTAATTTCTGCTATGACGTAGCAATGGGGAGTAATAGACCTTGTAACCATAGTTGTTACATCATAAAGGAATTCCAGGCTGCTCTGGCAGGGCTCTGAGAGCCTTTTCAGGGATGTATGACATCACAACACATGCTTTTACTCCGCATGCCATTACAACGCAGTTTTTACAACACAAGTCGTTACAACAACTTGCGTTGGGGGGCGCTGGACAGTGGAATAGTTTAATTTTCTATTCCAACTCCAGTCCCTGTGGATAGTAGGGAATATTAAACTATTCCCTATCCTACAGCGCCCTCCAGCGCAAGTCGTTGTAACGACTTGCGTTGTAATAGCTGCATCATAATGGTAGTGAGGAGTGAAAGTTGCGTTGTAAAGGATGTTCCCCCTTTTCTGAGCAGTGCTGTAAAGCAAGGAGCACAGCCTCGGGATCGGAGGTGGGAGAAGGCACAGAGAGTGGTGTTGTGGGGGGGGGATAATTGGAGGCCTTGTTTTTTTAAATAAAAAAATATATATGTGACAGGGAGCAGAAGCCATATATCTATACGGCTCCCCCATTAGTCCTCTGACCTTGCGTTGCTGCAGAAAGCAGGGGCAGATGATTTTGGCCGCCAAACATAATATAAAATAATGTGTAAAAAGTTAATTGCAAGAATGTTTTTCACTGTGGGATTTTGAGTGACATCATAGGCAACTTGTGCTTCACTCCTGTCTATTTGATGTCGCCAAGAACCCCTCAGTGAAAAACATCTGTGCAATTACATTTTACTCATATATAACATTTTGGTATCTTCTCAAAAGAATTGCATACAGCCCAATATATGAGGAATACTATAGCTTCATTGCCCAAGATGATAACCGCCGGAAAGCCATGTATTTATGGATTTTCAAAGGAATCTGTAAATAAAGTGAGCCCTGCCAGTTTAGAGGCCTTCTTTGGCATGCTATAGCTTTGTGAGAACTATAGCTAAGAGACAAAGACAATTCCTAAGTTCAGAAAGATGTAGGGATCAATTGTCGTAGCCCTCAAAGGAATAATTCACTATTATTCAAGGCAAGAGAATGAGGGTGTTAGTTGTTTTCTTTTGTTTAGATCAATTGGTCTTGTGCCAGGATTCATATCAATGTTTTATGAGCTTAGAGTGCTCAATAGGAGTTAAACCAATACTGGTAAACGCAGATTTGTGCTTGCTATCTGTAATGTCTACAGAACGGAAGGACAGCGCAAGGGAATTATGGTGACACGTCAGGGAGAAGTTGAGAACACACAGTTGTGCCTTAAGGGTTGAGAAAAGCCTCTGGTAAATGCATCATCTGATGCACTGCACAAATGTACAAGTAATAACAGCAGTGAAACATGCATTACACGCATGTATGTTAGAAAATAGACATTTGTGTATTTGTGTGGGAATGCTTGTCTGCATGTATTTTCCAGTGCACCCCTTTGTGTGCAGCTGATATCACTTTCTATTGATCCACTTAAAATGTCCACATTTGGCATGTGATTAGAATAACTTATTTTCATTTGCACCTTGAATCCGTTGGATGTTCAGAAGAAGAATGTCCAGACTGATCTACTCATTCACTGTCCATAAAAGAAGACCGCAGTGTGAGGTGTCGCAGGTCTTCACCTTTGAGGAGCAAGGGGGTGAACGGTGAGCACAGACCTAGATATAATTGAGTACAGACATTTCTAAAGGTAACAATAGGCATGGACAGAATGGAGCACAATACTGGGCAGCCAATCAAAGGTTATGTTCGAAGTAAGGTAGAGTTCAGTTGTTGCATCCCTCCCCAGAAAGAAGAATGTTGACTGTGGTGGGAGAACATGAGCCTTGTATTTGTTTATTTAGATGAGTTGCTGTCTTCCTTACCTCGCCCTGTAGAACGTTAATATACAGGAATTTAAAATTTGTTCAAAAAGTTTAATGTTGAGTGCACATGTGTGCTTATGACTGAGTACATGTCTGCTTGCATGCCTGTGCATCACTTGTGACTAAGTCTTTCCCTCAAAGCCTCCCATTACTATTTAAATCCAAAGACGTCTTTCGTAGAAAAGGCTAGCATACATAAGGCTGCAATGCAAAGGAGGGGGGGGGAGTGGAAGCCTCCCTATTCACAGTTTGGTTTAAGTGGGCCACTCACACCTAAAGACCCCAATGGCACTACACCTTCTGCATTACTGATAGCGTCAACCCTGCTGTTAAGTTGCAAGCACTGCTAGGTTAAATGCCACCCATTCAAGAGATAATAATGAACACCTGTGACAGGAAGGAATGAGGGCCATTAACTTGTCTAAATTAGTTTCCAATAATGCTGGTATGTCACTGCCCCCAATCTTTGTGATGTGAATGTCTTTGATTTATGAAAAATGTTCTGTGTAAGATTTCGATTAGATAACCATTCTATACAAGTGTGACTCATCCGACCAAAGCGGCAAGTAAAGATGAAAGGCTAAAGCATTTTAACACTTAATTATAGGAGTATTGTTCCATTTTTGTGTAGATGCAGAGGGGTTTTGAGCCCGAATTTCTGTGCAGCTTAGCAGTCTGACTGACCTCTTTAGAGGACAGGTTAAGAGTAAGTGATACCCCCTCTATATTGACTTGTTTTTATATTGATTTATGAATTTCTATTGTCCTGATGATGAACAGGACAATGATACGGAGGCAGAATCTCCTTGGATCAAGAAGCAAGAACAGAACTGCCTTGGTGGCTGGAAAAACCTAGATGCAGGAAATGGATGGGGAATTTTTGGATCTGTACCGGATTAAATTCTCGAGACAGATTCAAGTCGCCAAGGATGGGTTGCTCGCCTAGGTCCTGAGAATACAAGGGGACTTTGGTCCCACACAGACAGAGTTCACCACATAAAGGTCTTAGTATTAATCCTGGGGCTTCACACCTTGATAAGTCTCAAACACTGTCTACAGGGTAGATCTGTCCTGCTGAAGATGGACAATGCCTCAGCAGTAGCTTATATATACCACGTAGGTGGCACAAAATTCAAGAACCTATCAGACCTGGCCCAAAAACTGTGGATGTTCTGCCTAGAACACAGAATCTCCCTCAAAGCAGAATATTTTCCTGGGAAAGCCAACATCTCAGCCAATACCTGAAGGACAACTCCAATTGGAAACTGAACATCTCATCTTACAATTATTAAACCTATGTTGGGGCCTCCTGAATTTAGACCTGTTTGCGAGCAGACTAACAGCCCAACTAGAGAAATTCTTCAGCTGGATGCCAGACCCAGATGCTCTGGGGGTGAATGCCTTCTTTCAACCTTGGAAGGGTTCTCCTGCCTATATCCTGACCCCTTTCGCCATGATCCAGAAAATACTCCACAAAGTCAGACACAAGACTTGCTCTCTAATCCTAAAAACTCCATTTTGACCATCTCAAGCATGGTTTCCAACAATATCGGAACTGGCCTGGGATATAACCTTCTTCCCTCCCACAGCAGAAGGCCTCCAGACTCGGATGGGGAGGAATTAGCATTGATCTCTGCAGGGATTTTGAACCTTCTTGCCTGGAAAATATCAGGGAATCCAGAGAGATGTCAGGTCTTTCGGGAAGAGCTGAGGATCTCCTCACTGAATCCTGGGCTCCCGGAACACACAAGAGAGACAACGCAGTTTGGAAAAAATAGTTTAGTTGGTGCCTTGAAAGGGACCTGGAAACTGCGGAGGCACCTATAGTCCAAGTCTCTAACTTCCTAGTGGAACAATTTGACAGTGGCCTCACGTATAGAACTCTGAATTGCTACAGATCACCAAACTCAGCGGGTCACAACTTGGTCAATGGCAGAAGCATTGAAAAAAAGTAATGATTTGTAGAATTCGCAAAGGTATAGTATTGCGAAGACCACCTAAACCTAATTATGAATCTCTCTGGGATGTCAACCTAGTCTTGAAACTTTTCAACTCCTGGCCTGATAATAGATTGTTAAACAAAAATATGCTTTTCATTAATCTAGCTTCTCTTTTATGCCTGATCTCCTGCAGAAGATTATCGGATATTAAAGCCTTAGAGGTAAGCAACCGAGTTTACGATTTTTTTGGTGCCAAATTTGAAATTGTTTAATGAACCAAGATTATGGCTGATTCCATCTTTAGCCTAAATTCAATTGATGCAGAAAACTGTGTGTGGTAGAATGTATGAAAGAGTATGATCAAAGAATGAATGAACATAGCTCAGTCGGCGTTAACCAATTTCTCATATCATTTGTCAAACCTTTAAAAGCAGTGTCTTGCGGTACAATAGCTTGTTGGGTAAAAGAAGCTATGCAATTAGCAGACATTGATCTTAAAATATTCCAAGCTCATTCCATGAGAGGTGCCAGGGCTAGTCAATTCCTCTGGAAAGCCAGCAAACTTGAGGACATCCTTAAAGCTGCAGACTGGTCAAATTCCTCTACCTTTGCTAAACACTACTGTAATCCAATAGAACACATGGCAGATGTAGTACTGCAGAGCTACCAACATGCATAATGGTAGCCTCCAGTCTCGTAATGAAATGGCAATTCTCCTAATTGCCATGCCTAGAGAGTCTAGATTTCATTAAAGACACAGTGGCTAACTTTATCCCTCCCCACCAACCCTCCCAAAAAAAGAGAGATATAAACATGGGAATCCTTATTGGATAGTAGTTGTAACCAACTGCCTCCGCAAGCCTCTGGAAAAGGAGGTTTGGGGGGTTTAAGGGCAGTGTGCCAGAGGACCACTCTGGAGGGGAAGGTTGCCTTTACCCTGGAGTTAGACTCCAAGATGGCCACTTTCCTGGCAAAGTGTATGAAGGATCCTCGGAAGGGCATTGATCGATCTTGGCGTTCCTACCAAGATAAACTTTTAGATGCCATTGGTCCTATGACCAAGATATTGGATATGGCAGAAGAGGCTAAGGTGTCAGGATCCCCTATATCTCCCGATGTGCTTTCTAATTGGGCTCAGCGAGCTATTAATTTTATGGGCAAAAGGAAACTGTGCCCTGTCAACAGAGTGTTGCCGCACCCTGTTGATTAAACTGGACCCCAAACTTGGGGATTTGGCCTCCATGGAGGTGGGGTCTACTCTGCAGGGGGGCCTCTTCTGAGACCCTTTTGGGAAAGAATTAGGTACATTGGTGGCTACATTGACCTCTGTGGATAAGGCCTAGTCCAATATAAAAAGGTTCTCCAACCCCCTGGTTTTCCACAGGGCAGTCCGAGGCAGGTGCCGCTCGGCCGGCTGTGGTTTCCAACAAAATCCCAACAGGGGACAATGCTCCGGTCGCGGTCAGTATAATACCAGTGCTAACTACAATAACTTTTACCCCACAAGAGGCCAGCGGTTCAAGAGCCTGTAAGGATTCAAAAACAAAGCCGGAGGTGGCAATTCCAGCGGTAAGTGTACTACCTGCAGCACAGGTCCATATCGGGGTCAGCTAGCGGCTTTCCGAGACGCTCTGGCGGCTATTACAGCAGGCACTTGGGTCTTGCAATCCGTTCAAGGTTTTACGAACACAATCAGTAGGAGAATTTTACTCGCCCCATTTCCTTCCCAGTTTTCGATGCACAGCTCTGCTACGCGAGGGGACTTTTTCCGGTCAGTTCTGCATCCCAATGTTTCCTAAGCAACATCTTCTTTGTGGACAAACCCAATGGGGGACGTCGCCCGGTCATCAACCTCAAGGAATTCAAAGGGTGGTTGATATACTGGCATTTCAAGATGGAGGGGATTCATCTCCTCCGGGACGTTCTGCTCATGTCCGATTGGATGGTGAGACTGGATCTCAGGGGCGCTTACTTGGTGACCCCATTCATCTCCCTCATCAACATTTCTTGCAATTTTGCTGGAGGGATCTGATTTACGACTTCACTGCCCTTCCATTCGGTCTTTCATCAGCACCATGGTGCTTCACAAAGGTGCTCCATCCAGCGGTGGAATTTCTCAGGGCCCAGGGCGTACACATGATGGTATACCTGGACGACATTCTTCTCATGTACAGTGTCCCAGGATTTTATCCAGACATCTCCAGCAAACGGTGTCTCTTTTGGAAGGGTTGGGGTTCGTCATCAACGAGGACAAGTCGGTCCTCAGCCCTTCTCAGAGTGTAGTGTTCTACGGGTTTGTGATGGATTTCGTCAACTCCTCTTTGAGCCTACCATCACTGAAGATGGCCAAGATTTGTCACAAGTTGCGTCAGACCATCTCCAAAATTCATACTTCTCTCCGGTAAATTGCCCGGCTGGTGAGTCTCCTTTCCACTTCAATCCAGGCAATTTTCCTGGGACCCCTGCATTATCGGGCACTACAGCGCCCCAAAGCATACCATTTAAGGAGAGGTTTGTCGTACGATCAGTCAGTGTCATTCTCTGCGGAAATAAAGGAAGAGATAGCATGGTGGTTGACTCACATGGAGGCGTGGAACGGCCGAGCAATTTTCGGGCCAGTTCCGGATCTGATCATAGAATCCTGCGCCAGCAGGTCAGGATGGGGCACCCGCTGCGTGGATTTCTCCACTGGAGGCGCTTGGTCATTAGAAGAGCAGACACTTCACATCAATTGTCTAGATCTCCTGACGGGTTCTTTCGCAGTTCGATGAGGACCAAGGACGGAGTGCGGTCCTGTGTCTTGTTAAAGATGGACAATTTTTCTGCAGTCCTGTACATCAACCATCTGGGAGGTCCTTGCTCCAGGGCCTAGGAAAACCTGGCAAAGGATTTTTGGGGTTTCTGCTTGGCTCATCACATCTTGGTGACAGCAGAATATCTGCCGGGCCAGGACAATCAAATTGCGTATTGGCACTCAAGACTTCTCCGCGATTCCAGTCTGTGGAAACTGGACCCTCACGTCTTCCGGTGGTTTGACCATCAAGTACCATGATTTTTCAGCTGGAGGCCGGACCCAATGGCTATTGCCACGATGCGTCTCTCCAGGATTGGTGTCAGGAGATAGGTTATGCTTTCCCCCCATTCTCGATGATTGTAAGGGCGGCGGCCCAGATTCGCCGTCAGGGAGCTGAGGCGGTGGTGGTAATGCTGTGCTGGAGGTTGCAAGTTTGGTTTATGGTTCTTCTGGAACTTTCTTGGGATTCTCCAATCCTGCTCCCCTGTTTCCTCATCTCCTTGTGAATCCGGACAGGGATCAACATCAGATTGTCACCCAGGGGTCTCTTCACCTCATGGCATAGCAGCTTTCAGGCAGCGTTGGTCGCTCCCGGGCCTTTCGAGACCGGCTCCAGTTCTCTTGTCAAAGGCATGGGCAGATAGCACCACAAAACGTTATCGGTCGGCCTGGAAAATATGGGTTTGTTGGTGTCTTCGAAGGGATTTAGATCCCGTGGTCACAAGTATCGTTCCAATTTTGAACTTTCTTGCGGATTTAGCGATGGACGGCCTGACGTACCGTTCATTCAATGCAGTAAGTTCGGTGATTTCAGCAGGTCATTGCCCGGTGGAGGGGGCTCCGGTAGGAGAGCACCCTTTTGTCTGTAGGCTCCTGCATGGTATACATCTCTCTTTGCCCCCGGAGCCATGTTATTCAGTCCTATGGGAGGTCAATTTGGTTTTGAACCTTTTTTTGTCTTGACAGCCAAATAAGTACCTTTCTTTGAAAGAAATCCCTTCCAAACTGGCAATGCTTTTATGTTTAATCTCCTGCAGGAGAGTGTCTGATGTTGGTTGTTTCAGCGAGAGATTATTCACCAGACGGGGTAGTGTTCACGGTGAGATGTCGCAATAAGTCTCTTACTGGGACGGTCTTGTTCCGGCTTTTCCAGATGTCCCAAAATTGTGTGTTGTGAACTATCTCAAGGCGTATGAGGAAATAATTCAGGATTTCTGTCCTCCGAGCGAGTGACAACTTCTTATAGCCTTGAGGAAGCCTCACAAAGCTGTCTCTTCCCCCACCATAACAAGGTGGGTGTGTTGGGTCATGCAGGAGGCAGGCATTGACACAATGCAGTTTGGGGCTCACTCGACCAGGGGTGCAATGGATTTCAAAGCTTTTTCCCTGGGGGCAAGTCTAGAGGACTTGAGGCACGCTGCAGATTGGTCCACGGATTCCACCTTCAAGAGATTTTACTTCAAAGTGGTATTGGAGGTAGCTCAGTTGGTGGTAGGTAAGCTTCAAAATAGCATAATCTGAGCCTCCGGTCCTGACATAGAATAGAAATTTGCCTAACATCGTAAAGGTCAATTCTATTAAGGACACGGAGGTGAGGATTATCCCGCCTGGGCCATGGTCTTGTGTGAATCTACCCGTATGTTGGTAAGTAACCAATTTAGCTTATTAGAAGGCTAATGTTTGTTGGGTATTGTGATTGATACGGTTGAATTTCTCGCATGCAATTGTTGAAACCTTGTTGCCTACTTTGAATAGGGTTTTGTCTATTGGAAACCCTTACGTTGTCTCTGCTCTTTTTAGGAAATGACAGTTCAAAGCAGGAGCAGTGAGGATTTGGTGTGACTCGCACGAAGAAAGAGGAGGGACAGACAAAATGAAAGGACTATATTCTGGGAACCTCCCTTGGTGTTATGGGAGTTGCAGTTTTTTCATGCTTTTTACTCATGGTTTTTTGTTATTCATGTTTCTTGTGATAAAGTCAGAAAATGGATAATGAAGTCTTTCTGGCTGCTATGAAATTTGAATGTTAATAAAGGCAGAAAAAGACTAGCATAATCCTCGCCTCCATTTCCTTACTAGATTGAAACTTACTAGGCAAATTTCTATTCTCGTACAGAAAATTGAAAAGTATACAAAACAGGACATACATATAACTCCTCTCCAAGTAAGAAGACGAAAATTGTATTATGACAGTCATAGGCACTGACCTTACGTAGCCAGGTTCAAGAAGAAAACAATGTGTCCTTAGGTGTATTGTTCAACAGTATGACCCATTAAAACTAGAGAAGAGATATGGCATAATCTGTCTTATGCCTATAAATACAAAATAGACTAGGATGTGTTTTGAAAAAGTAATTCTATAAAAAAAAAGCATACATGTTTTGAAACAGTTTATTATGTGCGTGTATGTGTGCTTGTGCACGTGAAATCCTTTGCAGGCCAACCTTGTGCATTCTTTTGTTATTTGATTGACTGTATTTGAGGACAGAAAATTGAAAAGTATACAAGACAACACATACATATAACTCCTCTCCAAGAAAGAAGATGAAAATTGTATTATGGCAGAGGCACAGACCTGACGTAGTCAGGTCCGAGAAGAAAACATGAATGTGTCCTTAAGTGTATTATACACCAGTATGAACCATAAAAACTATAGAAGACATATGGCATACTCAGTCTTCTGCCTAAAAATACAAGATAGACTAGCATGTTTTTTTGAAAAGGTGATTCTAGTACCTGTGTGTTCACGCACACGTCTGTGACAGGAGAGATTATTCTCGATAAATTCTCTTAGAGTTGTAATATTAAAATATGATTTATGTGTGGATGTGAATGCACTTGTGCGAAAGTTGGACTTACATTAAAATATGACAATTTATGCATGCGTAAGTTTCAAAAACTTGCTGGATGTAACATCCAGTAAGTTTTTGAAACTTTGGTAACAGTACAGAATGGGGTAATTTGAGTGGTATTGGTGTATGGGGTTTTATCTGCACTTGGTGATGAGGTCACTTGGTTTGCAGATTGACAGGCTAGTGGTTGTTTGAATAGTCTTCGTCCTTCTCTTCTTTTTGACTCTGAGCATAGTTTCTGCACACAGCATGAGGCACTGACACCTTTCCTACTGATGCATGGCACTTTTTGGGGCAGCCATTCCTGTATATTGAATAATTAGTATTTCATGTTTAAGCTAAAAAACTTTTCTATGTTATCTTTTACAAAGGCTTCTGAAGAAGAGATTGTTGAATCCCAAAATGCACTGAGCAACCCATGTCACGGATTTTTAAGTGTGTTATAATTTGGACACTAGTTTTGTTCAGATTGTACATATTCTAGCAAGAGATTGATGAAGCATACAATGAATTTACTTACATTGTGATTCTGTAATAAATGTATAAGAATTTAACATAGAAAGTTATAGATTAAATTGTTTCATTGGATTACTTTGAATATGCGAAAAGTTTAACACATGCTGTGCAAAGAGTTATCGTGTGAAGAGTGAAGAGTCACTGGCTTATGTTCTTAATCCACAGATTTAGCCCATTTGGGCTTTGTTATGTTTGTTAGGTACAATGCAACTGATGTAACTGACGTCAATGCCAATAAACTAAGCTAACCCAACTTGCAATATAGATGTCATTTTACCTTCTGCTCTCATGTATGCTTAATAATGATCTACTATGTGTTAACAAGGTACACCATTGCATACTTCCTCTAATTAACAGCTCACACTGCACATACCCTGACCCGTTGGGCACAGCTATTTTTCTGTTTTCCCTAGCTATCACCCTGCCCTCCTGATGGAACCCCCACCTCGCGGCGGTGCATCAGTGACCCCAGACCCACAGTTAAAACTTCAGGGCCCTCAGTGCTACGGCACAACAGCCTACAGACTCCATTGCCAAATACACCCCCCCCCCCCCCAGCAAGCCACTTCACTCCTTACGTGTCCTAATCCGGGCTATCTTCTTCATCACTAATGGCATCAGTCATCCAATCTGACAGAAACACCTTTGCTTCGAGCCAGGGCCCCTCCGCCTTATTATCCATATACCTTTCCTACCTTCTCATCCTCTTCCTTCCTCCCTCCTTGAAATACTGGAAATATTTTACGCATCCCCCTCCATACATCACTGAAGATTTCTAAACACACTCTCGGGGTCCGCTTGGCACAGATTCCCATCCCTTATTCCTCCTAACATCAACAACACTCATCCCCTATGCGCAATAGCATGGAACATACATGGTCTCACGCACTACATAAGCAGAAAAAAAATACTCTCTTATCTACAGTCAAAGCGGGTAGACGTGGCATTACTCCAGGAAACGCATCTAGATGCACTGGAATCTGACAAATTGTGCAGGGACTGGAAAAGTGATTCACAGGTTTCTTCCCTAATCCCTCCTCACCATATAGGACCTAATCATAGACATTTTAGACGCTTGAGATCCAAACCGGTAATGAACTTAGTACAAACTGATATACTTGATCAGCAGAGTAATAAAAAGGCTGACTTTACATACACGAAAATTACTTGTATGCTTTTAAATACAAGGTCCTTGGTGATGCCGCATTTATAGTTCTACGACTTAGTTCAGGCGCAGCACGCAGATATTGTGTTACTTACCGAAACATGGGCAGATTCAAACTCAGGTACCACAAAAATACAAAGTTCCCCGGGAAAGAGAATGGCAAAAGGTGTGTAGATGGGAGAAGAGCAAAGGCAGGGGACGAGTGTTCCCTTGTTGGAACTAGAAGACCTCACACATCCAGTTGGTTAGATGTCATGCTTCATCATTGGTCTCCTGCTCCTCGTCAGACTGGCGCTGCAATGTCCGACGGGCGCCAAGAAGGCGCTCTTTTGTGGAGATCTTTTGTTCCAGCCAATGGTTGAGTGCATGTAAGGGGTCTGGTGAAAGTGTAGTCGTGAAAGTGGGGTGATTTAAAAACAGGTGCGTCAGTCCACTAAAACTTTTATTCGCGTGGCTGGCTCCCTAAGTTAAAAGGGGTGGGAGGGGAGATAGGGACTGCACAAGGCACAGTGGGCTCTCTCAACCCTCTAAAGTGGTCGACATGTTTCTTGCCCGATTGGCAATTCCTCAGGACCTAAAAGTGCTCGGTACTACACAGTGTATAAAACAAAAAAAGATAAATAATACAACCTCTCTGGGTCGGTGGGGAGGCAGGCCAATTGGTCCTGCTCATTCGGGGTAACCAAGAAAAGGGTATATTATAGAAATCAGCTCTATGAAATAGTGACAGTGTTTCTACAAATCAAGGTCACCACAGCTCTTCAATATGTACACACCACATTGATTAAAACATAGTAAATAGGCATCAATGTAATGCATGCTCATCACCATATCAAACTGGTATGGCAGAAACAAACCATGGAAAATGATAATGATGGACAAATAAAGGCATACACGTCTCTCCCTCTCAATGTATACATGCACATATATGTAAGTAACAGGTTGTGAGGGCCAATGCTTACCCCAGGAGAGTCCCTAATGGGCCCCGCAGACTGTTCCCGTGGGGCTGCTTGGTGAGGAATAGTGCCTGTAATAAAGGTAAATGCACAGGGGTGTACTCTGTGTCAGAATGGTGGAGCTGACACGGCGAAATGGCAAAGCCATCCAATTAATAATCATCTCCACAACTTTTTATGGAATGCGAAGGTAAAAGCAGCTGTGGAGGCTTGTCATGCCCCCCAAGAGAACCAGATTCAAACTCAGGCCCAGAAATTATTGCTGCTACTCCCAGGATAAGCAGCCTATTGTCTTGACAGGCAAAAACAAAGGGAGGTGGGCTGGATGTTTTTTATCAAAATCATTTTAAAGCTACCTTTGAGCCTTCAACATCTCCCACCTTTGAGGCCCTACTATTTTCTGTTCAACTGTCCAACATGCAGCCCTTTAAGGTTATTTTTGTTTACCACCCGCCAGGACCTAGATGCAGTTTTGTGGATAAGCTCAGTGCGATCCTCGAATCATCCATCCTCAACTCCAATTTCTCAGTGCAGGGTGACTTTAACTTTCATTTGGAAAACGAGACTGATTTGGACTCCACAAAGCTGATCGATAATATGAACAGTCGGGCTGGACATATGTTAGATAGGGTCTTTTCTAATCATTCATCTATTAACATACTACCTTCTATTCCCCTCACGTGGTCCGACCATTGGGCAATTAACTGGCAGTAAACAATTCAGAAGATACCATCCCACAGACGTGTAGCTTAACAAACTCCAGGTATAATATTCAGTTGGCCGTGCTGGAAGCCATTCTCACAACCTCACCCTGGCAACTAGCCTGTAGCCTAGAGCGTTGAAAATATTTTGATTTGGTTAGGCTCAGCCTTGGACAATCTAGCCCCTGTCAAACTAAAAACTATGACAAAGCAAGCCTCTCGGCCGTGGTATAATGAGGCCCTTAAGATATCAAGACGGGGTTGCCACAGGCAAGAGCAGAAGTGGGGGAAAAACTATGAGTCCGAAGAAAGAACAACCTACAAATTTAAACTAACCGAACATAAAAAAACGTATTCTAGCAGCTAAAACTCTCTACTACTCTGAGCAGATAAAACAAGCATGTGACGCTAACAAAACCCTTTTTCAAGTCATAAAAAACTGGTAGTACCAGTTAATTTCAACATAGCAGTAATCAATCAAATGTTTTGTGATGCTCTTGCCTGCTTTTTTCAAGAGAAAATAGCAAATATCGTTAACATATTTGCTGCAGGCAGAACACCCATACAGCCAGAGATGCAAATTCTGAATGCAGCAACAGATCAATCTAGGTTTTCAGCTATTAAGGTACCGTCTGAAGAACAGCTTAGGAATCTAATTCCATTAATTAAATTTGGTGTTCTGCAAGACCCTTGTACACCACAAATAATGCATATGATTCCAGTTCAAGTGCACAACATCTTGCACAAATTTTCAATGTAATGTTCTCGGCGAGGGATTTCCCTGTGCACTGGAAATCGGCCTCTGTTCTGCCTCTTCTTAAATAGGACAAACTCAACGCTCTGGACTTGAATAATTATCTTAATATTTCTAGACTTCTCTTTGCCGCAAAATTGGCGGAGAAATTAATGAATGAACAGCTACCGGAATATATTGAAGAAAACTGTTTGTTGGATGACACCCTATTTGGGTTCAGGAAAAACCATAATACAGAATCTGCTCTGGTGGTGGCCACTGAGGAAATCCGAGAACCGACAGTGGAAGGACCATGGCTTTTATCCTGTTAGACCTCACTGCGGCGTTCAATACGGTCAGCCACGATATTCTGGTTGACCGTTTGCAGAAACTGGGGCTGGAGGATACCACACTTAATCTCCTTCAATCCTTTCTAGCAAACAGGCAAGCAAGAGTGGGGTTGGGTACATTTATCTCCAAGCCCTCTCCTTGCCTTGCGGAGTCCCAAAGGGCTCCACATTGAGCCGACATTGTTCAACCTATATTTCACGCCCCTAGCAAAACTTATTTTAAAAACATGCTTTTCCCTAGCCTCCTACGCAGATGACACACAAATTGCGCTGTTACTGTAGAAACATGAGAACAACTTGGGCCATGCCTTTAGAATCTGCATGAGCAAGTGGATGGATAACAATTGCCTGAAGCTAAACTCAGGTTATCCTTTTTGACAATAATCCCTCATTTTGGAAACCTGAATGGTGGCCTCTTGAATTAGGCTCCCTCCCAGAACCAGTAACTAAAGTAAACAAGCATTAGAAATGCAATAGGTCTCGCAGCATTAGAGTTAGTGCTTTTAGAATTGTTAATGGGTTTAGCATGAGGGTGAGGGTGAGTGAGGGTGAGGGTGAGTGAGTGTGAGTGTGGGTGAGTGGGGGTGAGTGTGAGTGGGGGTGAGTGTGGGTGAGTGTGGGTGAGGGTGAGGGATTGAGGGTGAGGGGTTGAGGGTGAGTGAGGGTGAGGGGTTGAGGGTGAGTGAGGGTGAGGGGTTGAGGGTGAATGAGGGTGAGGGAGGGTGAGGGGTTGAGGGGTTGAGGGTGAGTGGGGGTGAGTGAGGGTGAGGGGTTGAAGGTGAGTGAGGGTGAAGGTGAGTGAGGGTGAGTGTGGGTGAGTGTGGGTGAGTGTGGGTGAGTGTGGGTGAGGGATTGAGGGTGAGGGGTTGAGGGTGAGGGGTTGAGGGTGGGTGAGGGGTTGAGGGTGAGTGAGGGTGAGGGTGAGTGAGGGTGAGGGGTTGAGGGTGAGGGGTTGAGGGTGAGTGGGGGTGAGTGAGGGTGAGGGGTTGAGGGTGAGTGAGGGTGAGGGGTTGAGGGTGAGTGAGGGTGAAGGTGAGTGTGGGTGAGTGTGGGTGAGTGTGGGTGAGGGATTGAGGGTGAGGGGTTGAGGGTGAGGGGTTGAGGGTGGGTGAGGGGTTGAGGGTGAGTGAGGGTGAGTGAGGGTGAGGGGTTGAGGGTGAGGGGTTGAGGGTGAGTGGGGGTGAGTGAGGGTGAGGGGTTGAGGGTGAGTGAGGGTGAGGGGTTGAGGGTGAGTGAGGATGAGGGGTTGAGGGTGGGTGAGGGTGAGTGTGAGTGAGGGTGAGTGAGGGTGAGTGAGGGTGAGTGAAGGTGAGTGAAGGTGGGTGAGGGTGAGGGGTTGAGGGTCTTGAATATTAATATAGATATACCTGTTTGTGTGTATATTTTGCACTACTGCTGTACTTGAAATCAATCGTTTTATGTATTGATCAATTGACAAATGTATTACAAAATCTGCAGAATGTAAGGGGTTGAGGCAACACACTGGGTTATAAGGGGTGACTATTATTTACACTTCGCTGTGTTGAAAGTATATAAATAAGATACTAGGACAAACATTTTATTTTTATGTGTTTATATTTGGTATAATTCAGATTTTTTAAATTCATTCTGGGTAAACTCGAGGCATATTCGAGTATTTGCGTGTTATAAACTTGGATATATTACTTTACTTAGAGCACTGCCATGATGAGTGAGTTTAGAGGTATTCGCGGCGCTAGTCCTTTTTTAGTTTCCGCTCTAAAGTTGGGATTGTGTGCCCCGGTTTAAGTCTAGTTGGTCCGCCCTCTATTTCTAAGCCCTGATATGGCGCGAGAGACAAACGCCTAAACGCAAACTTTTACTCTGGATTGTTGACGGGAGGGAATCCTCTTACCGTGTGATCCTTCCCCGTTGGATTTAATCTTCTACCCAGCAGTGACTTGAGTTGCGCTGACTGTGTAGAGCCCATTGAAAAAATGTGATCGACTCGGGACGCTTTAAATCAGACGGTCCCATTATTCGGTAAGGATTGGTAATATACGAATGACACGCTGTGTGTTATTCTTACGGGTTAATTTAGCTTTGATAGACGTGTAAGTTCCTTGTTTGGTTTAATGAGTATACTTCAATTATTCTTTACAGAAGATCGAGGAGGCGGAGAGTTGAGGCAGGCAGGCAGGCATGGGAGGAGAGGAGGAGGGGGGAGGAGAGTAGGGGAGGCACGGCCTAGCGGCCGTGCAATCAAGTAGTGAGGGGGCGGAGTTGTGGGAAGGCTGAGAGAGAGAGTAGGCGGCTGGGGGCATGTGCACGCGCATTTAAGCTCAATGCGCATGCGCATTGAGCTTAAATTTATCGTGCACTGCAAGGAATCGCCACGATTCCTTGCAGTGTGGATAAAGAGCGGATAAGTGCCAATACTCTCGCCTTGCTCGATGCGCATGCGCATCGACAGGCGAGACCTAAAAACTTAGGGTATTTGCTTGATAAAGCACTGAAGCTCAAAGATCAAGTAAACAAAGTGATTTCTGCCTCTTTTGGATCTGTGAGGCTCTAAAAAGAATTGACATTTCTTTGCCATCAGACCTTCTGAAGACAGTAATCATCTTGCTTTTACTCTCAAGGCTTGATTACTGTAATAGCCTATATCTCAATCTCTCATTAGAATCTTTGAATGAGCTTCAGGCATTGCAGAATGCAGCAGCTCCATTTCTTTTTAAACCCCGTAAATTTGAATCAGTCAGAGGAGCCATCAGGAAACTTCATTGGCTCCCAGTTAAACAACGTGTTTGGTTCAAGGCACTTTGCTCGGCCTACAAATCATTGCAGGGACCAGGGACATCTCGGTTCAAGGATAAGCTCAAATGGTACATCCCAGGGAGTACGATACAATCGGGGTCAGCTATGAACCTTGTAGTCCCTCCCTTCAGGAAAACAACCTGGGGTGGGAAGAGTTTCTTTAGGACTGCCGCTCTGAAACTTTGACCAACGCTGTAGAACTGCCAGTTTGATATCTTCCACAGTCAATCCCCTGGAAGCTCTGGAGCAAAACATTTTAAAAAGTTCACAAACTTCTTTTGGAGGCCAAACAATCATGGTAGTAGACTTCCAATGCTCCCAGGAGTCAGCTGGAGCACTAAAGAGTCTCTGCATGCCAGGCAGAAGGCATCAGCAAAGTCCAGTCTGTGTCCAGTTGCCACTAGTCAGCTGGAATCCTTTACAGAAATGTCCCCATCAATTTTTTAAATGTTCCTGGACCCACCTAAGTAATCAATCCTATGATCCTTGTTGATCTTTCTGTCCTTGGATATCAAGTGAAAGGGGGTCCAACCTTCTCTTGCACTTCTCATAGTTCACACATGCCAAGTGCGGCAGGCTTGGTCTATCTGGAATCCTTTTGTAAGCCCAGCAATGTATTGAGGAAGGCTGCGTGAAGGTTCAGCTTTGTATCATTCACCAGCCTGTGGGTGTGTAACCCCCCCCAAGACATTCACAGTTCCTCTCTGACCAATAGACTGAAGGCTCCCAAGCCCTTCCCTACCTACTTTTTCAGTAGTTGTGTTTGCTGTACTGGATGTTTAAAGAGAGTAGGGAAAAAGGGGAACTGCCGCTGGATCAGCGAATGGCTAACATTGCCACTATTTACAAGGAAGGCAAACCCAAAACAGATTGTACCTCATATCGGCCCATCTCCCTTCTAAATGCAGAACCTAACATTCTGGCAAAAGTTTCTTGCCAATCGTCTAGTTAAAATCATACCAAACCTTGTACACCCGGACCAGTGTGGTTTTATCCCACGGCCCAATACGGCGTTAAACTTACACCTTGTTCACGAAGTTCTTGGCAGGCAGCTACTATACGCAAGCGTGCTATTCTGGTCTCCCTAGACGCCACTATGGGTTTCGATATGATCGAATGGCCCTATCTCTTTGCAGTGCTTCAGAAGATAGGGTTTGGTACCGAGTTCATTAGTTGGGTGCGCCTCTTATACGCGGCACCATTGGTGAGGGTGGTGGTCAATAACAAACAGTCGGACACATATGCTCTGAGCAGGGGTACCCGTCAGGGATGCCCACTCTCCCCCCTCCTATTCGCATTGGCACTGGAACCATTGGCGACCTGGATCCGACGAGACCCGATAACCCGTGGATTTCGATGGTCTCCGAAATGGGAGGATCGGATATCGCTTTATGCCGATGACGTACTGCTCTATCTAACCGACCCCAAGAAATCTTTAACTGCGCTACTTGACATATTGGCGGTGTTTGGAAGGTATTCAGGGTTTACGATCAATTGGACTAAGTCCCATCTGTACCCCCTGTACAGGGTAACGCCAGCCCTACCCCCCAATTGTCCAATCCAAGTCAGCACCACAGGTTTTAAATATTTAGGAATATTAATCTCCCTAGACCCCACACTCTGCTATAATCACAATCTCCTCCCCCCCTTCAGCGCCTAAAGGGTGATATAGCCAGCTGGATGACTCTCCCTCTATCCCTCCTGGGCAGGGCCTCCCTATTCAAAATGATGTCCCTCCCCCGTTTTCTCTACGCCCTGCAAAATTAGCTTGATGTTGTCCCTTTCGCCTACTTCAGAGAAATCGAGCACCTTCAGAGAGAGTTGTTATGGAATGGAACACCACGCATAGCTCTTAAGAAACTCACCCTGAAGTGGTATGATGGTGGCATCGCTCTTCCTGACATTCAAAAATATTACTGGGCGGCCCATATGGCTGCCATCAATCACGGCACTTACGGGGCCCCTGACGACCCAAGCTATCTTATGGATAGATGGCTTCTCCCGGGAGGGAACTATGATAGATCGTTATATTCCAAACCTGGCCGGCCTCCATTGACAGGCCCTACCGGACACTTGATAACTGTTTGGCACGCTGCCAACAGGTACCTGAAATGGGAGGCTAAATTGACGTCGCCACCCCCCTGTGGGACTCCGTGCAACTAGGTAATCTATGGACAACAAAGGGATTTGATAAGTGGGATATGATTGGCATATCTCACATCCAAGATCTATGGGAGAAGAATGACATCAAATGGTTCACTGCCCTCCAGGGTCAGTATGAACTGGCCGCCTCAGAGTATATTTGTTATACACAGGTGCAACATGCCTTACGTTCTGTCTTTCCCAAGGGTTCCTCCCGCCTGAGTCCTACCCATTGGAAAATAGGTTACTGGATGGTCACCTTCCGGAAAAGACTATTTCGCTGATTTATAATAAACTAATCTACAACATGGAAGGCCCTTTAGCAATATTGCGACAAAAATGGATGGCAGGCAGTATTGAATTGGACGACGAGGACTGGCAAGATGCCGTGTCATCTCTCAGAGTGGAGGCAATTCCAGGACGACTGCGACTTGTGCAACTTAAAATCCTCAATAGGATATATAAGACGGGACCTAGACTAGGGCAGATGGAAAGGGCAACCACGGGAGACTGTCGTAGATACTGTGGACACGTATGCACCTTCTTACACATCATCTGGGAATACGCACACATTCAGTCCTACTGGAGAGAGCTACATGAAGTGGTAGATTTGGTCCTGACTGTGCCTCTTCTCCCGGAAGCGTGAAGATGTTTATTGAACATCTGGGAGTCAACTGATCTAAACACACACCAAGCGCAATGGGTCACTATGGATTTATGGTGGCAAAAAGGAATATCGCTCAGGCCTGGGGAGCTACAGCTCCGCCCACACTGGGAGCATGGAAGACAATTATGGATTGGTACATGTTCCGTGAAAAGACAGTATTTGTGCTCGGGCTGCCCCAAGAAGTGGTCCCGAATATGGGGGGCCTGGAACTCCCATAGAGGGAACATTTGTATTCCACCCCATGACATTGCCCTTGACGACCCGCCTTCTCCTTGAAATTGTCCTAACTGTGCAATATCCATAATTGCTGTCAGATTCTGCCTCGCCTGGACAGAGATTGTACCATTGCTATGAGCCTTTGTAAGTCGATGATTGTTAGGGTGACCTGGCATCCCGGATTGCATTGGACGGTCCCGGGTTTTCAACAGTTGTTCCGGCAGATTTCGGTAAAAAGTGGCTCATGTCCCGTTTTTTTGTGAGGTCAAACTAAACACTGAGAGGCACTTTTTTAGGTGTTCTAAAGCAGGGCTAGTAAGCAGCTGTTATGAGAAAGCAAGTTAATGAACAGGTATGGTGCTGGTTTTAAAAATGAAATTGTATTTATTTTCTTAGTGCCTCTTCTGTGTTTCGATTGGGATGAGGGCTGTCATTCTTAGGCACTTTATTGCTGTCAATGTGTAGTCCTTCCTCTATTTTTTGTGAAATGTCCAGGTTTTTGGGTCGCATGATCTGGTCAACTAATCCTGGTGCACTGCACGAGTCTTGGAGGTAAGTTTGTGCACGAAAGAGTTTGTGAGGAGCAGAAGCCCTTCTAATGCATTTGAAGCAAGTGGACATGTAGTAACCAGCATGATATACACCATATTAGGAATAATACCGTAAGTGAACAAATTAGGCGTCCTGCTCTACAAACTGAATTACCTAATGGCACTTTAATAAAGTGTGTTGTCATCGCTTTCGAGCGGGGTATGATGACTTGGCCCTGGGGCGATGGCCGAGGCGCCCTATGCCAGGCACACGCTGTTCACAGCTTTCACAGCTGCCTCTCATCCAATGTGAGAAAGAAATGGCGTGATCTTCCTCACTTCTGACACTCAAATCTACCTTAAGGTGTCTTCCGCACACAATATCTCAATCCTCAACTCTACTCACAACTCTATTCGACACTGGATGTTAGCTTGTCAACTCATTCTGAATCCTTCTAAAACTGAATTCCTCCTCCTCTCTACCTCACTCTCGCCTCCTCCTGTTCCATCTTGGATGGATCAGCTGAAGTTACTCAACAATAAACCTATCATTGTCAACAGCGAAAAATTCCTTGGTGCCATACTTGACAAAAGGCTCAATCTACTCTCCCACATCAATTCCATTGCAAAGAATGCACGATACCAACTGCGCCTTTTCTGGGGGATTCAACGTTTCTTTCCGGAGCAAGACCTAAAAACCTTGGTCCAATCTCTGGTTCTCTCTAGATTAGATTATTGCAATTCTCTTCTTGCTGGCCTCCCCGAATCTCACCTTTCCCCTCTTAAATCTGTTCTCCATTCAGCAACTCGTTTTGTCTTTGGGGCCAAAAGAAGTGACCACATCACACTCATTTTGCCTTCTCTTCGGTGGCTTCCAATCGAGGCAAGATCAGTCCTGCCAAGTAGCACACATCAGGTGTGAGTCTAACACATTTCAGTGCAGTGATCCGCATCATCGCACTGAAATGCATTAGCCACACATTATAGCGCTGCTCAGCCATCAATGCAGAGCGCTGCTATAAGGCACTATGCACTATGTAAGCAGCAGGCTATTGGTCTGGCAGCTCGCAGCTCTGCGAGTTCTCCTCTCTCACTCCAACAATGTATCCAAGCTAGACACCCCTGCCCCAATACACAAGCATAACTGACTTCAAAATCAGTGCCCGGCCAGTCAGGGCTTGTTAGAGCTAATAAGGCAGGGTCAGTGGGGGGTGAGAGTCAAACACGGCAGGGGCGGGGAAAGGAGATAAGGTTGAGAGCCAAGTGCTCACCGTCGTGGCCGCGGCCGGTGGTTTGAACGACGTGGATTGGATCCCACCCTGGCCATGCAACTGACTCCAGCCCACTGGACCGTGAATCGACATCAATCAGTGCTGCTGGAGTGAGCGGCAGTATTTGTTTTCATTAGTTAACACCTGCCATGCTGTAATTTAATTGCTGTAAAGTTTGCCTGGCAATTTGGCACAGTGGTAGAGTTAACAAGAGCCGCAGGGGGTGCTTGTGCCGTTCTCCCTTCCTTTGCTGCAATAGCATTTGCTGTGCTGCTCCCCTCTGGTCTTCTCCTTTCCTGTGGTGACATCCTGCTCTTCAGATGGAGTTGGCGCTTGAAATAAAAGTTACCAGTTTCTCTGTGGAGGACCCTTTTTTTTTTTACTATTTGATAGGTGCTGGGTGGGTAGAGGTCCGTGCAACTCGTTAAAAATAGAGGGCGGATGCACACCAGACCCCGGGTGCAGTGCGCATCTATTGATTTGATTGCACTGCTAACGAGCCCTGTCGGGAAAGGGTGAAGCTACCACAGGGGCAGGAGTTCGAAGAAATACTTTCTTTCAGCAGATGTTTGAGGTTTTGTGTAACCGGGTGTTGGCTTTGCCGGGCCCCGGGGGAAGCAAAGTCGCAGACTAGTCTTCCCCCGGGGTCATTCGCGCAGGGGATAGGACAGGCAGGGGAAAGGGAGGAGTTAGGTGGGGGCTATAAGGCACAGGGGAGGAAGGGGACTTCCTCTTCCTGTTGCCTGGCACCATCGGGAGGGTTTAGCGAAGGAAGCGTGGGATAAGCTAGGTAGGCCTGGGTTTTTTGTAGCAGTTGGGAGTTGCTTGTCGGCAGCGGTTCCAGTGCTAAGCGGGAAGCGTGCACTTTGGCACGATGTCGGGAGTCCCCGCAGATGAGGTACGGGCAGCGTTACTGCTCCTGGCCAGGGTGGGCAGGGAGGATCTACTCCAGCCTGGGGTGCTTGACCAGGCTTGGGTGGGCATCACTAGGACCCCGCGCGCGGCCTCGGCTGGGGTCGTGGCGGCGGTATTTTCCTGTTAGGATGACGCTCGGCCGCCCTTGCAACAGGCGGCCGCGCGCGGGAGGGGCGGATCGTTGAAGGATTTTTCCTCCGCTGGAGTTTGTCCCCGGCCGTGGTACAGAGTGGGTTTTGCCAGCGAGAGGGGTTTTTTCTGGGCTACTGCCCACCACCCTACTTTCCGCACTGGGGGGGCATGGCCTGGGAAGACAGGGTCAGGGAGCAGAGGATAGTGGCACAGCTGCAGGAGGCCAGGTGGGCTGAGCAAACGAGGGCCCGTGTAGGAGCAGTCAGGGGGACGGAGATTGAGGGGCCTCCCACCCCAACCTCTGAGGAGGAGCGGGAGGCGGCACTGGAGGAGGAGAGTAGGCGTGGGCAGGGAGTGCTGGCGAGCCCAGGGGCAAGAAGGCAGGTGTAGGGACGGCCAGGACGGCTTTGAGGCCCGATGGTGCTGGGGCCCTCTCAGGCTGGAGCGACCTGAGGGGCGGGTGGGGATCCAAGCCGGCGGCTGTCAGCAGAGCCCGGGGGTGCCTGGCGGGGCGCAAGACGGCCCTGAGACGCAGGCCTGAAGCAGTAGGGCGGTCCGCGGCGGCTGTCCCTACTCCGCGGGCCCGGGCACCGGCGGCGCGTATGTCTAATGTGTCGAGTGTGTCAGTTGGTGTGCAGAAAGGCGTGAAGAGGGCAGTGAAGGACGTGTTGAGTGCGACTGTGGAAGTGGAACCAGTGCTGGAGTTGGATTATGGTGACGAGAGTGATGAGCTTGAGGAGGGGGAGGTGCGGGATGACGCAGCCGGCAGGGCGGACAACAGCGAGCTTGGTGTTTTACAGGCCCCGACGACGACGAAAGGCAAGGACAAGGCGGTGGTGGCTAAGGTGTCGACGCCCGCAGAACGGCCCCGGGAGCTGCGGCCCGCAGTCACAGGTGAGGGGTCTTGGTGGTCGGCCTGGGATGACGGTCAAAAGGGGGGTAGGAAGAAGGCATGTAGGTCGGTGGGCGTGGGGGAGGGGTCGATCCGGGAGCCTGAGACTCCAACGGGCGAGCCACCTGTGGATGGTAGGAAGGTGGATGGTAAGTCGGTGGCTACGGCCGGGGTGCAGACGGACAAAGGGGACGATAAGGACGATAAGGGGGTGAAACTGCCGAGGAAGCTCCCCTACATGGGGCTGGCGATGCCTTTGGGGTCGCATTTATCTGAGAAAGTAAGGACAAGGATTTGGAAGCACGAGTTTGTAGATGTCTTTAGCTCTTACATAGAGAGGTCCAGGCCAAGGAGGGCTCGAAGGAGGAGGAATGGGAGCTGACTAGGCGGCCCAGGGTCCCGGTGACGATGGAGAACTGGACTTCGGCATTCTTGATATACTCCAGTATTTATTGCGAGAAGTACTTAGATAGGGCCATCGCTTTGTTGAAGTATATGGACATCATTCGCAAGGCTCAAATGCAGTTTGGGGGGTTTGCATGGTTGAGCTATGACTAAGAATTCAGGGCCAGAGTCAGTGCGAACCCTGAGAAGAATTGGGGGGAAGTGGACCAGGAGCTCTGGGTGCAATGGATGGCGTCCACGCATTCTACCGCATCGACGCATACGGCCAGCAGTTTGCCGGTGCCTTATCGGTCTTTTCCACCGCGTCCTGCCCACGGCGGGGCGGGGGGAGGTGCGGTGCCCAGTACCATTACAGCTGGTCAGCCCAGTAAGCCAGGGGGATACACGACGGGGGCCTGTTGGAGCTACAACAGGGGGTACTGCTCCAGATACCCCTGTAAGTTTAGACACGAGTGCTCCAAGTGCGGTGGGAAGCATGCCCTCACCCAATGCCTTACACTTGTCACCCCCTCAAAGCAGTGGCGGAACGCCGACGGTCGGGGCCACCCTGGGCAGAAGGACGCCTACACCGGTTAGGGTGGAGGCGAGGGCCCCGTGGCTCTCGTGTTACCCAGACCAGGAGGCGGCGTCGCGGCTTTTCTGGGGTTTCATGGAGGGCTTTCGGGTAGGCTATCAAGGTCCCAGGGTGAGGAGGTGGGCAGACAATTTGCGGTCTGCGAAGGAGTTGCCGGGGGTGGTGTCTGCTCAGTTGCTGAAGGAGGTTGAGGAAGGTATAGTGGCCGGCCCGTTTACTGACTGGCCTTTGGAGGATCTGATCATTTCTCCCCTGGGGGTGGTGCCTAAGAAAGAGGAGGGGGAGTTTCGGAAGATTCACCACCTCTCGTGGCCGGAGGGCCAGTCAGTTAACAACTTTATTGCAGAGGAGGACTCCAGGGTGCTTTATGCGTCCGTGGATGATGCGATCCGTTTGGTGAGGGGGTGTGGGCTGGGGACCAAATTGGCGAAGTGTGAAATCAAGTCGGCCTTCCGTCTGCTGCCCATCCATCCGGTGGATTTTTCGCTCCTAGGGATGCAGTTTGGGGGGGCCATCTATGTGGACAAAGTTTTGCCCATGGGGTGCGCCATCTCATGTGCCCTGTTTGAACTCTTTAGTACTTTCCTGTAGTGGGCGGTGGTGAGGCTTAGTGGGTGCCAGGAGGTCACACACTATTTGGATGATTTCCTCTTCCTGGGAAAGGCGGGCTCGGGAGACTGCGGCAGGGCCCTGTCGCGTTTCAGGAGATGGCTTTACACTTCGGTGTTCCTTTGGCGCCCGAGAAGACGGCTGGCCCCAGCTGTTGTTTGACATTCCTGGGAATTGAGTTGGACTCTGTGAAGTGGAGGGCGCGCCTTCCAGGTGCCAAGGTGACTGAAATACTGTTGTGTCTGCGGTGGGCGATCGAAGAAAAGCGGATTGCTTTGAGAGCAGTACAAAAGCTGTTGGGTTTCTTGAACTTTGCGTTTAGGGTGGTCAGAGCAGGACGGACATTCTGTAGGCGGCTCGGCATGGCCATGTCGGGGGCGGTACTTCTCCACCACAGAGTCAGGATTTCCATGGGGGTGCGGGCAGACCTGAGGACCTGGATATCATTCTTGACGGACTTCAACGGTGTTTCTCTGGACTTTGACGAAGAAAGGGCGGTTTGGCAATGTCAAATTTTTTCTGATGCAGCTGGGTCAGCGGGGTTTGGCATTTTCTGGGATGGGAGGTGGTGTGCGGAGAGTCGGCCTGAGCACTGGCTGAAACAAGGGAGGAGCATTGCTTTTCTGGAATTGTTTCCCCTGCTGGTGGCGCTGGAGGTTTGGGGGAATGAGTTTCAGAATAGATCCGTGCTTTTCCACGTCGACAACATGACGGTGGTGGAACTGGTGAATCGCCAGAGAGCCAGGGACCTGAGAGTGCTGCGATTGTTGCGGAGGTTCATGTTGGCTTGCCTGCCTCTGAATGCGGTGTTTAGGGCTAAGCATGTCCCTGGGGCGAATAATGACATTGCGGATGCTTTGTCTCGTTCGCAGTGGCAGCGGTTCCAGCACCTGGCACCGGGAGCGGACATGTGCAAGACCAAGCTGCTGGACGGCATCTGGGCCTTGGAGGAGTGAGGATGATTGGCCTGGTGGAGCGTTCAGTGGCTGATACCACTAAGAAGACATATCGGCTAGCATGGTCAGAGTTTGGTGCATTCATGGGGTGGAGTCAGGAGTCAAGTCTGTGTGACCGGTCAGAGGTAGAACAGGGCGTTAAGCGTTTTGTGCTGTGCTGTATAGATAAGGGATTGACTGCGGTTGCGATATCTGGGAAACTGGCAGGGATCTCCTTTTATTGTACTCTGTTTTTGGGGTTTGATCCTACGAAAGATGTGATTGTGAGCAGGATGCTCCGAGGTTGGGGTAGGGAGTGTAGGATGGGGGAGGGTAGACTGCGGGAGGCGGTTACGTTTGAGCTGTTGGTTCGGCTGGTTGGGGTGTTGCCGGAGTGTTGCTATGATCTTTTTGAAGGGAGGATTTTTCGGTTGTGTATGGTGTGGATGTTTTTTGGTGCGTTTAGGGTTTCCGAATTGTTGGGTACGAGGACACGGGCTGGTAGGGTGTTTGAGGAGATTCGAGTGGATGGGGGGCGCTTTGGGATTTGGTTGGAATATTCCAAGACGGATCAGCTGGGTAGGGGTAAGTGGGTGTGGTTGAATGAGGCAGATGGCGGCGATGTGTGCCCGGTGGCCGAATGGCGGGGGTTCCTGGGGGCCGCACGTGTGACGCAAGGTGAGATTTTCTGTCATGCATCAGGGCCGCGAGTGACGGCTGGCCAGTTGTTAGCGGTGTTGCGCATGGCATTGCGTGGGCTTGGTTTGGAGGCATCTGGTTTTGGGACCCACTCCTTTCGTATTGGGGCTGCGACAGCTGCGGCCCGCTTGGGGTGGTCCTGGGATAGGATTAGACTGATTGGGAGATGGAAGTCGCGCTGTTCCGAGAGGAATGTGAGGAAGTGAGTCGGTCCTGAGGGGAGTCGGTTGGCTGGTACGGGGGTTGTGGTTTTGTGCTAACGTATTTCTCTTTTGTAGGTTGCGTTGGCGGACCAAGGTCCAGGACGGTAACCTGGATTGTGGGGCACTCCTTCATACATTGGGCATCTAAGTACGCGGAACAGCAGGTGTACGGCCGTAACCTGGGACTGAAAGGACATTTACATGTGGTACACTGGTGGGGTAAAGGAGGTATGCGATGGGGGGCACTACTGCCCTGGCTCGCGAAAATGGTCCCGCAAAAAGGATGCCCGGACCTGTTGATTATTCACCTGGGAGAGAACTATTTGGTGCAGCTGTCAGGTTTGGCGCTTTTGCAGCTGATGCAGAGGGATCTGGAAGTATTGAAGTCAAGGCTTGCAGGGACTTGCATTGCCTGGACGGAGTTGGTGCCCAGGAAAGTGTGGAGGGGGCGATGAAACACGGGGCAATTGAGAAAGCACGGAGAAAACTCAACAGGGCGATGAGACTATTTTGCGGGGACAAGGACATTAAAGTGATCTCACACGGAGGCATTCGACTGGAGAAACCTTTAGTTTTCAGGGACTACGGAGTGCACCCGTCTCAACTGGGGAATGCGTACTATATGATGGAGATGAGAGATGTGGTGAGCAAGCTGTGGAATGAGGCGATATGGTGTTGCAGGGAGTGAGTGTGGATGGGTGCAGTTTGCGAAAGGCAGCGGACCCGTGGGGAGTGGGGCAGGGAACCGCCCTACAGGGGGTTCCCTAGTTGGCGGTACTTTGAAGGGAGAGGGGGTCAAGAGCGGGCACACCCATCCCTTGGGGGGGGAGTTTGAATGGCAGATAGAGGCATGACTGGAAGGTCACAGGAGCTGGCAGGATGACAGGTGATTGATGGATATGAATGAGGACGGTATGGGGCATGGAGTGGTTCTGAGGATGTAGAACGGGTGAAGTGTGTGAGAAGTGAAGTGTTCTGAGGGTTTGAAGTTATTTATTGTTGATGTTTACTGTTGTAAGATTACGCAGCCTGGTCTAATAAATGGCCTTTTACGCTTAACACTGCGTGGTCTGTTTATTGCGCGATGAGAGTGTAACATAAACTTCCCTGGGTTGTCAGTATCTGCACACAAAGATAGAGCAGCTGAAATACTGACTACTGAGATATCTATTTCTAATGTGTAGGCAGTGATTTCCCAGGTACGAGCTTTCTTTTGTTCTGCGCTACTGGCTCAACCGAAGGAGCAGCTTATATTAGCTTTTGTGTCTGGTGCAAAAATATTTATTGATTTTCCAGTCACGCTTGCGACTTCATAATTTTGAGTTTAAAATTGAATTGAAACGTACAGTTGTTCCATTTAGCAGCCAATTAAAGGTAAAGGCTGTTGCTTACAACGTTGAGTTCGGAAAACCATACCAATACCTTTGAAGTTAACCAGAGGCTACATCTGTGTGTGGAGGGGGGGTGGGCGCACGGCATGTCTGTTATTTCTGATAATTGTTTCCCTGGTCTTCATTACTTGATGTCACTCATAGTTGTTGAAATGTCACTCATAACTACACTGAAATGTTGAAAATGTCACACATGGCAACCTGAAACCTTGGCAACTATGCATTGCTGTATCACCTAAAAGCCACTTCCTCCCCTCAATACCTGGCAAATAAACTTAAAATGTCTGGAGGCTCTAGAGTAGACCGTCTCGTAATGCGGAAAATCTACTGCTTGAGCCCCCCACCTTCAAAAGGGAAAGATCGAGGGCTCAATCCTTCTCAGACAATGCAGTTAGAATCTGGAACTCACTTCCTCCACTCCTCCCTCAAGGAAGTTCTTTCAATATTTTAAATTTGTAAACTATGCCTGTACGATCTTCATCCTAATGTGTTTTTCTGTGTGACTGCCATCTATTGTTTTATTCTACTTTTTCGTCTTTCTCGTTTGTTTCTGTCACAAGTAAATATGTAAAATTCTTCTCAGGTAACGTACTTGGTTCTATTGTGAAGCGCCATGACACCTTTGGGTAAAGTCTGCGCTATATAAAAATGCATTATATAAAGAAAACTTCTAGGGCAGTACCATTGTACCACCCCGTCCCTCCCCCTCCTCCCACTGGTGTCAGATCTGAACTCTGCGCCAAGCTTCATCCACCGGGTGGGCTGGATAGCAAAGGAGGGCATAGTAGTACTGTGGAGTACACTGGTGGGGAGAGGTGAAGAAAAAACAATAGCGCTGAAATCCCATGAAAATATGGAAAATATAAGCATTCGCTAAGCTTCTTCGGTGCTGTCGAATGTTTCTCCAACGCCAAAAGAAAGAGCGGGAATATACAATATGTAATTCCCACAGGGCAAAAGTGAGATTCACCTGCATTGCTTTTCGAAGAAAGAGCAAGAGTCAGGAAGCAAACATTTGAAAAAAAGAATAAAAATACAATTTAGTTCTGGTGAAAAGGGGCTGGTGGCGGTGGCGGTGACGGGAAGGGGTGATCTGCCAACCGACGCGGTAAGAGTGTTGTTTAAACAAGATGGATATAAATAAGCATTTCGTTCCCAGTAGTCGGTTGAAGTGTGACTGACGGGCCGATCAGCCCTATCAACGCCTTTGCGAATTCTGGGAACCGGAAGAAGGCGGCGCCTTTGAGGGGAGAGAGAGGATTTTTTTTGTCAGAGAAAACTGGAACTTTGACAGAGACCAACTGGGAAAGATACGAAGGGACAGAAAGCAAGTGGGGTAGAAGTGGAGAGAGCAGGGTCGGATTAGGAAGGCGGACGTTTAGGCATTGTCCGATTGGCCAGCGCCTAACGGTCACATGTCGACCGTTTTTTTAAGCTCTCTGTCACCCGTGCACAGAATCCTGCCGATTTCGCCAGACCGCTGTATTGTATGAGAGGCTGACTATCAGGGCAGGGGCTTGCGGCACTAAGCCTGCCGTCACAAACTTCAGTCCCCTGTGGGGCTGCAGAGACACCCAAAAGTAGTGATCTTTCACCCCTGCCAGGCTGTGTTCTAGAGAGAGTGATTTTAAATACAAGGCACTCTTAGTTATAAGAAGAAATACAAGTCAAAAGTATGGACGGGCAGGGGGCTAGCTGGAAATCTAGTAGTATTTTCCCTTTTTTTTCTTTTTTTAGATTTTATTCTAATGCCTTCAGTTAATATCACGAAATTCTGAGCCATGAAGCACACATCATTGTAAGCCTAAGCATTTTGTTCAGTAACTTTCATCCTTTTGCAGTCGCTAAAGCTTTTTTTCATATTTGTTTACACTTTGCGGTAAAAAAAAATGCTTAAAAAGACTTTTGACAAGTTCTGGTTGCATTAAAACTGTTTTAATGCTGCTTTTTTTGGTGAACGTAGTTTGGAAACAAACCAAGGATACCGAGGCTGAGACACCGAGTGGTAGTCAATGCAGTTGGGAGCAGGTTTTGGGGGCTCTGGGCCAAACGTATTTTGTGAGCTCCTTTTAGGAAAGTCCACATTTGTAAAGCGCACAATCACCCGTAAGGGTCTCTAGGCGCTGGGGGCCGTCGGGAAGATTAAGCGAGCTATTGCCCAGAGTCACATGGTGCTGGGCTAATCTGCCGCCGGAGCCGGGGATCGAACCGTGATCCCCAGATTCCAGCGTCAGTCGCCCTGGCCGCGGCGCCACACCTCTCCTTTGAATTTATGATCCAATATCCTCTCTTGAGCCCGCTTTGTCCAGGTCATTGACAGTGCACAGGCAAGCGTGTCCAAATTCTACATGTGTTTACATCTAATATTCAAGAAAAGTATTGTGTCTTTTCAATATTTTTACACAGCAGCAGCTCACTAATATCACTGCAAGTTCTTTCTGTGACACCCTCCCATTTGATTTCCCATATCTGAGGTCATGTTTTGATCTGAAAGAAACTTTTATGGATGTTGCTTGAAGCGGAAACACACATTCTCTGTAAAATGTCTATAATGCAGTCACATCACACATAACCACACAAAAAATGAATGAAAGGAAAACGACGTTTAAAACAATCTATCTAAGCATTATTAAAGGTCATCAGGGTAAGAGTCTCTGCACACTAGATCTGGCTGTATTGGGGGGCAGAAAGGCTGGGCCCTGGGCCAGAGCCCACTTTGCCCGTGCCTTAAAACGTCTCTAGGTGGGAGCTGTATAGTGCAATTGAAGGATAGGCGTGAGGCGAAAATCCAAATATGCACACATCGGCGAGGATCAAGGCCACACGCCCTTTATAACAAGGAATGTAGGGATGCTCATAGCAGTAAAAAAAATATCTCCCATCTGCCCGGACTTAATAGCTAACAATCTGTTCTGCAGAAGTATTGTAGTGTCTGCGAAGTCTGTGTTAGTTTGCTTTGTGTATTCATGGGAGTGTGTTGTACTCACGTCAGAATCCAAGGCTTTGTACCCGTACATCGCCTTGAATTTCAGTGTCTGTGCCTTTGTTTTGGCTACTTGCTCCTTCAAGTGTGTGTGTGCAGGTTTTTACTTGAATCTATGCATTGCTTTTGTGAAAATGTGCAGTCGCATCACAGGAGTGCTATGGGACATAATGCAAGCAGGAAAAATGCCCCCCCCCCCACACACATGGTTTTGTATTTAAAAAAATAACTATACTGGATGTGTAGTAACGCATTTAAGCCCTTGGGCACCTGTGCAACTTCACCTGCTGTACTTCTAATAGCTACTCCCTCACCTTGTTTTCCAGCCACCCAGTACGAAAACTTGCAGCTAGGTTTTCTGAGGTTCAGGAAATAATTTGTTAAGGAAGGAAGCCTGGCGGCTTGTACAGATATACCTCCCCCGCGAAGAAGGAGTGGCCTAATATATATCTTAAAAAGAATAACCACAAGGCCGGTATTGAAACGCACCTTGTGCCATCAGACCCATACTGTACTCAGAAGCCTTTGGAGTGAAACTGAATCCCTGGAACTCAGACACCTCTGAAGGTACTGCGGCTACATTCGTAGAAAGGGCAGTATCCCAGGGCAGATGCGTAACTCAAAATGATGGGACCCCCTGCAGAATGTAGTGAGGGGGCTCTGAGTCTACTATGTTTCACAGGCATTCAATGCCCCTGGCCTGAACCCTCACTTCAGGGTTTAGGGGCCTCTGAACGGGTGCCCACTCCACTGCACCGTGGGGGCTTGTCTAACACAAATGATTCAGGGTCATAGTGGCATAAAAAATATGTAGGCGCCAAAATAAAAGTGAGCCCCATTAACGAACTAGATAGCTAAAAAGTGGTCCACATTTGCAATTATTAATTATTATTAACAGATTTGTATCGTGCATAGCTGCCCCCGCAACGGGGCGTCCCAGTGCTACCCAAAACAACATACCCGTAAGTAGTGACATCCTGGGAGAGGGAAAGAGAGTTACGCAGGGAAAAACCCGGTCTTTATGGCTTTCCGAAAGGCTAGGTGATCTTGGAGCCCTCTAATACCAGTAGGGAAGGAGTTCCAGAATTTGGCAGCCAGAACTATAAAAGAACGACCACCGGCTCTGGCTCTTAAAACTGGGGTGTACGCCAGCCCTGACAAGTAGGACTGTTTTTAGTTTGGAATAACATGTTGTATAGGTGTTTTGCATGCACAAGTGCATCCAAGACTGCATGCACGTGTGCTTGCTGGAGGCAATGTTTGCGTAATACCATGGAAATCAACTGTAAAAACCGGCCCACTCTCTGATCTATCAGACAAGCCCCAATGGGCAATGCCTGATTGCCCATCAGGCCAGTCTAGCAACAGCCATGCAATCCGCCATAAAAGGATCACCTCATATAGCCACTAGTCCCTGAACATCAGTCTTCCTCGTCCCCCACCACCGCTTTGACAGAAGCCATATTTTAGTTTATTGTCCTTGAACCCAAGACATTGGAGTCGAGATGCAGACAGCACATAGGAGGTTTAGGGCATAGGAAAAGTTTGAAAGGGAAAAGCCACAGTAAAAAAAGTTGAGTAGAGAAAAAGATAAGTTGTTAGAGCAGGAGACGCTCTTGCTGTAGGTTCATCCTAGGAAATGGCAGACTCCTTTCCCCAGCATGTCATGGACCTTTTGGGGTACCACTCCATGACAGTGGATTTGTTGGTTTAAACTGGTCTAGTCACTCTGAGGACTAATGTAGCCACTACAGTGCAAGATAGAGCCATAGAAGACTTGGATGCATGAGTGAGATTAATCTGTATTACTGGCTGTGTGTCTGAAAGTGAGGCAATGAATTTACGGTATTTTGAAATCTTTTATTGGTACAACGTGTCTTGAGGACTTGCCCTGTAGCGCTGAGACAAAATTTGACTGACTCTTACATTGTGGGTCGCAAGAAGCAGACTGTAGTTATCCACATGTTGTAGTGAAATGTTCAGGACAGGTGGCACAGGAAAATAGACTTAGACATGGAACCATCCCAGCAGTGTGACCAGAAGTATTTGCATGATTAGCTTGGTAATTCAAAGAGTTCCTAATATGGATTGAAGATGAATGAGCTTTCAGTAAAAAAAAAAACAGGAGTAATGGATACACATACTATGAAAGCAAAATATGCTAAGGATACCCAGGCCACACCCAGGGAGAGGAGCATTGTGGTTGAAGGCCACTTAAAAGTCAGCTTGCCCTAGGAGGGCCTCCATCTCAAAGAAGGGCGCACCAGTGTCCCTTTGAAAGCAGACATTTTGCTGTTCGAAATACTCTAGCCAGAAATACAGTTCTATTGAACGTGCAAAGCCTCCTATGGATCTATATGTATGGTAGAGGGTATTTTCTTCTGAAATTCCGAATTAGAATTTCAGGGGCAGACCTGACCAATATAATTTTGACAACATGAAATACACAAAGGACCTGCAAGATCAGCACTTAGATCATTGCTTGGATTGCTGATTCAAGCCTGAGATAAGAGTATGTTTGTCAAAGCGGGTATGAGCTCATACTAGAGTGTGGACTGCCTGTTAGGGAAGGCCACCACCTAGTTGTGGATAGTGGATGCTAAGAGCACTCAATTGGGAAATTCTACATATACCGTATTTTCCGGCGTATAAGACGACCCCCCTACTTTTCTTGTTAAAATATAGGGTTTGTGCTATATTCGCCGTATAAGACTACCCCTCTTCCAACGCAGTCACCACATCTTCAACCAATCTGCATAGCCATTTTGAGAATTTATTTTGGGCTTATTTATTTATTTTGGGTGTTGCTTGTTAAATCGGGTGTTGTTGACTGGGATGTCGAGTCATTTGTATTACTGCTTTGCAGATTAATATGTTGTGATTTGCACAGTTTTAGGTTGATCCTTTCTGCTGATGGTTGGACTTTGGTTTCTTTTCCTTCCACATTATATTAAACTTCCTTGTCGCCTGCAAAGCTCGGTGGAGTAATCATTTGATTAGCCTGTAATGGGGTTATGATTCTTCCTTTATATTGGGGATTTTTTCTTTTGGAAATCTCCGAGTAGGTACTAGGCTGATTTCTAGTCAGGCTGGCCTTGACCTCTACTGGTCGTCTCTAAACCTTGCCTGTTTACTTGTTGAATGCTGAATATGAAATTATGAACATGGATCTCTTTGTTGACTAACTGTTGCTTTAGCCTTCGATTCTTATGCAGAGCCCAATGCCTCCTTGTTTCCTGCCTGCAGAGGTGTGTCTGGATGCTCAGGAATATCTGAATGTGATTTTGCATAAGTTCCCCTTCGGGACATGGAGTGGGCAGACTTAGTCGATTAGGATGCAGCCGTTGAAGCGCAGGCTCTGATGTTTGATGATTTCTGCTCCAATTTTAAAGTCGGTGGAGCGTTGTTTCCACTCCCAAAAATTTGGTTCCCGGCGTATAAGACGACCCCCGACTTTCGAGAACATTTTAAAGGATTAAAAAGTCGTCTTATACGCCGGAAAATACGGTACTCATTGGGTACTTCTAGCAAGGAGCTTTGGGGTGAAACAACCTGTATACCACATCCCACCGGCATGATGTTGGATTAGACTGGAATAGGTTTTTCTAGACTTTCTTGAAATGCCAGCAGACTAGAGATTTAGAAGAGCATTAACAACTCTCCAACTGCTCCAAGGACGTCAAGAATTGTGGTGTGTTCTGCAGACAATTACATTACACAGGCTGATGATGTGCCAACCAGCAGTTATGCCTATAGTGTTTGAAGTCCAGTTTGGATTTTTCTCTTGGGTTGGGATCCCCAGGGTGATGATCTCTGCCAGACGGTCAACCTTCTCAAGTTTATGTGGGATGAATATGATCAAAATAATATTTTCCCCTCTTTTGCAGTCAAAAACGAATGGGATGGTTGAACAAGTTTATAAAATGCTAAAATGTATGATGAGTTCCTTGAAAGCATCCTTGAGGGGAAGTGGGCAATCTGTTGCCATGTTTACTATTTTCCTATAGCAGGCAGACAGTGGGCTTCAGCTCATTTTAACTTCTGCCTGCTCATCTTGGCAGTGCCCCTCCCTTTGGTAAAGCAGGATATGAAAGGAGATCCAAGACTCCCTTACAAAACGTGGTAGACTATTTGCTGAGCCTCAAAAATATGGGTTTATGCACAGGACACATGGCAAACTGTAGGCCAGTCAGAAGCTTCTGAAGGAGGGGTACATTAAGAGGACAAACATTTCTCGTTACCAGGATTTTTAGGAGCATAATTCTTAATTACCACTCTGGGTTTGGCAGCTAAATTGCGTGGGTGATACAAGTGATGAAGAAGATTATTGTTGCAGATTATTTGGTTGGCAATGATACTTCCAGACAACCTCACAGGCTGTTGCATTCCAATTCGCTCAAGCTATTGATGTAGAAAGAAAATCCATCAGTGATCCTTGTGGACAACTCTGTGTTCGAGTGGGCAATGATCAACTCTCTGACTTTCTATGAATGTGCTACAAGTTTCTCTGTAGATGAGTTATTCTCACCTCAACTGTTTACTGCGATGGCTGCCCGCTGCAGAGATGTTTATACACTTTTCCCCGCCTCTTCTCTCTGCACCCTAGGCTGAGTCCAGTCTCCACCTATAACATTGACAATGAAGGCAGTCTGACTGTCAAGAGCAAGACAAACAGGGTGTAAGAGAAAGGAAAGAACTGTATCAAGTCAGAGGTGACTAAGCCTTCCCAATGGTTTTAATCTAATGCAAGAGTTGACATGTTTGAACGGTTGCTTGCATTATCCGGGTCTCAACAATGTGGCAAAGGCAACTGTGCAGTCCCTCCGCTGACAAGCTCGTGGGTATGTTCGATTCAGCCAAGTTACAGATTCATTTTTCTTATTACTTGATGCAAACCTTAATGCTGTCAGAATTTCCAATTTCAACGAATATGCCTAGGGTAGAAAAATCCCATGCGCCAACACTGGTTGCAGAGTATGTCCAAAGCAGTGATAGGAAGTGTTCTATTCTGAGTGGCTTATTACCCTCAGCAGTGCCATGGTTTTTCACTTCTCCTGAAGAAAGGAGATGAAACTGCACAGATAAACAAATACAAACCCTTAACAGTAATCCCTGAGACCAGAACAGCATGTGGGCAACTGTGTTAGGAAACAAAAGGTTTTTAACCTTCCTGTGTTATGCATGGGCCTGGAACTAATAAATCCTGTCAAGATCATCTATGCAGGTCTCAGTGTCCTGGCCGTAAAACCTTGCCCCCCTTAAAGTGTCCAGTGCTTAATTTGTAAAAATATAAGTGCCAGGGAACAATGTATCGCTTAGGAGGTCTCTGCAGCCTGCACCACCCACTGCCCCTGCATGTGCTGTAAAACTGCCAATATCAATGGCCTGGACGTGCTCCTAGTATTTATGAGTATGTTAATTTGCTAAACTAATGAATACTGCTGAAACTAGGCAGATAGTGTCACCACATGGGGGACTGTCATAAAAAAATAGCACTGTTAAGAATTAAATACCCGTGCCGAGCACTGGTAAATACTGGTATAAATTGACTACTGGTAGGGCACCTGAAGAGATAAATCCACCAAGGTAACGCGCTAGCTTTTTCAAAGACTGAACAGGAAGGATCACTCTAATACATATATATATATTAGTTCCATGGGACTCCTATCACTCTTATGTTAAACTAGCCAAAAAAGCTATAAGAGGTTTGTAGGTTAAGAAGAATATATATTTGTCCCTCACAATGTAGAACAGAGTCCTCTCCACCATTATACATAAAAAGTGACGTGTTAAGAATAATGCATATTTGTCCCTCACAATGTAGAGCAGAGCCAACTCCACCATTAAACATAAAACGTGATGTAGTTTGTTTTGCTAGCCACTACGAGTTACATGAAGTAATGGGATACATTCTTTGGTGAAATAATCCTATGGTATTTGTTGGCAGGAGTCAGGTGTTTGAATATAAACATTCAAAGGCCACTGAAATGGCTCAGTGAATCAAACACTCACAATTCAAATACATTTTCACTCACATTTCAGCTCATGAGTATAAACATTAACAAAGCCAGATCAGCCTTCCCTCCTTTGAACTCAGTAAATTTTGTAATCATGGCACCTGTCAATTATAGCCTTTACAAACAGCACGTGGTATGAATTGCTGTATGGAAACAATTAATTATTAATTGGTTTTAGTCAATAAAATATAATAACAGCACTAGAAAGAGGTTTTGTATAACTAGTGCTTGAAAAATGGAATTCACTCCCAGAACAAAATACCACAGCAAAATCAGCCTGGTCCAAGAAGAGAAATCATGTGCACTCGGTTATATCAATGTACTTACTCATGTTTTTCTCTACCTTTTTACTTGAATCACATTTTCCGTGAGGTGGAACAAGACAATTCTTCAGCGGATGTAACATCCATTACCTGATACATGGGAGTATAGATGGCAAAGCCGCCTTGTCTAATAAAACATCTAATTGTAATGCATCCTGATAGCCAGGCGTTAAGAAGTTAGGCAGAGGCTTTGGTAGCAGAATATCTCACTCTCTGCTCCTGCTTGCATGTAATAGGAGCCTTGATGTGTACAGAGTGTCTTACTGCTAAATATTGTATATACAAACATCCTCTGACAAACTTCTTGTCCTAAATACAGATTACAAAAATATCTTCCTTGGGGTTTTGCCTTATTACATTTTTTAAATGTATTTTCCAACTGGGAAGAGATGGGACCCCCAAATCTGGTGTCTCTGGAATCATAATTTAAAAACACAAATTATGGTGAAGTTGGATTTTAAATTGCAATACTGAAAATTGCCATTTTTATAAAGTTGACATCTTCTTACTGTAACCATTTGATGCCTTCTGCCCGTCTCTGAATACACAAATGGGACAGGTGACAGCTGGCTTTGTGATTTCCCCCTAGACAGTCGCACACAAAGGGAGCTATGGTGTGACTGATGGACCATCCTGGGCAGGATGGAGGGGGGGGGGGCTGACACACCTGAAAGGGCTTTGTCCTGTCCCCACACAAAGGGTTGCATACCCCCTGAAGTGAGTCTGGAAGGGGGTTGTGTTGGACTTGGCCCTTTTGCAGGGTCATCCCTGAACTTTTTGCCTTCCTCCTGTATTTTGTCTGACCTGTTTTTTTTTGGTTTGGTCATTGCAACTTTAAATTTCCTGCAGAAGTGCTTTAGCTGTTTCACATTGTATCATTCCAGTTTATCCTCTTCCCACTCAAAATCAACAGATGCTTTGGATGCTGCTTTCTCCATGGTGGTTAAACTTGGCAGTTCTTTGCAAAAAATTGAAAATCCCAGGAAAACAAGCTGCCAAAAGTATGTGGTTGCGTTTGGTCTGCACTCACAAGTAGTGGTCACCAATCACTGTATATGAGTCATAAATGCAAGTCAAATCTACACTGATGCCTACCAATGTTAGATTTGGGGGTCTCTAGTTGGCAGAGGTAGGTAACTTTGTCCAAATAGGGACCCTTGCGTCTAGTCAGGGTAAGGGGTACACTCCTAAAATAACCCCTGCTCACCCCCTTGGTAGCTTGGCACAAGTAGACAGGCTTATCTCAGAGGCAGTTTGTAAAGCATTTGTGAACTCATACAGTAACCCAGTGACAACACTACAGATGGACACCACACAAGCTGTAGTATAAAAAGAAGTATTTTTATATAGACTTAACACAAGACCAGAAACAACAAAAATCCACAATACTGTACTTTAAAAATGGTAGAATTAGCTTAGTTCTCTTAAGATGTAAAATGCGACACTTTGAGTGCAATGTACCTTAGGAAACATAACGCTATACTACGAAAGTGTTGCAGGGAAGGTGATGCGTCGGTTCCTTACACGCAAGAACGGTGATGTGTCAGGTCCCTACTGATGCGCAGGGGATGCGTCGGTTCTTCTCGGCGTGAGGGGGTGATGCGTCGGTTTCTTACTGCGCTTCCGTGGCGATTAAGATCCGGTTCAATGAACAAAAATGGCGTCTTCTCCTTGATGCGAGACGATGCGTGCACGCCCGATGGCCGTGCGGCGACTCAACGATTCTTCTGAGCCGCGACAGGCCCTGTGACACGCTTCCCGGTGATGCGGCGGCGTCTGATGCGACGTCGATCCTCTTCTCCGGCGATGCGCGGCTCTTCGGCAACGATGCGACAGCTGCGGCGGCGACACACTTTCCCAGCGATGCGACAACAGTGGCTGCGGCTGCGACACACTTCTCCGATGATACGGCGATGTTGATCCTCTTCTTTGGCGATGCGAGGCACTTCCGCGTTGCGAAGCGACAGCGGCAGTTCGGCAACACGCTTCTTCTTTGTGAGTTGCACTTCCAGCTCCTTGCGACACACAGTCCCTCAGAAAGCCCAACACAACTGCAGGCACTTCCAAAGAACTCTTGGGGAGCTGGTGGGGGAAGTCTGTTGTCCCTGAGACTTCAGCAGGAGGCAAGCTCTATCTTAAGCCCTTGGAGATACTTCACAAGTTGAATTAAAGTAGCACAACATCCTTTCTCCTCTCTTTTACAGTCAGGCAACCACTGCAGGCCAATCCCTCACACTTAGGGATAGTCTCTCCTCAATCTCTCTGGTTAATTTCCTCAGCAAAGGTTTCTTCTTGTTCCCCAAAAGTGATCTAAAGTTCTGGGGTTGGGTCCCCTCTTTTATACTCATTTTCCCTTTGTTCTCTGAAGGCAGAGAGGCCTTTGCCTAGTCCAAACCAGTTCTGGTCCGTCCTGGAGCACTTTGTTGACAAGACTCCTTCTTTCCTTTCACAGTGTAGGCCAGGGACATCAGACACACCACAGGAGATGGGGCCAGCATTGTCAAAGGAAGGCACAGCCCTCCTCCCACCCATCTACATGCAGATCTCTCTATTCAGCCCTGTGCTGACTCCCCCTGTCTCCTGAAATCCCCCAGCCCCTATCACTCAAACTCCAGACAAGGAATACACAACCTAGCAGAGACAGGCTTGGATAGTTAGACAAGAAAAGACCTACTTTCTAAAAGTGGTATTTTCAAGCACAGAATGTTAAAACCAACTTCACTAAAAGATGTATTTTATCATTCTGAGTTCAGGCATACTAAACTTGAATTTCTACCTAGTTCCCTGAGCCAGTTAGGACTATAAGATGTTATAATCAAACTGCCCATTCAGACCTATGGGGAACAGGTAGCCTTGCAATAGTGAAAAACGAAAATGGTAATTCACTATTAGGACATGCCACACACATCAGGTCTAGTCCTACCTTTTACCTACAATGCACCCTACCCATGGACCTACCATAGGGGTGACTAATATGCAGAAAAGGGCAGGTTTAGGGACTGGCAATTGGGTGCACTTGCCAAGTCAACATGGCAGTAACAGACGGCACACAGGTTCGGCAATGGCAGACCTGAGACACACTTTTACAGGCTGCTTCTGTGGGTGGCACAACCAGTGCTGTAAGCCCACCAGCAGCATTTGGTTTACAAGCCCTGGGCACACTCAGTGCACTGTACTACGGTCTAACAAGTAAACTAAACCAACCAATCATGGAATCACTAATCCATACATCAATTTATAATAGGGATAGCATATGCATATTAGCACTGATCAGCAGTGAAAAAGTGCCCAGAGTTATAAAGACAACAAAAACAGGTCAGACAAAACACAGGAGCAAGGCAAAAAGTTCAGGGATGACCCTGCAAAAAGGGCCACGTCAACATCTTTCTGTGAAAGTGGTTTTATCACTGTGTGTTCAGAAACCACTAGTTTAGAAAGTGGCTGAGTTTTGTGCTTTAAGCATTTCTGCTCTTACTGCTGGATGTTTGACAGAGGATGGCTCTAATAAATAAATTACCAAACCTTTCTGGGACTTTACAAGAATTCTATATCCTGGTTCAATAGTGTCAAACCGGATTTTTGAGTGACTTTTACTGAAGATTTGCCATTCAGTGTGATTTTTTCACCTACAGAAACGAAGCATGCACGATTGACTGGGAGACGCTGTGGAATTGCCGGTTTTGGAGCTGCGGGGCAGTGGGGGCAAACAGCAAGTGGCAGGCACCACACGGCCCAGAATCCAGCGGGGCGCACGAGAGAGACCCAGCCCCTCCCCCTTGATACCGGGGGCTACATCAGGGCCTTGCCGGTTTTGTAGCTGCGGGGCAGTGGGGGCAAGCAGCAAGCGGCAGGCACCACACGGCCCAGAATCCAGCGGGGCGCACGAGAGAGACCCAGCCCCTCCCCCTTGACACCGGGGGGATTTAACCACCAAGTATTTCCCGCCCCCCCGGACGCGTGCGGGCAGGTGCCGGGCTAAGCCCAGGCAAAGGGCGGGCCGTCTGTGGCCGTCCGAGGCAGGGCTGGGCCATCCCCCCTTACATCACCACCTGAAGGTATCTAGTGCCCCATTTGTTCTTATGTTCATTCCTATAGTTATATTCATTGAAACTATGGGGAAAAGGAAAGCTACAGAGGATTCTAATGAGGTCCCGGGTGTGGTGGCTAAGGGAGGAAAAAAAGCTAAGAGGATGAAAGTTAAGCCTCCCAGAAAACGTATGACCGACGCGGGTGGAAACTGTGTTATGGACCGTATTGATGAACTGGTGCAGGACTGTGAAGACTTATTGACTTCCAACCCTAATCTAAAGAAGAGGAGCCAAGAGGGTGGGAGCACTACGCATTCCAAAGAAGGAAAGGGGCAAAAGCGGGGTGCTGCGGTTATCCCAGAAATGTTTTTGAGTAAACCTAATGTAGGAGGCGGGGTAAAATCTGTTATTGCTGAGGGGGGGGGACCTCACCCAAAACAGGTTCAATCCTCTCCAACTCCTACACACTGCCTTAATGATACAGTAGCCGTGCCCTGCAGTAACAGGTTTGCTATTTTAGCTCAAATAGAAGACTGTCGCCCCAAAACTGGTACCGAAGTACTTATGACAGATGTTCCTCGAAGCAAAGGCGCATCCCATGTGCCTGGAACCTTCGAGATTCTCCAGCAAATAGAGTCAAATGGTAATCCACTGTTTGAAGTAATAAAGCATCTGTGTAAGTTAGTAGAATGGATGCAAGATAAAATTGATCGACTCACCATTGCAGTCAATAGCACCAGGATGGATCCAGGCCACTGCTTAAACGGTTCAGAAGCGACGAAACCCGTTGGCACAAGTAGAATTCAGGTGATGGAGTCAACTAGGCCTGTCACTACCTCCCCTACTACACTAGATGTTCCTCCACCTATAGGCACTTTGTATAGTGAGGTGGCTAGGACAGGGAAGAGAATTCCACAAGCCCAATATGATCGTCATGCTTGTGGTAAAATGATCCCAACCTCAGCTTTAAAACAGTCAGGAAACGTGGGTGGTGATTCTACTTTTAGAGGCATACTCCATGACCAGAACCCTGTAAATAGTCACCATGTAAAAAGAAAAGCCCCATTGAGCACAAGCCCCCAGTGCCTTAACTCTTACCCAAGTAAACCCTCAATGTTGTACCTGGTTAATACCCCCAAGTTGAGGCCCGATAGAGACCATGAATCCACCGAAACCTTAACTAATAAAGCAATCCATTGGATTAGGTATGTTAGGGGTTCCAGGTCTGTCATTAGAGAGGATATCCTCAGTGCTGAGAGGCTTACTTTTCACGGGGATATATCTGACTGCATTAAATTAACTTTTAAAAATCCTAAAATGGTGGAAGATTTAATAAATCTGGAATATAGAACTTGTTCTCCGGATCACTCTAGAATCCAAATGAGATCCAATCCCCCTCATAACTGGTGGACGGAAAATGTGTTATGGGCAATGCCATGTTAAGCTCTGGACTGGATTGTAATGATTGACTGTCGAGAGAAGACGCCCAAGCAGTATGTAGAGAAGCAAACAATAGTGAAAACTTAGCACTGGGTAAAATTATTATGCAGGGTAATATTCTTCCTACACCACTCCTGACGCCTTTTATGACTCCTTTAACCGTTTTGCCAGTTAGCACCTTAGATGCAAGCCAGAATGGTGATTCTATACTTGCCTTTGGTAATCCCAGATCGATTTTGTCCTGGAACATAGCTGGGCTGAAATCTAAAGTAGAATCTCCGGAATGGGCAACATTTATTAACCAGTACGCAATATGTTTATTCCAGGAAACATGGTTATTGGAAGCATTGCATTTTCCTGGGTACTTGAACTATAGTATCCCAGCTGAAAAGGGAGGGAGAGGTCGCCCCTCAGGTGGCTTATCGATATGGGTTAGACAGGACCTTGATGTTGAAATTAAGCCCCTACCCTCCAATCATAGGGATCTACAGATCTTAATGTTAAAGTTTGCAAACAAAGAGCCCATCCACATCTACAATCTGAATGCCCGAAGTACTGGGGGCAAGAAATCTGAAGTTTTAGCCCACCTGGAAGACCTGATAGAATGTTACTCTCTGCATTCTCATGTAATCCTAGGGGGAGATTTTCACGTTACCTTTGAACCTTTGCTATGTGGTGATTGGAACATATCGGACGAGGAAGACAGGGAATGGGGTGTACCCAAACTCGATCTCGAGCCAGTTAAAAGGTAGACAGAAATAGCGATTCAACTCAATTCAATCTGTCTGAACAAAGGCTTGAGATCGACCAACGGCAGGACTGCTGGAGACAAGTTAGGTATATATACAAAAAGTGGTCCTAGACACAATTATTGAAAACAGAAACAATCAATGTAAGTGTTAATTATTCACACTAGGCAGTCAGATTTAATCTGAACAACAAAAGGAGATGTATTATTGATTAATACTGCTATCAAATGCAAAAAACCCAACACAACAGTACCAAAACAATTTATACTGCAGTTTATTTACATATTAATAAAATTGGCAATAAGAAAATAGAAAGGCTGGTGCTCAAGTGATGAAAGGGAAAGTTTAAAGTACAGGATTCAGAATGATTCAGTGCAAAAAGAAATAAATTTACATTGCACATATATAAAGCCTACCCATACAAAGTATATACACACTATTATACAGGGGGACTGGGAAGATGGTATAGGCTTTAAAATTAAAGGGGGGGCATAATCGTCGACGTTTCGACCCTGGCGCAATACGGGGAATTCGCGACCTCTGCTACGGGTCTTCTTCAGGACAGGTAGGGGACGGGGAATGGGGAGCACCACGGAAGGAAAGTGGCGGTGTAACAAGGCCAGATCAGTTAGGCGGTACACCTATGACTGGTAAATTCAATTGGAGGTCAAGATTGGTGAGTATGTCTATGGACAAGCAGGCGATATCAATCGTGCCTGGTATGGTCAACCAGTGGAGAAGTGACCAATTAATTGAGAGCGAGGAAAAATGACTCTGGAATAAGTGGACCTGGTATTCCTTCGTTGGTCCCTGTATATATAAATCCAAATGAAATGAAGTTTGTCAGAGATTGCGGCTCGCAGCTGCAGTCTGAATCCGGCAAGACCCGATTCTCACATCCGGGAAGAGACCACGTGATGTGAGATGTGAGATGCCGGTCATTTTTCCTCGCTCTCAATTAATTGGTCACTTCTCCACTGGTTGACCATACCAGGCACGATTGATATCGCCTGCTTGTCCATAGACATACTCACCAATCTTGACCTCCAATTGAATTTACCAGTCATAGGTGTACCGCCTAACTGATCTGGCCTTGTTACACCGCCACTTTCCTTCCGTGGTGCTCCCCATTCCCCGTCCCCTACCTGTCCTGAAGAAGACCCGTAGCAGAGGTCGCGAATTCCCCGTATTGCGCCAGGGTCGAAACGTCGACGATTATGCCCCCCTTTAATTTTAAAGCCTATACCATCTTCCCAGTCCCCCTGTATAATAGTGTGTATATACTTTGTATGGGTAGGCTTTATATATGTGCAATGTAAATTTATTTCTTTTTGCACTGAATCATTCTGAATCCTGTACTTTAAACTTTCCCTTTCATCACTTGAGCACCAACCTTTCTATTTTCTTATTGCCAATTTTATTAATATGTAAATAAACTGCAGTATAAATTGTTTTGGTACTGTTGTGTTGGGTTTTTTGCATTTGATAGCAGTATTAATCAATAATACATCTCCTTTTGTTGTTCAGATTAAATCTGACTGCCTAGTGTGAATAATTAACACTTACATTGATTGTTTCTGTTTTCAATAATTGTGTCTAGGACCACTTTTTCTATATATATACAATCACCCAGGTCCTGTTGACTTATTGGGTCTACCCCATTGTTTTTCAATGGAGACAAGTTAGGGGCAAACACGTTTAGGAGTGGACCCCGAGAGAGCAGAATTGACTATATCCTGATTAGTTTGGGATTATGGAAACACCTCAAGGACATGTCAATTATTGACGGGGTTGAGAGCGATCACAACCCTTTATCGATGTCACTTACTTATTGGAAGGTACCTGTCGATGACGGGGGGTTAGGTATTACCTCTCGCCCTGATATTGTTATTTCAAATGATATGCGCCATGTTCGTTGGCCCAAAGTTTCGAACATTCAAGAGAACGTTGATTTCATATCAAGCAGGCTAGCACTAGCAACATGTGAACTAGGTGTTTTAGCTAATGAAGGAGCATCGGCTCCTGCTTTAGAAGAGGGAATAAGGATCCACAAATCATTTTTTGGTGATCTAAGAAGTTTATTTGTTAGACCTTGTAAGCCAAATGGACTCAGCACCCATCAGCCTCTGTGCTGGTTCATGGGGGAATGTAGGCAAGCCCGCTTGGATCTGGGTAGAGCTATTAAAAGCGGTTCGGGCGGGAACATCAGACTCGCTAGGGCCGCATACAAGAGTGCTGTCTCTAGATCCAAGCGTGCTTGGGATAAACAGAGGTGGCAAGAACTAAAAGTGGCAGGATCCCAAAAAGACACGAGAAGGTTTTGAAATGTTTTTAAATGGGGAAGTGAGGGAAACCCAGACAAGCCCCAGAATTGGGTCCCTCGAGATGAAAGGGTAGCGTATTTTAAACCACAATATGCATGGGGTGAGGACATAAAACCATCAGGGAGATACCACATTTACCCTTTTTGGAAGACCCATTTACCCTAGGTGATGTCCATCGCGCCCTAGATTTAGTGGTCCCTGGTAGAGCGCCAGGCATAGATGGTGTCACCGCGGACCTATTTTTGCAGGATAAAGATTCTTGGAGTAGTTACATACCCCTTTTGGCGAAAGCAGTTGCCAAGGGAGCTTCAATCCCCCAATCGTGGAATGGGGCCGAAATTATACCCGTATTTAAGAAAGGGGACAAATCGCTACCTGGTAACTATCGCCCAATCAGCCTGATTGATACCATCCAAAAAATCTTTGGCAGGCTGATTCTTAATAAGGTACTGGTGTGGGAACAGGATCAGAACATCTTATCCCATCTGCAGGCAGTTTTTAGAACCTCCATTAGCACTGTCGACCAGGTCCTGCATTTTGCTATGTTGCACTGGAAGACTGTGATAATTGGACGTGGTAGCCTATATGCTGCCTTTATCGATCTCAGGGCAGGATTCGACCTGGTCCCCCGCTCAACCTTGTGGAGTGTTCTACATGACATGGGCATGCCTGGGTCCCTCCTTTCATTAATCAAAAAACTTCACGAGCAAAACTTTGCCCAGATCAGGTGGGGCCGTCCTGGTAATGTCACCACCCAGTTCCCAGTAGAAACAGGGGTGCGGCAAGGCTGCGTCTTAGCGCCAACTTTGTTTTCTATGTATATTAATGATGTGGCCAAAATATTGATTGACTCTAATGTCGACGCCCCTTTTCTTGCAGGAGCCAAAGTTCCTATTTTAATGTTTGCCGACGATTGTCTGATAATAGCAAAAACCCCGAGCGGGTTGCAAAGGGCCTTGTTGATTTTTGAAAACTTTTTCACCACTCGTGGTCTGGAAGTGAATGTTTTAAAATCAAAGTTTATGTCGTTTAATGAATCAAAATCTTTTAAGGGTACTGTAAACATGAACAAATTACCTCTTGAGAAGGTCCAAGCCTTTAGTTACCTGGGAGTTTGCATTCAGCATGATCTATCTTGGAAACAGCAGGTTGAGCTAGCCACTCTTAAACATTGCCAGCTCGCAGGAGCATTGAGTCTAGAACACTCAAGGTCCCTCACCAAGCCGATAGCCCCAGTATTAACAGTATATAATAGTAAAGTTGTTAGTTCTACCCTATATGGAGTTGAAATATGGGGGTTCGAAAATTTAGGGGGAATGACAGTCTCTGAAAATCGTTTCTTCAGGAATTTAATTAAACTACCCCAGAGTACCCCCTTGAGCCCTTTATTTTTTGACTTGGGGCTGTGCCCAATAGCCCTTATTGCGTCCCTGCGCCCAGTCTTATACTGGAGGCGGATATGGTCTACGCCCGAACTGGAAATATACACTAGGGGGCTGTTGGACATAATTAGGTGTGATACCTCCCACAAAATTAAGTGGCTAGTTAATATCCGGGGTGTATTAAGGGATCTAGGACTCGGGGAAATGTGGGAAGATCCAGTAAATGCTAGGTTTCCACCTAAGAAGGCCCTAAAAGACTTGTACTGAAAGTCCGTGGCTTCTAAAACTTTGTGGAATACTGCTCCTCTCTCTCTGACTGGTATGTTCTTGGACTTCAAAGATGGGCCCAACTTTGAAGCCTTTTGGGATGTTATTACCAAACCCCTAGATCGCAACTCTACTTCCAAATGAGAATTGGGAGCTTACCAGTAAGAGCGTTTACCAACAGATGGTCCAGTGGGGGCAAGGTTGCATGTCCGGCTTGTCCGGCTTCTATGGAAACTATTAATCATTTACTGTTTGAATGTCCAGTGTATGCAGTGCCCCGCCGGATTTGGTTACGCCCAATGTGTAGGTCGTTGGGCACTAGAAGTGGGACGGTTGCTGTCAGAATAATTCGTACTTGTACCAACCCACCCATTTATATAGCTGTGGCCAAATTTTTAGGTTGGGCATGGACAATTAGAAGCAGACTGATGGCGATATAATATTCTTTCCTGGGTGTTAACAGTTTGTGGCCATGTAACATGTGCAATAGTACCCTCTATGGATGTATTATTAATGATGTTTATGAACTTGTAATTTTAACAGTATTTATTATTCTCATAAATGTATTTTATATGTATCATATGCTTTTATGACAACCATCGAATAAATCTTGTTTGATGATGATGGTGATGCATTTCTGTGTGTCTCTGCTGAATGTGGATTGACTGTCTGGGTCTGAGAGGTGAGCGGAGCTGGGTGAGGTCTTGACTCAAGGGAGGGGTTGGGATGGCACCAGGCTGCCCTGCATCTGGAGAGTAGGGGGAGGAGAAGCCCGGGAGGTAAAAAGGCCTGGGCTGGTGCTTTAAACTAATTCACCCATCTCCTGCTGACTGATTAAGGATCCAGACCCCCAGTATCAAAGGGAAAAAGGTGACGCTGGGAGGGAGACACCCAGAACTGATTTAGGCAGGGGCCAGGGACCCCTAAGCACAAAGAACTTCAATGACATGAAGGGGTATAACTAAGAGAACTGAAACACCTAGAATTTGGTGTAGTTTTGAATGGCAAAATGAATAGGTCGAGTCTGCAAAGGCTTTGCCTCTTTCATGGTCAAGAAGAACCTCTGCGAAGGAAGAAGTTGCTGAAGAGACTCCTGGATAGGACTGACCCTTGCTTCGTGATCTGGGGCTGGCCTGCAGTTTGTAGCTTTTACTAAGGAAGAGACTGAAGGGACATTGCAGTGGGTAGTGTCCCCCCCCTTCTTGAACAGGACTGTGCTTTGTGCTGTGTCCTGAACCCCAAGGGCCCGAGATGAGCTGGCTCCCTGTTTGGAAACACAGGAACATAAAAGTTTCCGGAGGAGTCCCGAGCAACGCGATGTGTGCGTGTTTTTGCAGCTTGAGACCCTTGGAAGATGTGCCTTATGATCGTGTGCACCCAGGAATAAACTGAGTCTCGGTCGCGCAGGGTGCGTATCGTGGTGCAATCCAAGGCGTTGGTGAAGAGCGCCTGGTCGTTGTGTGCACCGGGAGAAGAGAGGAGACTCGGACGCGCAGTGTGCATGTCGTGGAGCAGCAAAGGCATTGGTGAAGAGTGTCTGGTCATTGTGTGCTTCGAAGGCAGAAGTGAGTCTTGGACGCGCAGGGTGCGTGTTGAGGTCTAGCCCAGGGCGTTATTGAAAAGCACCTGGTCATTGTGTGCACTGGGAGAAGAGGTGATACTCGGACATGCATGTGCAAGCCAAGGCGTTGGTTAAGAGCGCCTGGTCATCGTGTGCACCGGGCGAAGAGGTGAGACTCGGACGCGCAGGGTGCATGTCGAGGTGCAAGCCAAGGCGTTGGTGGTGCGCCTGGTCATCGTGTGCACCAGAGAAGAGGCGAGTGTCGGAGGTGCAACCAGAGGCGCTGGTGAGGAGTGCTAGGGTAGTGTATGCACCCAAATTGAAGTAAGTCTCCACAGTGCTGACTGCGGGTCTCGGTGTCCACTGAGACCGCCTGAAGGAGGGACAGGTCTTTGGGCCCTCAGAGTGAAACAGTAGCGGCATGGACTGGCAGCCCCGAAGGAGCTGAGCCGCAGGCCCGAGCTCGCCGTGCCCATTGACAGAGTTCTGGATCAAGGCCCAAGTCTCTGAAGGAGGAGTAGAGAGTGGGGTCGCATCCCCCCAGGTAACGTGGATCACCACCCGGGGTAGGGTGCGGGCTCAGAGGGACACTCTCTCGGCCTCTCGCTTCTGTCAGCTGCATAAGCCTGTTGCTTCGGCTCGGAGCAAGGCCCGTGTTGGACCAAGGAGGGGCAGTACTGGGGCTGGAGTGAGAACCGCTACTTTTGTATCATTATTGATCCATGTTGGGGGCAACTGTGAACGGAGCACCTAAACTGTCGTATTACACTGCATTATTACTGCTAACGAACTATCGAACTGTCATATGACCTTATTTGTGCCTGACGAACTACATGCTTGGTGCGCTACGCACTTCGTTATTTTTCCCTTGCAGAGTACATGATTGTAACGTGGCGCATTGCATTGTATCTTCATCGCACGGTACAATTATAACGTGGCGCATTGCCTTATTTCGTCATTGCACAGTACATGATTGTAGCGTGACTCATTGCTTTGTTTCTTCGTTGCACAGGGCATGCTGGTAGTGATACGCATTGCATTATTCCTTCTATTGCAAAGTACATGACTGTGGCGCTACGTATGGCATTATTTCTCTATTGCACAGCACAGGAGTATAACTTTACGCATTGCAGTATTTCTTTTCTTTTGCAATGTATGTGATTCTAGCAATCCGACCTGCCTAACCTTTTGGAAACGGTTAGAAATAAGCTTAACTGTTGGTTAGAAGCGGTGGGTGGGATTAGAACCTGTGGTTGGGATTAGAACCTACCAATCCACCGGAAGGAATACTACCCATTATTATATGTTGGTTTGTATTGTGTGGGCATATCGTATATCTTCTTATATAAAGATTATACTCGTTTTATAAAAAGTCGTGTGGAGTCTATTTGTGGTGACATCATTGGGTTGCTGTGAGTGTGGTTGCACATAATGTACACTGGTGCCTTGCAGATAAGCCTGGCTGCTCGTGCCAAGCTACTAAGGGGGTGAGCAGGGCTATCTCAGACGGTGTCCTTACTTAGCCTAACGTTGAAACAAGGGGTCCGGGTCTCACACCTGGCAACAGCGGTGCGGGGCAGGGACTCCTGCCTCCAGCATTTGGTAGCGCCAGTGAGGGATAAGGACCCGAGCTTCCAACAGAAAACCTACCAAACCCACAAAACTAGACACCCGGGGGAGTCCCGCGAGGTAGGTAATTTTGATGTCGCCTCATTAGGTTTTGGGTCCTTGCCTGTCACGGGTACTTGACACACTCACACAAGTGAGGTACTGTTTTTATCGGGAGACCTGGGGGAACGCTGGGTGGGAGGAAATTGTTGGATGCGTGCAGTTTCCAGAACTTTCCACCACAGAAATTTGAGAAAAAGGTGATTTTTTTCCAGCTAAATTTGAGGTTTGCAGGGGATTCTGGATAGGAAAATCTTGGGGGACCCACGCAAGCCACCTCGATGGACTCCCCCGGGTGTCTAGTTTTCAGAAATGTGTGGGTTTGATAGCTTTTCCTAGATGGCCGCCGAGCCCAGGGCCAAAAACTCATGTGACCCCTCTTGCAAAAACAAGTTGTTTTGCGATAGGTAATTTTGATGTCGCCTCAGTAGGTTTTGGGCCCATACCTGTCGCAGGTACTTGACCCACCCACGCGAGTGAGGTACTGTTTTTCTCAGAAGACTTTGGGAAACGCGGGGTGGGTGGAATTTTGTGAATCCACGCAGATTCCAGAACTTTCCACCACAGAAATGTGAGGAAAATGTTTTTTTGGACACATTTTTAGGTTTGCAAGGGATTCTGGGTAACAGAACCTGGTGAAAGCCAGTCAAGTAACTCCATCCTAGATTACCCTTGGTGTCTAGTTTTCAAAAATGTATAGGTTTGCTAGGTTTCCCTAGGTGCCGGCAGAGCTAGGGTTCAAAATCTACAGCTAGGCATTTTGCAAAAAAGGGGTCCGTTTTCACTGTGAAAATGTGGTGTGTCCAGGTTGCGTTTTGGGTCGTTTCCTGTCGTGGGCACTAGGCCTACCCACACAAGTGAGGTACCATTTTTCTTGGAAGACTTTTGGGATGGCGGGGTGGATGGAATTTTGTGGATCCACCCAGGTTCCAGAACATTCAACCACAGAAATGTGAGAAAAATGTGTTTATTTTGACAAATGTTTAGGTTTGCAAGGAATTCTGGGTAACAGAACCTGGTGAAAGCCAGTCAAGTCACCCCATCCTGGATTTCCCTTGGTGTCTAGGTTTCAAAAATGTATAGGTTTGCTAGGTTTCCCTAGGTGCCGGCAGAGCTAGGGTTCAAAATCTACAGCTAGGCATTTTGCAAAATAAGGGTCCGTTTTCATTGTGAAAATGTGGTGTGTTCACATTGCATTTTGCGTGCACTAGGCCTACCCACACAAGTGAGGTACCATTTTTATCGGGAGACTTAGGGTAATACAGAATTGTACAGCAACTGTTATTACCTCTAGACCTTCGATGCATTTCTGCCTTCCCAATGAAAGACAATGTTAAAAAAGAAGTCATTTTGAAAAGTAACCGATAATTCTCATGCTAGTATGGATACTCACAATGATCAAAAATGAGCAAATGTCTACTGTTTCTAAACTCTATATTTTGTTTCAATTTCAGAAATACATGCGTGTCTTTCATACCGAATTTTCCATGTATATATTTTCCAAAATTAATTGCTATATACCCGGTACATAATGAAAAACCATTGCAAGACTCTGCTCAGTCATTGGCTCTGGGTTCGTCAGGTTCTTTGTGAACCTACAAGTCCTATATATCCCCACAACCTGAAAGGTCCAGCGGATGTAATGTATATTTTCAAACAGCTGTCACAATTAGAAGAAGTTACAGGTGAAAACGTTGGCACAAATTTTTGTTTTTTTCCTAACTTTCAATTTTTCCTATATTTAACTGTTAGTTTCTATAAAGAAACCTTGAAGGATCTACACAAATGACCGCTTGCTGAATTGAGTATGTATAGGATCCATTATTGCTTTTATACCCATTTCTACCATTAACTGGAAGAAGGTTTAAAGCACAAAAAATAGCAAAAATATGCTATATCCCAGTAAAATGCCCAAACTGTGTAACAAATGTTGCTTTTCTGACCAAAGTCTGACAGTCCCTAAAAGCTGGGGAAATTGTGATTTCAGCCCCACAATCCTTTGTTGATACCATTGCAGAGAAAAAATCAGACGCTTTCATTTACAGCACTTTTTTCCAATTTTTCCCCCCCATAACAAAATTTAGCTGTATTTTGGCTAATTTCTGGGTCCCCTCCAGGGGAATCCACAAACCCTGGGTACCTTTATCCCCATGATGTTGGAAGAAAAAGACGCAAATTTTGTGTGGATACCTTTTGTGGT